>NC_064236.1:15905916-16599145 GCF_023101765.2 Spodoptera frugiperda
GCTACATAGCGCTGATTCATATTATTATACTCCGACCAATATTATATTATTGTTAGTTTATAATAATAAAAAAAATTGTAGCTAGCCTGCCTTTCAATTAATCATCCTTTTAGTCTGCATGCTTTTTACGCCCCTACTAATGATACAAAAAGAAAATAACGGACGTCATCAATTTGAACCGTGATTATGCCACAATCATGGAAATGTTCACGTATGATTAGACATTTAAAGCTGCTGAGTTCACAGCGGCCTCTGTTCTGGCATGCCTACTTGTGCTTCATTGAGCACACTCGTTCAATGAATACAACAGTATATTTAAGTACTAGCGAATGGGATCTATGGGATTATAATGCTAAAATTTGGATGGTTAATGCCGGTTTAGAAAATTAATAAAATAATAATATACCTAATCATACTTCTGAAGTACCCTGAAGTAAAAGTGGTGTTAATAGAATAGAGGTGCTTCGAATTTATGAGCTGACTATATTATTGAAAAAGAAATTCACTTGAGCACCAATTTAAAATTAAACTACATCACGTGACTTTGATTACTGAAACCGTATATTAGTGTGAGGTTTTAAGAATTGCTGATACAGGTGATCATTTGTATCTACGCCACGTAAGTATTCATGCCTTTAGGCGCAATCATTAATGGAAACTAAGATGGTAAGCAAATCACAACTCATTTGCTTTGCAATATAAATATGATTAAAGTAACCGTCACGAGAAGCTATAAATTATGTAAACAAACATCTTTTACTAAGTAAACATTTTATACTGCGAGATAATAATAACTTGAACATATTCAATCGGCATGAAATATAGACGAGTTATATGAAAGTAACAACCTATTTAATTTAGTCGAATTATATTTTAACGACGCAAAGCGCTATCGTTTGTGTTTCTTGGTACCGGAACGCGTCCGTCGCAGGGATTGTAAACTATCGGGACGTCATTTTGAAATATACAGTCATTCGAGTTTCGAATGCTTACGAGTTTGTTTCATTGCTTTGCATATATCGCGGATCTGGTTGTTATTGTTAATTTTGTTATTGTTTCGTTATCACTTTTTACTTTTACGTTGTGAACTCCTGAACACTTGTTTACAAAATTTATAGCTTCTCGTGACGGGGACTTTAGATAGATTATTATTAATATCTGTTATCAGATCAGCACTAAGAAAAGTATTTTTATTGAATCAATATGTTGTTGTATATTTATTATTGTGTGAATCTTTTACATAAATCTAAATAATTAATTCGTCCTTTTAGTGACCATTTTTTGACCGAATGACTTTGACTGTTGTTTTACTGTGTTGTTATTTATTTATATTCATTATATGTGTAATTTAACGTTCTCTTAAAATTATTTGATTCTTATTAAGAAACTACAATGTGAGTTTATGGAGACTTTTCTTGTGCTGAAATTAGAACCATTGCTCAATAGCTTTGCGCATATTCTTCTTAGCGGAAAAATAATTATAGATAAATGCACTCTAATGGAAATATAATCGTATGAAATGCTTTTGCGTTTCGAGATTTTTCTCGAAACATTTTAAGCGTGCTTAATTAAGTGTCGTATTTATCGTATTTTACTCATTTCTATAAAAAGCCAGTATCATGATGTTGTTTACAGTAATTGTTGTAAGTAGAATACAGGAGTTTATTATTTTGGCCGGGTAGCTTTTGATGATGTGGTATAATTTCAAATACATTAAGATATTGTTTGATATCGAGCATGAAATAAACGTAGTAGAGGTACATAAGAGCTTACACCAGTAATATACACATCTGTGTACTTAATTTTAAATCCATTAAACATGTTAATTATTATGTTATCGGCTTACTCACGTACTGTTTTGACGAGGAACTCGACTAGTTTCAAGCCATGCTAGAGGCTCATATTCATGAGCAGCATTCCGCGACACACGACGCGGCGATTGTCGCGCTGATTCCAGACAGAGGGCGCGATGGGCGCGATCCTCGAATTGCCAGTAGTAGTGAGTAAGCCGATAACATAATAATTAATTTAGTATGTCTCACGAAAGTTACCATTAAACATGATATAATCGAAATTCGTCCAGTTCTTCCGTAACATTTTTATCAATTACTTAATGACATGTAGGAGCAGGCCAGGTAAAATGGACAGTCTATTGCAATATATTATGATATCTATATTTCAACTTGACATATATTTTGAAGAAAATGGAAACCAATTGGGTAGTAGACAGGGTATGAAAACTACAATTTTGATTTGTTTGTAAATAATATTTATATAAATATTAGGACCGATTTTTCAACGCCATATATTAATCGTCATATAGTTTTTCCATAAGTAGTCAGACATCAATTTTATTTTATGAATAGGTATATTTTGTATTTTTTTATTTTGTAATGTAATGTCACAATTCTATTAATAAAATTGAGTTTGGTTTAGGTGTGGGAAGTTGTTACGTCCTGGGGCCGTATTATGAACTTTTAAACATCCATGCAAGTTCTAGGCAATTCACTTCACGCCCGTAAACTGCCTGGCTAAATTTCATATTATGACATACATTTATTAGGCCGCCTTCTGAATTGTTTACTTTGACTATGGCTGGTTTGTAATGTTTGCCGGCGACGTTCGGAAGTATACATTTCTTATTTTCGGTAAGTTACGGTTTTCTTTTAGTATTGAAACATAAGATAATATATTTCCAAAACAGAATATATCATAAAGCAATACGTACAAAACATAGTTAAATATAAATCAAATAATATTGACCTTGGATAACAATTTAAATTGGACTTGTACGTTATGTGATATAGATATAGTTTTCGAACGCAGCTTAAGCTTATTTTCGATACAAATGCGCGGCACCGGCGCGTTTAAAAAACGTGGTGTGCATAGGCCATTAGAAGCTTTTAAAAACTAAAAAAGGGACAGGAGGATATATAAATAAAACACCAATATTAGTATAAAATATGTATTATTCATCTTCAATAATTAGGAGAATGTCATCTTAGAACTGTGTAGGGGGTCGGGGTACGTATATTTTTTTGGTATCTTTCCCAACTGAGATACCATATTATACAGGCTGAGATGCACGCCACGGACGAATAACTGATAAAATCGTCTCATCTTCCAAGACATCACCAATAGAGTTACTGCGACCAGTCGCAATCGTACAATTTACACAGCGATCCATGTCGTCAATATCCGATTGATAGGCTTAAACAGTTGTCCAAAATAGAGAGTCAGGTAATTTAGAGATGCAAGATCCGTCAAAAGTCCTTTATAAAGCCGAGGTCGTGGGGTTAAACAATAAAACATGGAAAATACGTGCGCACTCAGAACGAACGAGTGTCATCCGTCAATCGGTGACTGACTGATGTCAGACAGAAGTGTTTTAAGAAGTTTAAATCACAGAGTACGTAATACATAAGTGATTATTTAGTTTTATAACTTAATTTAAGTTTTCTCGCTTCCTAGATAGAAACAAGGTACCATAATTTCCCTTAGAAAAAAATGACGGTTTTTTTAATATACATTTCAACTAGTTAACTGCTGGGCCCAAAAGTCCCCTTCTCCTTTATTTGCAATTTTATTCGGTTGCAACAAGTACTTGTTGAATTTTTATTTTCGATTTTCAATTTTTGTTTTCTTATTTCTATGAGTAGCCGGTGCACCTCTTCCTTGGTAATACCACGTCACCCACGTGAACATTCATGCCTGAGGTGGTATATTCTCCATTGTAGTTTCGGATTTCGTCAGACAATAAAAGCCTCTTCTGTTGATGTCGATGGGAAGTTTTGGCTGACATCTTCTGGATGTTTGGATGCAATTGATGTTTTTTTTTATGTTTTTTGCACATCGCAAAGATTCGCACTAAATCCTCGGTAAGCCTATACCTTTTAACCAATTCACGGTCAGTGATCGAGTTCAAATATTTTAAAGACTAATACTGCAGTATTTTCCTCTGTATACGAGTATATGTGGTCGACTAAATACACGAACTTAGCATCTCAGCTCACAAACACGAATTTATTAATACTAAATTAAATTATATATTATATTATATTAAATTTATTCTGGCGATAGTAATAAAATCAATAGTAAATATTACATAGAATAAGCTTTTTGAGTGTGAATTTATTTGGCTCATAATACTATCTTCCTGTCCTACGTTGTAGCTTCTTCTATTTATATATATCGAATTATATATGTATTTATAAACGCGTCCGCAACAGGAGAAAATCCTAATGTAAGGCAATGTTTTGTTTTTTTTATTTGTTTACTGTGGATTAGTTTGTATGCTGTGCCATGTGTAGGAATTATTTATGGACATGTGCCTGTCTATATGTTTTGTGTACGCTTGGCCAAATTTATGGATAACACTATAATTAGGGTAAACCATAACATGTGGTTATATCCTACTATTATAATTGAAATGCGAAAGTTTGTATACATGTTTGTTTGTTTGTTAATCCTACAAAACAGCTGTACAGATTTCAATGTCTATTAAACTGGTCTGGGATAACACAGGTTATTTATGATCCCACGGGAGCGGGTGAAATCGCTGGTGGAAGCTAGTATTATAAATAACAATAAACCCATCTTTATTGGTGTGGAATGTTTTATCTCATTTAAGTTTAATTACTTAAGAAACTTAGAAGAATCTCGAGTTAAAAAAAATCTGCTGAGCCAAAAGGACAAAATTTATGCTCCAAATTGTCATAAGGTTACGTACAATATAGAATGTATACTGAAGTTATTTGCTTTACATGAGTTAAACATTCTATTCTCTAAAGGTTTATTTTTATGGTTTTTACGTTATCTCTTGTACCTGTTATTTGTGATGATAAAAATATCCGAAAAAAATCTTTAAGGGGAGGTTTAGAACTAATTTAGAGCCCAGCATCTGATGCCGTTATTATCTCCATAATTTTAGCACTCTGGTTTTTCCTTTAGGTTTCGAATCAGGCAGTTGTCAGTGCGCCATTGATTCACACGCGCTGGGACCGCCAAAAAGTATGGAGATGAAGGTAAGAGGCCTTCATAAAAAAGTAAAAAATATTTCAGCAAATAAATTTTGATTCTATTCTGAGAATATCATAAAAAAAAATCCTTTTTGCTTTTTAATACATATAAAATTACCAAGAAACTCTCCTAAACAGGTACTTTCATACAGTTGACTAGACGACGTTATCTCTTTTTCCCTACCCATTTGTCGTTTTTTTAGCTTTCTTCTTCTGTAACATTAGGTAAATTTTGAACTGCATTGTCAGTAGGATCACTAATACGATTCTCATAGCGCTCGACTGAGGTATGTTACATAACTAAAGAAAATAATATACTTATGGCCGTTTTCATTAATTTATTTCAATAGTTAATGATTCGAAGTTTGAGTTATGATTGTGTTTTCACTTCACTATGGCTTATTTATTAATACTTGGATGGCAAAAATAACACTGAAGGTCTCCTTCATTTAAAGAACTTCTCTATCAAACAAAGACAAACGTGCTTTTTCCTATACCTGTTTCAAAATTTCCTTGCCCTTATGTCCCACGGTTTGAATGCCTGTTCAGATGCGGCCAGACACAGAACTAAAATGTGCATTACTTTTCGGCGTAGTGCAAGCAATCCGATCTAGATGGCACGCGTTTCAATAAAACTAAGGTTTCCTGAGAACTTTAAAAAGCTTTAAACCATAGTTTTTGCTTTATTTATTTTTTATCGTCATGATCGCGTTTTACACTGTCGTAGGTAGACAAAGGTGCACGTTATGACACGTGATTTGTACTGTACAATACCTATAACTTACGAGTATATTAAAGTAAACTATATGTGACTGTATTTTTGTACAAAATTTGCTTAATATAGTAATAGTTATTTCTTTTTCTTAATATTTTTAAAGTGGTAAAAATCCTATTGGTATACATTTACAATTACGTGGGAAAATATTTTTCTTTTTTTGTCATATCTCGTATGCTACTTACGTTATATTACTTACTTACTTATCTCACGCATGCGCTCTTAGCACTATGACGAAAGCGGTCGCAATTTTGGAAGTTACTTGCACATGGCACATTAGCTCAGCTGGATGGGATAGAGCGTCGTGTATCGAGACACGAAGGTCGCAGGTTCAAGTCCTGCATGTGCTGGCCAACCTTTTTGCTATTTTTCAGCTTACATTTTCAGGAGACTAGGTTAAAAACTATCATTCAATTTTTTGACGTTAATGCAATAAATTATCTTTCAAACTGTAAAATTCGAGATTGTTCCATCTTTTTGTTATGTACAATGACGTCAGCGCCCTTCGTCCTTGAAATATGATTTGCGGTTGCGGCCAGACATGGAACTAAATCACGCAGATGCAATAAAAGTGGTGCATATCATTTTAGCCAGATGTCACTTTTCAAGGACAGGTAGTTGAGTATCATTAAATTAACTTGTTCGTACTTACTATTGACAAAGTTGTATTTTCTTGGCTACAATTTTTTAAAGTTTCTGTTTTTCTGGAATCCCAACATCAGATCCTAACTTATGAATAAGGATATAATCCTCAATTGATAGTAAATTGAATAAAATATATGTAATATATAAGAAAATATCTTAATTGAAGAAATATAGCTTATTTTTGAGATTTTACTTTTATATTTCCTAGATCCTGGAGACCCCAGACTTGATTTTATTGCCTTGGTTACAGGTATTCTTTAAAGCGAAAAAAAAATTTTTTTAAATTGGTCCATAAATACTCATACGAACGAATTTTTCATGACATGAACTATACCAGATTTTTCAAATGAACGTGTATAAAACTGATGTTAGGAAGTATGCTATATTTTTTATACGTTTTTATAGGACGTGGGGCAATATTGATACATTTCATATTCGGTTTCCATTACCTTTCCATTCTGGCAAAAAACGGCTTAATATTATAATACACATGAGACCTTATAAGTTATGATAGGTCGTGAACATAATTATGCATCGCGTGATATGTACTAGTAAAATAATTAAATTTGATTCAACTATCCTTATTAAATCGTATATCTCGTCCTAGTATCTCACGCATGCGCCCTTAGTACTGTGACGAAAGCGGTCGCAATTTTGGAAGTTACTTGCACATGGCACATTAGCTCAGCTGGATGGAATAGAGCATCGTGTATCGAGACACGAAGGTCGCAGGTTCAAGTCCTGCATGTGCTGGCCAACCTTTTTGCTACAATTTTTTTTTACACTTCACCTGTACAGACGGCTAAGTTAGAAAATATTATATTTTTTCACTGATAATTTTCTTGTATTTTTATGCCATTTATTAATATTAAACTTAACCAAACTGGGTTGTACTCAATTACAGTTGATTTGTAGTTAGTCTATCAAAAGGCGCCATCTGGTACATGCCATTCGCATCACGTAAAGCCTTAATGCACATTTAAGTTTCGTGTCTATCCGCTGCTGAAATTTAACTCCATAACTTTGTCAATCAATAAAATGATGGGATGCAAGTGATGGTAAATTTCAATGAGGTTTTCACAAGCCAGTGTAGCGCAGCTTTATCCAGCTGAGTGTCACTGGCTTGTGTATTAAGTTTCTTTAGTTTACTTTTTTTTTCGAAAAACATAGAACCATTTAAAATATTTTTATTTAAATATTTTTTTAATTTTTCTTATTAATATGTTTAATAACGCAGAAGACTATCACGGAAAAATCAAACTAAATATATAAATGTCTATTGGTAGATGAAATACTGCGAAAATTATAATGAAAACATAGTATTTTTATATTTATCCTTTTCTTAGAGTCGGCCGTTAATATATCCTTGAAACTTTAAAGTGAGAACCTGAGAAGAAGAAATGTCATGAAATAAAAGTATACGTTTATGTTTATTTATATATTTTTTATTTACGAAACAAAGTGTGTCTTCGCCTTATTACGAGACGTAGTACTATCTTATTTAGTAGTTAGTTATTGCATTAATAAATTGTGCAGGTAACTTAAAATTTACAGATATTACGTATTAAAATATGTATGTATGATAAACAAAAAAAGTAATTGAATTTCATATTCATAATAAAAATGGACAAGAAGTAAGACCGAAATTTGTCTCTACAAGAGCAAAGTTCGACCCTACTAAAATGTGCAGCATTTCACTGAGTAATACAAACTGAATGAGCTAGATGGCGCATGTGCATTTTATTAAGTTTTCATTACGTAATCCGAAATTATTAATACTTATGTAAAAAGGACAAAATGTAGATGACGATATAAAGTAATTTAATTTATTGTCCTTAACTTCGTATAATATGCATATACTTCGTATAATGTACTTGTTTATCTCTTTCTAAAAATTTAACAAATGATAAATAAATCGTCGGTACTTTCTTCACTCACTTCACCCAATTCTTGAATGATTTGGGACTTATTTAGACCACTGCAAAGAATATTGTGATTTTCCTTCGTCAAATATTTGATAAACCCAATTCTTTAAAGAAATGTACATCGACTGCGACATGGTTTTACAGTTTAATTTATGTATTTTTACAGTTTAATTTCCCTTGTGAGTTAGTTGAACTTTAGTCCAGCATACATAATTTATAAAATAGATTACAGTTTTACAGTAAAATGAATAATATGAATTGTAAATAAACATTCTTTGCTATTAAAATAAACAGTATTTAATATATTATAGATTTCTCAATTATACCACAATCATGTTATGCCAAATTTCATTTTTATTTTGATAAGATACTTGCATCTTACAAAAATCGTAAAAAGATTAGATAAAAAGAGTAGATTTATTAAAAAAATTAAAACATAAAATCAAAAAGCTACGGGCGCATGCAGGACTTGAACCTACGACCTTCGCGCCTGAAACGCGACGCTCTATACCATCCAACTGAGCTAATGCACCCTGTAACTAAGATTCCCAAATTTTCGACCTCTTCCATCCATCTCGTTTTATACAGTGACGTCACCCCTTGTCCCTTTGTCCTCCTCTTCGAAGTAGTATATGCAGATGCTGGTGGACTTAAAACAAATTAAAAATAATTTAATACACATTGCTTCTCGCTTAGATCTGTATTTTGGCAAATCAGGAGTTTAAGAAAGTCTTTCTAATCATACATAATGTATAAACTGCACTATATTTTATTAAACGATAGGATAATTTAGAACCAAAAGCGTTTCAAAGTAGACTAAAAATATAAAACTATAACATTAATTGCCATACTCGCATGTTTTGTTAGAAAACTTAACAAAAAGGTTTTCGGCACATGCAGGACTCGAACCCACGACCTTCGCGTCTCGATACGCAACGCTCTAACCCATCCAACTGAGCTAATGTGCCTGTGAAAATCATTTCGAAAATGGCGATCGCTTTCGTCCTTTTGACAACACGAGTGCGACATTAGCGCCCTTTTTGACCTTGAAATTTGAAAAGCGACGGCCAGACGTAGAACTAAGAGGGTCCTTGCAAACGAAGGGATGCAAGCCATATTAAACAGATGGCACCTGTTTGAAACATTAAAGCATCATATATTTAACAACTGAGGCTTATCCTTCAATTAGAAGTATTTTTTAACTACATAATTCAAGATTTCTCATTGTCGTCAATTTCATCGCTTAAACCTAAAATTACTTTTACCTAACCCTAAAAATATACCTACTTTTAACGCCTTTTCCTTTCTTGTTTCGTATCCTTTTACTTTCTTGTTTCTTTACCAATTTAAAGGAATGTACTTTACCAGTAAAGCTAACGAGAATCAGGGTAATATTATTATACATTTATTGAAATTGACAAATAATGAATGACACTTCGTTATCAACATTGTCGAAGATCAGAAATTCAACAAGCTGATAAGGCCGTTAATTGTTTTAAATAAATACACATCGTTTGTTGTTAATTCTAACCTTAAGAATACTTTAAGACATCCTTCAGAACTAATAACTTAACGTTTTATTTAATCATCTTTAAAGTACTAATTTGATAATCATGTTGCGAACAAAATATCAAAAAATATAATCTTTTGATGAATTTTCTATTAGATCAAAATGTGGTGCTCTTGTCGATTCATTTAAATATACCTGTATAAGATACCAATGCAGGTATTGTAACGACACATCAGTTGACGAAAATATGTAACACAAAATTCTCTAACTCCTCAAAAATTGAAAATATTATCTTGATTTATATAATCTGTATGAATGGTGTAAGTTACATGGCCAATTTTCCCTAGTGTAACAATTTTTTACAATGAAAATTAAATTAATTTTCACGAAATCACAAATTTTACATTTAAAGCGTTCTAATTTTGATGATAAGAAATGCCGATTCTTGGTCAAAGTCTCAAAATAAAAATTACATCGATACCTCCGATAGTTATTTGTTTGTTTTTCGCCATTACTGGCGCATGCGTGAAATGCAGTTTGTAATAATTTGGAAAAGTAGGAAGTAAAGGTTTTTTACTATTAAACGCACGTATCACTGGGTAACACAAGCTTTTTATTAAATTTTAAGCAGCTATTGTGATTCTAATAGTGACACCATGCACCTATAGGAAGGTCCAACATATCCGCACACTGTAAAATAAAACCCTTATAACACCAAATATTAAAGAAGTAAGACGAAAATATTACAGCCAAGTTTCGTATTAGCATTTGAAATTAAACAATAATACGGTGTAGGAAAATATCGTGAAGAAACCTGGACTAATAAATTCTAATTATAAGTTCAAAATCGCCAACCCACCTTGAGTAGACGGAGTGATTCATTTTCCATCATAAACAATTTAAATAAAAATGTATTATAGTTTATTCTTACTACAAATATTTATCCCCAAAGGACGAAAGTGGTCACCAATTTCGAGCTGTTCCTACAGAGCACATTAGCTTAGTTGGATAGAGCATCGCATCCGGGGTTGTGAGCGAAGGTCGTAGGTTCAAATCCTGCATGTGCTCGTAATTCTTTTATACTTCTTTTTGAAAAATATACTAAATATTTATTTAACTCTTAAATTTTTCTGGTGTGTAGTTCGTAAGATCATATTTAGACGAAGAAAATGCGTGATTAAATTGAATTTTCTGTATTTTTCCTGAATTTTAGACTATAAATCAACGAGAGTACCTAAATGTATTGCAATATTATTCTAGAACATTATTCTTTGGATTTTTATAAACGTTCTTAGTCTGGACCGCTTTCACCCTATTTTAAACAAGTGCCATCTGGTTTATATGAATTGCATCGCTTTAGTTTGAAAGCGCATACATGCTTTGTATGCCGCTCACAGCGGCAGCTGTGAGCCACAGTTTCAAGTAAAAGAGCGCTATTGTCGTCATGTAATCAAAGGGTCGGCGATTTAAACACTATAATTTTAATAAAATTAAAAAAATTAATGCATAGGATGTATGTATAGTATATAAGTATAGGTACCTAGACAGTAAAAACTGCTTTTACCATGATTGTTCAAAATTGGAGGCTTCTAAATCGCTAGTGACATCTAACTGCAATTTATTGAACGAGTATGAAGCGAGCTTCGGTGGAACTTTATAGGAACTGAACATATCTCGGTACTACTGCACCAGTGCAGAGGGCTGTAAGCTATGAGACCTTATAGGTACATACCACACCACTTAAATAAAATTAATAATGTAGATGTTAGACGAATATTTACGTAATAAAAATCTATTTTAAATCTAAAAAGAAAAACTTTATAATTAAAAAATTTAATGATGCGCATGAGGGATTCGAACCCACGACTTCCTGGCCACTCCGCCAGACCAGGCACTCTACCACTGAGCTAATGCGCCTGTATTATAACAGGCAAAATAAGGGGTTACCTTGCTACATTTTGTGGTTTACTTTAACCTTGCAAATTTTAAAATCTTATTGAATTAATAAGAAGTATTAAAAATTGTATGAATGTTTCTACCTTCTTGGATAATATACAACATTTCTAATACAAAAGAAATGCTCGTCAACTTTTAATTTCTTTTTTATTGAATAGTTTTTTTGACTAATTCTTAACATGATTTATTTTATTTCACTAATATTATAATTATTATCGACTTTGACTAAGTATTTGTTTGTAAAAAGCCAACTAGTTGAGTGTTTGACTAATCGTTAAATTATTGTGGTGATCAAATTAATTTTTTTCTTTATTCAATTTCAAAGTTTTGAGAAGTGGTTTCACCAATACAAAGAGGCGTTGTCTTGAAAAAAAAAACGATCCTAATCTTTTTCACATCATACATATAAGGGAATTAGGAACTATGGTGACGCAATGCAACTAATTTGATCTGAAACTGCATTAGTTTTAGGTACATAAAGTACGCAAAACCGTTCAACGTCCTACCAGGCTCGACGTGATAGCCAGGAGTTACTCAGTTGTAGGGCGGCGCTAGTAAAGTTACGCCCACGTCACGTTTCAATACTACTACTAGTCGGGGAGCCTGGGAAGATATTACGGGAGATATTCAAACGCGTTTGATTTAACATTATTGAAACTTTTGATTAACCGTTTAGTTACAGTGAAGCAGCGTCCTCTGATAAACCCAACTTTTTGAACTACTATCTCCAATCCGCTGGCCAAGAGTGCCCATTATGTTACATTTTTTAGGAGCAGTAAATGTAATGATTTAAATAAATCAATATTTTAATTTAGTAAAATATAATTTTTCGAGAAAAATGCATATCATCATCATCATCATCATCAGCCGAGAGACGTCAGAGACGAAAAATGCATATAAAAACAGAAAATGATCCCGCAATGTGGCTTGAAATTAGTAGAGGTTTTAGCCAAAATTGAGTTCGTGTGTAAGCCGTTTAACATAATAAATTACTTTCAACACTGACTGTAAAGAGTTCCGATAACTACACACTGCGGCAATTTACTCCCATTTCTTACCAAAAATACTTGTTTTTCTGGCTGTGTTATTAAATGTTATAATGAGAATACATACGTCCTACGCTGTGGAGCCTATCTCAGAAAAAAAAAAATAATTTGACCCGTTAATCTCAAAAAAAAATCTTTTTACAACCAAATCTTCAAAATTTAGTAAGTAGGTAACTTCAAACTTAACATCTTCAGCTCTTATACTATTAATGAATGAAACGCTCAATTTTATTAAATTCCGGAATGGAAAGAGATAAAATATTTTCGCTATCGAAGAGACAGAGAAACACGATCATTTTCTGGATCGGTGGTATGGGGTAAAATGCTTTGGACAGCCTTCAGACAGGATCGTAGGTGTTACCCGTCCTCACCTACCGCCTGACGCAGGTGCTTACCGGACACGGAACACGGATTCGGCGGGAGGAAACGCCCATGTCGGCACGTGGATCACGGTGGAACATGTAGCGGTGTGCCCTGCATGGGCTGAGCAAGGGATGTGATCGGCGACGGTGACCTCTCGCGTCCGACTTTGGTCCAGGCCATGATGCGGAGCGAGAGGGAATGGGATGCCGTCTCCTCCTTCTGCGAAGCAGTCATGCTAGCTAAGGAGGAGGCGGAGCGCGTGAGGGAACGATCCTCCTCACGCCCCAGGCGCGGCAGAAGACACTCCGGGCGTCGGGGATCGCGTGACGATCTCCAGCCACCGTAAGTGCGGGTCTGCAGACGGCGAGCAAGGGTAGCTCGCCGCCCGACCAGAACCAGACCCGTGCGTACGGCGCGTCGCGTTCCGCGCGCGCCTCAAAGAGCCAGACCACCACAGATGGGGCCCAGTAGGGCTGATGCCTGATCCGGAGCTGCGGACAACGTAAAAGGTTACCGGGGCTCCGGCTCAAAGCAGGAGAAGGAACGGGGTGGTTTTTAGTCAGTAAGAGTCTGACACTCCCTCCCGCCTCACCCAAGGCGGGAGAAGTCATTGGATGATTTTCCCCCCTCAAAAAAAAAAAAAAAAAAAAAAGGTAACTTCAAACTTAACATCTTCAGCTCTTATACTATTAATGAATGAAACGCTCAATTTTATTAAATTCCGGAATGGAAAGAGATAAAATATTTTCGCTATCGAAGAGACAGAGAAACACGATCATTTTCTGGATCGGTGGTATGGGGTAAAATGCTTTGGACAGCCTTCAGACAGGATCGTAGGTGTTACCCGACACTACTCACACATACAACTTCACTGTGAAAGAAAGAGACAGTGATATAAATAAAGCCTATGTTTGCAAGGGAGGTAGGATCTTTGTATGTTTGAACATCTCCAAAGTATTTACACTATCCGACACGACACAAAATAATAATAATTAAGGTTAAATCCTATCAATATTTGACATTTTCTTGACGGCTGTCAATTTTGTAAGACCTCTATGACGATAATGATTTCCTGGTAGCTGAGGGCCGAATGTATGGCAAAACCGGCCGCGCGCCGTACTAGGCGTGCATTTTGCAAGGAGGTTAACCTGCGCACTAGGTGAAAACTGTGCCTCTACCCCCCCTTCTGCGCAAGTTCTGTTTACACCCAACGACAAAACTGACAGGTCGTGACGTCATCGGATCACGATTTTCGCATGGGGAGCAAGGCAGAAATGTTATATTTTTCATGTTCTTATTCATTAGATTGGAAGTTAGTTCTTTGATATATTTAATTTTTCAGAATCATTCACTTTTCACTTGATTTTTCACGTCACACGTATCTATTTTTGTTACGTTACTAAGACATTAGTAAATGATAAATGGTATTTATTTTTGCAAATAGGTTATAAAATAACACTTGTACACGTCAATCTCTTAAATAACTAGATGAGGCCTGCATTTCCTATCGGACTACTCTGAGAAGAAATGCCGAAACAAACTCAGAGGTCATAATCTCTTTTAAAGTCCAGAAAATCAATTAAAGATGTCGGAGAACCGTGCAAGTTGATTCTGTAGTGGTCTTTTGAGGAAAGAACCACAGCAGTTTGAGCGGACCTGTTCAGATGGCAGCACGCATGTGTCAGTTTATCATTAGCTCAGCTGACGGCTGTTGCTGAATGATCCGACGAACAATACTAACCAAAAGAACATTTGGGTAGGCCACACAAATGCTCAAACTGTCAGAATATAATTTACTAAAAATAAAATGACTAGCAAAAGTCTCACACGGTCCTCAAACTAACAATTTTAAAAGGAAATATAAAAATATAAAAGGAAAAATTATATAAAACAATGTCAAGTTATGGAAGAATGTTTGCGAAACGCGAGTCTCTCATTCATTGTTAAAATTATTGATTTTTTACTCAATGCTTTGATATGAATTGTGCTATGTAGGTAAGGTTAATTTGAGTCTCTGGAGGATATATTGCAATGTAGACGCTTGTATAGAGTACTAATATTGTTTCATAAGCTTATTGCGTTATATGGTATTAATTTTTAAAATATTTATCTATATGTAATTAATTATATAAATAATTATTTTTATTTATATGAGAATAGTCATCTGATCCTTTTTCATTTTTTTTTTTGGTTTTTTGATTCTTTTGATGATTATTTTGTTAATCACGCCTTGAAAGGGTAGGCAGAGGTATACACATTCAATGTGAAATACATTTTTCCCTATTTAAATCTTCGTTACTTTTGGTTATACATTTTTGTGACAACAATAAGATATCCTCACGCCTTTACATCCCTGAAAGGTTTGTTTGGTCTTGTTGAAATACATATAAAAACTAAAAGCCACTAACTCTGTTTAACCACTTTTGCCGCGTAAATTTGAATTATCCCCAAACAGAATTCACTAAATTCATATTTCAAATGTATTAATTCGCTAATACTGAAATAATATTCTTAAAATTAAAATGAATCGCCGATCATAATGTCGTAGGTCGTAGTATCATAATGAATCGAAATTTTTGTACGTGTAATAATTGTTACGTGTTATTAAAATGAAAATGTTGTTTAAGAGATTATGGTTTAATAATTATAATACACCAAGACAGGTTGTTATAAAATGTCATGGTAATTTCTCGATATTTTGGTTGGAAGGCATCCGTCTGATAGAATAACTTGATTTGAAGCTTAGCTTTACTTTAATCACAAGAATAATGAGTTGTTAAAAAATAATTTCGACCCAGCCAGGACTCGAACCTGGAACCTTCTGATCCGCAATCAGACGCGTTATCCATTACGCCACAGGGCCCGATGTTAAATGCGTTAAAAAAGGCTATCTGTTTCTGAATGTGTTGCACTAAAATGCATTTTGTGCATCATTAAACAATGCATTTAGGCTGATTCAATAAGTACCACAAGTATTGTCTCAGTACAGTTTTAGACAATGCATTGACAGCATGTTAGGCTAAATAAAATAATATGATAAATAAAACTCTTTTTTTTATAATCGTAAGTATCTCATAAACATGGTTATATTTATATAGAAGCAATAAATAAACGAGTATTACTTATTCGTCTTACATCATGCACTTTTGAATATTTCAAAACTGACATAACATTCTGAGTAACAGATATTCAGAATTATATATCAGTATGGTTTGGTTTTGTAAGATTAAACAAAATGTTTTTACTATCTAGCTAAATTTTTCCCTCAAATTTACCTAGTTAGATAATATCATGTAAAAATAAACGTTTAAAAACAAAAAGTGCCAATAAGTAAAGTCAAACTTTCTTTGTCAGTCATCTCCGTGTGCGTTTGCGCACTTGTTAATTTGATAATACTTACTGTAACAGATCATCCAAGATGATTGGTTTATAAGCTTCCAAATTTGCGACACGTTACGGTACGTTTTTATTACTTTACGACGTCAGCGCCCTTTATCCTTGAAATAAGCATTATTTCTATTGCGACCAGACAGGGAACTAAAATGTGCAGCTGTTGTGTTAAGTAATGTAAGTCGTAAAAACTAGATGGCACACATTTTAAATAAGCTGACAAACGATAAGATCTGTTTACTTAAATTATTATTTTTTAAGTTTTAAATTAAAGTGTTAAGGTTTGCGCTATTTAAATTTAAGCGCTGAATTTGAATAAAATATGATTTTGAACGAGCCCTATATATGTCGATATGCGACAACTGTTGTATCATTCGACCTTGTTGCCGGCCGCGAAATTTGCTTATATACCCACAATCATAAATCTTCGCTTAATCAAGTAACTGTCGGATTTTGTACCGCGAACAAAATCTTCGACGAGCAATAGCACAGAAATCGTTTGCTTTAAAATAAGCTTCGATTGCGAACGCACTTTCTTCACCCGTCCACTGCGACATCGTGGCTAAGGAATCCGCATGAATGACGAATCGAAAGAGACCACCCCGACCGCCCCTCCGCTAACGGTTCGAAAATAGTTTGAAATTTAAATCCTAATTCTGCCACCGGACACCCTGTATAAGAACACCGGATTAACAATAGTGTAAAATTAACCATAACAGAATTTTGAAATAATAATAAGAAATTAATATAAAAAAAATTCGAGTGGTGTTCAGCATTATCAGAAAATACAGTAAATGCCCTATCATTAACCTAATCTCCATATGATTAAAAAAAAGTAAAAGTATAAGGACGGCACATGCAGGACTTGAACCCACGACCTTCGCTCTCGTTAAGCGACGCTCTATTCCATCCAACTGAGCTAATGTGCCTGTGAAAATGACTTTAAATTTGGCGATCGCTTTCGTCCTTTTCATAAATTTGGCGACAGTAGCGCCCCTTTTGCGTGTAGATGCGGTTAAACAAAGTTACTGAAAAAAAACACACATGGTGTTGACTATTTATTTATGAATTCACTAAAATATTAATATTATATATCTGATTGTTCATTGTAGTTCATAATTGATTTTAGCGTAGTGAGTACTTCTATAAGATAATTCAATATAATAAAAAAAATTAAAACAGAGAATTGCCAGATGATTCTGCTAAACATTTTATCATTGACGATGATGAAAGAACATTAAGGTCTACATCGTGCAAGTGAACGTTTTCCAGCAACTGGTATAGAATAGCATAACGGTCTCTCCCTGGAGTCCGTGGCTTAGAATTCGATGTAACGTCCACAATAAAAGGTAAATTTCCAGGGGTTGTGTAAAGCCGTAAAGATATTTTCGTGGGAGACCTCACTGGTGGATCGCGAATTATTACTATAACAGCCGATATTTTTGTCTTTAAAGAAAATAATACTTCAAGATCTCTTTTTATATTTGTAGTTTTTAATCTATGTTTGAATATTTTCATTACACAATTTTGCGAAAGTATAAGTTTAGAACATTCTTCATCAACCTGCCCACATCATCAGATTAAAATAATATCATGATTTTTTATTGTTTTACTAATAATAAGTTATCTTTATTATCTTTCTTTTTTTAGCTCATGAGGTTGTAGACATGTGGGATGTAGATTCAGCAATCATTGTGCCGATAGTCGTATCTGCCAATGGCCTTATAGCCAAAAGCCTCGACCAACACCTGAGTAGGCTAACGTTAGATGGTTGGATCAAGAGCCTGATGCAGAAGGCAGTACTTCTGGATACGGCGCGTATTGGCCGGAAATTCCTCTCTCTTGAGCCCTGACTGCCGGTAGCTTGGATTTATCCCGATACTGGTGGGCTACTGCTTTTTATATTTTTAAATGTGTTTTTTTTTAAATTGAATATTTAATAATGTAAATATCAAGAAAGGTAAATAAATAAATGAATAATAATAAGTTATCTTTAAAAAATAAAGTTAATATTTCAAAATATAAAAAACAGCATAGTAACTACAACATAATAAAATATGTAATCAAATTATTTTCAATTTTAAAATAAATATTGAGTATGACAACAAAAGGAAAATATGTTGGTAGTTGTTGTACATAAATCATATATTTAAAAAAATATATAAGGCGTTCATTTCAAATCTCGTGGTGACTGACATCTAGCAGGGAAGTAGTCGAAGCAGTACCGAACGAGCATGGTACCGAACCATGTGATTCGTATGAATGACGTGGAGGGGCGTTGTAGTAGCCTCAACCAGATGAAATTGCAAATTTATGCTATATCTTAACTTATGCGGAGTTAACTATGTATATACATGCTAGTAATAGAACGAAATAAATATTTTTCAATCTGTGGAACCAAATTTAAAACCTGTAATGGTATTATTTAACAGTTATTTGAGATTTTCTATTGTACTTCGACGAATAGGAAGCCCAATTTCAGATTTTCAATCACATCCTCGGTAGTATAGTGGTTAGTATGGCCGCCTGTCACGCGGATGACCGGGGTTCGATTCCCCGCCGAGGAGAACGTTTTACATTTTTGAACGTTATTTTAAACTTAAAATATTATATATTTTTACTTAATTTATTATTATATTACGTGGCACTGTAAAATCCAAAAAAAAAATATGTTAAAACACAAAATATAGTCAATTTAATAAATTTTCGTTGTCTTTTCGAAGGTCTTCTATTTAAAATATTGTTCAAAATGAAGCTACGTTACACTTTAAATATATCTTATTAAAATTTTATTGCCGTGTGTTGAACTGGACTCAGTGATTCGTACCGATTTATTTTTTTTGTGAAGTAAGGTTAGTCTTTGTTAGTTTTAGTCTTTTAGTCTTTGTCAAAATAATATTAAAAAGAAATAAATTTAATATTAATAATGCACTCATACTTACATACATTCATAAACACAGGATACGTACGAAAGAAAATGTTTAACAATCGGGTAAAAAGATCGGTAATTTTTTTTTTAACTACATGGATGAAACCTGTATTTTTACTATTTTCTGTTTCTATTTACACACTACATAATGATTCACTAAATAACACTACATAATGGTTCACTAATTTACAAGAATATAAAATGTAATGCTAACAATAAAATTCTACTACGTGATATCTATTATAATGCTACGTCATAGCTAGACTCGTGCTACGTCGTAGCTAGAATCGCGCTCCGACGTAGCAAGACGCACGCAGTTGTAGCTACGCGCTTTCTACTTCGTAGCTGGTCTAGCTACGTCGTAGCAGAATAGAGTTACTTCGTAACTAGATGTAGTCTGTGTGTCTGATGTGTCTAGTTCTTGTCGTTAATTAATTTCATGTATATGAGTCGACCTCTGAGGGTAAGCCCTGCTTGCCGAGGTTAGTATTTGGATGGGTGGCAATTTATTATCGAACTACCTTCCAAATAGGTTCTAGTTGATGTAATGGGGATATAAACCTTGACTTTTGGAATGTTTATCTTATGATAACAGAGACAAGATCACTAATTACTTGATCAGGATCATATTTTTGATAATATAAGAGGCACTATATTGAAAATACTATATTTTATTTTCCATAAGAATATCTATCCAAAAAGAGGTATCTTATTTCTATTCAGTGATGCGCCCAACAGTATCCATTGTCCTTTAACTTTATACTTCTGTGTATTTTTTTAGCTTTAAGTTGGTGATTCCGTCAAACAACCCCCACCATACCCTGCTAACATACACATCCGTAATTGGCCACAGACCGTCAAAGACTACATTTAATAAATTGAAGACACGACTTAATAATTTGTTTATAAAATTCTGTAGGTATTTGTAGATTTATTCGTTTAAAGCATTGTCCATTTTTATGTTTTAAATTTACTTTACCAAATTTAGTTTCAGATAATATTAAAATGGAGGTAATTTTTGAGAATTAAAGATAAAATTGAGTAAAAAGATAAAATGAGGAATACAAATTAGCACTAGTTAACGAATATAATTATTAAAACGCATCATTAAACATAATAATATCAGCAGCCAGTACCTTTCCTTTCGTAAGTCAAGTCTGTTGTATAAAACATCTGTGCCACTCAACAAGATGGCTGACTGTGATATCCTTGCTAGTGTGGGGTAACAGACTGGGTTACCATTTTGCTAAAACTCCCCAATAATGTGTAAATGAAATGGTCTTAGAGACAAAAAACCTTCAATTAGCCGCTCAAAACGGATAATTGAAGGTTTTTGATAAAATTCATAAATAACGACTAAAGTTATTATTTGTAGAGACGGATATCAAAGATGTATATAAAGCATGTAATTACGTTACTCGGTAAAGGGCACTAAATCGATCACTTCATTTTTGTTTTTGTAAAATGGTGGCTAAAATATTTAATTTTCTTTTGTGTCAAAATAGCTCAATTATATTGTATATTATTAGATTTATGTGATGAG
Source organism: Spodoptera frugiperda (assembly GCF_023101765.2). NCBI lineage: Eukaryota > Metazoa > Arthropoda > Insecta > Lepidoptera > Noctuidae > Spodoptera > Spodoptera frugiperda. The sequence goes on from NC_064236.1 coordinate 15,927,017, forward strand.
TTTTATTAAAATATTTCTCAAAATAAGCGCTCTTGAGCTGACCTATTTGTTGTTTTAAAAAGTATTCCGGGGAAATTGGCGCTTTCAAGCTGACCACCTTGATATTTCTCCGTCCTTGTCGCTCTTATGTATAATTCCATTTCGTAAAGTTGAAAGCTTAAATTTAAATTTATATGTTCAATCTATTGTTGGATGAAAATATAAATGTGGTCAAAAGATTTTTCACTTTGTATTTTATCATTATACTGTGTCACTTTTCGTTGAAGTTTTCTTTCGACGCTAGAAAATCATAAAAACCTGCATCGCGCAAGCGAAGTTTTCCTGCAACTCTGATAGGATAACAAATTTCAATAGCTTCCTTCGGGGGTCCGTTGCTACTCTGGAAACTGTTGAACCAGGCAGGTGTTACTAGTCTTGGTAGTTGACACAAGACCACAGTAGTAGCAGATTTGACCCCCACTTTTACTACTTTTTTTATACAAACAAACAAACATATGTTAGAATCACTTTTTATGATCCAGAAGCCTTATTTATTTATTTATTTTTTGTTATTATAATATATAGGAAGATCAGGTGTAGATAACTCTGCACCGACGCGCTTGCCGGACTTATAAAAGGTGTGCTTATTCTTGAAACCAATCTCAATACCGATGCAATTTCAATCCAATAAAATCTATTTGACTATTTAATGTCAAAACAGATTTTTGAAGTCTGTTATAAAGATTATCTAACGTTTAAATTATAAGTTAAATAGGACTACAACGCACCCCAACGATCACCATATGAAGTGCCTCGGCCAGCACAGGGTTTAAACGCTGTGGATTTAATTTACCCTGTGAATACTTCGTACTTCACCGACCCTCTGGTAGATGTCACTATATTACATTTCACTACTTCTACTCGCAAGTTGTAAGTTTTATTATTTTTGGGATCCATCATGACTTTGATATTTCAAATATTTTTATTACAGCCTAATAAGTGCTTTTAGAGTCATCCTTTGAGCAGTCTTCCTATACATGAGCACAATGACCATGTGAAATAATATTTGATTTTTTTTATAATTATATTAATGAGTCTTACAGGGATGACAAACTTACTGAAACTACTGGCGCTTACTTGATATCTACAAACACATACAAACTAACAACTTCCTCAAAGCCTGATCTCTGATCAAATGTGATCACTTTGTGTTGATGCGTGTTTCCGCAAATAATGTTTTTCATACGACTTGCCACTGATGTGATTGCTGAGCACAACCATATTCATTTCAGTTTGTATGTGACAGTTTTAAACCGCACTAAAATATATTTTCATTCGGTAGCCAGTTGGTCTATGCACTGCACCAACCAAGCAGTCGAATATGAAATCATTATTGCTAATTATTAATTTATAATAGACTTCCTCGTTGATTGAGTGGTCGCAAATGCGACTGCCGGACAATGATCCAGGAAATGTCCAGTATATGGCAATAGGCACACCCCCTATTACATCAAGGACTTATAACACAAATGGTGAATAGTGTACATTGTATAGCGGCATTACATGGTGTAATGTGCAGATGCACAGGTAAAGGCAGAGATCTGCCTAGCCCTTCGGGTATAAAAGGCGTGACTTTGTTTGAAAATGATACTACACGTATGATGTCATAGTAATTTTATTGCAAAACCATCACCATCAAATATTATTACATTCAAGGCGCACAGGAGCCATTCAAGAAACTGTTTAAATAATCTACAATTAATTGCCGCGACATGTCACAAATTGTTTAATTAATATCTTTTAGAGTATGCCATAATATTATATCTGCGGTATCGACAATCAAAAAACTCTTTAAATAATCTACAATAAGTTGCTGCTACACGTAACAAAGTTGTTATTCCACTCGATCTGGTGCTGCAGGTTTGTTCGCAGTCTCGAGTTGTCGTCCAACCACGACGCCATGATGTCAACTGAAAACAATAATAAGACACATATTTAATTTTTTCTAAACTCGCTGTTCGAGGATATGGTAGTCAAGATTAAGAATGTGTACCAACTTCCAACTATCAGATCGATCTCTCGACAGGAAGGGTGTAAAATAAAATTAATATTTTTTCCAAAACATATTAACAATCGGGTAACTAAACTAAACGAAACTGTTTCATATAAATATAATTCAAGAAAATAGAACAGGTGTCCGTTGCCTATATTCACTATTTCACATACTTTCAATTTGAATTGCAGAAAATTTGGGCGCATAATATACATAAATTTAAAATAATTTCGTAAAAAGTTTATGTTAAGGAGCAAATGTATACATACATGTAGTATAATCGCTACACCGACCCGTCGCTAGTGTGGCAGCCATCTTGGTCACGGACAGCGTAAACTGTAAAAAAAAACAATTGGAATTGGATCATCATCATTGACTTTCTCAAACACTTTATCTTGCTTCACTTACATTTGTACTATCAAACTAAACATTCTCTCATTCTCCACACCTGATATCTCATGAGTCATTCATTCACCCAATAAAACTATTAATATTATTCTTATTTCACTCATTCATCATAAACGTGTATTCAATTATTTACCTGTATTATCTCCCACCTTCGTTGTACTAGTAACTTCGTTCGTTCGTTAGTAATATTGAAATACAAAGAATAATCAATAATGTATTTATTTATTTTGTCAAATACGTCTGTATCGCGGGCAGTACGTAATGAGACTGGTTAGATTTGCGCGGACCAGGACGCTGCCCCGCACGAATGTAACTAGTCTTATTTACACAGTACATCTATACAACACAGACGTGTATTGTAGGGATGTACAGTGTAGCAGCAGTGTTATCGATAAAGTATCGAAATTTTCTCATAATTATCTACAAAACTAAATTTTATTAACCTCCGTTATATACAGGCTGACTATGAATTCGACGTATTCCTCTCGGGAGGTGATAACACAACTAATTTCCTACGAAATTAGCCCTGAGGTCCTTGGGCGGAAAGTGGCTAGTTTCTGAGATATCCAACATTATTGGTTTCGGTAAAAAAAATCCCCGAATTGATTACAAAAACATCAATCAATAAATAAAAAAATACTGGTTGGATTTTAGTAGTTTTAGTTTTAATCAGTTGCCAATACATCAGTTATCATTTATAAAATAATGGCAGAAATATCATTCGCTATAAAATAACAAGTAATTTCGTATTAAATTTTGTTTTGTGTCACTAATTTGGTCGATAGAAAACTGGATTTATTTCAAAAAATATATATGCATAGAGATGGACAGCATATGTTTTTTTTATGATTTGCTTATTATGAACGTTACATAAGATTTAACTGTGCAGTTCTAATCTATCGATACTATCGACATCATGTCTTCCCTGAGATTAAGCATCCGCTCTGCACACAGGTACACTTGCGTCGCACGCACACATTCAGAACCCTAACAGATGTTAATCGATAACTTGTATACAGAAATATACAATGTGATAGGCGTGGGACTTCTAACCCGTTAAGGCTGAGTACTACATCTAATTTTATCGACAAAAAAATAATATAGGGGGTTGAACCCCTAATTGAAAATATTGGAAAATAGTGATTTTTTCGGTAAAAATTATTCACAAATGATTTTTTTTCTCACCAAAACATTATCATACATATGAAAAAAGTAATGAATTAGTTAGCTAAGGTTATTAGCTACCGTTTGTCGTTTTTTTTTTGTTTCTACGACGCATACAACCTTTGATGTCAAAAAAAGTAAAAAAACTATTAAAATAGCCATAACTTTTAGGGGGAGGGGATTCGACCCCTTCGACCCCCGACTTTTGTCGATAAAATTAGATGTAGAACTCAGCCTTAACGGGTTAGAAGTCTCACCCCTATCACATTGTATAATGTACTTACATACAGTTCCTGGCCACATTAATAGACGCACCACGCTTTTTAGTAGGTAATTATTTTGAAGTTTTCATTGAGCGTAGCGTAATGTTTTATATCTCATAACCTTCCTTAACAAATGGACTATCTCCGACAAAAAGGTTTTTCAATTGGAACAAGTACTTCCGGAGATAAGCGCGTGAGTAATGTAGTAAAGATATGGGAATTAATTAACACTTTTGTTCTACAAATATAAAAAAGTACAAATCAAAAACATATAATAAAGTTTTAATAAATATACATATATGACACATTGAGTAAACACATCTAAACGTATTACAAATTGAAAAAAAATAACCGTGCGTCTAATAATATGGCCAGGGACTGTAAATGCCATACAACCCTAACCCCAACTCACCTCTGCTCTGCGTTTTCGTACAAAAGTGTTTTGGTCAAATTCGTAGCTACTGTAAGTTGTTTATACAGAAATTATTTATCTACATGGCTTGCAGCAGAATGGTATACCACTTAGGTTGCTAAAGTCAAGTCTGATCACTCTACTCAGACACGCTTACCAGACCAAGGCGCTTACGCTTGAAACCAATCTCAACGTCAATGCAATTTAAAGCCAATAAAACTTCAATATTATTAAACGTCAAAACAGATTCCTGAAGTCTGTTATAATTATTATCAAAATGTTTGAATTATAAGTTAAATAGGCTACATAGACTACAACGCACCCCAACGATCACCATATGAAGTGCCTCGGCCAGCACAGGGTTTAAACGCTGTGGATTTAATTTACCCTACAGGGTAGTACGAAGTATTCACAGGTGAATACTTCGTACTTCACCGACCCTCTGGTAGATGTCACTATATGAACATTTCACTGCTTCTACTCGCAAGTTGTAAGTTTTATTATTTTTGGAATCCATCATGAATTTGATATTTCAAATATTTTTATTACAGTCTAAAAAGTTATTTTAGTGTATCCTTTGAAAAGCCTTCCTTTACTTTTTTTCCTTACGGCCGAGTGAAATAATATGTGAAAATTTATTTTTAATATAACTATGGCTTATTTAATAAACTCTAGAAAACATAATAATTATTAACATCTAGAAGTCCTCCTTACGTGACTCATGTTTGTTGAATAAATGAAATGTATGCCACACAAAAACATGGCTGACGCGACCGTGAAATACCAGCTAGTACGGGGGGTATGAGGCTGGGATACCAACTTATAAAAACTCCTCCATACTAAGTAAATCAAATTTACTTCTGGTTTAGACCTAAAATACTTGATGGCAAATTGAAAGTTTTGACAAGCCGTATTTAAAGTTTGAAAAAAGAAGAAATGTGTCTCCGAAATGTCTGTTTCGTATATGCTATGGGTGCATAAATAGAATAATAACAACAAATTTCACAAAGTAGCTGGGCTCTATCATCGATGAAAAGAAATGTACGTAGAGAACTTTCGAATGGTGGCACTAAATTTGACACTTGCTTTTTCTTTCGTTTTCGCATAAAAAGGTTCCATTTGAGATAGAAAAATTGCAAAGTCATGACAAAACTGGGAAAAAAATAAATTTATTTGTTGTTTTGGTCATAAGTGGTTAAGGAATATTTCCGGGAAAATGGCGCTTTGAAGCTGACCACCTTGTTGTTTCTCTGTCCTTGTCAATCGTGTGTAAACTTCCATTTAGTAAATTTGAAAGTTTAAATTCTAATTTTTAAGTTCAATCTATAGTTGGATGAAAATATAAATGTGGCCAAAAGATTTTTGGCTTCGTATTTTGTCATTATACTGTGTAACTTTTCGTTGAAGTTTGTTTACAACGCTAGAAAATGTTAAAAACCTGCATCGCACAAGCGAAGTTTTCCTGCAACTCTGATAGGATAACAAATTTCAACAGCTTCCTTCAGGGGTCCGTTGCTACTCTGGAAACTGTTGAACCAGAGGCAGGTGTTACTAGTCTTGGTAGTTGACACAAGACCACAGCAGTAGCAGATTTGACCCCCACCTTTTGTAATTTTTTTCTACAAACAAACAATAATATGATAGAATCACTTTTTGTGATCTTGAAGCCTTTTTGTATTTATTTTTATTGGTTATTATTAGAAAAAGGTCAAGTGTGGACGACTAAGCCGTCTGACTACGTACTCTTTCCTGACCAGATAGAAGTACCCAAAAACGTATTTAGGCAATTAAAATATTTTAGGTGTAATTTTGATAATACATATTACACATGAATTAAACATCTCGTGGTAACTGGCATCTAGCAGATGAGTTGTGAAAGAAGAACGGCACGAGCTTGCTGCTGGGCTTATGTAATTTGAATGAGTGGCGTAGGAGGGCGTTGAGGCGTTAAACAAAATAAAATATTTCTAACATTTTCTAACAAGTAAGTAATTAACAAAATGCTGACTGAAATAAATTGGAGTTTGTCTGACATTCAAATCAAATTAATAGCCAATTTGAACCCTCTTCTTTTTTTTCTCAGAAACTAATACAAACATGTTTAAATGTATGTAATGAATAAACCAACTTTTTATGATTTTTAAACTTTTTTACAGTTTTTAATTAACCGTTTCTTGAGAAAAGCCAAGAATAGATTATAGTCCAGTCATTTGGTAGTTTTACCTGGAAAGTTTTCCGGGAGTTTTGAAAATTGGTGAATTTATAGATTTGGGTATGCTCTTTTCGAATTTCAACTTTGCCACCTCGTACAACCGCCGCTCGCGCCGCCATATTGAAAAAATGGCGGCTAAAAATGGTTTTTTATTAATATCTCCGTTCCGACGCATTTTACGAAAAAATATTTATTTACAAAATTAAACTAGAAAAAATTCCTACAATTTATGTATTGATAACTTTTTCATAAAATCAATAGTTTTTGGCGTACGAGCGCCGCAAAGTATTATTCATCTGCACCACCACGTGTACAAACTATGTGTGTTGTGCAGCAACGACTGTCGCAACCGAGGGCTGGGCTCGCTGTCATTGCAGAGGTAAGTCCCCTGTTTGAGGAGTGGCTAGAGAAGCGCCATGGCGTCCTCACCTACCGCCTGACGCAGGTGCTTACCGGACACAGGAGTTTCGGTAGGATCCTGTTTTTGATTGGGCGGGAGGAAACGCCCGGGTGTCATCACTGCGAAGACCGCCCGGAGGACACGGTGGAACATATAACATAACACATATAACATCAGAAACAGGAACCTACCGAAACTTCCCTGTTTGTACAACACACATTGTTTGTAAACGGTTTTTTATTAATATCTCCGTTCCGACGCATTTTACGAAAAAATATTTATCTACAAAATTAAACTAGAAAAAATTTCCTACAATTTATGTATTGATAACTTTTTCATAAAATCAATAGTTTTTGGCGTACGAGCGCCGCAAAGTATTATTCATCTGCACCACCACGTGTACAAACAATGTGTTTTTTTTAAATGTATCAATTCTTAAAAACTAATTATGATATCTCGTTCAAACCAATTTTCTTTGAAAGTTTCCATTAAAATCTACAGTATATATTTTTTTAGTTTTCTTACTCACTTATTTTAAAAGTTAGAGGGCAGGACACATTCGATAGACCTCATTTTTCCACTTTGGAAGTGTCTATCTTTCAAACAATTGATTTTGACGAAAAATGGTTTTAGGAACCATGACGTATTTTAATGGCCTATCCATATACAACCATCACGGATAGGTTAGACGAAAAAAATATTTTTTGAAATACAAAACCCATAGGAGGTGCAGTCTCCGCCCTCTATCTCGGAAACGGTGCACGGTATGGACTTGAAAAAAAGTTTAGACAAAAGTTGTAGAGAATTTTGTATTCTACAATATTGGTATTAAATGCAAATACCAAAAACCCATAGGAAATGAGATATTTCCAAAAAAGCGCAAAAAAACGTTTTTTGGTACCTTTTGACCTTAAAATTTAATAGTTGCTTACACCCTACCATATGTAGGTTTTGAGACAAGTTTCAGGCAGTCATTATACAAGTACTCTTGGGCTATACAAAATTACAGCTGGGTATCTCAAATTCCGAGGTGGACCGCCCTACTAATCCAATCCTGAGAATTAATTTGTACTGGACAATCGTCTTGATTTTATGAAAAAGTTAAAACAATCAATACATTCATTCTTAAATTGAAAAGTAGGATAATTAATTTTCTAGTTTAAATGGTTTGCTTTTTTCGGATTTGTGAGATAATGGATATTGTGATAGTTTATCCAGCACATAAACTACTGTGCAATGGTTGGATACGGTTCCCAGATATTGGCATGGGGGTCCAACTACATGGCAAGCGCGGTGTCCAGAATCGAACGCTGGTTGATTTTTACATGAAGTCCCTTGTTTATGCAGAGGGAATTGGCAGAATATCGAAATTCTTCTCCAAAACATAGTGACGAAATAAAACGCATATTCAGCCCAAGAGTGAACGTCATAGGGATAAGGAAGTGTGTTCGAGCAAGTATACGTCGTAGGGAAGATCATTTTGCAAAATTTAGCAAATTAAGATGTTTTTAAAATTCGCTTTTCTCTTTACACTCTACTTATCATCAAAAATTTGTTTTTGGGAGTAAATAATTTTACATAGCTAATAAACCCAAGGAAGTTTTTCAAATAGTTTGTACGCTTAGTGTCATATATTTTTTTCGAAATAAATCCAATCTATTGACCAAATTAGTGAAACAAAACCATAGGAAATACTTGCTAATTTAAAACGAATGATATTTCTGCCATTATTAGTATTCATAAATGATAACTGATGTATTGGCAACTGAAAACTAAAATAACTTCCAACCAGTATTTTTTTATTTATTGATGTTTTTGTAATCAAGGTATTTTTACCCCAAAAAATGTTTATTCAGAAATCTACAGGGCTATTTTTGTAGGAAAAGTTGACTGGAATTCAAAGTATATACTACTAATATGTTTCTATCTACTCTTAATATGTTTCCTTGAATCGAAGCACACCTGCCACATTATTTTTTAAATACAGAACGAAAGCAAAATACAAATAAGCTATGTTTTGGCCGCTTATTTTGTAAATTCTTCATAAAAAATATTTTTCTAGGTTTTAAATGTTCTTTAAGGACTCGCATGTCGCACATTATGTAGCTAAACAGGGTGAAAAATAGCGCGGAACTTACTTTACTTAAACGCACCTTAAGAACTTTATTTTGAGAATGTGGTTGATTAGGATGAAAAATGCAATTGTTTAAAGTAACGCGCTCAAATAAAGACTACAAACTAAGTTAGAAAACAAATAGGGTGTGCAATAATAATAATAATAATAAGTCCGCAAGGCAGCTTGTGGCGAGCTGTTGGGCAGTGGCGACCCCACGGACCTGACTCCCGGGAGAGGCCCTACTTTTTAACTCCGGTTGGTACTCGTGACTATCCGGAGTGGCCTCTCCTACCTCACTCTTGCCTTAATCGGCTGGTTTGAGTGGAGATTCGCAAGAGTGGAGTTGCCTTCAGCTCCACTTGGGGGAAGGACGTATCCCAGTAAGATGCTGGTAGGGGTCTTGACCGTACTTCCGGGATTGCTCTGATAGCCGTGGGATGCCTCCCCTTCCTCAAGCAGCTCAACGGATGTTGCTTCCCTTGTCGCTACATGCTAGCGGCCGTTTCCGGGGGCCCACTATTGAGTTTGCGAGTCACCCCCTGCCTGTTTATCCGTATTTTTCAATATTGGTCAGGGGCAGGGGCCATAGTCCCCATAGTTAACCGGTTAACTATTCCACAGCCACCCACACCCATATCCCTATCATTTCCTTTTACCATATCTCACAATAGTCCTGCATCAACCGGGGATTGTCCTTTGGTGTACTTCCATAGTGCATACAGGGATAATCGCCGGATGATGTCCCCTTACATTTAGATTAAAATTGTTCAACGGGCCTCTGCGAGTTGGCTTCGGCCCCTCGTACGCCTTCCAAAGGTCCGGGACCCTGTGGTCCCGTGATTATGTAAAGAACATACATAATAATAATAAATATTTATTTCAGAACAAATGTCCATACAGAAATTATACACACAATGACAAAACACAATTAAAAATGGTTACAAAGAAGAGAAATTACACATTAAAAAATTTACAACACTTGAGCACGTAAAAATGCTTGCAGGATATTTGCATCATGTTTTTCCGCAATCACTCTTAGGATGCTGTTAGTGCTACTCCTTACTCTGCTCAGTAACGACGCGAGGCGTTTGCGTACTATGGCATGAAAGCCATCTACCCTGGCTTCCGCAAACATACTGAAAGCACTGCAAAATCGGGGCAGCCCCAACAACATCCTAAATCCGTTGTTATATTGGACACGCAGGGCACTAAGCGTCCTCTGCGTATACCTGAACCACAGGTTGCACGTGTAGAAAGTTTGGCAGTAGGCTCTAAACAGTGTGACTTTAACTTGTTCACTACAACGCACAAACCTGCGGGCCAGCATATTGCTTCTAACCGCCAGTGCCCTCCGTTCCCTCTCAATGTCAACGTTGTCTTCAAGGTCCTCAGTAACGTAGTGTCCTAGATATTTAAATTTTTCTACCCGCTTGAGTTCAATGCCACTTAGCTTTATTGCGGGCACATTTAATCTACACTTACCAGGGGCCCTGAAGACCATATACACACTCTTGTCAGCGTTGTATTTTAAACCATGCTGAAGGCTATATGTTTGACATATTGTGAGCAACTGTCTCATAGCATTTACAGTTGGGGTCAGCAGCACCATGTCGTCCGCGTAACTAAAGTTGTTCATACAAACGTTGTCGATCCAGCATCCTACTCGAGTGCTGCTGAGCCCAACTATAAGCTCGTTAACGTACAGGTTGAAGAGCTTAGGAGAACTCAAACCACCTTGTCTCACTCCGCACTCCAACCTGTACGTGTCTGAGAAGGTGTTTGGCCATCTTACATAATTATTCTGGTTTCGGTACCAGAAATGAAAAATACGTTGCACCTGTGTAGGCACGCCAGTTTTCCTGAGTTTCTCCCATAACAAGTCATACGACACAAGGTCGAATGCTTTGGAGAGGTCAAGAAAGCATGCATACACAGGTGTATTTCTTTTCGTGTAATATTGAACCGTGTGCTTCAGGCTCAGAATTGCGCTTTCAGTGGAAAGTCCTGCTCGAAAACCGAACTGTGCGTCATGATGACGATATTAAGATGTTTATCAAGTTCTGAGTCGAGCACACTGTCCAAAACCTTGGCTACGATCGTAGCCAAAGAAATCGGCCGGTAGTTGTTCTTATCGGACAAATCGCCAGTTTTATTTTTAACAATTGGTACTATGATTGTTTTCATAAGATCTGGAGGCAAGTACGAGTGATTCAGACATAAGGTATAAAACATCGCGAGCACGCGTGGTAAATGAACACCAGCGTATTTTAAATGCTCGATACTGAGTCCATCATGACCCGGCGACTTGCCCCTAGACATGCTGCTCACAATTTGACGAACTTGTTTAGCAGACACGTTATACAATTCACCGGTCCGCTAGACCCAGGATCTGCAGAACACGGCCCCAGAGGAGACTTGGTGGTAAAATGTTCTCTAAAGAGTTCAGCTATATCTCTGCTATCACTCGCACCCCCACACTCACTGGAAGGCCAGTCTTATGGTTTAAACTATTTGTTGCTTTCCAAAAATCACTAAAGTTTTTAGAGGCACGACATTCTGAAATTATTTCCATTTTTAACTGTTCTTTATTGTTGTAACACCACTTTAATCTCTTTTTAAACAATTTGCGACTTTCACACATTTCCTCATATACAGTACCAGATTGTGGCCTATTTTGAGAAACCCAGTATAAAAATTTACTTCTAGCTTCCCTGTGAGCTTCACATACATACTTATTCCAGCCTATCACATGCTTTTTCTTACGCTTATGAGACTGAGTATTACAGGTGATAATAGCTGAGTCTGTTATTGCCCTTATTATATCCTTATATAGTTTATCTAAATATATTCTATGTTCCTTACAATTACAAATATCACAACTACATTGCCTTAACTCTACAGGAAAATCTATTAATTTAAGTTTACTATTGCACAATTTGGTATAACTTTTTATCTGCTCCTTAGTTCTATAGCCCCATACAGCTTTATTTATTCTATTAATACTACAATGGTTATTTTTACATATAATTGCACTTAACTCACACTCAATGACTATGGGCAAATGATCTGACCAAAACATATCATAATTAACATATACATTCTTAACAGTTTGTTTGGCAGATTGACTAGTAACACAGTGATCGAGCCACCTCACACACCCGTGAGCCTCGCTTATAAATGTATAATTATTTGCTACACTTCCTAGTACATCTATATCCACACAGGACCATTGTTGATCCATACATAAATTAATTAATTCGTTACCGAACAATTCTCCCGGATGAGCATTAAAATCTCCTAGTAAGTACACAGATTCTATAGAGTAATGGTCAACTATCGCACATACCTCGCCAAAACATGTCGTAAACTCCTCCAAATTGTCTATTCCATTTGTCGGCATGTAAATACTAAACACAAGGAATGCACGATCTCCTAAAGACACTTTTATTGCACTGATACGCGGATTATTGCACTCAATAACAGTTACCTCTTTGAACACACTTTTACGCCACAATATTGCCACACCGCCGTAAGGTCGTCCTTTAAAAACACCGGTTGAAAGATCCACCGCTGATGTGCCTGTGTACGCAAAGTCCTGGTCGATTGTGCCCAATATCGGTATGTCATAGGGAAATAGCCAGGTCTCTTGTAGGGCTACTATATCCGCCGAGCAACACAGTTTTCTAACACAATCAATTGATCTTTTTATCGATTTACAGTTAAAACTGACAATGGCACACCCTATTATTGGGTTAACTTATTCTTATATATCTTATTGGATTAACTGGTTATTGAACCAAGATTAGAAAAGTGAAAATCCTTCGATCAGGCCAGATGATCCTGGCTGGTGGGCGATGATGCCGAACATTTGAAGGTTGGAAATTACTATCTGTGCTAATTTGTGAGTGAATTTCACGTGTTGCTTGCGCGGCAAATGTTACCTAGTAAGATATGAGGACATACGCAACGCATGATGAGTGTATATTTTTGCCAAGTAGATACTAAGCTCATAGATCGATTGCCAGATTCTGGATGAATTATGAAATGATTCTATATTCAAGTGTCAGTCAGACAGTAATGACACCGCAGCTAGATTCGTACAAAATCGTAGCAAGACGAGTGCTACTTCGTAGCTAGACGAGTGCTACGTCGTAGCTAGACGAGTGCTACGTCATAGCTAGACGCGTGCTACGTCGTAGCTAGACGCGTGCTACGTCGTAGCTAGACACGCGCTACGTCGTAGCTAGACGCGTACTACGTCGTCGCTAGTCGCATGCTACGTCGTAGCTAGATGCGTGCTACATCATAGCCAGTCTGGCTACGTCGTAGCAGAATAGAACAACTCTTCGAGACCGTCAAAGACACGAAATTATTGTGTACAGATGGTAATATAGAATGCGTATTATAAATCATTTTTATCTATTAAATACTGCCTAAAAACTGTGCTGGATGGTCAAAATTTTCGTACCACGCGTTTGCTAAAAACCATACTATAGACATTACATGAGCACATGTGCCCAAAGTACGTCTGCCACTCTTACATGAACGATAATAATGATTTAAAGCCTCCAACCCAAGGTGGTCTGAGTTTACAAGTATATATAGGTATATTAACTGCAAGATTTGTCTTCAATAAATTTTAACCGTCCTAAGAGCCCTTTAAACATTGGATGTCATCTGTTGGTTATTCAACTTGTCACAAAAAATTTAACTATACCTGTCAACATTTTAAAAGCAACATTTTAAATATCCGAATGTGCATCGTTACAATTTATAAGACAAATTAAAACATTATTATGTTCGGTTCGGTAAACGGTGTGCTTTTGTTTAATTTTACAAAGTATTCTTAAGTCCACGTTAATGGACTGTACAAAAATTCACTCACTCAAAGAGTTGATGTGGTACGCGGAGGAAAAGTAGCCCCCATGAAGAACATCGCGCGCCGGCTACCCTAATGAAATCGCGGTAACGAAACCATAGCTCGCTTTTAAATCGAGCAGCACCATCTATCGAGCTTATGGGTAGTTTTGGAGTGAATGGTTGTAATTCGTTTTTAATATTAGATGGTAAAGCCCTTATTAATGAAATTTACGATTTTATAGCTTCCAAACGGTATTATATAAATTGAAATTATATAAAAATGTTGTTGATACTAAATTAAGCGTGCAACAACTTGCTTGTTTTTAAAGATAGGAAAAATTATAGGTAATTATTTACTGTTTAAATAGAACTATACACTAAATAAATGCCATTAATTTGGCGTCTGTACCAATACAGAAAAAAACTACCCCTATGCTCGATAGATGGTGTTGCTCGATTTAAAAGCAAGCTATCGTTTGCTTCACTCGGTTTGGTTAGGGTAGGCCGCGGCGCAGCAACACGTTACTCCTGTCAGTTTTATAAACTTACCTCTCAGCAAAAAAGAGGTCAATTTTTGTAAAGCCCATTCACGTGGGCTTAAGAAAACTTTGAAAATTTAATGTGCAATGATATATTTTGTTTCAGTCTTGTTGAAAATGCAAGAGATAATAATAAAATATGTATGCGTAAATACTTTAAATGAATAATTCCATGTTATGACGGTTATGTGAATTTCTACTGCCTGTACTGGCACTTTTTATTTTTTTTAGATAAATAGTAATAAAAAATAAACAATTATTAATATCATTATAAAATGGCTTACTACTTTGTACATTATTTGTTAAATTTGGCAGAAAACAATATTTCAACTACATTCAGTTTCGATCAATTTGTTTGCCCTTACAAAAAGGCTTAGGCCGCGGCGCAGCTACACGTTACTCCTGTCAGTTTTATAAACTTACCTCTAAGCAAAAAAGAGGTGAATTTTTGTATAAGCCCATTCACGTGGGCTTAAGAAAACTTTGAAATTGAATGTGAAATTTTTTCCTGATAAATGCAATCCGGGTCTTTTCTAGACCCGAGTGTATGTGTACTTTCTAAGTCTGTGTGCTCCGTCTTTTTCGCTTCGCCATCCTGGCAGTGAGCGAATTGATGGCCAAACGCAGACTTATCAACGCCAAACAAAAAATATTTCGATCGCGTTGAAAATTCAAGACATGTAATAAATTTATGCTTTCATATGTTTTGACGTTTATGTGAATTTCCTGAAAATCAGGATGGGCGATATTATTTATGAAACTTGTACTGGCATTTTTATCTTTTTATATAAAGAGTAAATAAATAATTAGAAAAAAATGTAATAAACTAGCTTTTGACCACGGCTACGCTCGTGTTAAGAAGTTTTATTATATATTCATGGAATTTAATAAAATCCTTTCTTAGGGAGTGCCAAAGTTGGCCTCGCTGTAATAGCAGCGGTAAGTCCCCTCTTTGAGGAGTGGCTTGAGCGACGTCACGGTGTCCTCACCTACCGCCTGACGCAGGTGCTTATCGGACACGGAAGTTTCGATACTACTACTTTCGGGCCTACTCCGGTTCTCGAATGCGAAGTTTCTCGTTTAATGTTCAGCCGTAGGTTTTATTGATTTACTAATAAAATTACTTATAATAAAGTTTTATTTTTAATTCCATATCAAAATCTATTTATTTATCCTCATTTCGCCAAAGGCGAAACTGAACGACTGCCTCGTTGATCGAGTGGTCGCAAGTGCGACTGCCGGCAATGATCTACAAAATGTCCAGTATATGGCAATTGGCTCACCCCCTATTACGGTGAAAAGTGTGCATTGTATAGCGGCATTACATGGTGTAATGTGCAGATGCACAGGTAAAGGCAGAGATCTGCCTAGCCCTTCGGATATAAAAGGTGTGACGTTGTTTGAAAATGATACTACACATATTATGTAAAAGTAATTTTATTGCAAAACCATCACCATCAAATATTATTACATTGAAGGCGCACAAGAGCCATTCAAGAAACTGTTTAAATAATCTACAATTAATTGCCGCGACATGTCACAAGTTGTTTAATTAATATTTTTTAGAGTATGCCATAATATTATATCTGCGGTATCGACAATCAAGAAACTCTTTAAATAATCTACAATAAATTGCCGCGACATGTCACAAGGTGTTTAATTAAAATTTTTTAGAGTATGCCATAATATTATATTTGCGGTATCGACAATCAAAAAACTCTTTAAATAATCTACAATAAGTTGCTCAGTTGCTGCTACATGTAACAAAGTTATTATTCCACTCGATCTGGTGCTGCAGGTTTGTTCGAAGGCTCGAGTTGTCGTCCAACCACGACGCCATGATGTCAACTGAAAACAATAATAAGACTCATATTTTATTTTTTTCTAAACTCGCTGTTCGAGGATATGGTAGTCAAGATTAAGAATGTGTACCAACTTCCAACTATCAGATCGATCTCTCGACAGGAAGGGTGTAAAATAAAATTAATATTTTTTTCCAAAACATATTAACAATCGGGTAACTACACTAAACGAAACTGTTTCATATAAATATAATTCAAGAAAATAGAACAGGTGTCCGTTGCATATATTCACTATTTCACATACTTTCAATTTGAATTGCAGAAAATTTGGGCGCATAATATACATAAATTTAAAATAATTTCGTAAAAAGTTTATGTTAAGGAGCAAATGTATACATACATGTAGTATAATCGCTACACCGACCCGTCGCTAGTGTGGCAGCCATCTTGGTCACGGACAGCGTAAACTGTAAAAAAAAAACAATTGGAATTGGATCATCATCATTGACTTTCTCAAACACTTTATCTTGCTTCACTTACATTTGTACTATCAAACTAAACATTCTCTCATTCTCCACACCTGATATCTCATGAGTCATTCATTCACCCAATAAAACTATTAATATTATTCTTATTTCACTCATTCATCATAAACGTGTATTCAATTATTTACCTGTATTATCTCCCACCTTCGTTGTACTAGTAACTTCGTTCGTTCGTTAGTAATATTGAAATACAAAGAATAATCAATAATGTATTTATTTATTTTGTCAAATACGTCTGTATCGCGGGCAGTACGTAATGAGACTGGTTAGATTTGCGCGGACCAGGACGCTGCCCCGCACGAATGTAACTAGTCTTATTTACACAGTACATCTATACAACACAGACGTGTATTGTAGGGATGTACAGTGTAGCAGCAGTGTTATCGATAAAGTATCGAAATTTTCTCATAATTATCTACAAAACTAAATTTTATTAACCTCCGTTATATACAGGCTGACTATGAATTCGACGTATTCCTCTCGGGAGGTGATAACACAACTAATTTCCTACGAAATTAGCCCTGAGGTCCTTGGGCGGAAAGTGGCTAGTTTCTGAGATATCCAACATTATTGGTTTCGGTAAAAAAAATCCCCGAATTGATTACAAAAACATCAATCAATAAATAAAAAAATACTGGTTGGATTTTAGTAGTTTTAGTTTTAATCAGTTGCCAATACATCAGTTATCATTTATAAAATAATGGCAGAAATATCATTCGCTATAAAATAACAAGTAATTTCGTATTAAATTTTATTTTGTGTCACTAATTTGGTCGATAGAAAACTGGATTTATTTCAAAAAATATATATGCATAGAGATGGACAGCATATGTTTTTTTTATGATTTGCTTATTATGAACGTTACATAAGATTTAACTGTGCAGTTCTAATCTATCGATACTATCGACATCATGTCTTCCCTGAGATTAAGCATCCGCTCTGCACACAGGTACACTTGCGTCGCACGCACACATTCAGAACCCTAACAGATGTTAATCGATAACTTGTATACAGAAATATACAATGTGATAGGCGTGGGACTTCTAACCCGTTAAGGCTGAGTACTACATCTAATTTTATCGACAAAAAAATAATATAGGGGGTTGAACCCCTAATTGAAAATATTGGAAAATAGTGATTTTTTCGGTAAAAATTATTCACAAATGATTTTTTTTCTCACCAAAACATTATCATACATATGAAAAAAGTAATGAATTAGTTAGCTAAGGTTATTAGCTACCGTTTGTCGTTTTTTTTTTGTTTCTACGACGCATACAACCTTTGATGTCAAAAAAAGTAAAAAAACTATTAAAATAGCCATAACTTTTAGGGGGAGGGGATTCGACCCCTTCGACCCCCGACTTTTGTCGATAAAATTAGATGTAGAACTCAGCCTTAACGGGTTAGAAGTCTCACCCCTATCACATTGTATAATGTACTTACATACAGTTCCTGGCCACATTAATAGACGCACCACGCTTTTTAGTAGGTAATTATTTTGAAGTTTTCATTGAGCGTAGCGTAATGTTTTATATCTCATAACCTTCCTTAACAAATGGACTATCTCCGACAAAAAGGTTTTTCAATTGGAACAAGTACTTCCGGAGATAAGCGCGTGAGTAATGTAGTAAAGATATGGGAATTAATTAACACTTTTGTTCTACAAATATAAAAAAGTACAAATCAAAAACATATAATAAAGTTTTAATAAATATACATATATGACACATTGAGTAAACACATCTAAACGTATTACAAATTGAAAAAAAATAACCGTGCGTCTAATAATATGGCCAGGGACTGTAAATGCCATACAACCCTAACCCCAACTCACCTCTGCTCTGCGTTTTCGTACAAAAGTGTTTTGGTCAAATTCGTAGCTACTGTAAGTTGTTTATACAGAAATTATTTATCTACATGGCTTGCAGCAGAATGGTATACCACTTAGGTTGCTAAAGTCAAGTCTGATCACTCTACTCAGACACGCTTACCAGACCAAGGCGCTTACGCTTGAAACCAATCTCAACGTCAATGCAATTTAAAGCCAATAAAACTTCAATATTATTAAACGTCAAAACAGATTCCTGAAGTCTGTTATAATTATTATCAAAATGTTTGAATTATAAGTTAAATAGGCTACATAGACTACAACGCACCCCAACGATCACCATATGAAGTGCCTCGGCCAGCACAGGGTTTAAACGCTGTGGATTTAATTTACCCTACAGGGTAGTACGAAGTATTCACAGGTGAATACTTCGTACTTCACCGACCCTCTGGTAGATGTCACTATATGAACATTTCACTGCTTCTACTCGCAAGTTGTAAGTTTTATTATTTTTGGAATCCATCATGAATTTGATATTTCAAATATTTTTATTACAGTCTAAAAAGTTATTTTAGTGTATCCTTTGAAAAGCCTTCCTTTACTTTTTTTCCTTACGGCCGAGTGAAATAATATGTGAAAATTTATTTTTAATATAACTATGGCTTATTTAATAAACTCTAGAAAACATAATAATTATTAACATCTAGAAGTCCTCCTTACGTGACTCATGTTTGTTGAATAAATGAAATGTATGCCACACAAAAACATGGCTGACGCGACCGTATATATTTTGAAGCTAGTACGGGGGGTATGAGGCTGGGATACCAACTTATAAAAACTCCTCCATACTAAGTAAATCAAATTTACTTCTGGTTTAGACCTAAAATACTTGATGGCAAATTGAAAGTTTTGACAAGCCGTATTTAAAGTTTGAAAAAAGAAGAAATGTGTCTCCGAAATGTCTGTTTCGTATATGCTATGGGTGCATAAATAGAATAATAACAACAAATTTCACAAAGTAGCTGGGCTCTATCATCGATGAAAAGAAATGTACGTAGAGAACTTTCGAATGGTGGCACTAAATTTGACACTTGCTTTTTCTTTCGTTTTCGCATAAAAAGGTTCCATTTGAGATAGAAAAATTGCAAAGTCATGACAAAACTGGGAAAAAAATAAATTTATTTGTTGTTTTGGTCATAAGTGGTTAAGGAATATTTCCGGGAAAATGGCGCTTTGAAGCTGACCACCTTGTTGTTTCTCTGTCCTTGTCAATCGTGTGTAAACTTCCATTTAGTAAATTTGAAAGTTTAAATTCTAATTTTTAAGTTCAATCTATAGTTGGATGAAAATATAAATGTGGCCAAAAGATTTTTGGCTTCGTATTTTGTCATTATACTGTGTAACTTTTCGTTGAAGTTTGTTTACAACGCTAGAAAATGTTAAAAACCTGCATCGCACAAGCGAAGTTTTCCTGCAACTCTGATAGGATAACAAATTTCAACAGCTTCCTTCAGGGGTCCGTTGCTACTCTGGAAACTGTTGAACCAGAGGCAGGTGTTACTAGTCTTGGTAGTTGACACAAGACCACAGCAGTAGCAGATTTGACCCCCACCTTTTGTAATTTTTTTCTACAAACAAACAATAATATGATAGAATCACTTTTTGTGATCTTGAAGCCTTTTTGTATTTATTTTTATTGGTTATTATTAGAAAAAGGTCAAGTGTGGACGACTAAGCCGTCTGACTACGTACTCTTTCCTGACCAGATAGAAGTACCCAAAAACGTATTTAGGCAATTAAAATATTTTAGGTGTAATTTTGATAATACATATTACACATGAATTAAACATCTCGTGGTAACTGGCATCTAGCAGATGAGTTGTGAAAGAAGAACGGCACGAGCTTGCTGCTGGGCTTATGTAATTTGAATGAGTGGCGTAGGAGGGCGTTGAGGCGTTAAACAAAATAAAATATTTCTAACATTTTCTAACAAGTAAGTAATTAACAAAATGCTGACTGAAATAAATTGGAGTTTGTCTGACATTCAAATCAAATTAATAGCCAATTTGAACCCTCTTCTTTTTTTTCTCAGAAACTAATACAAACATGTTTAAATGTATGTAATGAATAAACCAACTTTTTATGATTTTTAAACTTTTTTACAGTTTTTAATTAACCGTTTCTTGAGAAAAGCCAAGAATAGATTATAGTCCAGTCATTTGGTAGTTTTACCTGGAAAGTTTTCCGGGAGTTTTGAAAATTGGTGAATTTATAGATTTGGGTATGCTCTTTTCGAATTTCAACTTTGCCACCTCGTACAACCGCCGCTCGCGCCGCCATATTGAAAAAATGGCGGCTAAAAATGGTTTTTTATTAATATCTCCGTTCCGACGCATTTTACGAAAAAATATTTATTTACAAAATTAAACTAGAAAAAATTCCTACAATTTATGTATTGATAACTTTTTCATAAAATCAATAGTTTTTGGCGTACGAGCGCCGCAAAGTATTATTCATCTGCACCACCACGTGTACAAACTATGTGTGTTGTGCAGCAACGACTGTCGCAACCGAGGGCTGGGCTCGCTGTCATTGCAGAGGTAAGTCCCCTGTTTGAGGAGTGGCTAGAGAAGCGCCATGGCGTCCTCACCTACCGCCTGACGCAGGTGCTTACCGGACACAGGAGTTTCGGTAGGATCCTGTTTTTGATTGGGCGGGAGGAAACGCCCGGGTGTCATCACTGCGAAGACCGCCCGGAGGACACGGTGGAACATATAACATAACACATATAACATCAGAAACAGGAACCTACCGAAACTTCCCTGTTTGTACAACACACATTGTTTGTAAACGGTTTTTTATTAATATCTCCGTTCCGACGCATTTTACGAAAAAATATTTATCTACAAAATTAAACTAGAAAAAATTTCCTACAATTTATGTATTGATAACTTTTTCATAAAATCAATAGTTTTTGGCGTACGAGCGCCGCAAAGTATTATTCATCTGCACCACCACGTGTACAAACAATGTGTTTTTTTTAAATGTATCAATTCTTAAAAACTAATTATGATATCTCGTTCAAACCAATTTTCTTTGAAAGTTTCCATTAAAATCTACAGTATATATTTTTTTAGTTTTCTTACTCACTTATTTTAAAAGTTAGAGGGCAGGACACATTCGATAGACCTCATTTTTCCACTTTGGAAGTGTCTATCTTTCAAACAATTGATTTTGACGAAAAATGGTTTTAGGAACCATGACGTATTTTAATGGCCTATCCATATACAACCATCACGGATAGGTTAGACGAAAAAAAATTTTTTTGAAGAGGTGCAGTCTCCGCCCTCTATCTCGGAAACGGTGCACGGTATAAAAAAAAAGTTTAGACAAAAGTTGTAGAGAATTTTGTATTCTACAATATTGGTATTAAATGCAAATACCAAAAACCCATAGGAAATGAGATATTTCCAAAAAAGCGCAAAAAAACGTTTTTTGGTACCTTTTGACCTTAAAATTTAATAGTTGCTTACACCCTACCATATGTAGGTTTTGAGACAAGTTTCAGGCAGTCATTATACAAGTATATACAAAATTACAGCTGGGTATCTCAAATTCCGAGGTAGAATCCTAATTTGACTGGACTTGATTTTATGAAAAAGTTATCAATACATAAATTGTAGGAAATTTTTTCTAGTTTAATTTTGTAGATAAATAATTTTTCATAAAATGCGTCGGAACGGAGATATTAATAAAAAACCGTTTTTAGGCGCCATTTTTTCAATATGGCGGCGCGAGCGGCGGGTGTACGAGGTGGCAAAGTTGAAATTCGAAAAGAGCATACCCAAATCTAAAAATTCACCAATTTGCAAAACTCCCGGAAAACCTTCCAGGTAACCCCCTTTTTATCTACCAAATGACTGGACTATATACTACTAATATGTTTCTATCTACTCTTAATATGTTTCCTTGAATCGAAGCACACCTGCCACATTATTTTTTAAATACAGAACGAAAGCAAAATACAAATAAGCTATGTTTTGGCCGCTTATTTTGTAAATTCTTCATAAAAAATATTTTTCTAGGTTTTAAATGTTCTTTAAGGACTCGCATGTCGCACATTATGTAGCTAAACAGGGTGAAAAATAGCGCGGAACTTACTTTACTTAAACGCACCTTAAGAACTTTATTTTGAGAATGTGGTTGATTAGGATAAAAAATGCAATTGTTTAAAGTAACGCGCTCAAATAAAGACTACAAACTAAGTTAGAAAACAAATAGGGTGTGCAATAATAATAATAATAATAAGTCCGCAAGGCAGCTTGTGGCGAGCTGTTGGGCAGTGGCGACCCCACGGACCTGACTCCCGGGAGAGGCCCTACTTTTTAACTCCGGTTGGTACTCGTGACTATCCGGAGTGGCCTCTCCTACCTCACTCTTGCCTTAATCGGCTGGTTTGAGTGGAGATTCGCAAGAGTGGAGTTGCCTTCAGCTCCACTTGGGGGAAGGACGTATCCCAGTAAGATGCTGGTAGGGGTCTTGACCGTACTTCCGGGATTGCTCTGATAGCCGTGGGATGCCTCCCCTTCCTCAAGCAGCTCAACGGATGTTGCTTCCCTTGTCGCTACATGCTAGCGGCCGTTTCCGGGGCCCACTATTGAGTTTGCGAGTCACCCCCTGCCTGTTTATCCGTATTTTTCAATATTGGTCAGGGGCAGGGGCCATAGTCCCCATAGTTAACCGGTTAACTATTCCACAGCCACCCACACCCATATCCCTATCATTTCCTTTTACCATATCTCACAATAGTCCTGCATCAACCGGGGATTGTCCTTTGGTGTACTTCCATAGTGCATACAGGGATAATCGCCGGATGATGTCCCCTTACATTTAGATTAAAATTGTTCAACGGGCCTCTGCGAGTTGGCTTCGGCCCCTCGTACGCCTTCCAAAGGTCCGGGACCCTGTGGTCCCGTGATTATGTAAAGAACATACATAATAATAATAAATATTTATTTCAGAACAAATGTCCATACAGAAATTATACACACAATGACAAAACACAATTAAAAATGGTTACAAAGAAGAGAAATTACACATTAAAAAATTTACAACACTTGAGCACGTAAAAATGCTTGCAGGATATTTGCATCATGTTTTTCCGCAATCACTCTTAGGATGCTGTTAGTGCTACTCCTTACTCTGCTCAGTAACGACGCGAGGCGTTTGCGTACTATGGCATGAAAGCCATCTACCCTGGCTTCCGCAAACATACTGAAAGCACTGCAAAATCGGGGCAGCCCCAACAACATCCTAAATCCGTTGTTATATTGGACACGCAGGGCACTAAGCGTCCTCTGCGTATACCTGAACCACAGGTTGCACGTGTAGAAAGTTTGGCAGTAGGCTCTAAACAGTGTGACTTTAACTTGTTCACTACAACGCACAAACCTGCGGGCCAGCATATTGCTTCTAACCGCCAGTGCCCTCCGTTCCCTCTCAATGTCAACGTTGTCTTCAAGGTCCTCAGTAACGTAGTGTCCTAGATATTTAAATTTTTCTACCCGCTTGAGTTCAATGCCACTTAGCTTTATTGCGGGCACATTTAATCTACACTTACCAGGGGCCCTGAAGACCATATACACACTCTTGTCAGCGTTGTATTTTAAACCATGCTGAAGGCTATATGTTTGACATATTGTGAGCAACTGTCTCATAGCATTTACAGTTGGGGTCAGCAGCACCATGTCGTCCGCGTAACTAAAGTTGTTCATACAAACGTTGTCGATCCAGCATCCTACTCGAGTGCTGCTGAGCCCAACTATAAGCTCGTTAACGTACAGGTTGAAGAGCTTAGGAGAACTCAAACCACCTTGTCTCACTCCGCACTCCAACCTGTACGTGTCTGAGAAGGTGTTTGGCCATCTTACATAATTATTCTGGTTTCGGTACCAGAAATGAAAAATACGTTGCACCTGTGTAGGCACGCCAGTTTTCCTGAGTTTCTCCCATAACAAGTCATACGACACAAGGTCGAATGCTTTGGAGAGGTCAAGAAAGCATGCATACACAGGTGTATTTCTTTTCGTGTAATATTGAACCGTGTGCTTCAGGCTCAGAATTGCGCTTTCAGTGGAAAGTCCTGCTCGAAAACCGAACTGTGCGTCATGATGACGATATTAAGATGTTTATCAAGTTCTGAGTCGAGCACACTGTCCAAAACCTTGGCTACGATCGTAGCCAAAGAAATCGGCCGGTAGTTGTTCTTATCGGACAAATCGCCAGTTTTATTTTTAACAATTGGTACTATGATTGTTTTCATAAGATCTGGAGGCAAGTACGAGTGATTCAGACATAAGGTATAAAACATCGCGAGCACGCGTGGTAAATGAACACCAGCGTATTTTAAATGCTCGATACTGAGTCCATCATGACCCGGCGACTTGCCCCTAGACATGCTGCTCACAATTTGACGAACTTGTTTAGCAGACACGTTATACAATTCACCGGTCCGCTAGACCCAGGATCTGCAGAACACGGCCCCAGAGGAGACTTGGTGGTAAAATGTTCTCTAAAGAGTTCAGCTATATCTCTGCTATCACTCGCACCCCCCACACTCACTGGAAGGCCAGTCTTATGGTTTAAACTATTTGTTGCTTTCCAAAAATCACTAAAGTTTTTAGAGGCACGACATTCTGAAATTATTTCCATTTTTAACTGTTCTTTATTGTTGTAACACCACTTTAATCTCTTTTTAAACAATTTGCGACTTTCACACATTTCCTCATATACAGTACCAGATTGTGGCCTATTTTGAGAAACCCAGTATAAAAATTTACTTCTAGCTTCCCTGTGAGCTTCACATACATACTTATTCCAGCCTATCACATGCTTTTTCTTACGCTTATGAGACTGAGTATTACAGGTGATAATAGCTGAGTCTGTTATTGCCCTTATTATATCCTTATATAGTTTATCTAAATATATTCTATGTTCCTTACAATTACAAATATCACAACTACATTGCCTTAACTCTACAGGAAAATCTATTAATTTAAGTTTACTATTGCACAATTTGGTATAACTTTTTATCTGCTCCTTAGTTCTATAGCCCCATACAGCTTTATTTATTCTATTAATACTACAATGGTTATTTTTACATATAATTGCACTTAACTCACACTCAATGACTATGGGCAAATGATCTGACCAAAACATATCATAATTAACATATACATTCTTAACAGTTTGTTTGGCAGATTGACTAGTAACACAGTGATCGAGCCACCTCACACACCCGTGAGCCTCGCTTATAAATGTATAATTATTTGCTACACTTCCTAGTACATCTATATCCACACAGGACCATTGTTGATCCATACATAAATTAATTAATTCGTTACCGAACAATTCTCCCGGATGAGCATTAAAATCTCCTAGTAAGTACACAGATTCTATAGAGTAATGGTCAACTATCGCACATACCTCGCCAAAACATGTCGTAAACTCCTCCAAATTGTCTATTCCATTTGTCGGCATGTAAATACTAAACACAAGGAATGCACGATCTCCTAAAGACACTTTTATTGCACTGATACGCGGATTATTGCACTCAATAACAGTTACCTCTTTGAACACACTTTTACGCCACAATATTGCCACACCGCCGTAAGGTCGTCCTTTAAAAACACCGGTTGAAAGATCCACCGCTGATGTGCCTGTGTACGCAAAGTCCTGGTCGATTGTGCCCAATATCGGTATGTCATAGGGAAATAGCCAGGTCTCTTGTAGGGCTACTATATCCGCCGAGCAACACAGTTTTCTAACACAATCAATTGATCTTTTTATCGATTTACAGTTAAAACTGACAATGGCACACCCTATTATTGGGTTAACTTATTCTTATATATCTTATTGGATTAACTGGTTATTGAACCAAGATTAGAAAAGTGAAAATCCTTCGATCAGGCCAGATGATCCTGGCTGGTGGGCGATGATGCCGAACATTTGAAGGTTGGAAATTACTATCTGTGCTAATTTGTGAGTGAATTTCACGTGTTGCTTGCGCGGCAAATGTTACCTAGTAAGATATGAGGACATACGCAACGCATGATGAGTGTATATTTTTGCCAAGTAGATACTAAGCTCATAGATCGATTGCCAGATTCTGGATGAATTATGAAATGATTCTATATTCAAGTGTCAGTCAGACAGTAATGACACCGCAGCTAGATTCGTACAAAATCGTAGCAAGACGAGTGCTACTTCGTAGCTAGACGAGTGCTACGTCGTAGCTAGACGAGTGCTACGTCATAGCTAGACGCGTGCTACGTCGTAGCTAGACGCGTGCTACGTCGTAGCTAGACACGCGCTACGTCGTAGCTAGACGCGTACTACGTCGTCGCTAGTCGCATGCTACGTCGTAGCTAGATGCGTGCTACATCATAGCCAGTCTGGCTACGTCGTAGCAGAATAGAACAACTCTTCGAGACCGTCAAAGACACGAAATTATTGTGTACAGATGGTAATATAGAATGCGTATTATAAATCATTTTTATCTATTAAATACTGCCTAAAAACTGTGCTGGATGGTCAAAATTTTCGTACCACGCGTTTGCTAAAAACCATACTATAGACATTACATGAGCACATGTGCCCAAAGTACGTCTGCCACTCTTACATGAACGATAATAATGATTTAAAGCCTCCAACCCAAGGTGGTCTGAGTTTACAAGTATATATAGGTATATTAACTGCAAGATTTGTCTTCAATAAATTTTAACCGTCCTAAGAGCCCTTTAAACATTGGATGTCATCTGTTGGTTATTCAACTTGTCACAAAAAATTTAACTATACCTGTCAACATTTTAAAAGCAACATTTTAAATATCCGAATGTGCATCGTTACAATTTATAAGACAAATTAAAACATTATTATGTTCGGTTCGGTAAACGGTGTGCTTTTGTTTAATTTTACAAAGTATTCTTAAGTCCACGTTAATGGACTGTACAAAAATTCACTCACTCAAAGAGTTGATGTGGTACGCGGAGGAAAAGTAGCCCCCATGAAGAACATCGCGCGCCGGCTACCCTAATGAAATCGCGGTAACGAAACCATAGCTCGCTTTTAAATCGAGCAGCACCATCTATCGAGCTTATGGGTAGTTTTGGAGTGAATGGTTGTAATTCGTTTTTAATATTAGATGGTAAAGCCCTTATTAATGAAATTTACGATTTTATAGCTTCCAAACGGTATTATATAAATTGAAATTATATAAAAATGTTGTTGATACTAAATTAAGCGTGCAACAACTTGCTTGTTTTTAAAGATAGGAAAAATTATAGGTAATTATTTACTGTTTAAATAGAACTATACACTAAATAAATGCCATTAATTTGGCGTCTGTACCAATACAGAAAAAAACTACCCCTATGCTCGATAGATGGTGTTGCTCGATTTAAAAGCAAGCTATCGTTTGCTTCACTCGGTTTGGTTAGGGTAGGCCGCGGCGCAGCAACACGTTACTCCTGTCAGTTTTATAAACTTACCTCTCAGCAAAAAAGAGGTCAATTTTTGTAAAGCCCATTCACGTGGGCTTAAGAAAACTTTGAAAATTTAATGTGCAATGATATATTTTGTTTCAGTCTTGTTGAAAATGCAAGAGATAATAATAAAATATGTATGCGTAAATACTTTAAATGAATAATTCCATGTTATGACGGTTATGTGAATTTCTACTGCCTGTACTGGCACTTTTTATTTTTTTTAGATAAATAGTAATAAAAAATAAACAATTATTAATATCATTATAAAATGGCTTACTACTTTGTACATTATTTGTTAAATTTGGCAGAAAACAATATTTCAACTACATTCAGTTTCGATCAATTTGTTTGCCCTTACAAAAAGGCTTAGGCCGCGGCGCAGCTACACGTTACTCCTGTCAGTTTTATAAACTTACCTCTAAGCAAAAAAGAGGTGAATTTTTGTATAAGCCCATTCACGTGGGCTTAAGAAAACTTTGAAATTGAATGTGAAATTTTTTCCTGATAAATGCAATCCGGGTCTTTTCTAGACCCGAGTGTATGTGTACTTTCTAAGTCTGTGTGCTCCGTCTTTTTCGCTTCGCCATCCTGGCAGTGAGCGAATTGATGGCCAAACGCAGACTTATCAACGCCAAACAAAAAATATTTCGATCGCGTTGAAAATTCAAGACATGTAATAAATTTATGCTTTCATATGTTTTGACGTTTATGTGAATTTCCTGAAAATCAGGATGGGCGATATTATTTATGAAACTTGTACTGGCATTTTTATCTTTTTATATAAAGAGTAAATAAATAATTAGAAAAAAATGTAATAAACTAGCTTTTGACCACGGCTACGCTCGTGTTAAGAAGTTTTATTATATATTCATGGAATTTAATAAAATCCTTTCTTAGGGAGTGCCAAAGTTGGCCTCGCTGTAATAGCAGCGGTAAGTCCCCTCTTTGAGGAGTGGCTTGAGCGACGTCACGGTGTCCTCACCTACCGCCTGACGCAGGTGCTTATCGGACACGGAAGTTTCGATACTACTACTTTCGGGCCTACTCCGGTTCTCGAATGCGAAGTTTCTCGTTTAATGTTCAGCCGTAGGTTTTATTGATTTACTAATAAAATTACTTATAATAAAGTTTTATTTTTAATTCCATATCAAAATCTATTTATTTATCCTCATTTCGCCAAAGGCGAAACTGAACGACTGCCTCGTTGATCGAGTGGTCGCAAGTGCGACTGCCGGCAATGATCTACAAAATGTCCAGTATATGGCAATTGGCTCACCCCCTATTACGGTGAAAAGTGTGCATTGTATAGCGGCATTACATGGTGTAATGTGCAGATGCACAGGTAAAGGCAGAGATCTGCCTAGCCCTTCGGATATAAAAGGTGTGACGTTGTTTGAAAATGATACTACACATATTATGTAAAAGTAATTTTATTGCAAAACCATCACCATCAAATATTATTACATTGAAGGCGCACAAGAGCCATTCAAGAAACTGTTTAAATAATCTACAATTAATTGCCGCGACATGTCACAAGTTGTTTAATTAATATTTTTTAGAGTATGCCATAATATTATATCTGCGGTATCGACAATCAAGAAACTCTTTAAATAATCTACAATAAATTGCCGCGACATGTCACAAGGTGTTTAATTAAAATTTTTTAGAGTATGCCATAATATTATATTTGCGGTATCGACAATCAAAAAACTCTTTAAATAATCTACAATAAGTTGCTCAGTTGCTGCTACATGTAACAAAGTTATTATTCCACTCGATCTGGTGCTGCAGGTTTGTTCGAAGGCTCGAGTTGTCGTCCAACCACGACGCCATGATGTCAACTGAAAACAATAATAAGACTCATATTTTATTTTTTTCTAAACTCGCTGTTCGAGGATATGGTAGTCAAGATTAAGAATGTGTACCAACTTCCAACTATCAGATCGATCTCTCGACAGGAAGGGTGTAAAATAAAATTAATATTTTTTTCCAAAACATATTAACAATCGGGTAACTACACTAAACGAAACTGTTTCATATAAATATAATTCAAGAAAATAGAACAGGTGTCCGTTGCATATATTCACTATTTCACATACTTTCAATTTGAACTGCAGAAAATTTGGGCGCATAATATACATAAATTTAAAATAATTTCGTAAAAAGTTTATGTTAAGGAGCAAATGTATACATACATGTAGTATAATCGCTACACCGACCCGTCGCTAGTGTGGCAGCCATCTTGGTCACGGACAGCGTAAACTGTAAAAAAAAAACAATTGGAATTGGATCATCATCATTGACTTTCTCAAACACTTTATCTTGCTTCACTTACATTTGTACTATCAAACTAAACATTCTCTCATTCTCCACACCTGATATCTCATGAGTCATTCATTCACCCAATAAAACTATTAATATTATTCTTATTTCACTCATTCATCATAAACGTGTATTCAATTATTTACCTGTATTATCTCCCACCTTCGTTGTACTAGTAACTTCGTTCGTTCGTTAGTAATATTGAAATACAAAGAATA
Organism: Spodoptera frugiperda; assembly: GCF_023101765.2. Taxonomy (NCBI): domain Eukaryota; kingdom Metazoa; phylum Arthropoda; class Insecta; order Lepidoptera; family Noctuidae; genus Spodoptera; species Spodoptera frugiperda. Next base: position 15,957,683 of record NC_064236.1, read on the forward strand.
ATCAATAATGTATTTATTTATTTTGTCAAATACGTCTGTATCGCGGGCAGTACGTAATGAGACTGGTTAGATTTGCGCGGACCAGGACGCTGCCCCGCACGAATGTAACTAGTCTTATTTACACAGTACATCTATACAACACAGACGTGTATTGTAGGGATGTACAGTGTAGCAGCAGTGTTATCGATAAAGTATCGAAATTTTCTCATAATTATCTACAAAACTAAATTTTATTAACCTCCGTTATATACAGGCTGACTATGAATTCGACGTATTCCTCTCGGGAGGTGATAACACAACTAATTTCCTACGAAATTAGCCCTGAGGTCCTTGGGCGGAAAGTGGCTAGTTTCTGAGATATCCAACATTATTGGTTTCGGTAAAAAAAATCCCCGAATTGATTACAAAAACATCAATCAATAAATAAAAAAATACTGGTTGGATTTTAGTAGTTTTAGTTTTAATCAGTTGCCAATACATCAGTTATCATTTATAAAATAATGGCAGAAATATCATTCGCTATAAAATAACAAGTAATTTCGTATTAAATTTTATTTTGTGTCACTAATTTGGTCGATAGAAAACTGGATTTATTTCAAAAAATATATATGCATAGAGATGGACAGCATATGTTTTTTTTATGATTTGCTTATTATGAACGTTACATAAGATTTAACTGTGCAGTTCTAATCTATCGATACTATCGACATCATGTCTTCCCTGAGATTAAGCATCCGCTCTGCACACAGGTACACTTGCGTCGCACGCACACATTCAGAACCCTAACAGATGTTAATCGATAACTTGTATACAGAAATATACAATGTGATAGGCGTGGGACTTCTAACCCGTTAAGGCTGAGTACTACATCTAATTTTATCGACAAAAAAATAATATAGGGGGTTGAACCCCTAATTGAAAATATTGGAAAATAGTGATTTTTTCGGTAAAAATTATTCACAAATGATTTTTTTTCTCACCAAAACATTATCATACATATGAAAAAAGTAATGAATTAGTTAGCTAAGGTTATTAGCTACCGTTTGTCGTTTTTTTTTTGTTTCTACGACGCATACAACCTTTGATTTCAAAAAAGTAAAAAAAATATTAAAATAGCCATAACTTTTAGGGGGAGGGGATTCGACCCCTTCGACCCCCGACTTTTGTCGATAAAATTAGATGTAGAACTCAGCCTTAACGGGTTAGAAGTCTCACCCCTATCACATTGTATAATGTACTTACATACAGTTCCTGGCCACATTAATAGACGCACCACGCTTTTTAGTAGGTAATTATTTTGAAGTTTTCATTGAGCGTAGCGTAATGTTTTATATCTCATAACCTTCCTTAACAAATGGACTATCTCCGACAAAAAGGTTTTTCAATTGGAACAAGTACTTCCGGAGATAAGCGCGTGAGTAATGTAGTAAAGATATGGGAATTAATTAACACTTTTGTTCTACAAATATAAAAAAGTACAAATCAAAAACATATAATAAAGTTTTAATAAATATACATATATGACACATTGAGTAAACACATCTAAACGTATTACAAATTGAAAAAAAATAACCGTGCGTCTAATAATATGGCCAGGGACTGTAAATGCCATACAACCCTAACCCCAACTCACCTCTGCTCTGCGTTTTCGTACAAAAGTGTTTTGGTCAAATTCGTAGCTACTGTAAGTTGTTTATACAGAAATTATTTATCTACATGGCTTGCAGCAGAATGGTATACCACTTAGGTTGCTAAAGTCAAGTCTGATCACTCTACTCAGACACGCTTACCAGACCAAGGCGCTTACGCTTGAAACCAATCTCAACGTCAATGCAATTTAAAGCCAATAAAACTTCAATATTATTAAACGTCAAAACAGATTCCTGAAGTCTGTTATAATTATTATCAAAATGTTTGAATTATAAGTTAAATAGGCTACATAGACTACAACGCACCCCAACGATCACCATATGAAGTGCCTCGGCCAGCACAGGGTTTAAACGCTGTGGATTTAATTTACCCTACAGGGTAGTACGAAGTATTCACAGGTGAATACTTCGTACTTCACCGACCCTCTGGTAGATGTCACTATATGAACATTTCACTGCTTCTACTCGCAAGTTGTAAGTTTTATTATTTTTGGAATCCATCATGAATTTGATATTTCAAATATTTTTATTACAGTCTAAAAAGTTATTTTAGTGTATCCTTTGAAAAGCCTTCCTTTACTTTTTTTCCTTACGGCCGAGTGAAATAATATGTGAAAATTTATTTTTAATATAACTATGGCTTATTTAATAAACTCTAGAAAACATAATAATTATTAACATCTAGAAGTCCTCCTTACGTGACTCATGTTTGTTGAATAAATGAAATGTATGCCACACAAAAACATGGCTGACGCGACCGTATATATTTTGAAGCTAGTACGGGGGTATGAGGCTGGGATACCAACTTATAAAAACTCCTCCATACTAAGTAAATCAAATTTACTTCTGGTTTAGAATTTTTTTTAATAAAACCTAAAATACTTGATGGCAAATTGAAAGTTTTGACAAGCCGTATTTAAAGTTTGAAAAAAGAAGAAATGTGTCTCCGAAATGTCTGTTTCGTATATGCTATGGGTGCATAAATAGAATAATAACAACAAATTTCACAAAGTAGCTGGGCTCTATCATCGATGAAAAGAAATGTACGTAGAGAACTTTCGAATGGTGGCACTAAATTTGACACTTGCTTTTTCTTTCGTTTTCGCATAAAAAGGTGTTTCCATCCCTTTTTCCAAGATCCATTTGAGATAGAAAAATTGCAAAGTCATGACAAAACTGGGAAAAAAATAAATTTATTTGTTGTTTTGGTCATAAGTGGTTAAGGAATATTTCCGGGAAAATGGCGCTTTGAAGCTGACCACCTTGTTGTTTCTCTGTCCTTGTCAATCGTGTGTAAACTTCCATTTAGTAAATTTGAAAGTTTAAATTCTAATTTTTAAGTTCAATCTATAGTTGGATGAAAATATAAATGTGGCCAAAAGATTTTTGGCTTCGTATTTTGTCATTATACTGTGTAACTTTTCGTTGAAGTTTGTTTACAACGCTAGAAAATGTTAAAAACCTGCATCGCACAAGCGAAGTTTTCCTGCAACTCTGATAGGATAACAAATTTCAACAGCTTCCTTCAGGGGTCCGTTGCTACTCTGGAAACTGTTGAACCAGAGGCAGGTGTTACTAGTCTTGGTAGTTGACACAAGACCACAGCAGTAGCAGATTTGACCCCCACCTTTTGTAATTTTTTTCTACAAACAAACAATAATATGATAGAATCACTTTTTGTGATCTTGAAGCCTTTTTGTATTTATTTTTATTGGTTATTATTAGAAAAAGGTCAAGTGTGGACGACTAAGCCGTCTGACTACGTACTCTTTCCTGACCAGATAGAAGTACCCAAAAACGTATTTAGGCAATTAAAATATTTTAGGTGTAATTTTGATAATACATATTACACATGAATTAAACATCTCGTGGTAACTGGCATCTAGCAGATGAGTTGTGAAAGAAGAACGGCACGAGCTTGCTGCTGGGCTTATGTAATTTGAATGAGTGGCGTAGGAGGGCGTTGAGGCGTTAAACAAAATAAAATATTTCTAACATTTTCTAACAAGTAAGTAATTAACAAAATGCTGACTGAAATAAATTGGAGTTTGTCTGACATTCAAATCAAATTAATAGCCAATTTGAACCCTCTTCTTTTTTTTCTCAGAAACTAATACAAACATGTTTAAATGTATGTAATGAATAAACCAACTTTTTATGATTTTTAAACTTTTTTACAGTTTTTAATTAACCGTTTCTTGAGAAAAGCCAAGAATAGATTATAGTCCAGTCATTTGGTAGTTTTACCTGGAAAGTTTTCCGGGAGTTTTGAAAATTGGTGAATTTATAGATTTGGGTATGCTCTTTTCGAATTTCAACTTTGCCACCTCGTACAACCGCCGCTCGCGCCGCCATATTGAAAAAATGGCGGCTAAAAATGGTTTTTTATTAATATCTCCGTTCCGACGCATTTTACGAAAAAATATTTATTTACAAAATTAAACTAGAAAAAATTCCTACAATTTATGTATTGATAACTTTTTCATAAAATCAATAGTTTTTGGCGTACGAGCGCCGCAAAGTATTATTCATCTGCACCACCACGTGTACAAACTATGTGTGTTGTGCAGCAACGACTGTCGCAACCGAGGGCTGGGCTCGCTGTCATTGCAGAGGTAAGTCCCCTGTTTGAGGAGTGGCTAGAGAAGCGCCATGGCGTCCTCACCTACCGCCTGACGCAGGTGCTTACCGGACACAGGAGTTTCGGTAGGATCCTGTTTTTGATTGGGCGGGAGGAAACGCCCGGGTGCCATCACTGCGAAGACCACCCGGAGGATACGGTGGAACATATAACATAACACATATAACATCAGAAACAGGAACCTACCGAAACTTCCCTGTTTGTACAACACACATTGTTTGTAAACGGTTTTTTATTAATATCTCCGTTCCGACGCATTTTACGAAAAAATATTTATCTACAAAATTAAACTAGAAAAAATTTCCTACAATTTATGTATTGATAACTTTTTCATAAAATCAATAGTTTTTGGCGTACGAGCGCCGCAAAGTATTATTCATCTGCACCACCACGTGTACAAACAATGTGTTTTTTTTTAATGTATCAATTCTTAAAAACTAATTATGATATCTCGTTCAAACCAATTTTCTTTGAAAGTTTCCATTAAAATCTACAGTATATATTTTTTTTAGTTTTCTTACTCACTTATTTTAAAAGTTAGAGGGCAGGACACATTCGATAGACCTCATTTTTCCACTTTGGAAGTGTCTATCTTTCAAACAATTGATTTTGACGAAAAATGGTTTTAGGAACCATGACGTATTTTAATGGCCTATCCATAGACAACCATCACGGATAGGTTAGACGAAAAAAAAATTTTTTGAAGAGGTGCAGTCTCCGCCCTCTATCTCGGAAACGGTGCACGGTATAAAAAAAAAGTTTAGACAAAAGTTGTAGAGAATTTTGTATTCTACAATATTGGTATTAAATGCAAATACCAAAAACCCATAGGAAATGAGATATTTCCAAAAAAGCGCAAAAAAACGTTTTTTGGTACCTTTTGACCTTAAAATTTAATAGTTGCTTACACCCTACCATATGTAGGTTTTGAGACAAGTTTCAGGCAGTCATTATACAAGTATATACAAAATTACAGCTGGGTATCTCAAATTCCGAGGTGAAATCCTAATTTGACTGGACTTGATTTTATGAAAAAGTTATCAATACATAAATTGTAGGAAATTTTTTCTAGTTTAATTTTGTAGATAAATATTTTTTCATAAAATGCGTCGGAACGGAGATATTAATAAAAAACCGTTTTTAGGCGCCATTTTTTCAATATGGCGGCGCGAGCGGCGGGTGTACGAGGTGGCAAAGTTGAAATTCGAAAAGAGCATACCCAAATCTATAAATTCACCAATTTGCAAAACTCCCGGAAAACCTTCCAGGTAACCCCCTTTTTATCTACCAAATGACTGGACTATATACTACTAATATGTTTCTATCTACTCTTAATATGTTTCCTTGAATCGAAGCACACCTGCCACATTATTTTTTAAATACAGAACGAAAGCAAAATACAAATAAGCTATGTTTTGGCCGCTTATTTTGTAAATTCTTCATAAAAAATATTTTTCTAGGTTTTAAATGTTCTTTAAGGACTCGCATGTCGCACATTATGTAGCTAAACAGGGTGAAAAATAGCGCGGAACTTACTTTACTTAAACGCACCTTAAGAACTTTATTTTGAGAATGTGGTTGATTAGGATGAAAAATGCAATTGTTTAAAGTAACGCGCTCAAATAAAGACTACAAACTAAGTTAGAAAACAAATAGGGTGTGCAATGGCACACCCTATTATTGGGTTAACTTATTCTTATATATCTTATTGGATTAACTGGTTATTGAACCAAGATTAGAAAAGTGAAAATCCTTCGATCAGGCCAGATGATCCTGGCTGGTGGGCGATGATGCCGAACATTTGAAGGTTGGAAATTACTATCTGTGCTAATTTGTGAGTGAATTTCACGTGTTGCTTGCGCGGCAAATGTTACCTAGTAAGATATGAGGACATACGCAACGCATGATGAGTGTATATTTTTGCCAAGTAGATACTAAGCTCATAGATCGATTGCCAGATTCTGGATGAATTATGAAATGATTCTATATTCAAGTGTCAGTCAGACAGTAATGACACCGCAGCTAGATTCGTACAAAGTCGTAGCAAGACGAGTGCTACTTCGTAGCTAGACGAGTGCTACGTCGTAGCTAGACGAGTGCTACGTCACCTACCGCCTGACGCAGGTGCTTATCGGACACGGAAGTTTCGATACTACTACTTTCGGGCCTACTCCGGTTCTCGAATGCGAAGTTTCTCGTTTAATGTTCAGCCGTAGGTTTTATTGATTTACTAATAAAATTACTTATAATAAAGTTTTATTTTTAATTCCATATCAAAATCTATTTATTTATCCTCATTTCGCCAAAGGCGAAACTGAACGACTGCCTCGTTGATCGAGTGATCGCTAGTGCGACAGCCGGCAATGATCTAGAAAATGTCCAGTATATGGCAATTGGCTCACCCCTATTACGGTGAAAAGTGAGCATTGTATAGCGGCATTACATGGTGTAATGTGCAGATGCACAGGTAAAGGCAGAGATCTGCCTAGCCCTTCGGATATAAAAGGTGTGACGTTGTTTGAAAATGATACTACACATATTATGTAAAAGTAATTTTATTGCAAAACCATCACCATCAAATATTATTACATTGAAGGCGCACAAGAGCCATTCAAGAAACTCTTTAAATAATCTACAATAAATTGCCGCGACATGTCACAAGTTGATTAATTAATATTTTTTAGAGTATGCCATAATATTATATCTGCGGTATCGACAATCAAGAAACTCTTTAAATAATCTACAATAAATTGCCGCGACATGTCACAAGGTGTTTAATTAAAATTTTTTAGAGTATGCCATAATATTATATTTGCGGTATCGACAATCAAAAAACTCTTTAAATAATCTACAATAAGTTGCTCAGTTGCTGCTACATGTAACAAAGTTATTATTCCACTCGATCTGGTGCTGCAGGTTTGTTCGAAGGCTCGAGTTGTCGTCCAACCACGACGCCATGATGTCAACTGAAAACAATAATAAGACTCATATTTTATTTTTTTCTAAACTCGCTGTTCGAGGATATGGTAGTCAAGATTAAGAATGTGTACCAACTTCCAACTATCAGATCGATCTCTCGACAGGAAGGGTGTAAAATAAAATTAATATTTTTTTCCAAAACATATTAACAATCGGGTAACTACACTAAACGAAACTGTTTCATATAAATATAATTCAAGAAAATAGAACAGGTGTCCGTTGCCTATATTCACTATTTCACATACTTTCAATTTGAATTGCAGAAAATTTGGGCGCATAATATACATAAATTTAAAATAATTTCGTAAAAAGTTTATGTTAAGGAGCAAATGTATACATACACTAGCTGGCCGGCAAACTTAGTACCGCCTCAATCACCTTTTAAACCTTCCCGGGACTTCCACAAAAAAGTCAAGACCAATTTTAGCCAAATCGATCCAGCCGTTTTCGAGTTTTAGCGAGACTAACGAACAGCAATTGATTTTTATATATACAGGGTGACTTTGAATTCGACGTATTCCTCTCGGGAGGTGATACTTAATACAACTAATTTCCTACAAAATTAGCCCTGAGGTCTTTGGGCGGAAAGTGGCTAGTTTCTGAGATATTCAACATTTTTGGTTTTGGTAAAAAAATTTTTTTTTAAACGTTGCCCCACACTCGGATTTTTTCCTGTGTCGTGGGTGCGTTTACAAACATACAAGTTCACATACACATGACACCCAGACCCGAAACAACAATTTGTGGATCACACAAAGAGTTGCTCCGTGCGGGAATCGAACCCGCTACCCGTTGCGCGGCAGCCAGTTGCCCAGCCACCGCACCAACCGTGCAGTCGAATTGATTACAAAAACATCAATAAATAAAAAACTACTGGTTGGATTTTAGTAGTTTTAGTTTTAATCAATTGCCAATACATCAGTTATCATTTATAAATACTAATAATGGCACAAATATCATTCGTTTTAAAATAGCAAGTAATTTCCTATCAAATTTTGTTTTGTGTCACTAATTTGGTCGATAAAAAACTAGATTTATTTTTAAAAAAATGTATGACACTAACAGTCAGTTGCAGGAACGATCATTAAATTTTTAAAGTGACTTTAAATATTAATGAAGCTTTAAAGTGTTGCACAAAGAAGTATTTCTATCTCATTTTAATGCCGGATTAACTTTAATTAAAGAAACGTCAAATCGGGACTTTAGCCTATTTTCTACGTTGCACAAAACGTCATTAGCGCTAAAGGAGCATTAATTTGACAGTTTGGGGTTATAATTTTTAATGCCTAGTCAAACATCCATTAAACTTGTTATTAAACTCTGAATTCTTTTGTAAATAGTGCTAGTAATATTTTTTTACTTTATTACAGTATTATTTTGTCCCTTTCATCTTTATCCGCTCCTTCCACGACGACGTCGTGTAATTCCAGATAGGATAAATTTATTTGAAAAACATGACGGAGAAGAGTTTCGTGTGAGATACAGGATTTCTAAAGCTTTACGCATTTGCGAGATACTCAATTTAGAAACAAACTCGAAGAAATAGAGCCATTGATGGCCTCACATAGTTATTGATATGTTTGAGATTCTTCGCTACTGGATCTGCCGAAGATCAGCTTCCTGCCAAACATAGGCCTTCCTTAGTGTTAACAACCACTAGCAACACCAGACAGATATAATGTAGGATGTAATTATAATATAATAGTATTTAATTACTGAGTACTATTCATAGGAATAATATTAAATAATAGTATTAAACCTTTTTCGTCATTTCATAGACTACATAAACTGTTTAAAATAAATGTTCGCTGAAATGGAACGTCAAATGATATATTTAAAAACCGGCCAAGTGCGAGTCGGACTCGCCCATGAAGGGTTCCGTAACAGCAAGTAGATGACATATTATAAAAGTTACAAAATAACTTGGTTTTACATAGTGTTTGTATGAACGACATAGTTATATTTGCGGTTTTTGAAAATGATTTATTGTTTAAAAACTAATAATGATATCCCGTTTAAACCAATAATTTTCGTTGTTATTTTCTATTGAAATCTACAGCATATATTTTTTTTTAGTTTTCTCACTCTCTTATTTTAAAAGTTAGAGGGGGGGACACTCATTTTTCCACTTTGGAAGCGTCTAACTTTCAAACGGTTGATTTTGACGAAAAATGGTTTTAGGAACCTTTATGTCTTTTTTAAAGACCTATCCATAGACACCCATCACGGATATGTTAGCTAAAAAATTTTTTTAATAATTTTTATTCAAAATTCGAATAGCGGTTATCGAAATAAATCAACCTAAAGTTTCAACTATGTAGGCCCAACAGTTTCGGAAATAAATGGCTGTGACATACGGACGGACAGACAGACAGACAGACATGACGAATCTATAAGGGTTCCGTTTTTTGCCATTTGGCTACGGAACCCTAAAAATGGCGGGAAATAATTAATTCGAATATTGGTCGATGAGACGGATTGTTGGTTTATAATTGTTCTGTAAAAATAAATTGTAATTCCTGAAATGTTATGAATTTCATTTAATTATTTTATATTATTTTACCTATTATTTCCATATCTTAACGTTAACTATTAAGTAGTTATTTTTAAGAATAAATAAAATGACTAATCTTGTTTTAAATTAATTTATTTTATTATATATTTATTTTACTAAAATACCAAGTCCCCTCATTACATGGGGGCAATTCGTACTTCCTCTGTGGGTGCAATATTATACCATTCTTTGGTTAATTCTTTGCTTAAAAAGTTAGTACAAGGGCGATGCATACTGCCTGAACCAGCCTGTGTTGCACCAGATACCATGGTTAATGAATAATGCTGAAAATTCTTTCTACAAAAGGAAAACTCGAGACGAGTCCAATTCTCAATTAATCACAACAATAACAAACACCTGGAAGCTACGTTAAATCTTCTCTCTTACAAACGCTACCAACGATACCAATGAAAGATAATTCAACACCACATTAAAGCAATTGATAATATTTTTATTGTAAAAATTTTGGATTTTTCCTAAATACAGAGATGACAGAAACGCTCATAATGACAATATTGACAACTAGGGCTGGCGAACTAGGAATTTCTTCCCGCGAACCAAAAAGGTTGATACCTATTTTAAATCGGAACACATAATTGAATCGGTCAGTGAATTAGAATAAGATTTGATATTTATATGTATTCCACTATTAAGACACTACAAAATACATTTAATAGTAGCTAATTAAAATAACACATATGCTTAATCTGTTAAATATAGAGATATTTAATCAAATACAAAATATAGATATAGGTATTACGTAAAGAATGTGATTAGCTCTGAAAAAACTCATAACTGAGTCTTAGTTTACAAGTAACTAAGTAGTAACAAATGGTATTGTATTGATTTTTATAGTGTCCTTTAACTACATGAAATAAATCGAAACACGATCGATAAATCGTCATTTTAAAAAATCGGTTTTTTTCGAAGCGGGATTCGCTTCCTTCCATCCTTAATGACAATTTACATTCAATTAGTTCCAGAGAGTATACAAATACTACGTAATCAGTTCATTCAAAATATGTGTTTTAAATTGCAACACTTTTTAATGTCGTCTTTAGTTAAAGCCCCATTAAAGGGACCCGCAACAGTTTTGTGCAACGTCTTTAAATTTAATGGAATATTAGCTATAATGACGGATTAACTAATGTCGATTTTAAAGACAGTTTTCTGCAACTGACTGTAAGCGTACAAACTATTAGAAAAACTTCCTTGGTTTATTAGCTACCCAGAAACATAAAATTATTTACAACATTCTCAAAAATAAATGAATTAATTGATGATAAGTAGAGTGGAAAGAGAAAAGGGCAAAAACATCTTTATTTGCAAAAATTTGTTCAAAGTAACCTTCCCTACGACGAATACATGCCCGAACACGCTTCCTTTTCTCTATGACGGTCACTCTTGGACTGAATATGCGTCTAATTTCGTCATTATCTTCAAATACGTTTTGGAGAAGAATTTCGATACATGGCCTATTCCGTCTGTATAAACAAGGGACTTAGGTAAAAACCAACCAGCGTTAGGTTCTGGTCATTGTGCATGCCATGTAGTCATGTAGTGGGACCGCCCTGACAATATAACAACATGGGAACCGAGACATCCTACCATTTCCGCACAGTGGATCGATAGTGCTCTGATCAAACTGTCACAATATCCATTATTAGCCCCAAAAAGTCAACGAAATCTAAAAAAGCAAAACCAACAAGTCCACGGATACGGTTTTGATTCAAATGTTTGGATAGGTATCATTAATAATGACTTAATTGGGCTCTAATTTTTACCCAATAATTTAAATGGTGAGAATTAAGATACATTTTTAAGGAATGAGCTAGGGTCATTGTTTTATATTTAAATTTAGAAACAAGATTATGAGTTTATTCGAACACGACGATTGTTTAGTGCACTATCGAACTACTATATACTATAAATTTTATTTATCTTTAGTTCGAGGAAGATGTGGAGAACTACCGATATTGGACAACAATGAAAGTGCGGCCGAAGTTGAAGACTCGGCTACCACAATCTCTTGTACCAAGTGAAGATACCAATTTCAACTGTTCATCAAGAAATTATTGAACTTCGACCCAGCACATCTTCAACAGCTTCCTCATCCCTTCATTCACTTTGTAAAAATCCATTCACTACAAAAGCCAGCAAAGGAGTACAAATGAAACCACATCAGATAGAACTACTTAATGCACCATTTCTAAAAAGAAGAAAAACCTTTATACCTTTATCTGAAACCTTTATCTGAAGTTGATGAGATGAAAGAAATGGTGTTGCCTTCAACACAAGGAAGTTCTACTTCTATGGAAATGTCAGAAATCTCATCAGAAATCAACACTAAAACTAATTCAGACACGGAGAACCTTTATGCTTGACCTTATTAAAAAAAAAACACAAAATTATATAGGCTTACCAAAGAATTATAATTGGTTAATTAGTTATTTAGAAAGTAATCTCAATATAAAATCTATAGATATAATAGTAACTTTGTATAAGATTAAAAATAATACCCCTTTCTACCAAATCTCGGACTTTTTTGAGATATCATTAACCACATTATGGAGAATATTTTTCAGAACTTTGTGTGTTCTATCCAAACTCTTCTCACAATTTATTTTTTCGTCTAAAGTCTATGATGTCAAAAGAAACTTACCAATCTCCTTCAGGACCAACAAAGACTACTCAAATGTATATTGCATTATTGACTGCTTTGAAATAGAAATTGAAAAACCTTCAAATCCTATTACCCAGACTCTAACTTGGTCACAGTATAAAAAACGCTAATACGTTAAAATATTTAATATCTACAACACCTGAAGGTTTTATCAACTTTGCGTCTGTTGGTTTTGGGGGTCGTGTATCTGATGCCAATATTGTAGACAACAGCGGTTTTCTGGATGTGCTACCACCAAAATGTACTGTATTGGCAGACAGAGGATTTAAGCACGTGGACGCATTGCTAAGTAGAAATCAAAATAATCTACTTCGGCCGCCCAGTGTTGCAAAAGATCAAAAATTTACAAAACAGGATGCTATCAAAAGCAAGGTCATTGCCAGTCTGCGTATTCGTGTTGAGAGGGTGATAAGGAGAGTAAGGCTATTCAAATTGTTAAAACCACACTCTGTACTAAATAATAAATTAATTCAACATTGTGATGATGCAGTCATTGTAGCATGCGGGTTGATAAATCTACTTAGTCCTATTATTAAAAATGAATAAAATGATGTTTATATAATGCCTTACTTCTTATCTCGTATCATGAGAGTAGGTATTTCACAATCCTCCCGCCCCGAGACCCTCAAGGAAGAGAAGGATCGCAATGAATGAGGTAATGATGAAAAACTGTGTGTACTTTATATAAGCAGTGTCATAATTTGCACCTCTGCCTACCCCTTCGGGGATAAAAAAGGCTATATAGCATAGTTTTAATATCTATTTTTGTCTGTAAATTGTATTTTGATTGATTAAACCATTGTAGACTACCCAAAAAAAATAAAAGATGCAAATACGATTTATACTGTTTTTTATTTAGCACTTTGTAAAACAGTTTTAAAAATAAATTGTTTCCAAAATTCTTCAGCTCCATCTAATAAACCTGTCACATACTGTTTATCATAATCTACCCAGTACTTATGTAGGAGTTTAGTTTGTTCAAAAGTATGATCAGCAATGCAAAACAGTCCTTTTAATTTTTTTGCAGCATGCATTTGAACCATAATCTGCGCTTTATATTTTTCACATAGTACACCATCTCTCACATAATTTTTTATTGTATTCTCACTTATAGGGCATTTTACTTCGATCACAAAGTCGCTACAAATCCCATCAGGTGATTTAAAATCATTCCTGTTACAACTTTACGTTTCTTGCATTCATCCGAAAACATGCCAATACTAACAGTCATGCCCACATTATCTGGAGTTATCTTCTTTTCGCCAATGTTTTTTGCCAAGATGAAGTTCTGGTGACTTACAGCTCCAGCTAATTTTGGTTTACTCCAATAACAGTGAGTAGATGTAGTCGATGGTTCATCTGACCGTTTTATCAGCCACATGGCAAAGCATATGACATGCTTGCAGCCTCCTGCAGAAGTTACACAGTCATTGCATTCTACTGTGATAATCTTCTCAACAGATTCATCAATTACAGCTGTAACCTGATAAAGCCTAGCTTTAACCTTATGTTCCGGTGTTACCCTGCATTTAACAGGGCATAAGTTTCGTTCTCGTTTGACTTCTACGTATCCTACAGCTGTGTCTACATATGCTTCACGTGACGCTAGTAATGCTTTGGCGCTACATGTTTCTGCAATATTATAGCATTCATTTTCGTGCATATATTATAATAGCATTATATAGTCAACTTTCGGCAAGTTTCTGATATCTGCAACTAGGAATCTTTCCGAAACTTTCATGATGAGTTAGTAATGAGGATAACAACACAAAAATAACAAAATGTGTAATTACACAATCACAAGCTCGCCAACGAGTTTGACAAGTTCTCAATGACAGTAGATACATTTGACGTCTATGTACTAGGTTTTTTTACGCATCTCAGTGAGGCAAAGGTATTATCGCCATTCCACCGTAATTTGGCACTTACGTCTTTTTAGAATACACTGAATTTCAAACTCAAAATTATGAATGAAAAGTACATAATTTCGAAAAATTATAAAATATGGGTCGCCCTAGTTTACGCCTTAGTTTACGATTTACTTTTATATAACATAATAATACATGCATGTTAAAAATATGAAATGTTTTCAATTTAAAGCCAATAAAACTTCAATATTATTAAACGTCAAAACAGATTCCTGAAGTCTGTTATAATTATTATCAAAATGTTTGAATTATAAGTTAAATAGGACTACAACGCACCCCAACGATCACCATATGAAGTGCCTCGGCCAGCACAGTGTTTAAACGCTGAGGATTTAATTTACCCTGTGAATACTTCGTACTTCACCGACCCTCTGGTAGATGTCACGATATGAACATTTCACTACTTCTACTCGCAAGTTGTAAGTTTTATTATTTTTGGAATCCCTCATGAATTTGATATTTCAAATATTTTTATTACAGTCTAAAAAGTTATTTTAGTGTATCCTTTGAAAAGCTTTCCTTTACTCGGCCGAGTGAAATAATATGTGAAAATTTATTTTTAAATATAACTATGGCTTATTTAATAAACTCTAGAAGACATAATAATTATTAAAATCTAGAAGTCTTCCTTACGTGACTCATGTTTGTTGAATAAATGAAATGTATGCCACACAAAAACATGGCTGACGCGACCGTATATATTTTGAAGCTAGTACGGGGGGTATGAGGCTGGGATACCAACTTATAAAAACTCCTCCATAATAAGTAAATCAAATTTACTTCTGGTTTAGACCTAAAATACTTGATTGAAAGTTTTGACAAGCCGTATTTAAAGTTTGAAAGAAGAAATGTGTCTCCGAAATGTTTGTTTCGTATATGCTATGGTTGCATAAATAGAATAATAATGACAAATTTCACAAAGTAGCTGGGCTCTACCATCGATGAAATGAAATGTACGTAGAGGACTTTCGAATGGTGGCACTAAATTTGACACTTGCTTTTTCTTTCGTTTTCGCATAAAAAGGTTCCATTTGAGATAGTAAAATTGCAAAGTCATGACAAAACTGGGAAAAAAATAAATTAGTTTTGTTTTGTTTTGTTTTAGTCATAAGTGGTTAAGGAATATTTCCGGGAAATTGGCGCTTTGAAGCTGACCAC
Organism: Spodoptera frugiperda; assembly: GCF_023101765.2. Lineage (NCBI taxonomy): Eukaryota > Metazoa > Arthropoda > Insecta > Lepidoptera > Noctuidae > Spodoptera > Spodoptera frugiperda. The sequence continues at coordinate 15,973,275 of NC_064236.1, forward strand.
CTTGTTGTTTCTCTGTCCTTGTCACTCGTGTGTAAACTTCCATTTAGTAAATTTGAAAGTTTAAATTCTAATTTTTATGTTCAATCTATTGTTGATGTTAAATATAAATGTGGCCAAAAGATTTTTGGCTTCGTATTTTGTCATTATACTGTGTAACTTTTCGTTGAAGTTTGTTTACAACGCTAGAAAATGATAAAAACCTGCATCGCACAAGCGAAGTTTTCCTGCAACTCTGATAGGATAACAAATTTCAACAACTTCCTTCGGGGGTCCGTTGCTACTCTGGAAACTGTTGAACCAAGCAGGTGTTATTAGTCTTGGTAGTTGACACAAGACCACAGCAGTAGCAGATTTGACCCCCACTTTTTGTAAATTTTTTCTACAAACAAACAAAAATATGTTAGAATCACTTTTTATGACCTTGAAGCCTTTTCGTATTTATTTTTATTAGTTAATATTAGAAAAAAAGGTCAAGTGTAGACGACTAAGCCGATACGCTTTCCTGACCAGATAGAAGTACCCAAATACGTATTTAGGTGATAAAAATATTTCAGGTATAATTTTGATAATTGGTATAAAAGTTACTAGACGTGAATTAAACATCTCGTGGTAACTGTCATCTAGCAGATGAGTTGTGAAAGAAGAACGGCACGAGCTTGCTGCTAGGCTTATGTTATTTGAATGAGTGGCGTGGGAGGGCGTTGAGGCGTTAAACAAAATAAAAGATTTGTAACATTTTCAAACAAGTAACTAACAGAAATGCCGACTGATATAAATTTGAGTCTGTTTCAAGGAATTGTCATTATCGTGTTACACCTTACAAAAGTATCATGCAAACTAGAATAATAGCCAATTTGAACCCTCTTTTTTCTTATTTCTGAGAAACTAATTCGAACATGTTTAATATGTGTAATGAATGAACCCACTTTTTATGATTTTTAAACTTATTTTTGTTGAACAGTTTCTTGAGAAAAGCCAATAATAGGCCACTCTATTTGGACGTTAGTGGCGCAATTTTTTTATTATTTTATTTAGTTAACAATATATTGTGAATATTTTTTAATAATATTACAAAACAATAAATGGAACAACTATTATGACAGCAATAATTTGCCGTAGTTGTCATTCATCTCATTACTATCCCTTGAAATGAAACTAAATGTGCATCTGTCAGTAAAACTTAAGATCCAGATCATTCTGTTGCGTTGAGTGTGTAGAAACAGATAGCCATTTTTAATTCATATATCATCGGGCCCTGTGGCGGAATGGATAACGCGTCTGATTGCGGATCAGAAGATTCCAGGTTCGAGTCCTGGCAGGGTCGTCTTATATTTTTTCCTTCTTTTGCTTTTTATCCCATCTTCCTCAATAACCCAAAGTTGAATTCAAGTCGTTAGAATTGTCTTAACTTTGTAATTTTATCATTCAAATTTAATAACCAACAGTTCAGTTTATAACAGTACTATTCTTGTGGTATGTGTTTTAATATTAAATTTTCTCATACTTTTTTCTTTAATATGTTTTTTATTTACAATGAGAAACACAAAAAATCCTAGTAATGAAATCGCTATATGGCTTCATGTGATGACATTTGAAATGGCGGGTAATTAATTTATGTATATGTGTTAAATTACGGATTAGTGAATAGTCCCGTTGGACCGTTTTGAGTACGCCGTAGCAACCAAGTGCTACGCCGTAGCCAAAACGCTATTAGGTAAACTTAACCATTGGTTCATGTGCTACATCGTAACAACACGTGATGCAATGGTTAAGGGATATTGGGAATAACTTTATATTTATCATTTTCTTATTATCATTACCATTTTTATTTTTTGTTTCAGAAATCCATTAAAGTAAATAATTAATTTTAACCAGGGACAACTCGTTTCACCTATTTTATCTTTCCTAAAATATTAATTTTCTAAATTCATTAGATTTGAAAAGGTTCTACAACTTTCTTCATTTTAGTAATTGTAAAAAATATCCAAGATCAAAAGAAACAACCAAATGTAGTAATGGAATCCCTTATTTTGTCTCTAATATCACAGGCGCATTAGCTCAGTGGTAGAGCGCCTAGACAAAAACGGAGAGTCTAGGAAGTCGTTGGTTCGAATCCTTCATGCGCTTATCACTTTTATTTTTTGGATGGAAAAGATTTTCTTTTTTATTATTAAGTTTTTTTTGTACATAGGAAGTTTTCTGTTTTTCTAATTAAAATATCTAAATATCTCTGCCAGCTACAGCCCTCTAGGGTGACAATAACGAATTATTTTCAGTTTCCTAAGAGTGCTAACAGAGCTCGCTACATACTTGTTTCATAATTTCTAAAATAAGATGTTCCTCAATCAGAATTTCTTGAATACACACAGTATTTTGAAAATTATTCTAATCTCAACTTTTTGTAGTACACTAAATAACCTATGTTTACAAAACCACATAAAACTAACGTAGTAATTGCTTTTGATTCTTTGCTCAACAACACGTATATGTGCGCTTTAAAGTGAAGCAATGCAAACCAAGTGAAACAGATGGCTCTTGTCTAAAATAGGGTGATGTCAGAGAATTATGCCATAAAAATATGCAGGAATATTATTCTACAATCAAAATATTAAAACACAACTAATCTCCCGCATACATACTCGTACTTAAGAATTTCTTTAAAAAATATTAATACATATTTTCACTGACTCATGCAGATTACACAAACTAAAATTATTTAATATTAGTTTAAAAGTTACCCGTAAATAAAAGAAATACGTAACTAGCCCAGTCAAAATATAAAAAAATCTAAATTATTAAGATCAGCAATTAATAAGAACTTTTCAAAATTTTATGAATTTGTCTACCTTCCCAAGAAAAGTTTTTATTCAATAAGTTAATAAAATATACAAGGTCAAAGTAAACCACAAAATGTAGCAAGGTAACCAAGGGGCTACCTTGCTACATTAAAACAGGAAAAATAAGGATTTTGCCTGTTATATTACAGGCGCATTAGCTCAGTGGTAGAGTGCCTGGTTTGGCGGAGTGGCCAGGAAGTCGTGGGTTCGAATCCCTCATCCGCATCATTTAATTTTTTAATTGTATAGTTTTACTTTTTAGATTTAAAATAGTTTTTTTTACGTAAATATTCGTCTAACATCTACATTATTAATTTTATTTATGTGGTGTGGTATGTATAAGGTCTCATAGCTTACAGCCCTCTGGCGCAGTAGTACAGAAATATGTTCAGTTCCTATAGAGTCCCAACGAAGCTCGCTTCATACTTGTTCAATAATTTGCAGTTAGATGTCACTAGCGAAAAATTTTTTTTGTATACTCTATATTTATAAAAATGATGCATTTTTAACACTGGCTTTTGTGTATGCTATGCTAACATAAGTGTAATAGAATATATGGAATGGTAAATCGTATAAAACTAGCTTAATAAGCATCAGAAAAGCTGTAGAAACGTGTCAACTAGGTCAAATTTTGAACAATCATGGTTAAAGCAGTTTTACTGTCTAGGTACCTATACTTATATACTATACATACATCCTATGCATTCATTTTTTAAACTGTATTAAAATTATAATGTTGAATTACTGCTTGATGTCGACCCTTTGATTACATGACGACAATAGCGCCCTTTTACTTGAAACTGTGGCTCACAGCTGCCGCTCTACAAAGCATGTATGCGCTTTCAAACTAAAGCGATGCAATTCATATAAACCAGATGGCACTTGTTTAAAATAGGGTGAAAGCGGTCGAGTCTAAGAACGTTTATAAAAATCCAAAGAGTAATGTTTTAGGATAATATTGCAATACATTTAGGTACTCTCGTTTGATTTATAGTCTAAAATTCAGGAAAAATACAGATAATTCAATCTAATCAGGTATCCTTTTCGTCTAAACATGATCTTACATACTACACATCAGAAAAATGTAAGAGTTAAATTAATATTTAGTATATTTTTCAAAAAGAAGTATAAAAGAATTACGAGCACATGCAGGATTTGAACCTACGACCTTCGCTCACAACCCCGGATGCGATGCTCTATCCAACTAAGCTAATGTGCTCTGTAGGAACAGCTCGAAATTGGTGACCACTTTCGTCCTTTGGGGATAAATATTAGTGGTAAATAAAGATGGAGGAAATCTTAAACACTTCTATAAATAACCTTGACTAATATTTTGGTAGACGATTTCAAAAAAGTTCTAATGTACAATATTAACTCTACATAGTGATGAAATGCCTAATATATGATGACATCTACCAGAGGGGTAGCAAAACACATGCAGAAGGGTGTAAACAAAATCTTAGCGTTTAAACGTTGTACCGGACGATGTATTTCGTATGAATAACGTTGGGGAGCGTTGTAGTATCCCCAAATAGACTAAAATGGTGAATTGTGCCTCAACTGTGTATAGGATAACGTTTAGATTACTATGTAATTATTAAGTATTTATTTTACAAAGTATAAAATCATGTCACACCGTATTATACAGCTATTTTACAGATATGTATATCACTAATGGTTTTGGTAACTGCAAAGTCAGTCTCAGAACTGTACAAAACTTAATCAAGCCCTTTTAGTCCTTTATTTATATCTCGCTAGTGATTACTACCTTATATAGGCTTTCCGTGCTATTCTTATAATATTTGTAAACGAAACCACGTGTACAAAACAATGTTCCTGCGTAAATCTTTATTATTATCCTGTTGACAAATCCCGTTTGGGCCAGACAAGCAGAAAACGTAGGGAGAGGGTTAATAAAATTATTATTGATTTATTGAATAATGTAGTATTACTACTAGTTTTATTGTATTTTTATCTTTGATACATACGAAATAGAAATATAACATGTTTGGTGTGTTTTGCTAGAAATCTAGGTCTACATGAAGTTTAATCAATATTTAGGTTTACTATATTTATTTATTTTTATCAACTGGTATATTAATAGCGTGTCGCATGCAACGCCCACCTCAGAGAGAGAGTCATCAGACCACCACCAAGTGCTTATGCCCGTTACGTAGCCACGGAAGACTTAACGCTTTGCTGGGACTCCGGCTTGAAGAGCAGGAGTAGGAACGAGGTGGTTTTTAGTCAGTAAGAGTCTGATACTCTCTCTCGACTCACACAAGGAAAAGTCATTGGATGATTTGCCCCCCTCAAAAAAGTATTTTATCCACCACAAACGGTTGTCTGAAAGTAATCACCGTATGTGATAAGACCACCCATTGTACTTAAATTACTATTATAATTTAAACGTATGTTATGTATATGTGCACTAAAGTATGAAATAAAATTAATAATATAACTTTCATAAACACAATGTTCACGTAAGCGCTATGATCACAATATCACGGTGCGGTGTTGTATCGACGCTGCAGTTTGTTCGCCACGTTGCCAAAACAAATAATCTCTTTTAACAATCTGCTATCCTGGTAACCTAGACGTTACGGGAAGTGCTCTTTCTGAAACGAAAGCCTTATTTTGCCAGCCGTGAATATGAAAATGGAGCATCTATTTAACATGGCTCTAGTTATGATCTTTGTTTTACTGATAACCAACAAATGAAAACAAAGGTCATAACATGAGTCGTTACGTAGTAGGGTAGAGCCACCAAAGAGTGCGCATTTTATAAACTTTTATTTATTAAAAAATCAACTTAAAAATTACACCATGTACTTATTATTAATTTTAAGCTTTGGTTATTGAAGAATACAATTTTAAACTTTAATCTAAGGTAACCGATCTCAAATAATTTGAAATAGTCTCAAACATAATACTCGTCCCGTTTCGGACTTTCTTTGCGTTTTTGTCATTTTTCCATTTTGATCTACGTTGGATGACAATAATACCATAATGTTGTATGTAACTAGACCTATGCGTGATGTTGAATCATGTACAATATACTTAATATACAATATAATTGTTTTTAAATTTTGAAAGATATACAAGTAAGAAAAATACGTTTACAAAATAATAAAATATGTTTTTTGTATACAGCGTGTTTAAAAAAATACGTTTAAAAAAATACCAATTTTTGTTGTTATCTAGAAACCGTGCACTTGATATGTATACCCCTTTTTGTTACACCGTGTATATTTATTATTATTTCTAAAACAATATTTATGCCTAGGATATGGAGGTATGGAGGAAGAAAAACTACAAAAAACGTGTAAATAAATGACTAGAACGATTTCGTTAACTCATTTTTGAGATGTGTTTTACAATCAGTAAAAGGTTCTTGTGTTTTTTTTCATATAATTCATTAGCTAGTTTTGGATTTCGAGTGACAGCCAACAAAACAAAATACTAATATTGAATTCAGTAATCAAGATTCATGCTATAATGTACCAACATGCAATGCTACAGCTACAGCGCGTAGTTGAATTTCACCCCGCTTATTGCGACGGCGTGTAAATCGCTACCGCTCGGTCATCAACTCAGTGTCCGTCTGACTCTGGCGGCGAATGCACACGTTATTTTTTCCCCATCAAACCGCTTAAAGTTCGTTGAATGAACACTATACTTTTACCTGTTTAGGCCCCTTTTTCGTATCAGATTTTTTAATAATTAATCTGAAACTGCCTCATTGGTTGACTTGCGAACCAAGTGCGGTAACTGGGTGGTAAATAGTGGATTTATATTCTGTAGTCTGTACACTTTTTTAATGCACTGAATGCGATGCCAAATTAACAAAAGGGAGAAAGAAATACAGGGGCCTTAGACAAAGTAACAATTTAAAAACGATAACGAAGTTAGAAAAGTCTAAAATGTATGGAGCTGCGTTAAGTCACGTGGTCAATCGTCATCGTTATCGCAATTTGGTAGACAATGTAACATTTCATAACGAAACCATAAAGTAACGAATACGTTAGCGAACGTTATCGTGTTTATTCCATACAAATGCGTAGACAAGCCGCACTTTCAGTGTTCGTCTTCGCCTCGATCGTGATCGTCATTAAGGATAACGAAACGAACGCTAAAACGTTGTAGTTATCGACTAATATCGACACAAGATGGCCGGATTTCATTCTACAGCTGATTTTTGACCTTGGTTAATGACATACCCTTGAGTATTTATTTTATGTTAGAAGCATTACTGCAGGTTAAATAAATTATAAAATGCATTCTCTTCGTTTATTGTGGGCTGTGCACAATGAGAGCGCCTGGGAGAGGCGTCAAAACCGATTAAATCAGCGATGGCTATTGGAAACAATTGGAGAAATGCCTGAATTGTTGTTCATCTAACATTTCAGACTTAATATAAGAGCATTTAGGAAATTATGCAAGGACCTAGAAGCTCATGCACGATTAAAGGGTTCTACTGAGATTCCCCTGGAACTTAAGGTAAGAAATTTTACATTAATTAAACAATATAATTATATGTATTGCAGGCAACCAGATACTTATGTTGTTGGTTATTGATCCTAATAACTTGAGTTAAAGCATTATTCGTCTGGTTAGTTTCATATATTATAGGTACTAATTATAACAAAAATATTGTGGCACGACACAATACTTTATTAACTGCTGTAGAGGTAAGTAAAAATAAAACCACATAATCTAAATCTGTATTATTATAATTTTCAGGTGCTGTGTGCTCTTAGCTTTTTAGCTACTCGCTTGCCGCTGTCTCGAAGGGGGTCGCTCAAACGAGGGTGGTCGGGAGAAACAGCAGACTGCGGTGTCGCTGGCGATCTCAACCGCGGACCACGCCTGGTGGATGGAGAAATATTATTTATATTAAATATTTATGTATAAGATTTTTTATAAATACTAATTCATCATTTATATAATAGGTAATATTTATAAATAATAATTCATAACCAGATTAACCAAGTTAAAAACTAATTTATCAAAAAATTAAATGGTGTCTTTCATGTAAGTGAAGTTACTTGGTTGACTAATGTTATTAAGAATATTTTATAAAACATTTCGATTTATTTATTTGCCATCTACCTACTAGAGACAATTAAGTAGCTCATTTTTGAGCAGATCCCTTGAAGGTGTATACCTAGTACTTACATTAAATCCTAGTTTTTCTATAGTCTTGTCCATAGTTATAAGTATAATATATATATATATATATATATATATATATATATATATATATATATATATATATGTTATAAGTGTAAATGAGATTAAAAAGACAATTTGGCATGAACTTTTGAAAAATAACAATAACATGCGGGTTTGGACACCAAAGTATAGCTTGTACTATACTATATAATATGTACTTGTTTGAATTTTTGTAGTAAGGAGTTTAATGTTTAAGTTTAACTAAGAAAGCAAATGTTTTATGGTATATGCCAATAAACATTTCTTGTTTCTTTCTTACTATGGGTGTCAGAGATTGATCATCATCATCATAATTATAAAAAGTCCCCAGTCTAGTTATAACAGAGAAAATTATTACAAGCCAATTTTCATAACTTGTGGTTATGAAAATTGGCTTGTGTCCACTTATCCAAAACCCTTTAGTAAATAGCTTGCTAGCCACTCTACCATCACACCAGTCTTTCCAAAAATGTTCATTAAATCCTTACTTTTTATCACTTGTCTGTAGTCTTGCTGCCACCACCACCAACAGCATTCAATATGTTTGTCAGTTCAATCCACAGTCGGTCTGACCGTACCCAACCTAGTGATGCAGCAAGAGGCCTCGCCGGGTCACCATGACTGTAACATAAACAAACAAAGATTCAGTATAAGTACTTCATTGTTAAGATTGCATCATTGTGTACATTACATACTAGTGAATACAACTTGGATTTACTTACTTTGCCATATCCTCAAGCAGCATTGACAATTGTTGGGAACTTGTTCGCACTCTTGATTCCATGTTTCATCACTATCACTAAAAATTATAATAGATTAGAACACCAAGCATTTATAAAAATGAGTCTATTTTGATTATCATTAAGTCTAAAACTTAATATCAAAGTTAATGATAATTAAAACTTAATACTTATAAACAAAAATTTAGAATAATAATACTCTATTCACTTACTTACTAGTATAAAGTTTTGTTTGTATTATAATTTACAATACTTTAGCTACTCTTTATTTCTATGATTTCACTCAAGTAAAACGACTTTACTTAAAACAAAGACTATATTACTTACTAGAAATAACGTGGACTGTCTTATGCGAGGGCTAGTTCGAAATTGAACTAATAAAGTCATATTTCTCTTGGGAAGCACTTGAGCCCAGCATTTTTCGGATATTTACGTCTGGACTAAGGACATTGCAGCACAACCACTTGAAGCCCACCGGCGCGGCGATCACCGTGCCAATCCCGTGACGTCACCCAGCACTGTAACGTCGCTGACTGTGATAACATCACCCTCACGAAGTACGGCGATCGCCAACAACTCACTTATTCTTATCAGTAAAATTCGAAAACAGTAATAACTCGCGGGAATAATCCGATTTGAACTTCTTGAGTGACACTGACAGCTAAATTTTCGCTACCATAAACAATATTTTTGCTTTTTAGCGAATTATCGATTCGACACAACGATAACGATCGCGATGTTACTTTGGCTAAGAAATGTTTGTCGTTATCGTTGAGACGATGACGATTTTAGATATCGTTTCGCTACCAAGCGATGTTACTTTGTCTAAGGACCCAGAGAGCTTTAGCATAAGTTCTAAAAAGTAGGACTTGAGTTGTGGAACAACGCTTTTGAGTATTAATAAAAAACAAATTTAACAAAAAAAAACCGACTTCAAAAAATAAATATTCAAAAACAAATTAATATGCATTAAAAAGTAAAAAAATAATTACATAGTTTTCAACAACTTAATAGACCAACTAACTTTACTAACATAGGTACCTATGAATAACAAACAATTATCAAAATATTTTCAGAGTTATCCTACACACACAACGTCACGCCTTTTATCCCGAAGGGGTAGGCAGAGGTGCACATTACGGCACGTAATGCCGCTATACAATGTACACCCACTTTTCACCATTTTGTGTTAAAGTCCCATGTAGAGATGTGCCGTTCCCGGTAATATTCCCCGAGGTGGGAATATTGGTGGGAATATTGCCGGCAATATTCCCGGGAGTGGAAATATTGGGGAATATTGCTTAATTGCAAGTCAAATTAACCTCGAAAACGGTGTTTAATACTTGAAATTAGCATTTAAAGAACAGTGTACATTATATACAATAATATATTGTTTTGGGTAAAATTGCCAATATTCCCAGCAATTTTGGGCAATATTCCCGGTAATTTACCGGGAATATTCCCAATGTTGCCGGGCACGATAGCGAATACAAGAAATAACCATTAATATTAATCTATGAATTGAAGATCGGTGGGTATTGAATAAAAGGCACAAATAGAATCAATTCTTTTAATGTTTTTCTGGTTTCCAACGTCAAATCACATAACCAAAACGTTATCAAAACTACAAATTATAAAAAAATAACATTATTTTAATACACAAATTCGTGACAAAATACGATGCACCTCTGTATTATCCAATGATGTTCCGGTATTATCAGTCACTGATGGCAATTGTGTCACTATAGTCGTACTGGAAGAAGCACCGGAGGTACAAGGTACATTGTCCACTGTTTTTTTATCGAAGTCATTCTTAATTTCGACCGGTGCTTTATTGCACTTTGTTATATGACGTGCAAATTTTGTTGCATTTTTAAATGCATACACTGTATCACAATATTTACAAGTATATTTATCTTTATTATTTTCTGTACTAATAATAAAGTGTGACATAATCTTGCTCCGCGGTCTCATATTGTCGGTTAGGAATAGACGCTAAAGTGACGTGCGCATTCTCCGATAGATGCCTGGATACTGTTGTCCCTACCCCGTGCCGTGCACTTGCAGCGCGAAAGAAATTGTGTCCTATTTTTTTGCACGACACGCGTATGCGTATTTGAATTATTTTATTCTCAATGTAGGTACTTACACAAATACAACTGTGGCGACACTCTGACAAGTGACAGATGACAGAAGTACATAGACATAGTATGTACATAGACTATCGACGATGATTACACCTGCACTAATAATAAAATAAGTAGGTATTATTTGATAGGGAACATTGGGAATATTCCCAATGTTGCCGGGAATATTGGTATTTTACCGGCAGCGGGAATATTGGAAATATTCCCGGTAGTGGGAATATTTCCATCAGGCACATCACTAGTCCCATGTAATAGGGGGTGAGCCTATTGCCATATCCTGGACACAATTCCAGACTCCGTGCTACTACTGAGAAATTTTTCGAAAATCCGAAAAAAGCCCAGTAATACTTTGCCCGACCCGGGAATCGAACCCGAGACCCCTTGTTCGGCAGTCGCACTTGCGACCACTCGACCAACGAGGCAGTCAGTTATCCTATACAGTTATCCTATACTAAGTAAAATGAAAAGAAAAATATTGGACTACTTAAAAAGCAATCAAATTATTACGATAACATTATAATGTAAGTAGGTACAATTATTGTTATATCTGAAGGCGGTGTCAGCCAACTATAGCCAACAGATAGGTTTGTTATTTACCCATTATCCCAACAAAATATTACAGTTTTACACCAGTTGTAGGTAGGTACTTAACCACCACTCCGCCCGTGCCGTGCTAGTTGTTGGCGTTTGAAGTCGGTTTTTTTTTTGTTAAAATTGTTTTTTATTTTTTGATTTTTAGTGATTTATTATTTGAGTATGGGTAGACCTATTAAACGCGCTGCTCATATGAGACAGCGCCATTTAAATGAATAATATTAATATCTATCCATATTGATGCATAAGTACATTATTTTCAAATGTATATTAACCTGATACCCTTACTTATGATCTACTGAGCCGACAGCTGACAGTAACCTGTTCATAAGCTACATACATAGTCAGTTGTCAAACACACAAACAGATTAGATATCTACATATACAGTCATGTAACTCACACAGCACATCAAGCTACCCATCATTCTATACCAGATATGTTACTATCTGTCCTGAATTTTATGGTTACTCAGAAAGATAAGCTAATATACATCACTAGCACATTCTGTTCATTTTTGAGGAGTTACTTGGATTATCTTCCACATTTATGGAAGACTTTAAAAAACTGACATCGTACTCTTTCAAACACAAAAATAATTTCTCAAATCAGTCTATAACTGCCGGAGATATGGATTAACATACCTACATAAAAAAAATACGGTCGAATTGAGAACCTCCTCCTTTTTTTGAAGTCGGTCGGCTAAAAAGCGTGGCGTTACACAACATAGTAATAACTATTCTGCTAGAAACTAGTTTAACAGCGTACTTAGTATATCTAAAAACGCCTGCAGTCGCACCATATTTTAAACAGCAACTTAGTGACCTTCTTTTTTTATGTTGCTCTAGTAATTCTGGCACGAGTCTGTATTTTCTACACTGTTTACAAACAAGACTATGAGGCTTTAATCTCGGGAGTTTCTTATATAGAGACAACTATAATCTACTGGAGAACGTAATTGAACTATTTACGTTGATATGTTTAAAAAGGTTTATTAATATGAGAGAAAGGGACATTTGAATTACTTTAGATCATAAATACATTAAAAAACACGCAAAAATATATATACAGAGTGACCTGTTTTAAGGGTTCAAATTTTAATCTCTCAGGAGCATAAATACCTTGGTGGAGAGGGAAAAAAGACATTTATTACTTATAAATCATTTTCAAAGTGACCACCTTGATATTATGAACGCATATACACATTCTATTCCCTAATTCGGCTTTTACGATTCTCAGACTTAAATTAAGCTTAATTTGATTACATGTTGCAAGGATTTTTGTTTTTCATTCGTGGATATTAGCTGTAGATATATAGTCTTTGTATACTAATGAATCAAGTAGGCTCAACTATCATTGCTAACAACAGTAGCGTAAAGCCACATGATAAGGTCTAGTTATTGATCCATCTAGACTACTGACTATTTGGAGCACTCGGCGTTCATAAAATGAATAGATGTCGGAAAAAGCAGGTTTAACGTCTTTTCTCTCAAGCTTGTTCAATTTTCATGAAAGTAATATTATTAGATATATACTTATATTTATCACTACTACAAAAAATATTATTTATGCTAAATAATTCGAGAAATGTAATGAAAATAACAGCGAACAGATAAAAGCTCTACGTGTTCACGCAAGCGCACTGGCCATAAACCCGCGTGCTTTGTCCACACTACATTCTTGTTGCAACACATTTCACGCAAGCGCTTTGATCACAATACCACGTGGTAAATTGACAGTGCCTTTCGTTTACCATATTTCCAAAACAAACTATCTCTTGTAATGTTCTGCTATCCTAGTACTTTGGTTTGTTCGTAAAATACTTCGCCTGAAACGGAAGCCTTATTTTGCCAGCTACCGCTTTCAAACACGTTAGGTAGCTGTAGTGCTTATAAAAATATTGCGTAGGCTTACCGCTTGTTTTTTTTTGAGGGGGGAAAATCATCCAATGACTTTTCTCGCCCTGGGCGAGGCGAGAGGGAGTGTCAGACTCTTACTGACTAAAAACCACCCCGTTCCTACTCCTGATTTTCGAACCGGAGCCCCGGTAAACCCGCTAGGTAGTCCGCAGCTCCGGTAGGCTTACCGCTAAGATAATTTATAAGGCTTACTCTAGTAAGTACTTAATTTAAAAAAATAATGTTGCTGTCCTACAATATATGTCCTTCCGTTCAGTTTTAGTGACATGTTTGATAACATGAATTATATTTAGGCCTGAATCAAGATAGTTTTTTCCTGTTTAGCCGTTCCAGGTTTTGTTCATTAGATCTTGATATATTCGGCTTAGTTGAGATAGCTGAGAGGTCTGAAAGGCTTTTCTCTTCCTGACCCATAAAGAGCGATTCTAATAACATCGAAGTATAACATCGAAGTCCCGTAAATACAAGAATAGGTGCCCTTTTACTCTAGTCGTCGATAGGTATCTTTTTGGCCCTTTAGGCCGTTGATGACACTGGGACATGAACAATTTTGGGTAACATCCTGTATAGTGAAAAAGATAGTCTCTGCACTTGTAGAACATTTTTGAAACATCTCGGTGGACTTATGGTTATGTCATCTTCTATTGTAATCTAGCTGTCTGTTCTGTCTCCATTAGGTTGTTCATTAACCCCGAAAGTCCTCCTAGAAGGGATCCTGTATTCAGGGACTGTGTTACATTCATTATAGTCTTCATCCCTATTAAGCATCCAAAAGAGCCGAGACTCCCTTACTAGCCATATTGGATAAACAGAGGGCTAATTGATGTTTTCCACCTGGGGTTCGAATTCCAAGGCTTTCAATATTAACTCCGGATTACTCAGGATATTCTTGTCGTTGTTAAAAAATGAAAATTAAGTAAATTTTTTCTTACTTTTCAGATACATCGGACAACAAAAAGACCTGACCTCTACTTCTACTTTTGTTCCCGGTATTCTTATAAGGTAGGAAGATATTTATTAGAAAAAACCTCCACAACTGACTGATACATCAACTCACAAGCTAAACCGCTACTTATTGGTAGAGACTTAAAAGTTGGAGAGTGTGTTCATTTTATGAACGATAGTACAATTTAGTACTATATTGCTAGCGACCTGCCCCGGCTTCGCACGGGTGCAATGCTGTTACTAAATATACTACAAATAAACTGAACGTTGTATAGAAAAACATAGCTCTGGCTTGTCACGGGTATAAAATATATAGCCTATGTCACTGACAAAATGATTAAAATCGATCTAATAGTTTTGATTTATTCGTTACTGCCCGTGGCCTGCACGTGTTAAATAGCAAAACGATGCCCCTTACCTTAAATCATGAAGATTTCCTGCTGTCTTTGGAATATCTAAATTCATACCTACATTACTAATTTACTTTTTACATTTTTGGTAGCTTTTCTTTAATTTATGGAATTTGCCAGAAGTAAATCCAAAAAGTATTCAATCATAAAGCATACACATTGAGAGATCGAGTCGTTTCAGAATAAAGTAAACGAGAGTGTTTCGCGTTGGAATTGTTCGATACCGGTATTCATGGCGCCGTTGTTCGCCGTCACCGTGAACTTGTCTTGTTGCGGTTGCATTCAAAGTCTGATGTTACTACATTTTTATAATTTGTTTGCATTTTTGCATATTTTCAATTTAATTTTCGTGTCGGAATCAAGTATTAATCAGAACATGAGGCGTCACCAAGAGTCGTGCCGTATTTTAAACTGTAACTTTCCTCGTTTATGTTGCCCTAGTACTTCTGGCTAGAGATAGCTTGTTTACAAACACGACCACGTGGACTCACGTGGTGGCACAGGACCTCTGGTGTCTCTTCACACAAGAATAGTAATGTTGCATAATGTGTTTGGTTATTTATATTTGCGTTATTAAAATCATTATTTAATTATTAATATCTGTTGGATTATTTATTAGAGGTAGTGATTACTTTAGTTAAAATAAAGAAAAGATTATTTTGGAGGAAAAAACAAAAGTATAATGACATGCAATAAAAACAAAAGTAACAGAGTAAAGTTGCCAACATAAAAAATAAAATAACTGCCAGTGTAATGAAAAGAGTTGCGTTCATTATTCAACACCCCCTCTAGAATGCAAACCCATTTTCCTTACACAATACAAGTGTTTTTCATACGTACCCTTTGTCAATATGTCAGCAACCATTTCACTACCCTTACAATACATAAAGTTCATAAGTTTATTATTAACATTGTCTCTTAAAAAATGGTAACAGATATCTATATGTTTCGTTCTAGATTTATAACACTCATTCATAGCTAAACGAATTGCACTTTGGTTATCACAATAAATAGGAAGAGTACCATCCATTGTACAAGTAAACTTTTATATTGGTTCACGCAGGCGCTCTCTGTTCACAAACCACGTGCTTAGTTGACGCTGCGAAATCTCTTATTACTACTTACTCTGCTAGCCTAGTAAATTGGTTGATTTGGATAACGGTCCGCCTTAAATAGAAGCCTTATTTTGCCAGTCGCGAAACAGATGGACGGACAAACCAAAAATCAAGTGGATCCATCCAGCGCGCATAGTATTAGTGCGCATTTTATCCGTACAAGCCAGACAGATAGCCCGGACTCTAATCAAAAAGCAAGAAAGACAGCATTTTAAAAAGTATAAAAGATCCTCTTTCTTCAAATCGCTCTTGTCGCGTCCGCAAACCAGCAACAGTAGGCATAGACATACATGACAGATATGGCATAAAATTGGTTTATGACAAAACTACATGCTTGATTTTCCCCGCTTAAAAAAGGTTGTCTTTTAATTTTGCTTGAAAATATCACATTCACATACATACGTCGATCTATTGTAACGATCTATTATCTACATTTTCTTATACCATTGGCAGACTCATATATCAACTGTTATTTACACGTTTATACGTTATTATTACCACAGTTATTAATTTGTTTTCTGTACCAGACATCAACAACAAAATATTAACTCCGGTGCACGCAGGCGCTCTGATCACAAAACCACGTGGTCAGTTAACGCTGCAAGCTTGCTTATTCGTGTCACACTCGCATAATTTATCTCTTTTTGACTCTGCTATCCTAGTAAACCTAGTTGGTTTGTATGATCCTTCGCCTGAACAGGAAGCTTTATTTTGCCAAGAGCCGCTATACGCTTATACAGGCTAATGTTTGTGTTTACTTGCAATGGCAGTGAATACAACAGAGAGACTATTCTCTCGTACTGCCCAGAGTGCCAAGTACGTATTAAATTACAACCCTGATCTTTTCGTATAATGCAGTTTATTTGTGAGCAGGAGTTTTCTCTACTGCATTCAAAATAGGTGTCATTAACTATAGTCATTGTGGGTGGGTAGCCAGAATCACCTGTAAAAAATATTTAATGGAATACATAATAATATATACTAGGTATTTCCATGCAGTTTTACCCATTGCTCGGCTTATTGATTTAATTTTACCATTATAGTATCTAGAAGGTATCGATCTAGCAAGTGTGATTACCCTTGCTAAGTTGCTATATCAATATAATAGGATTATTATACAATAGTTGTCAAAATGTACATGTACAATAGCTGTTCAAATCTGATAGCAAATTCTTTCGATAGCGATACGAATACTTTCTCAATAGCTTTCGTGCTTTTTTTTTGAGTGGGGAAAATCATCCATTGACTTCTCCCGCCTTGGGCGAGGCGAGAGGGAGTGTCAGACTCTTACTGACTAAAAACCACCCCGTTCCTTCTCCTGCTTTTCGAGCCGGAGCGCCGGTAAAACCGCTAGGTAGTCCGCAGCTCCGGATCAGGCATCAGCCCTACTGGGCCCATCTGTGGTGGTCTGATGGCTCTTTGAGGCGCGCGCGGAACGCGACGCGCCTCACGCACGGGTCTGGTACTGTTCGGGCGATGAGCTACCCTTGCTCGCCGTCCGCAGGCCCGCACTTACGGTGGCCGGAGATCGTCCCGCGATAGCTTTCGTGCTTAGCAGTCAGTCCGCTTGTTGAGAATGTAGACCCAACGTTGTAAACTGTGCTTTAGTTACAAGATCAAAATACAAATTACTAAATCAATAAAAAAAGTAGCAATCTTTAGTTAAACTTGGCAATATCAGTATGCATTGGTGCCCTTAGATTATATGTATCATAATTATAATAGTCTTAACGTATATTATTATATCAACGGTAGTTTTAGTAGTGCTTTCATAAAATAAACGACAGTTTATTATTTACAATAAAGTAGACAGTAACTTTAGTTCACGCATGCGCTCTGATCACAAACCCACGTGCTCAGTTGGCGGTGCAGTTCCACTTGCTCGTATCACAATAAAGCAATCTCTTTGCGTGTCTGCAATCCTAGTAATCTGGCTGATTTTTATAACGGTCCACCTGAAACGGAGGCCTTATTTTGCCAACTGCCGTATGCTGCTGTCTAGTGTCTACCAAAAGGTTGTAGTGATATAGAAAACGAGCTATTCGTCGTTTGACGACTTTAGTTTTTTGCCGACATTTGTATTTAATTATGACTTTGCCGACTTCTTGCCATTTCATATTTTTAGATCCTATTTCGTTGATTTTATAGACATTCCACTTCGTAATTAATTATATAAACTCAATACTGTGAAACTAGTTTTATTACGAGATTTGACCATATCTGTACAATTAAACAAATCAATTAATTGTTGTTCCTAAAATCCACCAACCAAATTTAAATTAATACTAATGTAAGAACATACACTATGTAATATTTATTTTAAACTTATTATTGGGCAACCCCAAAATATCATAATACAGGATCAATAGTACAGGAAGAATTAAAAGATTTGTGGAAATAGTTTACGCTGACAATCTTTTATTTTATTATAATTAACTGACATAAGACAAAGAACAAAAAGTTTTTAATGTAAGGTTTTAGTCGTTAACACTTATAATAATATATTGCAAACTTAAAAAAAAGCAACTAAAGAAATAAATTTTACTCAACCTCTGTATATATTCTTTAACATCGACGATATCAGAAAATCGTCCTCAATTTTTTAAATTCGTCTATCAGTTATAATATCTCTCTGTTGTCTTTTTTGCTATTAGTGACTTAGAGAGTAGCTTAACGTAAAATGTAGTTTTGTAAGTAGTTATATGATATGAAAATACAAATGGAAAATGTAAAGGAATTACATCTTTAAGACAGACACAATGAAGTAAACAATAACTTCAGTTCACGCATGCACTCTGATCTCAAAACCTCGTGTTTAGTTGATGCAACCGCTCGATACTGTTATATTCGCGTAAAGCGATCTCTGTTCAACTGTGCTACCCTAGTAATCTGGTTGGTTAGAAAAATGCTTCGCCTGAAACGGAAGCCTTATTTTGCCAACAGCCACATGCTGCTGTCAAAGAAAAGATTGTAGTGATATAGAAAATTTTGCAATTATACGTATGGTCTAGCATAAATTACGCAACTCTAGTTTTTTTTTGTGCCATTATTTTCCTTTGCCGTCTGTCAGGCAACGCATCTACTTCACGAAATTACTCTTGTAGCTCATGGTATCTAGAGAAATAAGATTAATCGTCATGTTGGAAAAGCCAGGTCGACTCTATGTGCTTATAATAGATAGGAAAATACAAAAGTGTTTTGTGAGAATAATTTTAATCAACATAAGAGTATTTATTAAATAACTGATTACCAACAAATAGCATACGATGCTAGTCCAGTCAAATAAGGTTAAATTAGGTAAGAATCTCGGAATGCGAGATACCCAGTTGTAATTTTGTATATACTTGTATATTGACCCCCTAAAACTTGTCTCAAAACCTACATATCGTAGGGTGTAAGCAACTCTTAAAATTCAGGGTTAAAGGTCCCAAAAATCGTTTTTGTTGCGGTTTTTTGGAAATATTTCATTTCTTATGGGTTTTTGGTATTTGCATTTAATACCAATATTGTAAAATACAAAATTCTCTACAACTTTTGTGTAAACTTTTTTTTTTACGGTGAACCGTTTTCGAGATAGAGGGCGGAGAGCGCGCGGTCACTGCATCTCTTCAAAAAATTTCTTTTCATCTAAGCTATACGTGATGGATGGATAGGGCATTAAAAATACGTCATGGTTCCTAAAACCACTTTTCGTCAAAATCAATCGTTTGAAAGATAGACGCTTCCAAAGTACTTTGGCTATATTTAAACCATTCTGACTAGCGCCACACAGAGCGTCAATTTTCTCATACTGACCAAAACATGTCGAGCTCTTAATAGAGTTCAATAGAGTTCAACATGTTTTGGTCATGAAAGATTGAAGAAGTAGAATTTTAGTAGCAAGGTATATTGTGATCACCGAGACAGATGCCGGCTGTTTACTTTTGTTCACACATGCGCTCTGACAACAAGACCACGTGTTGAGTTGACTCTTCACACATTTCCATAAAGCGATCCGTGTTAAACTATGCTACCCTAGTAACATGGTTGTATCATAGAACGCTTCGCCTGAAATGAAAGCCTTATTTTGCCAACTGCCACATCGTTCAAGTGATCTAAAACAAAAATGGCGTAGTTAAGAAATCTTATATACTTTACCACTAAAAATAATAATAAAAATATAGAAAAGCCTTTTATTTCTTACAGAATATAATAATGTATAAGTGAGATAAAATGTAATATAAATTCAATAAAAATATAAATGTAGTATTAACTAATATTATAGATAAGATCTTCCAGTCCTCTTTAGACCTCTCTTACATATCTATGCTTGAAAATTGTGTTTCTGAAAAATTTTGTGATTTTTTTCTTAAATGATACCGTGTTTTGAATTTTTTCTTATTACATAAAATATATTTTTATGATGAACGTGACTCAAAAATTAAAGATTCAACTGGTAAATTATATTTCTGGCATGTTTCAACCAGCCTGTGTAGTGCCTCATCGAGAGAATTGAAAGCTCAACATGTACTGGTCATGGAAGCTCTTCTACATTGCTGCTTTCCCAGTACAGCAGAAATTTGTGAACCAAAAATACCGACACAAGAATTCGACTGAAGCAATATTAAGCAGAGAAGCCTGTTGTGCCTCGTGCTTAGTTGACGCTGTAATCACGCTGCGCAGTCTCTTATTAAGCTCTGCTAACCTAGTAAACTGGTTAATTCGGATAACGGTCCGCCTGAAACGGAAGCCTTATTTTGCCAACTGCCATTTGTTACTCCCAAGCAATGGGTTGTAGTGAAATAGTAAAGATCAGGTGTGTTGATCTGCGATGACACATATACTTGGTGTAATCTAAATTGCGTACCGGTTATTATTTTCAGCGAGATGTTTTGTTTTATTGTCTGTCAGAAAAGGCATCTCCTTAACACTAAATTAAACCTCAGTAAATAACGAATATTAACTAACCATCGATATTTTTGTATATCGCCCTTTATATATTAGTGATTAACTTAATGTGGCCTGTGGTTTTGTTAGTATTTATAAAAACACAAAATACATTTTAGTAATCCAATTTTTATAACTGACACAACAAAGTAAACAGTAACTTCAGTTTACGCATGCGCTCTGACCTCAAAACCACGTGTATATTTTTTTCTGATGCAACCGCTTCATACTGTCACGTTTGCATAAAGCGACCTCTGTTAAATTATGCTACCCTAGTAACATGGTTAGTTCATAGCACGCTTTGCCTGAATCGGAAGCCTTATTTTGCCAACTCACGTTTCCAAACAGGTGGTTGTGATTACAAACAAAACCTTATCGCCAATGGTACCCGAAAAGTTAACGCCCTTCTTGCAAATCCGTCTCGTATCCCAAATTTGATAATCGGTTTTTGAATTCTATGTTTCCTTTAACATAACATTATATGTGGAATCCATGTAAATTATTAGTTTTAAGCTTTTTTACCTCATGAAATGGGAGAATAAAATTAATAGTTAGTTGCTTATTAAAACAGAATTTTCTAACCAAGCCGACACTGAATTTTGTTTAGTAAATTGGTGTATGTCTGTGTGTTAAAAATTCTGACTGCCACACCAAGAAACAATTCTCTCATACCGAATTCATGTCATGAAAGATCTTCTGCATTGCTGTTCTCCCAGTACAGTCAAACCTGAACCACGAATGCAGATAACTGAAGAATTCGACTGAAGCAATTTTAGCAGCAAGGTATATTGTGATCACATTCGCATAAAGCGGTCCCTGTTAAACTATGCTACCCTAGTAACGTGGTTGAATCATAGAACGCTTCACTTGAAACGGAAGTATTATTTTACCAAGTGCCGCATGCCGCTATCTAAGAAAAGGATCGGCGATGATACACATGTAGTCTTAATTGCGTAACTTAAGAATATTTTGACAAGTTCGGTCTTGTAAAATAATAGTCGAATCATCTTTGTAAATGTCTGTGGACATGTTTGTATATTAGTGATTAACGTAACGTAACCTGTGGTTTTGTAAGTAGTTATGAAAACACAAACGACATTTTAGGAATAAAAAGGTATCAACTTGTATGGGACTATAGCTATTTTTAAACAAGCACTTCAGCTTATAATATATGTTTGATTTATTAGTTCATATCAGTAAGAATGAAGATATAAACTTAGTTTTGTATCAAGATTTATATTTAGATATTTTTTTACGTTTTATTGAAACTGGTTATGCATGAAATATTTTTTTTTTTCTATTAAAATGCATTATTAATCCGATTCATATGTAATGAAAATATGGTCAAAGAACTCGGGAGGTGGGTTAATAATTCTCTAGTACCTTGCCCAGCTCAAAAACCAAATAATAGTCATTATATGTGCACAGCAACCTACTGTTCTACGACCCACCATGCAGTTGCAGCAATATTGTTTTATGGCTGTCCTGCCTCCAGTGTTATTTTCATATAATATATATACAAAATATGTTTTCCTACTACTGTGTCTATTTTGTATTTCCCCACGCAATAAACTGCAGTTGCGACACTCACAATGCAAAAGAACAAAGCGAATAATATCTGTCATTTTGACGAAAAACACAACAGATTGACAGCAGATTGGCAGCACTGAAGTCATATTCAAAGCCAACTACTACAAAGACTTGGTCTTATCATAACAAATCCCAATAAAAATCGATTTTTTTATAGTTCTTATTTGTACAAAGTTATTAGCATCAGACATTTACTAAAATATAAATAAAATTATTGGTAAATTACATTTTTGTTGAGCAGCCTGTTTAAAAATTTGAATTACTAAATTTGACCCAAGAAAGAATAAAACAAACGGGGTGAGCTAAATAAAACCGTTTAAAAATAGCCAGCTTTGAACAATCTCCTTTCTATGACATTTACAATGAAGTAAACAGTAACTTCAGCTCACGCATGCGCTCTGATCTCAAAACCACGTGTCTAGTTGACGATGCAACCGCTTGATACTGTTACATTCACATAAAACGATCTTTGTTAAACTGTGCTACCCTAGTAATCTGGTTGGTTCATAGCACGCTTTGCCTGAAACGAAAGCCTTATTTTGCCAACTGCCACATGTTAAACAGGTGGTTAAAGTGATCTAAAACAAAAATAACGTGGTTAAGAAATCTTATTTACGTAGCCAGTATACGTGTGGGAGATCCATGCTTCGGCACAAATGGGCCGGCTTGACCGGGGTCATACCACGGCGTCATAGAAAAGGGACGTGAAACAACGCTTGCGTTTGTTTCGTTGTGTGAGTGAGGTTATCGGTAGCCCAAACACCCGGGGTTTCCCAATTCCCAATCCCCGATTCCCCAACAACCCTTAGATTCCTAACCCCCAAAGGGCCGGCAACGCTTTTGTAATGGCTCTGGTGTTTCGGATGGGCGGCGTTGATTACTTACCATCAAATCTGTCAGATCGTTTACCGGTTTCTATCATACAATCCATCATTAAAACCTTTTTAAATTTTTTTGGAAAATACATCATTGCAAACATCAACATCATTTAATTTATTAAAAGTCTAATTACTTCATTATTGGACCAAATAAACGGTGTGATTACTATAAATAATATAAATAAATTTTAGAAATCCAATTTTTATGACAGACAGAACGAATTAAACAGTAATTTCAGTTTACGCATGCGCTCTGATCTCAAAACCTCGTGTTTAGTTTACGATACAACCGCTTGGTACTGTCACATTTGCATAAAGCGACCTCTGTTAAATTATGCTACCCTAGTAACATGGTTAGTTCTTAGCACGCTTTGCCTGAATCGGAAGCCTTATTTTGCCAACTCTCGTTTCCAAACAGGTGGTTGTGATTACAAACAAAACCTTATCGCCAATGGTACCCGAAAAGTTAACGCCCTGCCATTCTTGCAAATCCGTCCCGTATCCCAAATTTGCATAATCGGTTTTTTAATTCTATGTTTCCATTAACATAACATTATGTGTGGAATCCATGTAAATTATTTGTATTAAGAGCTCTTTTGCCTCATGGAATGGAAGAATAAAATTAATAGTTGCTTATTAAAACAGAATTTTCTAACCAAGCCGACACTGAATTTTGTAAAGCGAGTAGTTAGGAGAGAAAAAATTTGGAACGGGGTTGTGTGAAAAATCTTTATTTAATAAATAATTAATCAAAATGAAGTATCATACTTTTAGGAGGAATCATAATAATTATGATAGCTACAAAAAATAAAAAATCAATTAGTAAATTGGTGTATGTCAAAAATTCTGACTGCCACACCAAAAGACAATTCTCTCATACCGACCAGAAAATGTTGAGCTCTCAGTAGAGATCAACATGTTCTGGTCATGAAAGATCTTCTGCATTGCTGTTCTCCTAGTACAGTCAAACCTGAACTACGAATGCAAATAACTGAAGAATTCGACTGAAGCAATTTTAGTAGCAAGGTATATTGTGATCACCGAGACTAACGCCGGCTGTTTAATTTTGTTCACGCAGGCGCGCTGACAACAACACCACGTGCTCAGTTGACTCGTAACACATTTGCATAAAACGGTCCCTGTTATGCTACCCTAGTAACGTGGTTGAATCATAGAACGCTTCGCTTGAAACGGAAGCCTTATTTTGCCAAGTGCCGCGTGCAGCTGTCTAAGAAAAGGATCGGCGATGATACACATGTAGTCTTAATTGCGTAACTTAAGAATATTTTGACAAGTTCGGTCTTGTAAAATAATAGTCGAATCATCTTTGTAAATGTCTGTGGACATGTTTGTATATTAGTGATTAACGTTACGTAATCTGTGGTTTTGTAAGTATTTATGAAAACACAAACGACATTTTAAGAATAAAATTTCTATGACATATACAATGAAGTAATCAGTAACTTCAGTTTACGCATGCGCTGATCACAAAACCACGTGTTTAGTCGACGATGCAACCGCTCGATACTGTTACATTCACATAAAACGATCTTTGTTTTATTATGCTACCCTAGTAATCTGGTTGGTTCATAGCACGCTTTGCCTGAAACGAAAGCCTTATTTTGCCAAAGATATGGTATGGGATATACAGGTGTCCCTGAAATCGACTTTTGACACAATGTTTATAATTGTGATTTAAATATTTATACCAATTTTCAGCTAGGTGTGAATTTGGCGTGGATTTACTGATTTTTTGGTCTAATTTGACCGAACTACTAGCTGTAATAGCAAGTTGTAGCGACAGACGTAGCCAATATCTGTTTAATTTTTGTATTACATATTTTAATTATACATTTTTCCTAATGGTACACCTAAACCTACATTGTATTTGGTTTAGGATTAGGCCCTATTTTAAACCTTAACTAGGTGTGTAACTTTGGGCGTTTATGTTGTCCTAGTAATTCTAGCTTGAGATAGTTTCTATTGTATACATTGTTTAAAAATAATATCCTATTGAGTATCTTTCTACACAATTTGATTAAAATATGCACAGACAGTTTAAAGTACACATGTGCATGAATAAATTTAATCATCATTACATTATTAAATTTACATTGTATTTGAACACTAAAGTTTGTTAAAGTAGTAAGTTTCGGCTATCAATGCTAACCACAGTAGCATGGGGCCACGTGCTCAGTCGGTTTATATTGTCACGTGACCACTGACTGGCTGGCAATTGTGTTCATAATACGAATTAGCCAGGCAATTAATTTCACGGCGTAAACTGACTGGAATTAAGAGTTCATAATAGGGCCCAGGTCTAGTTATCGATCCGTCCAGACTGCTGACTATTTGGAACACTAGGGGATCATGTGAAAGATGAAGTTGTATTTTATGTACATATAAGTAAATATTACTTTGATTTATATGACTTCGTCAATTACAGTCAATTGAGTTTCTCCGTAAGAAAATAATTATCGTTTCATTTTTACAAGTACACAAAGTAACAACAATTCCCTGTCTCATATTTTACCACAATGTTTTTTTTTTGTGACACTCGATGAGGTTTTGCTGTGGAAATTTTATAAAGAAATTAATATTTTCTTTACATACATATACCAATGTACAAACTGATATCACACTTAATTTAACACTATTCGATACTAAAATACATTTACCCTATATAATGAAAAGCAAAGTATACGTTTCAATAAAATATATTTTTCTCCACTGACCTTTAAAATGACGTGTACAAAGTAGGTATATTTTTTTTTTATTTACTTGGCTCACTAACAATTATTTACACGATAGAAATATAAATACATTCAATATAAGACAAATATTTGTGTAACAATCTCTTACAGGTAAGCACAGCATGCGTTATAAAACTTAGTTAATGTTAACATTTATATATAATGAGACATGCGAAACTTAACAAAATAACATTGTGAAAAATGAGTTAAATTATATTTTAGAAATTAAATACAAAAAAAGGCTAATTATTCAGTTTCAATTAAACACCACATTTCGGAGACGAATCCTTTTGAGCTTGCTAATTGGGTCAGATAATACGCAAACACTATCCATTAAGTTAAATAGATACTTTATTATAATGAATTTTATAAATTAATTCTTTAATTGTATATATATGTGGGATAGGATTTGGAAAAAGAAAATAATAACTCTTCTATATTTTATTTTTCGTCTTAACGTCTTCGTGCCAAATCTTATAATATCAATATAACACAACACTCTCTCTTACACTTCCTCTTGCATTCCGTTTCCCACACATATACACGGTGTAACAAAAAGGGGGTATACATATCAAGTGCACGGTTTCTAGATAACATAACAAACGATACGGAAAGGATTTTTTAAACTCATGTTTTCATGGAACGAAGTTATGAATCTTTCCCATACATAAAATTCCAGAAACCGAACATTAAAATTAGGTAGATACTGATACTAGGCGATCAGATTTTCAGAAGAAATGTTTCGTAATGTTAGCGAGTAACCCCTGTAGTGTTGTGATACGTTTTTATGATTTAAAATCAAGAACCATGCGACATCAAGTATTTGGTACCAATATTTTTTTAAACGTATTTTGTGCTAAAACTTTGTGTAGAGATTCTATTCAATCTGTATTCTTCAGTGCTTCTTGATGTATATGGGTATTTTGTTACACGCTATATAAACATAAAATACTTGATTGGGTTCACGCAGGCGCTCTCATCACCAAACCACGTGCTCAATTGACTCGTATCATATTCGTATAAAACTATCTCTGTTAAGCTCTGCTACCTTAGTAACCTGGTGGGATCGTATAACGCTCCGTCTGAAACGGAAGCCTTATTTTGACAACTGCCGCTATTAACCAGGTGACGGTTGTAGTGATTCTAAAATAAAAATGACATTATATAACTATCACAAAAATGTTTACAAAAATATATTTGTTTTCGGGAATCCTCAAAGTTCGTTCCTCGTATGACGCTCGTGAATATGAAAATTTAGCGTAATCCGTTATCGGTTTGTAAGTTTACAGTGACAACATACAATGTGGAAACAATACAAGTTATTAGTATTACTCTTTTACTTTATGAAATGGAGTTTGAAATAAAATTACACGTCGCTTATCAAAAAGGATCTTTCAACCAGGCTGACTCTGTGTAAGTACCAGGAAAAAATTAAATAGAGTAAGTATTCAATAAGAAAATGTTTAGTCACTAGGGTTTTACTTTTGTTCACGCAGGCGCTCTGACCACAAAACCACGTGCTTAGTTGACGATGCAATCACATAGCGTAATCTCTTATGAAACTCTGCTATCCTCGTAAGCCGGTTGGTTTTTATAACGGTTCGTCTGAAACAGAAGCCTTATTTTGCCAACACCAGCAGTTCTAGTAACAAAAAACGCAGAGCATGCAACCAATGATATGCTAATATTTAAGTTTCAGATACTTACGGGTCTAAGTAAGGGTATCTTTTTAAATCATACATTTTTATTTTATTACTAGCTAACCCGCGCCGTATTTTAAACTGTGACTACGTAACTTTGTTCGTTTATGTTGCCCTAGTAGTTCTGGCTTGAGATAGTTTCTATTCTGTTTACTGTTTAAAAACAAAGCCACGTGGCAGTTAGCGTATCCTATCAAAACTCTTTCTACACAAGTCAATAAAAAAAATATACAGAGAAACTTTGAACATTAATTATTAGTCATCAATATATTATTATAATGTACCTAATTTACTTTTAAATCATAATATGTCAAGTAACAAGAAATATACACGAATTATTTATTATATTATTATGTAAAATTTTATAGTTCGCCGTCAATGTACTGTAGTAATTGAAACTAAAAGTTTACATTACATTTGAGGTATATAATTGTGGTAGTATTTAAACACTTTACATAGTATTAGTAAGTTTCCACTATCACTGCTAGCCACAGTAACGTGAGGTCACGTGCTCGGGTCTAAGTATTGATCCGTTGAGACTACAGACAACTTGGAGCACTAGGGGTACATGAAATGCATAGATGTTGGTGAAAGCACTGTCGAATATTTTTCTTTCTTAAGTATGTTGAAATTAATTTATTGTAAATTATATTATGAAGCTATACAAATTAACAAATAATGAAACTTAACATAAGATATCGAAATAAGATACAAAATATCAAGAAAGTAACACATTCACCATATTTTATAGTAATGAAAAGCAAAGTATTCGTGTTCGACTCAAACTTTATCGTTTTATCTGTTTGTTCCAACCAAATAAAGATCTGATAAAATACATTTTCTCCGTTGACCTTGGATATGATTTGTTTATTAAGTGTAATACTCAAAAAATAGGAATTAATTTAAAATTTAATAAATCTATTCAATAATTAATTATCAATTATAACCATACAAGTAAGGTGGGATGTTCGAGTTCACGCAGGCGCTCTCATCTCAAAACCACGTGCTCAGTTGACTCGTATCACATTCACATAAAACAGTTTCTGTTAAGGTCTGTTCTCCTAGTAACCTGGTTGGTTTGTATAATGTTTCGCCTGAAACAGAAGCCTTATTTTGCCTTCACATACAAAAATCCATGATAACTTAGAAATACTATAGGTATATTTTAAAATATTTATATACATATTATTACATTATCATATAAAGCCTCATTCTTATATATATATATATATATATATATATATATATATATTAAAAAAATATGTATAGATACTATATCGTAGTATATAGTAGTGTTGATGAATATAATTCTTAGTCAGATGAAAATGGGCAACGCGTCCCGCGACCCGCAGAAAAAACGGTGCGCATTGCCCCCTGCTAAATTTAATTTATAACTCTACTCCTTCCTTCCTTATAATATATTATGTAGAAAAGTAAAATAAAAATATAAATAAACCCTCATTTATCATTATAGTTGTAAATCGTGTAGTCGTTTAATCATTTTTTTTCTCAACGATTGCAGTCTAAGATTTGCTTGGGAATGTGGTCGTAACTGTTTTATAGCATGTACTTACTTGTATGTGACCACTCAACCCCTATTTTGCGGCGTTTGCTATGGCGGTAGATCGGACTTTCGTTGCATTTCTTGAAGAGGTTAGATAATAATATGGTCTCGGACCAATAAACAAACTGGCCGCGGATAATGTTTAGTCGTGATACAAATACTTGCCGGTAAATAGACGTCGTCTTTTCTGCATTCCACATTTAAAAAACAAACAACTTATTACAAACGGTCTGATGTCCTAGTAACCTGATTAGTTCTGAAACAATTTAATTTGAAACGAAAACCTTATTATGTCAGCAGTTTATTCTTCTTACAGCATGCAGTACAGTAATTTTACGCGCGCGCAACTGCACCCTATTCCAAACTGTAACAACTTCATTCTCTTATGTTGCCCTAGTAGTTCTGGACTGAGAGCCTGCATTTTGTCTACGCTGCTTGTTTACTAACAAAGACCACATGGCGTTTAACGTTTCCAGTAAACTCTTGAAGTTTATTTCTAGTAGAAAACTATATCTTCTGTAAAAAATATTAAGTTAGTAACAACTAAACAGTATATAACACTATTAACAATTTGGCAATTTTTTTTTAATCACTTTTAAAGCATACTAAATCTTAAATAATTAGCTGAGAAATTTCTTTTGCGTCAGGCTGTCAGGAAAGGTGATAAGGCCATGTTGTCTCTTGAGCTACTTCTTAAAGAACGTTCCTACAATGACGATAACAGCGAGCCCAGGCAAATGATGGAAATTTAACTTCAATAAGTGAACTTTACGCAGGCGCTCTGTCTAGAAAACCACGTGCTAAGCTGACGGTGCAATCAATATCACATTCGCATAGAGCAATCTCTTGCTTGGAACTGCTCTCCTAGTAACCTAGTTGGTTCGTATAAAACTCTGCCTGAAACGAAAGCCTTATTTTGCCAACCGCGAAAACGCAACAGGAAAAGACAAAAAACAAATATCACAAGTGTCGACCAGCGATGATACACGAGTTTAGTACTAATTGCGTTATTTAAAAGAATTGTAAACTCGTCATTTTGTATTTTTAAAGTTCTACGATCAATCATCTATATATTAATACGTGATGCAAAAACTTTCGGACCCTTTTTACGAAAATTGCGCGGACGTAGGAGCATAAAATTTGGTACACTTATAGTTTATATGCAGGAGAAGTGAAAAATGCTAATATTTTTCAAAAATAATGCTTATAAAGTACATTAAATCAATAAATAAAACATTACACACACTACCATGCATAGCATCCTATTTGACAAAATGTCAAAATTGACAGACATTGCGATGATATTCTCACGTCTCATATGAAAAGAGGTTTCTCATTGAAGGAGGTTTGGTTATTCATGATCCGCCGGAATATATTAATTTGAATTTCACAAAACTAAAAGCAATTTGTTAAATAAAAATTATCCTTGAACGTTTGTTAAGTGGTATTGTAAATTAAATCGTATATGGTCGAATTTCGACCACTAGGCGACCACTAGTTTCTAATATTCTATGATAATGTTGGTATTCCAGTAGTTTTATAAACAAATCATGATGATTGAAGTGACCAAGTAAGTGCATTCATTGTTCAAACATGACAGTCGTGTTGGTAGTTTTAGTTAAAGAAAACATTTTATTCTTTTTGTATATAAAATGTTTATTATTTATTAGTTTATATATTATATCAGCCATAAGTAAACTGCAGGAAAGCATCAAACAATTGTTCGTTCGAAAGTTATTCTTCATTGTAGGAGTGCGCTTATCCTTTACTGGCTTTCCTTTCCTCATTCTGAATCCAAAAGTCAAAAGACCAACGGAAGTAACTTTTACACAAACAACAGCTTTGCCGCCATAAACAGAAGAGAAAGAAAAAAATGTTGCTAACCTAACAATAACAATAATGAATTAATAACTAATAAATTAATAATGAATAACGGAAATTCCTCTCTCTTGAGCCCTAACCGCCGTTTGAATTTATCCCGTTACTGGTGGGCTACTGCTTTTTATATTTTTAAATGGTTTTTTTTCTAATTAAATATTTAAAAATGTAATTAACAAATAAGATAAATAAATGAAACAATAATAATAATTATAAACTGGGCTAAATTAAAACAATAAAGGTTACGTTCTCAATTACCACCATTTAACGCAATCAAGATAAAAATGCATATAATAATTAGTGATGGAATCAGCGAAGTAAACAGTTCACGCATGTGTTCTGATCATAAAATCGATTAGTTTACAATGCGATTCTTTTACTCGTGTGTAAATTAATATGTTTAGTGTTAGTACAGCGCTCTCCGACGATTTCCATTCGAAGCAGCTAGTCCGGCACAACGATAGTTAGTACGCTCAGGATTCAAATACTACATCGTGAATACTTCTTACTTCACCAACCCTCTGTTAGATGTCACTATTTTAGCATTTCTTAACTCCTACTTGCAATTTTAGTAAGTTTTATTCTGTCTAAAATAACAGTTAAAGTCATTTTAGTTAATTCATAAATGCCAATACTTTTTACATGAGAAAAGTGATCAACAATTTCGAGGTAATTTTCGAACTTATTGACTAAACTTATTGATGAAACTTAAAACTTTAAATACCAACAGAATGGAATCAACTGCTAGTGGTGGTCAATATTGAAGGGATAAGAGTGTTTTCAAGAGGTGATAAATAACTAAAATAACTAAATGTCGTGATGTTTAAGACGTCTGTTTCTCATGCATGAGGGTGCTAGCTATCACAATGAATCGAGAAAAGGATAGTAAATACAACGTATATATTAATAAGGTGATGAAATGTTTTTATTACAATGATGTGGAGACATCTAACAGAAATTTTGCGAATTGAGTAGGCTGCGCCTTAGTAGTACCATAGTAGTATGTATATGGGTGAAACACCTGAGATTGTGGTTCTTATCAAGAACACAAGGGTGCGCTGTAGATGTAAAAATTGGATAAAATTGTATTTTAATGTGATAACTCGAGTATTTTAGCTTGGGAAGATGCATAATTGTTTCAGATACGTTTCCCGAACCAATGCAACAAATTTTGCTATAAGTGAACTAGTTTTTCACAAGTAAATTAACATTTTCTCTCAAAAGTTGTAACAAGCAAAGCCCAATTTCAAGATTTAACTCATATCCTCGGTAGTACAGTGGTCAGTATGCCCGCCTGTCACGTGGGTGACCGGGGTTCGATTCCCCGCCGAGGAGTATCTTTTTTCTGAATCAAAATTTGTTTTTATAAATGTCTACATATTTTTAAGGAATTTAGACAGCATCTTTTTCTTCATTTCCATAGACTGGTTTATATTTTTGAATAAAATTAGAATAATTGGAAATTGTGTTGTTCTTGCTACTCTTAGCAGTGTACTGGAATATAACAACTTTCCCTTAAAGTATCACTGCCGGACAGACTGACGAACAATTTTATTCCATCAAAAACATTCTGCGAAATCTAGCCAAGACTCGAAGAAGCTGGTTGTTTATCTATAAATATTAATGAAATCTCTAGACAGAGCTGTAGTAAGGCATGTGCTTTACTGTGATTTCTTTATTATTATAGTAAATAGGTAATTGTATATTATGTCTTGACCGTTCTTAACGCGTAAAAAAGTGTTCGTCTGATTAGACCTGAGAATCCCTTGCCTGCCAATCAACGAAGTAAAGGTTGTATAGATCGTTTACGTCATGTAAACTTTTAACTACATTTTACTCTACAGGGTATCCCCACAGCCATGAAGTAATTTCCCACATCGTACCGCTCTTTTTTACTTATATAAACCAATTGCTTACGATTAAGGTGATCCGTCTATTCGTTTACTAAAATAGTCTTTCGAATATTAAAAAACTGATTTCAACCTCTTCTTGTAAGGCGATTAATATAATTCATTTATCAGGGATATTATATTCATATTACATTCAGGGAAACCTGTATCCATACCCACACCCACACCTACACCCAGACTTACAGCTATAGCCACACCCACACCCCACACGCGCCACTACCAGATCCAAACCCACAGCCACACCCAAACCTACACCCACACCCACACCAACACCCCCAATCACATCCACATCCACACCAACACGCACCCAAACCCACAACTACACCCACACCCACACCCGCACCCATACCCGCACCCACACCCGCACCCATACCCTGTTGATTCTGAAACTGCAGTACAATTTCAATTTATATGCATTTTTTTAAGTTGGTTATTTATAGGACCTCTTATTGATTTCATAATTAAAATAGAGTAGTTTGGGATGACAGTTTTCATCTCGCGCTACCGCTCGGAGCGCGGGATGAAACCCGTCTGACGATTCTAGCCAGTAACGCCGAGAGCTTGCCTCGAAAATAGGGGCTTTGACCGCGTAGGACAGTGGTAAAATACTATCGACAATTTAAATTATAAGATTATTATATCAGAGAATTAAGATAATTATAATCAGCCACAAAACGACCACTGCTGAACATAGGCCTCTCCCAATCACTTCTAGATATGCTGGTTGAAAGTGACTTGCCATTGGATAATGGCTCCCAGTGACTTTATTCGGGTCATCTGTGCACTTTGTAAGTGGCTTTTGATTCCACTGAAACTTGGGCGGTGTCAAGGTTTCTCCAGTGTCACGTCTATCGGCTAAAACTGAATAAAAATATGTTAATAAATAGAAAATCCCCGAACGGAATTTAATGCACTTTACCACAATGAACCACGATTTCCAAACAAAAGTAATCCGAACTATAGCGGAACTGAGTGTATATTTTCCTCTGTAATGTATTTAATAGGTTTTTTCTTGAAGTGAATAAAGTTGCTTTCGATCGTAAAATTATCGATACATTGTTGCGCGCGGTGGTGCCCGAGCCTATTGTCGATAAATTCAGAGACATGCGCACTAGACACGTACTTTTAACTCAGGATATTATATGTGTAGTTGTATAGAACATTATTTACCCACATTAACATTAAATAAAAGTACTTTTGCATTTTTTATTGGTATATATCATATTTTCAATTGCTTTGAAATTATTATTAAATCTGTTAAATATAAAAAAAGTATCTATCTATCACTTCCAGATCCAAAATCAGTGACTCGATTCAAAGTACAGAATACATATAATGTGTTCTATAATTAATTAACCTTAGATAATACAGTGACCAGTAAAACGATAAGAATTGAGTTGCTCTGAAAAGAGATTTATTACATAAACTAATGTTTACAATATTACAAACATTCTTTAACATTAAACAATCTAACACAAACTCACCTGAAAAGAAAAACAAAATAACTATTGCTTTAATTACCAGTGCGTATTAATAATGAAATATTCAAAATATATTGTTATTATAACGTCTCTTTATTATAATAAAGAGACGTTATAATAATAATATATATAATCATTTATAAATGATGCGGCATTATGACAATGTGACAGCCAGCTTCATAGACTCACACATTATACGGTTCACCGCATAATAACAAATTATAGTATAATGTGTGAGTCAAACTTAATGCTAAATAAAGTGTCACACACTTTGTTTACATCTTTTTAATAATCCCTCTTATTAATTATCAATTATTACTGGAATGACTTCTATAATATGGAAAGATTTGATTGTAACTTTTTGTGACCCGTGTTTACTTTGTAAATTGAATTGGATATTTTCCCTTCAATCGGGTGCAATTTCAATTCTTTTTTTTTTCGGTTTATCCAATTTCCGTTTTCAATATATACCAAATCTCTGACTTTTAATTCATAGTATTTATACTATTTTCTAAGGCAATTTTGTCGGTCTCGTATTAGATGAGGGTTCTATATTTTATTTTTTGTTTTAGTTCTAGTGGTAGAATGTCCACATTTTTTCCCTGCAATCAATATTTTGGGGAAAATCCTGTTATACTATGTTCAGTTTCATAATCACTATCCAACGGAGGATATACTTCGTCTGTCTGTTTTTGCATTTATTAGCGTGATATACCTATATTTTATCAGTTTGGGAAAGGTTGTGTGAAATTTTCAAACTTAATGTTACTACAACGCTATCCGACGTTTTCCATTCGAAGCAGCTAGTCCGGCACAACGATAGTACGCTCAGAATCCAATTGACTACATCGTGAATACTTCTTACTTCACCAACCCTCTGTTAGATGTCACTATTTTATCATTTCTCTACTCGTACTTGCAATTATAGTTAGTTTTATCCTTCCTAAAATAACAGTAAATGGAATTTCAGTTAATTCATATATATGAATGAAGAATCTAGTAATGCCAATACTTTTTACATGACAAAACTGGTCGCCGATTTCGAGGTAACTTTCGAACTTATTGATCGATGAAACTTAATACACTTAAATACCAACAGAATAGAATCGTCTGTTAGTTGCGGTCAATATTGAAGGGATAAAGTGTTTTCAAAAGGTTAAGAAACTGCCCGTCGCCTCCGACTAGTGAAGGCTTCGTCACCACCGCGCAGTATCGCTGGGCAATCGGTATGAAGCGGAGTCTCGCCATACCCTGGCTCCTATTCCGCTTCCTACTTTACTATTGCCGATCCCCTTTACTTCTACTATTGCAGATCCCACAGATGATATTCGTGGTCTAATCAGATCCGAATTTCTAGTTACCACACAATTATATAACCCAACATACATAACATACCCAATTTTACTTCTAAATAGTCTTTTATCCACAAAAAAAATCGAAGAATCACTTTTTTTCGTAAACCGTATGTGATTATTCACATTAATGTCTGTATGTTGTAATCCACTACTGTTTACGGTCGAGTGTGTGACAAAGGTCAAGAAGAATTTGTTGATTTCATGAGAGGTCAGGTATATAATTTTTTATACTAAGTTTTGCTTATCCCATTGGACAAGGGTGTGATTATTTATGTTTGTGTTTTAACACATATACAGTTTTCTAGTTTTGAGATCGATGTTCTACCAACTGCGCTAACGTGATATTAAGAGGAGGATACATCGTCCGACAATCAAACCACAAAACCAACAATATCTACTCGTATAATATTGGCGCTTACTATGATAATCAACTAAATGACGTGGTGACCCGGAGGTTTGGTTTGGAGGCATGCATGAGGGTGCTAACCATCACAATGAATCGAGAAAAGGGTGGTAAATACAACGTATATATTATGTATAAGTAAACGGTGATGAAATGTTTTTATTACAAATTACTTTTTACATGAGAAAAGTGATCAACAATTTCGAGGTAATTTTCGAACTTATTGACTAAACTTATTGATGAAACTTAAAACTTTAAATACCAACAGAATGGAATCAACTGCTAGTGGTGGTCAATATTGAAGGGATAAGAGTGTTTTCAAAAGGTGATAAATAACTAAAATAACTAAATGTCGTGATGTTTAAGACGTCTGTTTCTCATGCATGAGGGTGCTAGCTATCACAATGAATCGAGAAAAGGATAGTAAATACAACGTATATATTAATAAGGTGATGAAATGTTTTTATTACAATGATGTGGAGACATCTAACAGAAATGTTGCGAATTGAGTAGACTGTGCCTTAATACACAATATTTGCGTGAAACACGTGAGATTGTGGTTCCTAACAAGAACACAAGGGTGCGCTGTAGATGTAAAAACTGGATAAAATTGTATTTTAATGTGATAACTCGAGTGTTTTAGCTTGGGAAGATGCATAATTGTTTCAGATACGTTTCCCGAACCAATGCAACAAATTTTGCTGTAAGTGAACTAGTTTTTCACAAGTAAATTAACATTTTCTCTTAAAAGTTGTAACAAGCAAAGCCCAATTTCAAGATTTAACTCATATCCTCGGTAGTACAGTGGTCAGTATGCCCGCCTGTCACGTGGGTGACCGGGGTTCGATTCCCCGCCGAGGAGTATCTTTTTTCTGAATCAAAATTTGTTTTTATAAATGTCTACATATTTTTAAGGAATTTAGACAGTATCTTTTTCTTCATTTCCATAAACTGGTTTATATTCCAGAATAAAATTAGAATAATTGAAAATTAGTTTGTTCTTGCTACTCTTAGCAGTGTATTGGAATATAACAACTTTCCCTTAAAGTATCACTGCCGGACAGACCGACGAACAATTTTATTCCATCAAAAACATTCTGCGAAATCTAGCCAAGACTCGAAGAAGCCGTTTGTTTATCTATAAATATTAATGAAATCTCTAGACAGAGCTGTAGTAAGGCATGTGCTTTACTGTGATTTCTTTATTATTATAGTAAATAGGTAATTGTATATTATGTCTTGACCGTTCTTAACGCGTAAAAAAGTGTTCGCCTGATTAGACCTGAGAATCCCTTGCCTGCCAATCAACGAAGTAAAGGTTGTATAGATCGTTTACGTCATTTGAACTATTAACTATATGTTACTCTACAGGATATCCCACAGCCATGCAGTCATTTACTAAAATAGTCTTTCGAATATTAAAAAACTGATTTCAACCAATTCATCCTCTCGTTCATTCCATTTTGCTCTGGAGAGTAAGGTATAGTAAATTGCCGTTTGACACCGGATTCCTTACAGAATTTATCAAATGTTTCATTTACATACTCTTTGCCATTGTCACTCCTTAGTATCTTAATTTTTGCCTGTAGCTTTCTTGAATAATCATCAATGAATGTGACATAATATCTGGCACCACCGAGAGACTTTTCTTCCACAGGGCCGCATCATGCATCTGAATGTATTACCTCTAGAAGACTGAAGCCCTTGTACCAGTATGTTTGAACGGTTGTTTAGTTTGCTTCCCCTGTAGACAAGTACTGCAAGTCACATTCCTCTCTAGATCAATTTTCACATCTATTTTATTCCTTTGCCTGAAGGTTTGTTAGCCTTTGCACTATTCTTGTGGAAATTAGAATAAAAAGCCGCTGAGTCATTTACATTCTTGACATCTTGTAGAATCTTAGTTTTAACTAAATCGCCATTATCATAGGTTTGTATGATTCTGGTAGCCCTGCAAATAGAAGCGTACCCAGCCACTCATCGTCTACCTGAAATTCGTTGTTCCGGAGCTTGTGTGCACAAGTAATTACCTTATTTATATAATTTTCTACACTTCCACAGCTCTCTAAATCTGTAGTTATCAATTCTCGCAGTAAACCAACCTTCCTGGTCAAGCCGGAGTCATCAAAAGCTTTGCGCAAATAATCCCATAACTGTTCAGAAGTTCTTGCTTCCTGTATGTGAATGTTATGAATTGATAGGATCTACCAGTAATATAATTTTCGTTCTAGCTTTTGTGCCGTCGCTTTTGCTGAAGGCGGTTTCGTCATCCTGTTCTACGCATTTCCAAAGGTCTTCGCGTTCCAAGTATGTCTTTACAGCAAAACTCCAAGTAGCGTAATTTTTTCGGCCTTTAAGTTTTTCAATGTTGATCATATTTCTATTTGACGTCATGATTACTTATCAACAATATATATTTTGCTGAAAAAAGAACCCTGAAAAACGCGACCACGCAATTTCGCACAAAAAACCTAACCTAAACCTAACCTCAAAAGGTTAGGAAAAACTTCAAAATATTTTCAACCCCACCAAATTTTTTCAAAATATCAATAAAACTGTCCCTATTCTAATCTAATCGGGCGACTGGGCCCATAACCTGATGAAAACTATCGGATGATTATGGATTGACTAGTTAGATGAAGGATTATTGAAATAAAAGGACGGAGCGTAGTTTGAACGATGAGCGGTTTAATTCGAGAGACAGACAGAGGCGACATTTATAGTCATAAGTTACAAATTAGGATGCGTTCACTAATACATATATTTAAATAGGGACTGCGTTCATATTTCAACAGGTTTTTTCCTGAATTGAATTAAGTTGCCTTCGTTCATAAAATTATCGAGACGTTGTTGACGCGCGGTAGTGCCCGAGCCTATTATCGATAAATTCAGAGACATGCGCACTAGACACGTACTTTTTAACTCAGGATATTATATGTGCAGTTGTATAGAACATTATTTACCTATATTATAAAATAAAAGTACTTTTGCTATTTTTTTAAATAACTATATTTCTACTTTTCAATTGCTTTAAAATGATTATTAAATCAAAAAAAAGGTCTGATGTAACATTCCAATTCTAGAGTTGAAAACAGTGAGTTAATTCAAAGTATAGTATAAATAATTTGTTTTATAATTATCCTTGGATAATATAAGTCGATTTCGATTCAATTTCGATCGGTCTTGAGTTTCCCGCTTTACTTCGTTCCACGTCATGCCGATGCCCGTCGTTTCCGTCACTCCACACAGTGTTTTTTAGACCCTTAAAAATTTCCCTACTCAGATTATCGCAGTAATCGATCAATCTAACCATTCTAAATGCCCGACAAGAACACCCGAGTGACAGTTCTAAATAGTTTATTTTATAAAAAATCGCAAAGTTGACGTGACCTTGCTAGGGTAAAACCATATAATAATTCATAGAAAAAAAACAACCCAAAAGATATCTATTTCAATTAAATATGTTCAGATAGAACATACTTAGGCGCATATTTTCAATATTTGATTATTCCAATCCGCCGCCAAAATTGGGCGTAAAAAATTTTGAATTCAAATTGATATTTGAAGGTGATAAAAGATCAATGACCTTCTTCGTTTCTTTACGTGAGCCATAGATATGACTGGATCCGATGACTCTAGTGCACGATGAAAGAGGTCCGTCGTCGTACTTATGCGATCCATTTTAAGGCAGTGATGTTCCCTGTCTGATCGCCAGAACTTGTTACGCGACTCGGCCGCTTGTTCAGAGAGCATCCCGACAGGAAGGGAACAGGATTCAATAATTTCTTCACCGTCCACTAGAATTTTATGAACAGTCACAGTCATAGGATGCCAATTATATGTTTCGACGTATCTTTCCGCAAGCGAACGGCAAAAGCAACCAAACTTTTTTGCATCTATTGAAAACTCGCAAGATATTGCGACAAGGATCACGTATAATCCATTAAGAAGCCATGAGTCCAAACCTAAAATCTCAGAAAATATGTCACGGTATTCGTCTGACAATGCTGTACGTGCCGTATTGCCATCGTTCGTTGTTCCAGCGTTTGGTTTCACAACATCTACTAGTAATCCGATCCTATTTCTTATTTCCATTTGGATATGTTTTTTTTCGTTGCTCAACTATTTGAAATTCGTTGCTGCCTTTACTTATTCGCCATTTTTTTACAAGAGGATCATTTTTGTAACCTAGATGCAACAAAAACTCGAAAATGC
The DNA here is from genome assembly GCF_023101765.2 of Spodoptera frugiperda. Lineage (NCBI taxonomy): Eukaryota > Metazoa > Arthropoda > Insecta > Lepidoptera > Noctuidae > Spodoptera > Spodoptera frugiperda. The sequence continues at coordinate 16,013,847 of NC_064236.1, forward strand.
GAATCCACGCATGGAGTGGATTTATTCCATGTCGCATGTTTTCTTTTATGGTTGGCTGAGCGTAGCATGTCACTAAATTATTGAATTGACTTGCCGTTAGCTTACAAAATGGACATCTTAATTGCGAGTTTGTTCCAGTGATAATATTTAAAACCTTTCCATCTATCACACTCAACGTCAAATCACATGTAAAATTAAATTTATGACCTTGTGAAGTTTGTAGATTTATAGGAGCCAACTGATTCATTTGTTCCGTGATGCAGTTTTTTTCGCTAAGAATACCGTCCGCGGTCTCCTTTACATACTGTATATGTAGTGGTCTACAAAATCGGTAGGACTGTGATGATGGATTAAGCCAGGCTACGTATTGTTTGTCCACAACGATACGTAAAGGAACTACCGTAGCACAGTGTTTTTTAGACCCTAAAAAAATTCCCTACTCAGATTATCGCAGTAATCGATCAATCTAACCATTCTAAATGCCCGACAAGAAACCCGAGTGACAGTTCTAAATAGTTTATTTTATAAAAAATCGCAAAGTTGGCGTGACCTTAAACCATATAATAATTCATAGAAAAAAAAACACACACAAGATATCTATTACAATTAAATATGTTCAGATAGAACATACTTAGGCGCATATTTTCAATATTTGATTATTCCAAGCCTCCGCCAAAATTGGGCGTAAAAAAATATTTTAACGATTTTCTTTTTTATCTTTTTTCTCCATAATAACAAAAAAAGACAACATGGGACTAGCACAGAAAAAATGCGTTTATTAAAGCCTACTAAACCTAAAAATACCATGTCTTACTATGGCTGCTTTTACGAGATATACAATTTTATATTTTTAAGTTAGGGTTGCCTCTTGAATTTTTTTTTTTTTTTTTATGGAATAGGAGGCAAACGAGCAAACGAGTCACCTGATGGTAAGCGATCAGCGCCGCCCATGGACACCCGCAACACCAGAGGAGTCACAGGTGCGTTGCCGGCCTTTGTTTTTTAAAAAGGAGTATGCTCTTTTCTTGAAGGTTTGAAGGTCGTATCGGTTCGGAAATACCGCCGACGACAGCTCATTCCACAGTTTTGCTGTGCGAGGCAGAAAGTTGCGCGAGAAGCGCACAGTTGTGGCCTGCCAACCATCTATATGGTGGGGATGGAAATGCTGTCGTGTGGGTCGATGGCGAAAAGAAGCGGCAGGAATAAGACCAAACAATTCCTCAGAGCACTCCCCGTGGTATAAGCGATAGAAAATGCACAATGAAGCTACATCTCTACGCATTGCCAAAGTGTCAAGTCGGTTTGAAACTTCCTGACACTCAACAATCCAAACCGCACGCCGCTGAACGCGGTCCAGAGGATGAAGCTGGTACTGGGGTGCCCCCGCCCAAAGATGAGAGCAGTATTCCATATGGGGCCGAACTTGCGCCTTATATAGAAGCAGGCGATGGGCTGGAGTGAAATACTACGATCTGTTGAGCACACCAAGCTTTTTCGAGGCTAATTTAGTCTTATCCTCCAGATGACCACGGAACTGGACGTCGCTCGAAATGTTGATGCCAAGTATTCCAATACCGGCTGAGGGGTGCTTTGAAACTGAGGTGAGACGACCAACGGTAGTTTCTTAGCGGTAAACACGCAGACCCAATTGACCTCAGTTAGATTATTTTATTGGGGGAAAAATTTAAATGGTCTATGGTGCTTGATTATCAACAAAAAGAATGGGTAAACCTTATTCGTAGATTTCGAAAAACTGACAGGAATCAGAGAAATATCGAAACTTTTTTTTAGTGTTTATTATGGGTTATTTTGACAAATTTGATATTTGATAGAGTGAAAATCAACAAGTCACTTATAAGAATGCCATTAAAAAAAAGTCACTTATAAGTTTTGTTAAAATAACATATTATGTTCATTTCATATTTCAAACATAAAATACTCAATCCAATTGAGTCAGAGAGTATGGAGTCGACGAAGTTAACTTTTTATTGAGGCACCATGGAGCCGTTCCAGACCCATGGCGCCACTTTGCTTCAGCAGGGGCTTACCCAACCTGCTGGGGGATGTCCGTCCGGGCCCCGACCGGAGAACTTACTGCTAGAGGGGCATGAGGGCGCGGGGATTGTGCGGTCCATGGCCCTCTATGGGGCCCCGGTGTGGGCGCCAAATCTACGGCGACGACCAGCTCGTGCGTTGGTTTCATCCCAGAGGGTCATTGCCATTCGGATGATCCGTGGATACCGCACGATCTCCGGGGAGGCGGCTAACCTCCTTGCGGGATCACCGCCGTGGGATCTGGAGGCGAAAGTGCTCGCGCACGTATACAGCCTACGTGCGGAGGCGCATCGCCGGGGCGAAAGTCCACTGCCGCGCCAGATTAGTGCGTGGCGGGATGAGCTCCGGCGCGATCTCATGGCGGAATGGAAGCAACGACTGTCGCAACCGAGGGCTCGCTGTTATAGCAGCGGTAAGTCCTCTCTTTGAGGAGTGGCTTGAGAGGCGTCACGGCGTCCTCACCTACCGCCTGACGCAGGTGCTTACTGGACACGGAAGTTTCGGTAGGTACCTGTTTCGGATTCGGCAGGAGGAAACGCCCGGGTGTAGGCATTGCGTGGACCACCCGGAGGACACGGTGGAGCATACAGTAGCGGTGTGTCCTGCATGGGCTGAGCACCGCCGTGTCCTTAGGGATGTGATCGGCGACGGTGAACTCTCGCGTCCGGCTTTGGTTCAGGCCATGGTGCGGAGCGAGGGGGAATGGGACGCCGTCTCCTCCTTCTGCGAAGCAGTCATGCTAGCTAAGGAGGAGGCGGAGCGCGTGAGGGAACGATCCTCCTCACGCCCCAGCCGCCGCAGAAGACACTCCGGGCGTCGGGGATCGCGTGACGATCTCCGGCCACCGTAAGTGCGGGTCTGCGGACGGCGAGCAAGGGTAGCTCGCCGCCCAACCAGAACCAGACCCGTGCGAACGGCGCCTGCGCCTCAAAGAGCCAGACCACCACAGATGGGGCCCAGCAGGGCTGATGTCTGATCCGGAGCTGCGGACTACCTAGCGGGTTTACCGGAGCTCCGGGTCGAAAAGCAGGAGAAGGAACGGGGTGGTTTTTAGTCAGTAAGAGTCTGACACTCCCTCTCGCCTTGCCCAAGGCGGGAGATGTCATTGGATGATTTTCCCCCTCAAAAAAAAGGGGGTACTCCAAAGGCATCTAAAGACTTAGAAAAAGTTATAATCACTTGTTTAACGTCTTCAAACCAAGCATCAATAGTGGCTAAAAAAATCGAAGAAGCTCCGAAACCTTACACACCAGAGGAAGCCTTGGGGGTAATTACTGACCGCAAATTAAGTGTCGAAACATATAATTTGCTTAGACGTGACCTAAAAAGTCGAGGATACCCTGCTTTTCCTCCGTATACAGAAGTGTTAAAGGCAAAAAGACAATGTTATCCATCTGAAGATTTAACGGTTTCTGAAGTTGAAGCATCAATTTCCGTACGGGGTTTGCTGACACACACTCTTCAACGAATCGTACTGGACTGTGAATCAAGTTTCATTGAATACTGCAACAAGAAAGGCACAAATGAAGTGCCTTGTATCTTGGAGGGGTCCTGGGGATTTGATGGCAGTACAGGACAAGTATTATACAAGCAGCGCTTTGAACCCTCAGATTTTTCAAGCAACGAGAATAGTCTTTTTGCAACTACTAGTACGTCGCCAGGTTTGCTGAAGACGGCCACGCTTCCTTTTCCCCTGGGGATTGCACTCTAAGGCTTGTTTTGGAATGTGGTCGGGGCTCTTCGGAGAGTATGGCCAATCAATCCCCGCTGTTTTAATTATTATATTTCAACTTTTTAGATGCTTTGAAATGATTATTAAATCCGTTAAATCAAAAAAGTAACTTTTAATTATAGAGCTAAAATCAGTGAGTAGTTTCAAAGTACAGTATACATATAATGTGTTTTATAATTATCCTTGGATACTATGCCAGTAAAACAACAACTAGAATTGAGTTGCTCTGAAAAGAGATTCATAACATATACAAATGTTTACAATATTTCATACATTCTTTAACATTAAACAATCTAACACAAATTCAACTGAAAAGAAAAACAGCATTTGAAGCTATTGCTTTACCAGTTCGTATTAATAATTAAATATTTAAATTATATTATTGTAACGTTATTATAATATGATCACGACATCACGACATTGTGACAGCCAGCTATTACTTAAGTTATTATGTGGTAAATATAAATCCCATCAAAAACATCCTGTAAAAAACCCAAGTCTCGCAGCTCAGTCTTTCTACCGTCAAAAGTTGTGAGATCCATGTAATACCAAGTCGGTTAATCTATTTAGTGTCTACTTGAAGGACCTTCTGTCTTAAGTTATTACATAAGTTATTTTCATGCCAATATTAAAAATATTTAACGTTTTAAACAAATAGATCGACTTGGACATCGCTTGATTTGATTATTAGTATGTATCAATACACAGCACGACGGGCCAGCGACCAACAGGAACGAAATTAAATCGCGTGAGGCGCGAGAGACTAAAGAATCTAATATAATATTGTAATATTCATTTTGTTTTCATGCGATGTCCAAGTCGATCTATTTGTTTAAAACGTTGGTGGTTGATGCAGTTGGTGTATTTGGAAAACTGGACCGAAATTACAAAATATTTAAGTTTTCCCATGATTAAGACACTAAACTCTATATGTATTCCAAATATGAAGCTTCTAAGTCTGCTAGAAGTGCCTTGGACTTTTGATGATCGGTGAGTCAGTGAGTGACAAAATTTAGAAACTTTAACAAGTTAAAACTACTTAAACTACTGGTTCAAATTGACTGAAATTTTAAATATTCCGTGTTTATACAATGCCGGATTAGTTACTGAAGATTCAGGTTTCTTGCTTTATCCACAACCGAATTATAGTTTGGGGTCGAAAAAGGCCCGAATTGCTTCGAGAAAAGGATGGTACGGCCGTGCCGCTTTTTTTTTTGCTCGACTTTGCGGGGGCACTGCCGTGCCCCCAGACTTTATTCAACTTTCTTCATTTTCACATGGTTCTCACACTGGGTTTCTGCTTAAAGTATCTACTTCTATATTATTTTTTTCCGGAGCATATTTTATTTTAAAATTGATTTGTGCTTCTGGCTTTGATATTCATATTTTCTAAAGGCTTATAATCTGCAAAAACTGTGAATGTTTTTCCTGTAAGCCAATGTTTCCAGTATTTAACGGGTTCTTTTATAGCCAGACAATCAAGTTGCATAGGTTTTGTTTTTTGGAATTCATCATATAAACAAGTATAATAAAATTAATAGATGTACTTAAAACAAGTTTTATGACAAAATAAATATCGTTTCATTCAGTTCGAGAAAGTATAGTCGTGATCATAATGATTTATGTACTTAATTTTATTTATCTATAAAAACTTTACAAAAAAATTATCTAATCTACCATTACCGTTACCAATAAAAAGGAATTCTGTCAGGTGGACTTAATGCCTTGGGCATTCTCTACCATTCGACCTTGAGTTAGTACAGTGGCACGTGATTAAGTTCACTTAATAAATTAATATAATGACATTAAACTAATATAAATTATATAAAATAAGTTATATCTGGACATAGTATAAACAAAAATGCTGTTTCTGTCCCTATTTCCCTTTGGATTCTTAAATCTTTAAAACCTCGCAACAGATTTTTTTAATAGATAGAGTGATTCAAGAGGTTTATATGTATAATAACATCCATTAAATAGTGGAGAAATACTGTTATTTTTGAGGTTTCTAATGTGATGCCGTTGATCCACAGCACCCTGTTGATTCTGAAACTGCCGACAATTTTGAAACCATTTCAATTTATTTAAATTTTTTGAAGTGGGTAAAAAAGGTACCTCTCTTTGATTTCATAATTAAAATAGAGTAGTTTGGGATGACAGTTTTCATCTCGCGCTACCGCTCGGAGCGCGGGATGAAACCCGTCTGACGATTCTAGCCAGTAACGCCGAGAGCTTGCCTCGAAAATAGGGGCTTTGACCGCGTAGGACAGTGGTAAAAAACTATCGACAATTAAAATTATCAGATTATTATTATATCAGAGAACTAAGATAATTATAATCAGCCACAAAACGACTACTGCTGAACATAGGCCTCTCCCAATCACTTCTAGATAGGCTGGTTGGAAGCGACTTGTCATTGGATAATGGCTCCCAGTAACTTTATTTGGGTCATCTGTGCACTTTGTAAGTGGTTTTTGATTCCACTGAAACTTGGGCAGTGTCAAGCTCTCTCCCGTGTCACGTCTGTCCGCTAAAACTTAATAAAAATATGTTAATAAATAGAGAATCCCCGACGGAATTTAATGCATTTTAGCACAATGAACCACGGCTGTTATACCTTTTAAACAAAAGTAGTGTGAACTATGGCGAAACTGAGTATAGTATAGTATATTATAGTCATAGTATAGTCATATATAGTCCCTCTGTCCTTTTTTTAATGTTTTTTTTTTAATTGAATATAGTAGCCATCGATCGTAAAATTATTGATACGTTGATGACGCGCGGTAGTGCCCGAGCCTATTGTCGATAAATTCAGAGACATGCGCACTAGACACGTACTTTTTAACTCAGGATATTATATGTGTAGTTGTATAGAATATAATTTACTACATAAACATTAAATAAAAGTACTTTGCTAATCTTTTTAATTGTTATATTTCAACTTTTCGATTGCTTTGAAATGATTATTAAATCTGTTAAATCAAAAAAATATTTGTCACTTCCAGAGCTAAAATCAGTGATACTATAATGTGTTTTAGAAAACCCTCTTATACTATATTTAGTTTTCTACTATTTACTATATTTTTCCTTCTTTCATTAATTTTACAATTAATCTTATTAATTAGTTTTTGGTTTAGACTTTCGTTCAATCCATTAGAAAATGGTGTATTTATTGCACTGAATACTATAGGTAATAGGTATACCTTCTTTTTCTAAAAATATTTAAATTCCTTTGAATTTTTGCCTGTGAATTGGTCTGATAGAATTAAGTCAATTTTAAAATAGCACAATATTATAATATTGTGCTATTTTTTGGACTAGTTTTATAAAGTCATTTGCATTTTGAGTTTTGGATGTTAAAATGTAGACGTAACGTGAGAAGTGATCTACTAGCAGATGTAAATATGTTTTGGTTGGACGCGCACCAACAAACCCACCCATGGTATCTATAGATACTATTTCGAATGGATATGTGGAGAGTCCTAACTTCCTAAGTAGGACATGGGGCCAAACTTATATACTCCCTTTGATTTTTTTTTTTTTAGTAGTAGTAGCATTGTTCAAAAGCTAATTATAATGTAATCCTTGTTGAGAACTTTCACAATTTATTTAAGAATGTTTGTAAAATCTAGATAAAAAATATATAAGTATACAGCCATTGCAAGGTTTTGTGAATTCTGTAGTACTTTGAACGTGATCCTCACTATGTAACAACTGCTTTGTTTTATATTGTTTCATGAAGTTACTTCTTATCACATATTTATTTATTAACAAAACTGTTTAGCTTCACAAAAATACAATCAAAGACAAAAAGTATAACCGCTTACATAAAATAATAAAATATATAGTAAAAAATGGGCACATGCAGGACTCGAACCTACGACCTTCGCGTCTCGATACGCGACGGTCTATACCATCCAATTGAGCTAATGTGCCTTACAGAAATCACTTTGAAATTCGTAATCCCTTTCGTTCTTGTCAGTAGCCGTCGCGATAGTAGCGCCCTTCTCCCTGCATTTCCCTGAAGGGTGCATTTGCGGCGAGACAGGAAACTAAAATGCGCACAAGGATTTTAAGCAGTGCAAATCATATGGACCAGATGTCACTTTTGTACAATTTCAGTCGAGACATTGATTGATGAAAAGAAAAACCTTTTCAAATACAATAAAAAAAAAAATTGTTCACTTCCGTCTGATTGTTATTTTATACCAATTAAGGTAAGCTAGTTGTACCTACTTGGTTGTATTTTGCTCTAAAACTTTGCATATTGTTCGTACTTCTACAGAATATATACAGTTTTACACTTATATCTAAGAAAAATAACATTGTAGTGAATTTGATAATTACATCAATGAGACAAGAACAATAAATATTACAAGAAAAGTGATACGAGATTTCCAAAATCCTTTTGATTATTACAGTTCTGATGAATTTAAAAGATATGGTACTTTTTATACTCATGCCACTGATAAATGAGAACCTAGACAAATTAACCTCTAGAGGACTTCCAGTGCCAGCTATTTATCAGTTGTTTGTGGCCTGAAGACGTTTGTAAAAGAATATTTCCATGTCTGTATAAAAATATAGCAATAAAACTGACTACTACCGGCCATGTTATTGTAGCTACTGCAATATTGTATACTATTTGCAAAGGTCGTGGTGTTATAGAAGACATTGAATGTGACAAAAATACAGAACAATGTGTAACAAATATTCCAACGCCAAGAGGAAAAACAGAGTTCTTCACATTAGTTAACAATTCATTTTCTAAATATAACTTTCGAATTTGCATATCTCGTATTTATTTTTCAAATTCCATTACATTACTTTCTCTTGCAATCAAAATATTTTTTCTTTTTATCCTCAACTCATGCAATTCCTGGTCTTGTTGAATATTGATTGAGGTGCGTTTGACTCTTGCCTCAGTTTCACTCACAAGTTTTTTCTTTTTACCTGAAACACAAATTCTCCTATAAGTACTTATTAAACTTTATCTTGTAAGAAAGTATAGTTTAATAATTTATTATATTAATTTAAGATTTCGTTATTGTAAAAAAAAATTTGGTTGGGAAGAAATAGTCTGATTCATTTTCCGTCACCAGTGATGTTATTTTTCTCGAGTTGTTGTTAGTAATTGAAAAAAATTACAGATGGATTTCCATTATCATTTAAATAGAAAATAGATTTATCGGACAATAATAATCTATTATAGTAAAAAGTTAATTTTATATGTTTTGACTGTAGACTTGTCTATACGCTTAAAAAAAGTTTGTCTGTCCAGACCTTTTTTTTTTTTTTTTTTTTTGAGGGGGGAAAATCATCCAATGACTTTTCTCGCCTTGGGCGAGGCGAGAGGGATTGTCAGACTCTTACTGACTAAAAACCACCCCGTTCCTTCTCCTGTTTTTTTGCCGGAGCGCCGGTAAACCAGCTAGGTTGTCCGCAGCTCCGGATTAGGCATCAGCCCTACTGGGGCCCATCTGTGGTGGTCTGATCGGCTCTTTAAGACGCGCGCGTACGCGACGCGCCGCACGCACGGGTCTGGTTCTGGTCGGGCGGTGAACTACCCTTGCTCGCCGTCCGCAGGCCCGCACTTACGGTGGCCGGAGATCGTCGCGCGATCCCCGACGCCCGGAGTGTCTCTCGCGACGGCTGGGGCGTGAGGAGGTTCGTTCTCTCACGCGCCCCGCCTCCTCCTTAGCTAGCATGACTGCTTCGCAGAAGGAGGAGACGGCATCCCAGTCCCCCTCGCTCCGCACCATGGCTTGTACCAATGCCGGACGCGAGAGGTCGCCGTTTAAGGACTACATCCCTGAGGACACGGCGGTGCTCAGCCCATGCAGGGCACAGCGCCACCGTATGTTCCACTGTGTCCTTATGACGGTCCTCGCAGTGATGACACCCGGGCGTTTCCTCCCGCCCAATCAGAAACAGGAACCTACCGAAACTTCCATGTCCGGTAAGCACCTGCGTCAGGCGGTAGGCTCTCAAGCTGGCTCTCAAGCCACTCCTCAAAGAGGGGACTTATCGCTGCAATGACAGCGAGCCCAGCCCTTTTTGTTACTTCTTATCGACAGTCGTTGCTGCCATTCCGCCATGAGATCGCGCCGGAGCTCGTCCCGCCACGCACTAATCTGGCGCGGCAGCGGAGTTTCGCCCCGGCGACGCGCGTCGGCGCGCAAACAGAAGACGCGCGCAAGCACTTTCGCCTCCAAATCCCACGGCGGTAATCCGGCAAGGAGGTTCGCCGCCTCCCCGGAGATCGTGCGATATCCACGGATTTCGTAATGGCCATACCCTCTGGGACGTGAGCAGCGCCCGAGCTGGCCGCCGCATAGGTTCGGCGCCCACACAGGGGCGCCGTAGAGGGCCATGGACCGCACGATCCCCGCGTACAACCTCCGGCAGGAGGCATTTAGCCCCCCGAGGTTGGGCAGGAGCCGCTTAAGTGCAGCCCCCGTCCGTTCCAACTTAGGAGCCAAACGTCGGAAGTGCTCCACGAAGTTCCATCGACTGTCGAGGACGAGTCCTAGGTACTTCATCGTCGTCTCGACGCCGATGGTAACCCCTCCTGCCGTTATTTGGGACCCATCCGGAGGTGGCGCGTTCCCGCGGCCATGAAAACACATGGCCTCGGACTTTGGAGCGCCACCTCGAGTCCCAATTGCCGGATCCTTGCAACGACCGTCGCAACCGCTCTCGCCATTAAATTGGCCGCCGCCTGGTGCGACCTCCCGTGCGCCAGCACCAGTGTGTCGTCAGCGTAACAGACTACACTGACGCCGTTTGGGAGGTCGGTGCGCAGCACCCAGTCGTAACCGATGTTCCACAGGAGCGGCCCTAAAACCGAACCCTGTGGAACACCGCGCGACATCTCTCGCCGATTCCACTCACCTTGGTGACCGGGGTACCTGACGAACCTATCCGTCAGGTAGGCCTCGATAACACGACGGAGATAGGTAGGCACCCGGTGGTACCGGAGTGCCTCCAGTATGCAGCTCCAGGGTAGGGAATTGAATGCGTTGGCGATGTCTAGAGACACCGCCACGACGACTCTACCCCTGGACACTGCAGACCCCGTCGTGAGGTCTCTTACGCGCATGAACTGGCCGTCCGCGAGGTCCGGCCCAAATCCAGACAAGTGCGCGACGAGGCGGTTCGAAATTATCCTTTCGAAGACTTTTCCCACCTCGTCGAGCAGCACAATGGGCCGGTACGCGGACGGAGAGTCCGCAGGGCGCCCCGGCTTCTTCACGAGGACCAGTTTTCCCGTCTTCCACTGAAGCGGGAACTGGCCCCTCTCCAAGCATGCGCTGTAGAGACCTATTAATCGAGGCCCGAGAGCCTCCGAGGCCAGGACCCACGCCTTGCCATGCAGGCCATCGGGTCCTGGGGCGGTGTTCTTGGCGCCCATCCGGCGCACCGCCGCTCTCATTTCTGCCTCGGTCACCTCCGGCACGATGTCGTCGTCGTCATCAATGTGGCCCGCATTAGGCACCGCAGGGGGCGGAGTCATGGATGGAGGGGTGAAGCCCCTCCATAGTCGAGGGAACAAGGCGCCGACCACCTCTTCCACGATCTCTGGCCGGAGACTCTGAGTCAGCGGGGGAGCCCAGGTGCGGAGCTTATCGCGCACCATTCGATAGGGGCGCCCCCATGGATCTCTGTTCAGAGTCTCCAGCATCTCCCGGCGGGCTTCCTCTTTAGCCCGCCAGATCTCCGCTTTTAGGGCGGCCTTTGCCGCCTTGTACCCCTCGTACAACTCCGCCTCTCTTATTTCCGCGTCTGGAGCGCGGATACGGAGCCTGCGGTGCCTTGTACCGGCGGCGCGCAGCTACGCACGCATTGCGCAGAGCAGCCAGCTCTTGCGACCACCAGTACACCTGGCGCTTGCGCTGACCTGGCCGGACCCGGGGCATCGCCACGTCACATATTCTGGACATGGCGTCCTGGAGCCATCTTGCCTCCTCGTCGATGTCGGCAGGCCTGTCCGGTGGTATCACCCAGGCCTGCACGATTGCGGCTTCCAGGAAAAGCTCCCGGTCCAACTGTCTCAGCGCCCAACGCGGGCCACATGGGGCCTTCTGACTGGCGGGTTAAAACTCGGCGGAGACGTCAAACCGGATGTACCGGTGGTCTGAGAACGTATCCATCCTCCATAACGCGCCATCAACGATTACGCGGTGACAGAGCAAAAAATGAGATGTCCACCACCGATTCACCCTGCATCCGCACGCACGTGGGGACAGAACCCCGGTTCAGGACGACTAGGCCTGTCTCCAGAGCCCAGTCTTCCACCATCCTACCCCGAACGTCGGTGAACCGGGAACCCCAAGCCAAGTTCTTGGCATTGAAGTCCCCGAGGAAAGTACGGGGAGGGAACGGAACCCGACGACGACGGCGACCAACTCCCTCAGGGAGTTGTGGAACTCGGCGAGAGTTCGGTTCGGAGAGAAATACACGCCCACCACAGCGATCTCTCCGAACCGTGCTGCGACACAACCCCGGCCTCTCCGAGCGCTCTCGAGAGTCGGGGTACCGGCGGCGGCCGACGAGATGATAGTCACCGAGCCGTCTAGGTCCGCCACCCAGTGATCCCTGGGCGGGACGAAATACGGCTCGGAGACTACAGCGACGTTGATCGACCACTGCGCCATGCTCTGGAGCAGCAGGTCCTGAGCTGCGGCGCAGTGGTTAATGTTCGCCTGGAGGAGGCGGAATGGATTAATTATTGGAAATCCATCACGACCTCCTCCCTGGCGGCACTACGGCCGGCGGTGGCCACGGCGGCGGCAGCAGTGGCGACTGCTGCGGTGGTGGCGGCGGAAGCGACGGGGGCGGCAGAGGGCCTACCCTTGCCCCTGGGTTTGGTAGGTGGGGAGCAGGCCTTGCTCCCGGCCCTGTGATTGGCCGGCTTGCCAGCCGCCGCACATGCGTCGCAGTGCAGCGGGGCGGTGCACGAGCCGGCCCTATGACCGGGCTGACCGCAGCGGAAGCAGCGGTCGCTGCGGTCAACCTCCGAGGTGCATTTAACGCTCACGTGGTGGCCCACGTGGCAGCGGTAGCACCTCAGAGGCCGGGCCTCGAGCAGCTTGACCTGCGCCGAGACCCACCCCACCAGGAGCCTTCTGCCCTCCTTAATCTTTTTGGCCGCTGTCACGGGGCAGCTTACCACCACCGTGCGCAGCCCCGAGTTGTCCGGACGGATGGTGCCTGCCTTGACCTGGTCAACAGGGCACCCTCCCGTCCTGGCGACAGCGGCCACTACCTCATACTCCGTCGCAGAGTCGTCCAGGCCCAATATTCTCAAGTCTAGGCACTTGATGGGTCTGGACACGCGGGCCTCATCCGCACCGAGGCACGTCCTGAGCCTTTCTGCTAGGGCGTCAGCGGATGAACCGCTGGCCGCGCCGGGGACCTCAAGTAGACGGGCTCCAGTCGCCGTCACCTTCATTGTGAACCCGTCAGGGGCCCGAACTCTGCGGGAGTCACCGCCCCCTTCACTTTGGCGAGGACGTCGCCATATGTCACGCCCCTCTTGACCGCATCGGGCTGTAATGTAATGACCACAGCCGCGGTCTTAGGGGCGAGAAGCAAGGCCGCAGCGCGCTTCTCCTTGCGCTGCTGCTGGCGCCGCTGCCGCTGCGCTTTCTTGCGGCGCTTCCTCGCCTCTTTGGCGACTCTCCTCGCCTCACCGACAACCTGCCACTCGCTACTATTAGCAGCTCTTGCTGGCGGGGTAGGCTCGCCCGTGGCTGTGGCTCCTTCAGCCTGCTGAGTCACAGCACCCCTTCTCCTTCTGCTGCGTCCAGCAAGCGCATTCGCCTCCGTTGTAGCTGGCGCCTGCACCGCTGGGGGTGCTGGGGTCCTCGCTGGAGGAGCCGCTCGTGGTCTCGCCACAGGTTGAGAAACCCGACCACTCGTGGTCGGGGGCCCAGCGGCAACAGCGGCGTATGACGTCGAAGTCGGCGATCTCGAGGCTGCCAGCGGGGGACGGAGTAGTCTGCTCTCCAGCACGTCAAAACGTTGCCGGAAAGCAGCCATCTCCCTGCGCATTAATCCGAGGAAATCAGGCTCCGCCGAGGGGTGAGGTTGGCTTCGGCAAACGGCAAGCTCAGCCTTGGTCAACCGAAGCTCTGCCTCCAGAGCTGCATTGGACGCCGATAAGCGCGCCAGCTCTCGCCGCATTTCGGCAAGCCCCTGGTGCACTTTTCCAGCTGAGGGAACTCTGCACACATTGAAGACCGCCGCCATGATTTCGGTCTCCACCGACTTCAGCTGTGCAGCTCCAGCAGCCTGGGATTTCTTCCCAGCTACCTGGCGGAGCCCTCCCTTACAACTTGTAGAAGCGTCTCAGAGCCGCGCTCGCTTTTTAAAGCCTCACCGTCCGAAACCTCCATTACGGAGGAGTCCGAGAAGGCAGCACTTCGCAAGGCGCCACTCTCTGCAGCCACTAGCTCAGTTGGCTCGCACCGTGCAGTGGCTGCCGACCTCTTGCTCCTCTTGCCTCTACCCCGCGCGGCCGTGGCGATTTTAGGAGGGGCTGGGGCCTCCAGCACGTTGGAGGACGAAGACTGTCCCTGGCCCTCCTCCACCCTGGGACGCTTAAAGGTACTCCTCGTTACGCGCGTTGAGCTTACACTCACAGCGCATGCCGATGAATCGGACTCCGCGCCCGACTCCCTCCTACTTGAGACCCGTGTGTTGGGTTTGCTGGACTCGTCCAGCGCCTCCCCACGGGCACCAGAGCCTCTCGGGCTCTCTGCAACTACTACTGCAGGCGAGCCGAGCTCACCTGCACTCTCCTCCTCTGGTTTTTTGGTTTTGGTATTTGATTCCATTCAGTTCCCACGAGTGTGGGGGAAATATTCAGTCCACCCAGGCAGTGCCCCCTGTACCTGGGTAAGTGTATATTTGTATCCCAACTAGAGGGTCCACCGGTCCCCTAGCTGGGGGTGCGCTCGAGACTGACACTACTCCTCAGCCACGCATACCCTCGCCGCGCACCAGAACTTGGTATTGGAGGAATTTTTTATAGAGGTTAACTTCCTCGCGGTCCGGGCGATTAAGCCAAGACCCTCGTCCCGTTCAGAGTCATAAAACATGACCATGACATCTTCCCGGATTACGATATCAACGGTTGCAGTCGGGAACAACTTGTGCCCCGATGCTGCTCGTTGGCAGGGTGAGTGCACAACGAGCACCGTCCTTGCCTCTCCGCCACGCTCTCTGCTAAGTCAGAGAGACGGGTGGAAAGACGCTCCCTCGGAGGCGCAGGCCATGTGTCAGCACAGAGCCTGCCGCCTTTGGAACCCATCTCGGGTCCTTCCGCTTCGTCCAGAAGTTCGCTACAGGCAATAGCCTCTCCAACCCTATCACCCCCGTTAGGGGGACTATTACCTGTACCCAGGGTGCACCACGGGGAGGTCTTCTGGCACCGCACCCCGTCTGTCCAGACCTGGGAATCCCTTGCCAACCAATCAACGGAGTAAAAATTGCAAAGATCGTTAGTTTTTTTATTAGAAAAAAAGGAAGCACGTCAATAATTTATTATTGTTTATGCATTTTAGTACAAAGGTTGCTCTTTACTTAAGTACCTTGTTGTGTTACACGTCATTTTTTTTTGTTTTCTTATCGGGCGCAAAAACAAACAATGCAGATGGTCTTCCGACCCGTAAACATGCCACATATAATTGACCATGGGAAAAACATGAAAGTTTTAGATTCAAACCACATATTTTTTAAGGATTGGCCTAGTGATTTGTTGATGGTCATGGCAAATGCAATACGGATCGGAAATTGATATCTTTGAAATTCAAACGGCAAATCGGTTGGGATCATCGGGATCCTCGGAATGAGAACTTCCTCACCTTTGAATTTTCCTATCATTATCGTAGCGTAAATTACATTGTTCATCAATTTTCTAACCACCAAACGTAATTTCATCGTTGGTAGTTGAGGATTGCAATCCAAAAACCGTCATATTGCTTACTTTCGTAACATATTTGAAAATATATTTTATGGATTTTACTGTATTGTAATGAAATTGTGGCTTGAAATTTTCAACCATTTACTCAAAGACAAAATAACTTAGCTTTGGCTCCATTATTATATTATAATTATTATTTATTTAAGAGACATAGTTTGAATACCTATTGATTTCTTATAAAAATCAAATTGTCATCCATACGTCCATTACATAGCTGTCATTTGTATTTTGTTATTCGAATTGACTTAACAACTGATTCTTCAAATAAAGAATCTTCTTGATATTGAAATTTTCTCGATAAAGTCAATCAAACGGGATAAAAAACCTATATCCGTCTCCTGGTTCTAAGCTACCTCTCCACCATTTTCAACCAAATCGGTTCATCCGTTCTTGAGTTAAAAATAGTGCAACTAACACCACTTTTGTATAGATATAATTCTATATACATATACATATTATCTGCATGCACACCCACACCCTGTTGATTTTCATAATCTCTCTCCCTCTGATTAATTTCATAATTAAAATAGAGTAGTTTGGGATGACAGTTTTCATCTCGCGCTACCGCTCGGAGCGCGGGATGAAACCCGTCTGACGATTCTAGCCAGTAACGCCGAGAGCTTGCCTCGAAAATAGGGGCTTTGACCGCGTAGGACAGTGGTAAAAAACTATCGACAACTAAATTGTATCATCATCATAATATTTTTATTATTGTCAGCCACAAAACGTGATGGACTGGTTGGAAGCGATTTACCATTAGATAATGGCTCCCAGTGGCTTAAATCGGGTCGTCTGTGCATTTTGTAGATGGCTTTGACACTGCCCAAGATTCGACTGAATCTTGGGCAGTGTCAAGGTGTCTCCAATGTCACGTTTGTTCGCTAAAACTTAATAATAATAAGCAGCTTGTGGTGAGCTGTTGGGCAGTGGCGACCCCACGGACCTGACTCCCGGGAGAGGCCCTACCTTTTAACTCTGGTTAGTACTTGTGACTATCCGGAGTGGCCTCTCCTACCTCACTCTTGCCTTAATCGCCTGGTTTGAGTGGAGATTCGCAAGAGTGGAGTTGCCTTCAGCTCCACTTGGGGGAAGGATGTATCCCAGTAAGATGCTGGTAGGGGTCTTGACCGTACTTCCGGGATTGCTCTGATAGCCGTGGGATGCCCCTCCTTCCTCAAGCAGCTCAACGTATGTTGCTCCCCTTGTCGCTACATGCTAGCGGCCGTTTCCGGGGGCCCATTATTGAGTTTGCGAGTCACCCCCTGCCTGTTTATCCGTATTTTTCAATATTGGTCAGGGGCAGGGGCCATAGTAGTCCATAGTTACCATATTTACCAGTCCATTAGCCACCCACACCCATAACCCAATCATTTTCCTCCATATTGCACAATAGTCCTGCATCAGCCGGGGATTGTCCTTTGGTGTACTTCCATAGTGCATACAGGGATAATCGCCGGCTGATGTCCCATTACATTTAGATTAAAATTGTTCAACGGGCCTCTGCAAGTTGGCTTCAGCCCCTCGCACGCCTTCCAAAGGTCCGGGACGCTGTGGTCCCGTGATTATGTAAAGAACATACATAATAATAATAATCATTTATTCATTTAACAAAGTGCACACTAAAATACAAAATTATTTCTTAAAAATAATAATAATAATCATTTATTCATTTTGCACACTAAAATACAAAATTATTTCTTAAAATCTAAACATATGTGCCTAACATTGTAATTGCCTGAACTAGGTTGCACCTGTGTCTCAGGCGGAAAAAGAGCTTATATGATAATTTGACAATATAAATTAACAATCTAATATACTAATAATTAAAGAACTAACATCCATTAAAATAAATATGTTTGCTTATACCTAATACCTACACTATTTATTATTGTTTGCATCTGCAGTTTTATTTGCACACTGTAAGTAGGTTTTCCTTTGCAGATAATTAAAAACACTTTTTCTGCATTTAAAGTAGTTTAGGCTATAAATACTTAGGGCGGCTTGCGCATCGTCGCTAAATACAGTTTAAGAGCGACGTAAACGCATTTAGTCTGCTAATTACATTTAGCGTCTTGCACAACAAAAATTTAGGCACTAATCACGTTTAACGAACTGTCAAAGTTAAATACCCAAAGATGGCTATTTAGCTTCGCTAAATACGTTTAGTACCAATCGCGCGTCATCATATTTTTGTAGGTTATAGACATTTTACTATTATTTTATAAAAGATTGTAAAGAGGTCGGTAGGAAGTTTGTAAGATGGATTTGTGGGAATTGTATTCTGACGACGACGAGAAGATTATAGAATATATTAATAGAGCGAGGGAATTGTTTGAGAGAGCAGACTTATTTGGAATGTATTCGGACCACAAATTCTTCAGGTTTCGTCTAACGAAAGAACCACTATATTTTTGTTACAGCAAATAGCCCCACATTTAAAAACCAGCAACAAGTAAGGAAATATACTTTTATTAATGGATATGGACTGCCTCGTTGGCCGAGTGGTTGCAAGTGCGACTCCCGGGTCGAGCAAAGTATTACTGGGCTTTTTCGGTTTTTCGAAAATTTCTCAGTAGTAGCACGGAGTATGGACATGTGCCCAGTATAAGGCAATAGGCTCACCACACATTATATGGGACTTACAACATAAATTGTGAAAATTGTGTGTAAACAGTGGCATTACGTGCCATAATGTGTGGCTTAAAGGCGTGACGATATGTATGTATTAATGGATATTCAATAAATAGTAATAAATAAAACCTAGGGACAAGTAAGGAAATGTACTTTTATTAATGGATATTCAATAAATAATAGCTATTTTTACCTAGTCATTTTGCTTTTCACTCTGTTTTATTTGGTCAGTCTTTTTGCACTCAATAATATGGGTGTATGGTTCCAGCGCTGCAATCAGTGATATCTGTTCTTCTTTTGTAAAATTAGGCCCCCAGGCCCTAGAAGAAACACTTTTTTTCCATGGTAATTATGGCTCAACTAAAATAATTATTAATCAATAAAAAAATACCACGAGAATATTTTACAAATCACAACAGCACAATGTGTGACAGCTCGGTTGACTTGATGCGTCAGTTGAAAGTTCGTCGGTCCATATTACGCATTTTTGTTTTAAGAAATGCAACAATTTTGCTCTATGTCGAATCTACAACGCACGAAAGTGTAAAAAGGAACGCAAGAAACTGCATTACCGACTCCCTAACTACGATTAGTTAAATTACCGTCCATACAGACATGAGCAAGAGATTTTTAATTGTGTTTTTAGGCTAAACATATTTAGCAAGATAAAGACATTTAACTAAATTCTGTTAAGACCAAATGTTGCGCAAGCCGCCCTTAGTTCGACACTTACTTTAATAAAAATATGTTAATAAATAGAGAATCCCCGGACGGAATTAATTAATGCCGTACATCACAACCAAAACACGGTTGTTATACCTTCCAAACAAAAGTAGTCTAAACTATGACGGAACTGGGTATATTTTTTCCTCTGTCCTTTATTTAATGTTTTTTTTTTATTGAATAAAATTGTCATCGATCATAAAGTTATCGATACGTTGATGACGCGCGGTGGTGCCCGAGCCTATTGTCGATAAATTCAGAGACATGCGCACTAGACACGTACTTTTTAACACAGGATATAATTTAATGATATTTTATAATAATATATCAAACTAATATAATTATATAAAATAATTTACATATATTATATTATTAAAAACATAACATTTATTACATTAGTATATATTAGTTATATAGGAAACACCTATATTAAAATGACTTTAGTAATTATTACTTTAAATCTACTTGAATTTTATTTTACTATTATTAATTGAAAGGTGCTAGTGTTTCCCGAGCAGCATAGTTCCAAAGCTAATTATTATCTATTCTAATCCTTGTTGACAACTTGCACAATTTAGTTAAGAATGTTTGTAAAATCTAGAAAAAAAAACATATAGGTATACTGCCATTGCAAGGTTTTGTGAATTCTGTAGTACTTTGAACGTGATCCTCACTATGTAACAACTGCTTTGTTTTATATTGTTTCATGAAGTTACTTCTTATCACATATTTATTTATTAACAAAACTGTTTAGCTTCACAAAAATACAATCAAGACAAAAAGTTTAACCGCTTTCATAAAATAATAAAATATATAGTAAAAAATGGGCACATGCAGGACTCGAACCTACGACCTTCGCGTCTCGATACGCGACGCTCTATACCATCCAACTGAGCTAATGTGCCTTACAGAAATCACTTTGAAATTCGTAATCCCTTTCGTCGTTTTCAGTAGCCGTCGCGATAGTAGCGCCCTACTCCCTGCATATCCTGGAAGGGTGCATTTGCGGCCAGACAGGAAACTAAAATGCGCATAAGGATTTTAGGCAGTGCAAATCGTATGAACCAGATGTCACTTTTTACAATCTCAGCCAAGACATTGCAATATGTAATACAACTTAACTGAAAAGAAAAAAGCTTTTCAAATACAATAAAAAAGGAAAATTGTTCACTTCCGTCTGCTTGTACCTACATTTTTATGGAATATAATAAAAAAAAAATAGCCGGCACATGCAGGACTTGAACCTACGACCTTCACGTTACGTTACATGACGCTCTAATCTATCCAACTGAGCTAATGTGCCACGTGAATACCATTTCGAAATTTGCGACCTCCTTCATCATAAGAGGAAGAGCGCATGCGGGAAATGATTAAATACATTCCTAAGAAATAAATTAATGTATAATTACCATAGTGTTTAACTACAACATTAATTAATAAAGATATCCTTTTCAATTGTCAATTTCAAATAAAATATTAGTGGGTATACTATAAACTATTGTACCTACCAATTAAGATAAGCTAGTTGTACCTATTAAGTTGTATTTTCTCTAAAACTTTACATATTGTTTCGTACTTATCACTCTTGCAGAATCTAATATATAGGGTGACTTGTAATTTGACATATTTCTCTCGGGAGGGGATAAAACAACTAATTTCCTAAAAAGTATCAAAGGAACGTGGGCGAAGCCGCTGGCAGAAGTGCTATGAATAATGTGGCTTACGTTAAGTTTAAATGTTTAAACGTCAGTTTACGTTGTCCCTGTATTTTATTCCATAAACCAATCTTCCAAGTAAGCCCAATAACAATGATAACATTCCAAAAAAAATATAATAATACGAATCAAACTTAAGTCCCTCCTTATTTTAATCCTGAAGATTCCCTATATTTTTTATATTTTTTCCGCATATTAACTCACTTAAAATATAATAATTTATGATTTAGTAAATTATTTTTTCTAAAGTATTTTAGTCATTATACATATTATGAAACAATTTGCACCGCTACGTAACGGCTACGGCGTAGCAACATTTTTGGGATTCTTTAACATTGCGCATTGTACACTAAATATAAGGCACTGTTCGATGCTAGCTGGCCTTCAGACTAAATCAGCATAATGCATGTTTATGTCTATTTTAAAAATATACATAAATCCTTTTGAAATTACGAAGTTATGGCTGGGCACTTAATAATGTGTGGTCCTTATAGAGATATGTCCACGCAATCAATGGTGTCGCTCACAGCGGAGATTTAAGCTAGGCGCAACTTCTCTCGTGTATATTTCGTAAAATCTAAAAGAAGGTGACATTTGATTTTATAAATTTACAGCCGTTCAGTTTTTATAATTGGCCAAAACGAGAGTTATTACAAAAAGTAATGAAAATTTTATTAATTAATCTGATTTAGATTTTAATTTTAATACATATAGTTAAGTTTTTGTGTTTGTTTAATCTTGTACAATTTCCACTTATTTTATATTTGATATCAAGATAGTTATACGTTTATTTTTCGTTGAAAGTTACTTTCCAAAATGAAGTTCTGAATTTGAAAAAAAAATGTGTAATACTTCTAATATTTTCATACTTTAGTTTCTAAATTTTTAGATTAAGTTGAGGTCCAGACTGAAGTCTAGACCTCAGCTTAATGACGCATTGTTTTGCCGAATACTTCGAGCAGAGTTGTACAGTGTCTCGCACTAGTGCCATCTGTACATGCAACCACGAATTTACGATGTAAGACCTTTGGCCTGATATGTGAAATGCTTTCTACTAATACTAGATGGCACCAAATCAAATAACACTTTTCACAAAAATAATCAAAACTTTCAGCTTAAAGTACAATCTTTAATTAAGTTTCATTCAAATTGCATCATTTTTATTCACACGAATTTACAGAAAATGTTACTATCAATAAAAAAAAATTCAACGATTATTATACGAAATTTTCATAATCATACTGAAGTTTCATATAATTATGATGAAATGTTTCATATTTATTGTTTTTATTATATCAGCAATGGTCCTCTCAGTCCTATTACAACCAGAATGAGAAGCCGTTTTTGCAATCTTCTGACACGTCAGGTTGGCCGAGTGGTCTAAGGCGCCAGATTTAAGCTCTGGTTCCCTCTGGGAGCGTGGGTTCGAACCCCACACCTGACAAAGTTTTTGCAATTTATTGGCATGATTTCTATTTTATTTACTATACTCTACTACTAATTTATCACAAATACATAGAACCAGCAATATCTTTGTACGTAATTTGTGGCAAAAGATTTATAATTATTTAAAATGTTCAGTGTCAATTGGCAAATAGCTTGTTAATTTCTACTAAAATAAGCCATCATGCTGAGCTTAAAATATCTCCTACTATTGGTCGATTTTGCTTTGAGCAATATTCCCATCATTGGTCGTACCTGCATTTGTACGTACTACATCAACTAATAAGCCAGTGCAGATAAGTTTTGAAACAAAAAAAGAATATAGTAGAATTAGAAATGGAAGAGAATATGCTAAAAATGGAAAAAAATAAAAATTCCACTCCATCCGAGTTCGGGAAGTGGGGGGGAGGGAGGTTTTAAGAGCAAAAATCGGTTTATTGCAATTTTCGGCGGAACTACAAGTCCTACAAAAAACAGTTAAATGGCAAAGTTGTAGGTACCAAGAAGATCTACAACTTTTATATTTACACTTTTTTATAATACCTCAAAATTTTGTGGAAAATTTAAAAAAACTACGATTTCGGTTTGTTATTAATATCTTTGACAAAATAATATATATTTTTCCAAAATTTGGTGAAAACTTGCCTTTTTATATGTACAATATATATATAAAACTTGCCTTTTAATGATATATAGTTTCGTAAAAGATAAAAATAAAAAACCAAAAAGTGAGTATTTGGATTTTTTACAAAATCCTAATGAACAGTAATAATGTGTTCACTTTTGCAATATCACAAAATATACCATCATGCTTAACATTACGAATATTATCCTACTATAAGTAACAATAATATCCGCTAGCCATGTGATGTCACGAAATATAAAATGATTTTCAGTTTTTTTTTCATGTTTAATGGGCTGACGTTTAGCCGCAATCTCACTTGACTTGAATCTTCACGTGACTCGTTAATTTAACACAAACCCTTGTTTAAATCCTAATAAACAGTAATAATGTGTTCACTTTTGCAATATCACAAAATATACCATCATGCTTAACATTATCAAAAGAGAAAAGCAGAGTTAGTTGTAAGCAGTGGACGTTATGTCCACAGAAGTGTATATTTATTTTATTTTGTCAGATCAAAACTAGAGAGTATTTATCACTCTATTTGTGAAGATTAAACAAAGACATTGGTCTTGCCTGGCATTGCGAAGGTTACGCGACTTCTTGCGCATGCATTTTGGTTTTGGTCTCGTTGGAGGTCTGAAAAAATTATTGTGTCCTTCTATTCTTCAACAAATTAGCTTTCAACATGTGAAAGAATTTTTAAAATAGGTGGGTTTTCTATATTATTCAAGTATGTATATTCCAACTGGCTTATCTGGAAGTCATCGAGGTAATAGGCCTACGTTCAGCAATTTTATGTGACTGATATGATGATCGAGACGATGATGATGATGAAGTATGTAAACATCACCATCATCAAAATATATTTTTTTAAATATTTTTTTGTTAAAGGGTGAAGTAGAGATTATTGTTTCACATGAAAATAACAGATGCTTATACATCGTCGTTATTTGTGTTACCATAACATTAATAAAAATATGTTAATAAATAGAGAATCCCCGGACGGAATTAATTAATGCCGTATATCACAACCAAAACACGGCTGTTATACCTTCCAAACAAAAGTAGTCTAAACTATGACGGTACTGGGTATATTTTTTCCTCTGTCCTTTATTTAATGTTTTTTTTATTGAATAAAATTGTCATCGATCATAAAGTTATCGATACGTTGATGACGCGCGGTGGTGCCCGAGCCTATTGTCGATAAATTCAGAGACATGCGCACTAAACACGTACTTTTTAACACAGGATATAATTTAATGATATTTTATAATAATATATCAAACTAATATAATGATATAAAATAAAATTTATTATACAGGGTGACTTTGAATTCGACGTATTCCTCTCGGGAGGTGATAATACAACTAATTTCCTACAAAATTAGCCCTGAGGTCCTTGGGCGGAAAGTGGCTAGTTTCTGAGATATTCAACATTTTTGGTTTTGTTAAAAAATCCCGAATTGATTACAAAAACATCAATAAATAAAAAAATACTGGTTGGATTTTAGAAATTTTGGTTTTAATCGGTTGCCAATACATCAGTTATCATTTATAAATACTAATAATGGCAGAAATATCATTAGTTTTAAAATAGCAAGTAATTTCTTATCAAAATTTGTTTTGTGTCACTAATTTGGTCGACAGAAAATTGGACTTATTTCAAAAAAAATATATGACACTAAGCGGACAAACTATAAGAAAAACTTCCTTGGTTTATTAGGTACACAAAACGTAAAATTATTTCCAAAATTCTCAAAAACAAATGAATTAATTAATGATAAATAGAGTGTAAAGAGAAAAGGGCAATTTCAAAAACATCTTTATTTTATAAATTTTGTTTCAAGTGACCTCCCCTATGATGAATACATGCCCGAATATGCTTCCTTATCTCTATGACGGTCACTCTTGGACTGAATATGCGTCTTATTTCGTCGCTATGTTCAAATATGTTTCGGAGAAGAATTTCGATACACGGCTAATTCCGTCTGTATAAACAAGGGACTTCATGTAAAAATCAACCGGTGTTAGGTTCTGGTCATTGTGCATGCCATGTAGTTGGACCGCCAACTAATCCAATGCCTGAGAATCAATGTATCCGACCATTGCCGCACAGTAGTTCGATAATGCACTTGACAATCGTCGTGTGGATTAAATTCGTCAATCAAATTAATAAATTAATTCAATAAGTAGAATAATTAATTAATTCATCTAGTTTCTAAATTCAAATTTAAACTAGCTCATTTCTTAAAAAATCTTCATAATTCTCACCATTTAAATTGTTGGATGAAAAGTAGGGTCCAATCAAATAATTATTTATGATACCCATGCAAACATTTGAATTAAAACCGTATGCGCGAACCCGATGGTTTTGCTTTTTTCGGATTTCGTTGACTTTTTTGTGGCTAATAATGGATATTGTGATAGTTTATCCAGCGCACTATCGAACTACTGTGGGGCAATGGTTGGATACCTTGGTTCCCATGCGTTATATGGACATGGGGGTCCAAATACATGGCAAGCGCGATGTCCAGAATTTAACGCTGGATGATTTTTACACGAAGTCCCTTATTTATGCAGACGGAATTGACCGTGTATCGAAATTCTTCTCCGAAACATATTTGAACATAGTGACGAAATAAGATTCATATTCAGCCCAAGAGTGAACGTCATAGAGATAAGGAAGCGTGTTCGGCTATGTATTCGTCGTAGGGGAGATCACTTGAAACAAAATTTTGCAAATTAAGATGTTTTTGCAACTGCCCGTTTCTCTTTACACTCTACTTATCATCAATTAATTCATTTGTTTTTGAGAAGTTTTGGAAATAATTTTACGTTTCTGTGTACCTAATAAACCAAGGAAGTTTTTCTAATAGTTTGTTCGCTTAGTGTCATATATTTTTTTTGAAATAAATCCAATTTTCTGTCGACCAAATTAGTGACACAAAACAAAATTTGATAAGAAATTACTTGCTATTTTAAAACTAATAATATTTCTGCCATTATTAGTATTTATAAATGATAACTGATGTATTGGCAACCGATTAAAACCAAAATTTCTAAAATCCAACCAGTATTTTTTTATTTATTGATGTTTTTGTAATCAATTCGGGATTTTTTTACCAAAACCAAAAATGTTGAATATCTCAGAAACTAGCCACTTTCCGCCCAAGGACCTCAGGGCTAATTTTGTAGGAAATTAGTTGTATTATCACCTCCCGAGAGGAATACGTCGAATTCAAAGTCACCCTGTATATTATATTATTAAAAACATAACATTTATTACATTAGTATATATTAGTTATATAGGAAACACCTATATTAAAATGTCTTTACTAATTATTAGGTACTTTAAATCTACTTGAATTTTATTTTACTATTATTAATTGAAAGGTGCTAGTGTTTCCCGAGCAGCATAGTTCCAAAGCTAATTATTATCTATTCTAATCCTTGTTGACAACTTGCACAATTTAGTTAAGAATGTTTGTAAAATCTAGAAAAAAAAACCATATAGGTATAGTGCCATTGCAAGGTTTTGTGAATTCTGTAGTACTTTGAACGTAATCCTTACTATGTAACAACTGCTTTGTTTTATGTTGTTTAATGAACTCACTACTTATCACATTATTGTATTTATTTATTAACAAAACTGTTTAGCTTCACAAAAATACAATCAAGATAAAAAGTTTAACCGCTTTCATAAAATAATTAAATATATAACAAAAAATGGGCACATGCAGGACTCGAACCTACGACCTTCGCGTCTCGATACGCGACGCTCTATACCATCCAACTGAGCTAATGTGCCTTACAGAAATCACTTTGAAATTCGTAATCCCTTTCGTCCTTGTCAGTAGCCGTCGCGATAGTAGCGCCCTACTCCCTGCATATCCTGGAAGGGTGCATTTGCGGCCAGACAGGAAACTAAAATGCGCATAAGGATTTTAGGCAGTGCAAATCGTATGAACCAGATGTCACTTTTTACAATCTCAGCCAAGACATTGCAATATGTAATACAACTTAACTGAAAAGAAAAAAGCTTTTCAAATACAATAAAAAAGGAAAATTGTTCACTTCCGTCTGCTTGTACCTACATTTTTATGGAATACTAGCTGAACCAGCGAACTTCGTACCGCTTTCGCGTAGCAATGATGCTCTACTTTATTTTGTATAGCTGAGCTATGTATCAGTCCCTATTCAATTTGAACTGGAATCTATAATATCCTCCATATAAAAATGAATCCATAATTTCCTGATCTCACTATACCTGAAAAGGACTAATAAAAAAAAATATATATATTTTCATAATCGTGATTATTCCATAGGATTCAATAATTTCACTAATATTTTTACAAATCGCTATTGAACAACTTGGCATTTTTAAGTAAACATTGAGCTAAATACCACGCGCGCTATTTATCAATTGTTGGCACATTAAAACGTCCAGCATTTTGTCCTGCAGGCGCCTTATCGGCTCTGATGACAATTTTGTGATTATCTGATGGCATGCGGTCTAATGCATTTGTGAATAATGCAACTAATTCATTGTGTTGATGGAAAAATATTTGAAGTTGTTCATCACAGTGGATCTTTTTACTGAGTTGTTGTGTGCGCAACGCTGATCGACTTCTCTTGCTGAATTGTCCATAAAATATATTTGAAAATGTACAGTCTTCAACAGGCACTGGCAATAAGGCTCCTGTTTGATGATATATTTGAATCCCTGAATCTGCAAGGATATAAATATGTATGTATACAGGTAATTGTAAAGCAAATTGTACCACCATGTGGCTCGCAAAATACTGCAACAATACTTTACATCATTTCAAATTAAAACTACTTTTAACCTCGACATTAAACAGCCTTCCACGGCAGCTTTAGGTAGTAGGCTTTACCAAGAGCATCTTGCTCATGCCACTATAAAATACAACATGTTATAAAATGTTGCTGATTAAGTCTTCGGATTATAGACTATTATTATGTATTTGACTTATTGTTTACAAAATAAACACATCACTGACTCGACATATTTTGCACCAGCTACATGGTTTTAAAACTAAAAAAAAACGTTTGCCATTATACTTACTTATTAAAGGTAGGCATAAAATTGTCTCGTATAACTTATGTTGCCCCAAATGATGTCATTTGAAAGCAATTATTCGACTGCAGTCAAAAAATTAACCAATGAATGTAGTGGCTCTGGTGGCGGTACCAATGGCGTCAATTTGACTTGGCCGCTGACGCAACACAATCCAGAGGCTTCATTTTTGAATTTCAATCCCAATGTGGACACACAATGTTCATAAGTCCAATAGCAACAATTTACTCTGAACTGTAATCAATTGCCACATTATAACTGAATGCAGCTTTGTGGGGATTAAACACAACATTTCTATCTTGATATCAATTCAGTTCAAGTTCATTTCGCGCTTTGCGTTGCTCATCAGTTTGATTTGCTCTTATATTTCTTTGACTTGCCGTATTTCGAGTTCTGCGGCCTAAGCTTGTACGTCTGGTTGGTAGCATTGTTAAAAACGAAATTCCAACTGAAAATAAAAAGTTCTCATACATTTTCTGCATAACCATGTATACTAAAAATCAATATGAAAATGTGAACTTACCTTAATTAACAAACACTTATTAGCAAATAAAAATCTTCTTAGTCTTTAAAACTGGAAAAAATATTAAGAAAATCTCTCAGAAATATTGAAAAATATACATTTAATTTTGCATATTTTAAAGAACGCGCAATACGAATGTCAATGTCATTCACACCAATAGACTATATTGAAAGAGCATCGTTTGTTCGAAAACGTGAATAGTAGAAACATTAATTTACACAAAATAAATTTCTGAACACACGCGTAACTGTTCATAATTTGTCATCATTTCTGAACGCACGCATAAATATTTGAAGAATTTCTATTAACGCTTAATGCACTTTTCAACATTTTCAATAGATTTAAAAAAAATACAGACAATTGTTTATTCACCCTTTTCAAATAGTTTATGCATAAATGTCAACCATTATTTACAGTATTTGACAGGATGGACAACAAATATTTGACATAAACGTTTATTGAAAACATCTAGCTTTTGCCCGCGACTTCGTCCGCGTAGTGGTGTTAGTGGTGAAAATGCTGCCGTATGATATCTAAAATGTAAATTACTTGAGAATATGTTACTGTTAGCATTTTTAAAGATATGTATTCCATAGAAACCACGACCGCCGATTCATCATTTTATAATCATGATGAAAAGTAACCAGGGTTATCTATATTATTATCCTTTAATTTCCTATATATCGCATATCAATAAAAAAATACATTGTTTCGTTGTTATATTCCCTAAAAAACATCCGTGCAAGCGTAACCTCAACACAAACAGGGTTACTTTCGCATTCATAACATTAGTATGGTAGTAGGGATATTGGCGATTTAAATAAGTATATGTGTATTTAAATAAGACTCGAACGCCAGTGAAGCCACAGGCAACCTATTAACGAAAATGACGAATTTTCAAGCAAACATTAATCTCCTCTATCAAGCATTCTACGCCTTCTACCCTTTTTATTAAAAAGTAGCCTATGTTCTTTCGCTCCTCATTAAGTGTCTAAATACAAAATTTCACTGTTACAGCTTTAAAAATTACGAATTTCCATATGACCATTCATCCCCTATTTTTACCCACTCTCCCCTATTTTTTTGCAATAAAAAGTAGCCTATGTTCTTTCGTTTATCTTTAAGTGTCTAAATACAAAGTTTCACTGTTACAGCTTTTAAAATGACGAATTTACATATGAACAGTCATCCCCTCTTTTTACCCATTCTCCGCTATTTTTTTGCAATAAAAAGTATCAAGTAAGGTCTATTCTATCTCAGTACCAAATTTCATCAAAATCGGTTCACTGGTTTAGGCTTGAAAGCGTAATTACAGACAGACAGAGTTACTTTCGCATTTATAATATTAGTAGAGATTCTGTGCTCCAAGTCTCCAACGCCCACTTATCCAATAGCATTTGTTTTTTAGTATCCAATAGCATTTATCCGATTTGAACTTTATCCAATATCCAATAAAGCTCAAACTGACTCTACGTATTAGTTAGAAAACGTTTGTATAGGATAAAGAAAAGGACTGTTTTATGGCTTTTTCCGTCAATTATTTGATATTTTCTCGCCGTAAAAACCATCATTGAACTTCGACGAATATTGCAAAAAAAGAATTGGTCAAATTGGTCCAGGCGTTCTCGAGTTATGCGCTTACCAACACTTTTAGCGATTCATTTTTATATATAAGAAGATAATAAAAAAAAAATGGCCGGCACATGCAGGACTTGAACCTACGACCTTCACGTTACGTTACATGACGCTCTAATCTATCCAACTGAGCTAATGTGCCAAGTGAATACCATTTCGAAATTTGCGACCTCCTTCATCATAAGAGGAAGAGCGCATGCGGGAAATGATTAAATACATTCCTAAGAAATAAATTAATGTATAATTACCATAGTGTTTAACTACAACAATAATTAATAAAGATATCCTTTTCAATTGTCAATTTCAAATAAAATATTAGTAGGTATACTATAAACTATTGTACCTACCAATTAAGATAAGCTAGTTGTACCTATTAGGTTGTATTTTCTCTAAAACTTTACATATTGTTTCGTACTTATCACTCTTGCAGAATCTAATATATAGGGTGACTTGTAATTTGACATATTTCTCTCGGGAGGGGATAAAACAACTAATTTCCTAAAAAATATCAAAGAAACGTGGGCGAAGCCGCTGGCAGAAGTGCTATGAATAATGTGGCTTACGTTAAGTTTAAATGTTTAAACGTCAGTTTACGTTGTCCCTGTATTTTATTCCATAAACCAATCTTCCAAGTAAGCCCAATAACAATGAATAACATTCCAAAAAAAATATAATAATACGAATCAAACTTAAATCCCTCCTTATTTTAATCCTGAAGATTTCCTATATTTTTTCCGCATATTAACTCACTTAAAATATAATAATTTATGATTTAGTAAATTATTTTTTCTAAAGTATTATACATATTATGAAACAATTTGCACCGCTACGTAGCGGCTACGGCGTAGCAACATTTTTGGGATTCTTTAACATTGCGCATTGTAGACTAAATATAAGGCGCTGTTCGATGCTAGCTGGCCTTCAAACTAAATCAGCATAATGTATGTTTATGTCTATTTTAAAAATATACATAAATCCTTTTGAAATTACGAAGTTATGGCTGGGCACTTAATAATGTGTGGTCCTTATAGAGATATGTCCACGCAATCAATGGTGTTGCTCACAGCGGAGATTTAAGCTAGGCGCAACTTCTCTCGTGTATATTTCGTAAAATCTAAAAGAAGGTGACATTTGATTTTATAAATTTACAGCCGTTCAGTTTTTATAATTGGCCAAAACGAGAGTTATTAAAAAAAAGTAATGAAAATTTTATTAATTAATCTGATTTAGATTTTAATTTTAATACATATAGTTAAGTTTTTGTGTTTGTTTAATCTTGTACAATTTCCACTTATTTTATATTTGATATCAAGATAGTTATACGTTTATTTTTCGTTGAAAGTTACTATCCAAAATGAAGCTCTGAATTTGAAAAAAAAATGTGTAATACTTATAAGATTTTCATACTTTAGTTTCTAAATTTTTAGATTAAGTTGAGGTCCAGACTGAAGTCTAGACCTCAGGTTAATGACGCATTTTTTGCCGGATACTTCGAGCAGAGTTGTACAGTGTCTCGCACTAGGGTGTAGGCTCAGCTCGCCCCTTGGATCTCGCCCCTGATTGCCTAAGTGCATCAACTCGCCCCTTAAATTATTAGATACTCCAACTCGCCCCCGATTGTTGGTTAGTTAAAAGTACTGTCAGCACTCTAAGTTTATAAAATATTTAAATGAATATTTTTTCTTAAAACTTCAATAATACTTCTTATAAAACTCTCTCTTCTTCAATAAAACTTCAAAAATTTCTTTGTCTGAGATTGTTTTTGTTTTCTGTTTTCTGTTTTCTGTGTCTGGTTTTTTTTTATGAAACAAGCCGGTCGTATTACCTGTGGCAAGCAAGCGCCGCCGCCCATGGACACTTGAAACACCAGAGGCGTTACAAGTGCGTTGCCGGCTTTTTGGAAGTTAGGAATTTAAGGTTGTTGTTCGGGAATCGGGGATGGGGAGGATTGGGAAGGGGGTTAATTAGGCCTATCGTAACCTCACTCACACAACGAAACACAACGCAAGCGTTGTTTCACGTCGGTTTTCTGTGAGGCCGTAGTATCACTCCGGTCGAGCCGGCCCATTCGTGCTGAAGCATGGCTCTCCCACACTTAAATGCCGCAAGGGGCGAGTCGATGCATCAAAATAATTATTTAATTGCTCGCCCCGTAAGGGTTTTCCAAGGGGCGAATTGCATACGATGTAAGACCTTTGGCCTGATATGTGAAATGCTACTAATACTAGATGGCACCAAATCAAATAACACTTTTCACAAAAATAATCAAAACTTTCAGCTTAAAGTACAATCTTTAATTAAGTTTCATTCAAATTGCATCATTTTTATTCACACGAATTTACAGAAAATGTTTCTATTAATAAAAAAATATTAAACGATTATTATACGAAATTTTCTTAATCATACTGAAGTTTCATATAATTATGATGAAATGTTTCATATTTATTGTTTTTATTATATCAGCAATGGTCCTCTCAGTCCTATTACAACCAGAATGAGAAGCCGTTTTTGCAATCTTCTGATACGTCAGGTTGGCCGAGTGGTCTAAGGCGCCAGATTTAAGCTCTGGTTCCCTCTGGGAGCGTGGGTTCGAACCCCACACCTGACAAAGTTTTTGCAATTTATTGGCATAATTTCTATTTTATTTACTAAACTCTACTACTAATTTATCACATAGAACCAGCAATATCTTTGTACGTAATTTGTGGCAAAAGATTTATAATTATTTAAAATGTTCAGTGTCAATTGGGAAATAGCTTGTTAATTTCTACTAAAATAAGCCATCATGCTGAGCTTAAAATATCTCCTAATATTGGTCGATTTTGCTTTGAGCAATATTCCCATCATTGGTCGTACCTGCATTTGTACGTACTACATCAACTAATAAGCCAGTGCAGATAAGTTTTGAAACAAAAAAGAAATACTTAGTAGAATGAAACCTATTAGAAATGGAAGAGAATATGCTAATAATGGAAAAAAATAAAAATTCCACTCCGCTCGGGAAGTGGGGGGGAGGGAGGTTTTAAGAGCAAAAATCGGTTTATTGCAATTTTCGGCGAAACTACAAGTCCTACGAAAAACAGTTAAATGGCAAAGTTGTAGGTACCAAGAAGATCTACAACTTTGCCATTTACACTTTTTTATATTACCTCAAATTTTTGTGGAAAATTTAAAAAAACTACGATTTCGGTTTGTTATTAATATCTTTGACAAAACAATATATATTTTTCCAAAATTTGGTGAAAACTTGCCTTTTTTGTACATAATATATATATAAAACTTGCCTTTTAATGATATATAGTTTTGTAAAAGATAAAAATAAAAAACCAAAAAGTTAGTATTTGGATTTTTTACAAAATCCTAATAAACAGTAATAATGTGTTCACTTTTGCAATATCACAAAATATACCATCATGCTTAACATTACTAATATTATCCTACTATAAGTAATAATAATATCCGCTAGCCATGTGATGTCACGAAATATAAAATGATTTTCACTTTTTTTTTTCATGTATTAAACATGCCTATAAAAAATTTTGTCTCGTATTTCTTATTGAATTTTTGTTTTAGCCGCAATCTCACTTGACTTGAATCTTCACGTGACTCGTTAATTTAACACAAACCCTTGTTTAAATCCTAATAAACAGTAATAATGTGTTCACTTTTGCAATATTACAAAATATACCATCATGCTTAACATTATCAAAAGAGAAAAGCAGAGTTAGTTGTAAGCAGTGGACGTTATGTCTACAGAAGTGTATATTCATTTTATTTTGTCAGATCAAAACTAGAGAGTATTCATCACTCTATTTGTGAAGATTAAACAAAGACATTGGTCTTGCCTGGCATTGCGAAGGTTACGCGACTTCTTGCGCATGCATTTTGGTTTTGGTCTCGTTGGAGGTCTGAAAAAATTATTGTGTCCTTCTATTCTTCAACAAATTAGCTTTCAACATGTGAAAGAATTTTTAAAATAGGTGGGTTTTCTATATTATTCAAGTATGTATATTCCAACTGGCTTATCTGGAAGTCATCGAGGTAATAGGCCTACGTTCAGCAATGTTATGTGACTGATATGATGATCGAGACGATGATGATGATGAAGTATGTAAACATGATTATCATCAAATAAAGAAAATATATTTTTTGTTAAAGGGTTAAGTAGAGATTATTGTTTCACATGAAAATAACAGATGCTTATACATCGTCGTGATTTGTGTTACCATAACATGACTCCGTGTATGTTAATTCGCGAAGTTTGAGGAAAAGCGAATTGCGGGGAGCAGTGAAAAATCAATAAATAGCACGCGGGCATTTTATAGTGTTAAATATGTTCATTTCTAAAACGGTTTGAAGAGCTTAAAAATATTAATAGAACAGAAAATCTCAGTTTGCATGTTTGGTGTTGTAGACTATCGTTATTGTGGGCTTTAGGGGGGGGGGGGGCACACAGCTTCGGCTGGTGGAGTTGCTTTCAGCTGCGGGTTGCGGGGGTCAGGGAAAAATCAATAAACGGCGCGGTCAATGTCAAACCATTCGATAGAAAATAAAATATTATGGTCAGCCATCTTAACTTTTTAAAGTCTATGATTAGTCGACTAAAGGTGTTACCTAACCTTGAGTGGACTAGTAAACGATTATACTATGGCCTGATATTACTTAATACATATTTGGAAAAACATATTGAATAGAATAGAAATAGAAAAACTTGTAAAAGTTTAATTGAAAATTTGATATCTAAAATGGTAAACACCATAATATGGTGTTATACTATATTATAGTGTACATATGTTTCTGTCATTATTAGACTACATCAGGCCCTTAGGTAAAAAGGTGTTTTAATTTGTTTTATTCTTTAAGTTAAAAGGTTGAAACTTTTCAATCAATCTATATAATTACATCGGTTTGGGAATGTCTATCTATGATCTGCCTGTAGTCGAATGGGCAGTAACCCATTTCATTCACTCCTATATGTCTTTGGTCTATGGTAAATGTCACAAGTTGTAATTGGTAATGTCAAAAACACGTGCTTATGTTGTGATACTGAATGTTGTCATGTATGAACGATATTTTGTGGTCACACTATTTTAATGATATGAAAATAAAACAGAAACGACCTTTCTTTTGTATTTAATTTTATATGGAACTTACAACACATTTAAAATAATTTGAAAGCGAAGTTAATTAATGGTAGTTCATTCATAATATGGCCTTGATAAAAACTGGGAATAAAAATACTGGAAACTGTAGACACCAGGTGCGTGAGTACAGAAAGGGTTCCCTATAAAAGAGACGTATTATTAGTGAATAAAAGCGGTCCATTGAAATGACGTATAATGACCGACCTCGCCACTAGTCCGCCAGACAATGTTATTACGAATACATTAAACCCATTCACTAGTTTCAAGTAAAGTAGTATTCGTTTCTTTAATTACGTAACCATATTTATAAGATTTTTACTAATCATAATTATAAAATATAATTATTTTAATTGTTTAATAATTGCAAAAAGTCAACTAATATTTATAAGTGAGATTATACGAGTAGTATCTAATAGTATACAATTTAAAATTATATACATACATGTAAATACCATCAACCAGTAGTTTTGAGATTTATTGGAAGAGGCCTGTTTCAGCACAGATACGATGAATTATAATTATATTGTCTGATGAACTGAAGTAACATAACTTCGGTGATTTTATGGTATTCTTAAGCCCACGTGAATGGGCTTATACAAAAATTCACCTCTTTTTTGTTTCGAGGTAAGTTAATAAAACTGACAGGAGTAACTTGTAGCTGTGCCGCGGCCTACCCTAACCAAACCGAGTGAAGCAAACGATAGCTTGCTTTTAAATCGAGCAACACCATCTATCGAGCATATGGGTAGTTTTTTACTGTATTGGTAAAGACGGCAAATTAGTGGCATATATTTAGTGTATAGTTCTATTTAAACAGTAAATAATTACCTATAATTTTTCCTATCTTCAGAAACCGTATAATTAATACAAAATACACCTTTTGTCTACAACTTTGTGCTACATCAAAGAACAAGTTATTGCACGCTTAATTTAGTATCAACAACATTTTTATATAATTTCAATTTATATAATACCGTTTGGAAGCTATAAAATCGTAAATTTCATTTACCATCCACTATTAAAAACGAATTACAACCATTCACTCCAAAACTACCCATAAGCTCGATAGATGGTGCTGCTCGATTTAAAAGCGAGCTATGGTTTCGTTACCGCGATTTCATTAGGGTAGCCGGCGC
Source organism: Spodoptera frugiperda (assembly GCF_023101765.2). Taxonomy (NCBI): domain Eukaryota; kingdom Metazoa; phylum Arthropoda; class Insecta; order Lepidoptera; family Noctuidae; genus Spodoptera; species Spodoptera frugiperda. The sequence goes on from NC_064236.1 coordinate 16,050,298, forward strand.
GCGATGTTCTTCATGGGGCTACTTTTCCTCCGCGTACCACATCAACTCTTTGAGTGAGTGAATTTTTGTACAGTCCATTAACATGGACTTAAGAATACCTTAAAAATTAAACAAATGTCTTGCACACCGTTTGCTGCACCAAACATACTCGTATCTCTTTGTCTTGGTATTTCAGATTATCGATATTGTAATTATGCACAGTATGCGAGTTTTTGAACAGCTGACAAGAACAAAATTTTAGCCCTTTTCTCTTCGTACAAATATTATTAAATCATCGATTTGGTAATAAGCAGAGCACATTACTTTAGTAAATAAATATTACAATCTCATCATAAAAACTATTAGTTTTTAAGATTTTTTACTTGGTATAAATTTGTACCAAGCTTGTCATGTTCGATTATTCTTAAGTTTAAGTATTCTTTTTATTAAATAAAAATTTCTAGTACAACTCTCATAAATATCACCTATCCTGATGGTCATAAAACTCAACAAAACATGAATTATTAAACGTGGTGCATTTTCGACACGACGGAAATAGTACAACTTTTATCAAACAATTTTATGGTATTCTTAAGCCCACGTGAATGGGCTTATACAAAAATTTTACCTCTTTTTTGTTTGGAGGTAAGTTTATAAAACTGACAGGAGTAACGTGTCGCTGCGCCGCGGCCTACCCTAACCAAACCGAGTGAAGCAAACGATAGCTCGCTTTTAAATCGAGCAACACCATCTATCGAGCATAGAGGTAGTTTTTGACCCGTTCTGCAATTAAATATTTACTACGTCTTTTATTTTTGTAAAAGGTGCACAGTTGAGTATTTTTCCTTAGGTACTATATAGTAAATGATATTCTTTGTATATAATTACAGTCGAATCTCAGACTCTATGTATTTTAGTTTTGATTTCACAGTGTTCTGGATTTTTATTACCATCTGATATGAAATGAGGGTCGGAGGGATCAGGCTGTGGATCGTTTCCTCGACGTACCCGTGATGTGGTCAGGGAGCCAGTGGACTGTATGATGATGGTGGAGAGAAATAACTCTAGTACTGAATTAACAATACTTTATTCCATAGGTTACACAAATGATGTTAACACCGTAGTGGATTGACTTACGCGACTACTAAATCGACATTAACACACTCTGACGATACATTAACTTTACGTAAAGGATAATTACGACACTTACATAATGACGTTCATTGACACACTGAGGACGTCTCGAAAGGAGTCGTCCTTATATAGGCGGGCCGCGCAAACAAGATCGTTCCTGTCCTGGGTGCACGTCGCGGGCGTCGCCGCGTTACCGACAAGTTCGTGCAAGCCCAGGAGCATGTTTAAACCAGACAGCGGCGGCGCGGAACAAAGGATCGCCGCCGCTCACCTTTGATATTCGTGTTTAAACATGCTTTTTAACAGGAACGATCAGGTTTGGTACATGTCGCGGGCGGCTCGCCACCTTACATTGCTGTCGTGCACATTTCTCCCGCCGTCGCCATCAGGCGACTCCTTGGTGGGCACGACAATGCGCTCCGCTGGTCTTCGGAGTACGAGTCCTCTGGTCACTCGTACCTCTCCATCTGCGTCTGGTAGCACCTGCGTTACTCTGCCTTTGGGCCAGGTGTTACGTGGAAGGTCAGGGTCGGAGGTTACGACGACGTCTCCAACCTTGGGTGGGGTGCTGCTGCCGAGGGCTCCCGCCGGTTTCAAGGCGCGGCAGGCACTCACGTTCCCATCTTCGCCAAATCGGCGACACCGGTGGTACGAGCTTCCAGCTTATAGACCACGCATGTGACTCACTACCTAAACCTAACCTAACCTAAAGCGCTTAAGGCGCTTTTACCTAAGTCCCTATCAGCCGCTTAGGTAGCGTTGTCACTACATACTATTCTAGACTAGCCTATACCTATACTTATTAGCTAACCTATACCTAATACCTATATGTTAACCTATACCTAGACCTAGACCTATATCTAACCTATAACCTATACCTATAGACTGCCTACGGGCGGGCGCTAGCTAAGACTACACTAAATGAGCTAGCTATTCCTATACGATTTACACTTTAAGCTAGTAAATAAGGCTCTATTTCTTTTATCTTTGTGCCTATCTACAGCTACCATTGTAGGACCATAATAATTTAATTCATGAGGCCGTACTTGATTGACTAAACGGGGGTACGGGTACGTAGTATTCCCGCTATTACGTAAAACTTCCATGTAAATACGTACATAACTTCTTAGGCTTAGGGTTTATTATTACTTTATTCACGTTTCTTGTACCGCTTTGATTTTCCCGCGCGAACGTAAAGTACGTGCGCCAGCGCTGCTTGTACTTAGCACTGATAACGAACTGTCGCACGGCGTTGCTTTGTTATCCTGTGTGGCGGCGATCACTTTTCTTTCTAGGCGCGTTAGGGTGCCTAGATGAGCTTATCTAGGCGTTTTAGGGTGCCTAGATGAGACTTCGGCATTGTAGGTGCTTCTTGTTTCCTCTTCTTGAAGTTTCTATCGGGTAATCGTCGGCTCTTCTTTTCTAGGATGCCTAAGGTTTGCTGTTGTAGGTCTTCTCTAGGTATCCTAGGTTCTAAACATGTTGGTTCTGGTTTGAAGTTTCTTATGGTTTCTTCAAATGGTTCTGGATTTTCTTTAATTGTAATGTGGCCGCAGAATGTACTTGTGTCTTTATTTACTGTGTACTGACATCCATGTAAAACCCAACCGAGTTTCGTGTACGATGCTACCGGTTGGTCGCGCGCACCTGTCCGTGTCTTCGTGGCTACTAACAAATGCCAGTTGTCTTGACCTATCAAAATCATTGGTCGCGCGCGATCATAAACAAGAGTGCTTCGTATGTCATCTAAATGCCTACAATTGTTTATATCTTCGGTATGTACAGTCTGCGCCGTGACTTCCAACCTAGTTACGGTGCGCGCCGCCTCTATCTTCTGTGGGGCGCTATGGTACTTGCCTTGTATGTGGAGGCTTACGGTACGGCTTCGCTCGTGCTTGAACTCTGTACCTAAGCCTTGTATGCACATAGAACTTTCTGGCCCATCTGCACCTAGGATGTCTGCTACCGACGCGGGTATCAAGGTGACTGTACTCCCATCGTCTAACAAGGCGTATGTATGTAGCCTAGCATGTGGTCCGCTCAACGTCACAGGAACTATCTTCAAATACGCGCGGCGATTGTGAGGCGAAGTTGTTTCCCGCGCTGACGTCACGGATTCGTGTGTCGTCATCGCTGGCGGCGCGGGCGGCGCTGTGTTTACATTACGCTCTTTGTGCAACAGTTTGTGATGCTTCATGTTGCACTCCTTTACGTCACAAGTAGGCGCTCTGCACATATTTCTTCTGTGTTTACTTCTTAAACATCTAAAACACATGTTATTTGATTTCGCTATATTCCATCGCTTATCTATGTCTAGCTGCTTATATTTACTGCAGTCTGGTAACTTGTGGCCGTGCTGCTTGCATGCCGGGCATCGCTCACTTGATGTTTTCTGACGAGTATTCACCATAAACGTGCGCTCAACTCTGCGCCGTCGTCGTTCATCAATGGCGTTATCCCTATCTCGCTCTGGCAATGCGTACGCGCTACACTTGTCGGCCTCTTCATTCATGAACATAGATAAGAGCTTTAATACGGGAGTATCTTCAAGCTTTTTATTTGCCGCGTAATCGTACCATTTATGTTTTAATATTGGCGTTAACTTATCTATTATAGATCGCGACATTTCGGGGCTGTGTAAATAGTGAATTCTATTTAGTGCTTCTATTGTACCTACTGTGTTTGCAATACGGCTAGCAAATATACAAATATCCCTAGGGTCATCCTTTAATCTAGGTAATAATTTTACTTTATCTAATTCGGTCATTATCAAAGCCTCAGGCCTACCAAAACGTCTTTCTAGTGCATCTAGAATGACCTGAGGGTCAGATTGACTAAATAATAGACACTCTACAGCTTCCTTTGCGGCGCCTCTGAGGCTTAACCTAATCCTAGCAATATTTTCTACGCTAGAAAAATACGTGTGTGAGTCACAATACGCGGCCTTATAAGCTATCCACTCACCGGGTTTTCCGTCGAAGACTGGTAGCCGCTGCATGTACTTCGGGGGCTCTCTCGAACTGCGCATGACCTGCGCTAGTGCCGCGGCGAGGGTTCCTACGTCTATCAGTTTATCACTAACATTACCGTGTGACACTTCACTCGCGATATTGCCCTTTGTTTTCGCACACACACTTTCACGCACTTTGCCGTAGCCGTCGTCGTCTCGCAGCGGGTGCGCGCCCGCCGGGGCGCCGGTGTACGTCGCTGTCGCTGCGTGGGCTGCGTCTCTGCTGATCCTCCCGCCGCTGGCGTCGTGAGGCGGCGGGCGAGTCTCACCTCCGGGTGGCGGCGCGGGTCGCGCTAGCCACGTTCCTATCCTTACGGAGGCGAGGTCGTCCTCCAGCTCTTCGTCGTCGCTCGACTCAGCTTCGACTCTGAGGCGCTGCAGCTGTATTTCTTTCAGCTCTTGCTCAGCCTGCGCTTTCTTGACTTCCATTTCAGCCAGCTGTTCTATGGCCTCTAGCTCTGCGAGGCGCTTCCTTTTCGAGTATGTCGAACGGCGTGACTTGGTATCGCTGGCCTTGAGTGTGGCGTCGATGTTGGTAGTCGTCGTAGACCCGCTTCCTGTGTCCGTCACTCGGGCCGAGCTCGATTCTGGTGCCGGGGTGCTGGCACCCGGTCCGGCGGTCACGGAAAGCTCTTGCTGGGTCTGTTCTCCTCTGGACTCTCCACTACGGCTGCGTGTTAGCACCATGTTGCTGGAACTTGATTTGGCTCTGAAGGACCAGAATGTGCGGGTCGGAGGGATCAGGCTGTGGATCGTTTCCTCGACGTACCCGTGATGTGGTCCAGAGAGCAAGTGGACTGTATGATGATGGTGGAGAGAAATAACTCTAGTACTGAATTAACAATACTTTATTCCATAGGTTACATTAATGATGTTAACACCGTAGTGGATTGACTTTACGCGACTACTAAATCGACATTAACACACTCTGACGATACATTAACTTTACGTAAAAGGATAATTACGACACTTACATAATGACGTTCATTGACACACTGAGGACGTCTCGAAAGGAGTCGTCCTTATATAGGCGGGCCGCGCAAACAAGATCGTTCCTGTCCTGGGTGCACGTCGCGGGCGTCGCCGCGTTACCGACAAGTTCGTGCAAGCCCAGGAGCATGTTTAAACCAGACAGCGGCGGCGCGGAACAAAGGATCGCCGCCGCTCACCTTTGATATTCGTGTTTAAACATGCTTTTTAACAGGAACGATCAGGTTTGGTACATGTCGCGGGCGGCTCGCCACCTTACATGTTTCTTGTGTGTGTATGTAACCATTTTCGAATACCTAAATTTCACAGCATAAATAGTGAATATCCTGGATGATAGGTTATAATGTATTTAAGAATGATAAAATGAAACAAACCGCAGAAAAATCCGAGCTAGATAATATAAAAAATATATGGAAGTGATGTCAAAATTAGCTATGGAGATAGTGAAGTCAAAAAATTAAATAATCAAAAAATTAAACATTATCTTGTAGCTTTTTTACAATTTTAAATATAAATACTTAAAATTTAATTTAGTTTAAAAGGGAACAACATTTATGTTTAAATTTTGTGCGTTTTTTTCACTTTAAGTTTAAGGTTTATTAATTTTTTTAAAATATATATTTCTTTTTTGACAACCCTGAACGTAACAAATTATTTGTATGTAGACTGCCATGAAACCCGTGGCAACTTCACCTACCGTCTGTGTAGCAAAAGTTTTGACGTATCAAAACTTCAAATTCTTTTCATTTTAATAAGAAGTAGGAATTCCTAGATTAAGCCGTCTTTACGTCAAAACTCTTTAATACATAATGAATACGGCGTGTAGGTAAAGTTGCCAAAAAATTGGTATCTTTACCTATGTTGTTTATTCTATTCTACAGGCTAAAATAAGTGTTTGTATAAAAATGACGATTATGGTAAAGTGAGCCAAATGTACTACAATTATAAACAAATAGTTTTGGTTTCTATGCGTCTTATGTTTAAAAATATATTTCGATTTACAAAAATCAATCAAATTTTATAACAATATAAAATATGGTAAAGTTGCCACGTTTTACGGTACGTAGTTTTTTTTTGTATGACAAAAATTACTCATTGTCAGTAATTTATAAATACTATTGTAATCCTCAAACACACTGCTACCTCCCATTAAAGCTAGTGGAGCGCCTGGGGGTTTTCACCTCGGATTAGAGTTATAGTGAATGAATTAATATGATCGATGTGGGATATTGTTTTTTAAACTATAAATTGCAATGTTTACCCAAAAATTTTTTGAGCACTCCATTTTTTCATTGTTTAAACAAATTATTGTAAAAAATTAATGTTTGACCATATATTTTCACTTTCAACAGTTTTTTTTTATTTATATGTTAAATCTTACCTGAGTAGACATATAGGAACATTTTTCAAAAATACCTGTGTATAAAAATAGCAGTAAGGATCTTGAACAGGTAGAAAAACGTGGAGGGGAGAGCGGAGCGACAGCTGCTATGTACAATGGAACTTCTTGGCCAGTTTAATAATAAATGAAACGCACTCTATTGTGTACATTAAAAAAAAGGTAATTAATTATAACTAATGAAAAGAAAAAAAATATTAGTACAAAATCTGTTTATTTAAATATATTACATTGTTGTCTACATCAAATATTTTCTTCTACTTCATCTATCTGTATAATAGGTGAAGTATTGGAACAACTATTTCCGCTGCACTGTAAACATGATACACTGCAGTATAAACTACTTCTTCTGCATCCACACGCAGCTCCGCATCCCTTTTTTCAATTACAAAATAACATTTGCAATAAATTATCCGGAGCAGGTAATTGATTCATTGTTATTGGGATATACATGTTATTGGAATACTTCCATCCCCAATTTTCAATAACTACGTCATTTCCTAGCCATATCTGAATTTGTAGGTACACTCTTTTAAGGTGCTCAAACGCTGCATCAGTTGTTGGAGGCAGTGATGACAAAAGAACACTCGTATTATTGGCTGTTGCTTTTATAAAAGAATTGAACCTCAATGTATTTAAATCATGAGTTTTAGACGGAGCGCCATATAAGCTCAAAATACATGCTACACCTGCTTGCAATATATTATTGGGGTCTTCATTGATATTTTTAATACTTTTACTGAGTCGTGTAAATCACTCCGTTTCTCAAAATTTTTGGCAAACTTAATTTTTCCTTTATTGAAAAACGCAGAAGTAGTGTCACAACCCGTAAAGGCATGTAAAAAAAGAATATGTTCTTTACAATTTGGTAATGATTTTTCTAAACATTTCGATGAGATTATCTTCTGTTGAACTTTGCCTCGGGATGGTTTTAGAATATATATTTCACGATCTTTATCTACCAATGCATACTACTATGCAGCTATTTTCATCAGCCATGCTGCTAGCCGTTGGTTGATCCATTGTTCGAAATCTAATAAAAAACAATTAATAATTAATTATTTGTATTTGATTCATTATTATCATATATTTTGTTTATTGAAACTGATCTTTAATTTTCGATTTATTTATTATTTAATTAATTCAATAATGAACTCTTCAATAATGTCGTCTTCAATACACCTTCCAGTACAAAAATATACAAGAATTTTTCACTAAAAAACCAAATTTTTACTGTTATAGAAGCACAATATTCACAGAACACGTGTTACTTGCAACTAAACTAGCCGAGAAATGCTATTGTACATATAATAGCAGCCGTCGCTCCGCTCTCCCCTCCACGTTTTTCTATCTGTTCGAGATCCCTACTGCTATTTTTATACACAGGTATCTTTGAAAAATGTTCCTATATGTCTACTCAGGTAAGATTTAACATATAAATAAAATAAAAATACTGTTTAAAGTGAAAATATATGGTCAAACATTATTTTTTTATAATAATTTGTTTAAACAATGAAAAAATGGAGTGCACAAAAAAAATTTGGGTAAACATTGCAATTTTTAGTTTAAAAAACAATATTCCACATCGATCATATTAATTCATTCACTGTAACTCTAATCCGAGGTTTTACGGTTTTGAATGCTCTAGGCACTCCACTAAGCTGCGGCAGATAATTTTTGAATACCTTCATACATTATTGAATTATTTGCAAGAAAGGTTCTGTTAGAAGGCCGATGATTATTAATGATGATGAGTAGGGACTCGCAGCTCTTCATTGCTGCAAGCGAAGCGCCATCTGCAACTAACGAAAAAAAAATGTGTAAAAATTATAATGGAAAATCCTTTTCAGCCTACTTGAAAGAGTGTATCTGCATAGTAACAGTATACATAACCAAATTAATATAAAAGAGGTAGAGAGTGAAGTATCAGTAACATCAACTACATAATATATTTGTAAAGTCATTGGATGATTTTCCCGGTCAAAAAAAAAATGACGTTCCTATAAATATTTTAAACGACCGTAGATTGTCAAGACTATTCGTAATGTCACTTGGTTACCTGCCGATGTCGGTCGGCTAGAGTAGTATTTCGAAAGTAACTTCACCCTTTTCGCTTTTAAATTTTAAAATGTCGAGTTTAGATAGTGATAGAGAAGCGTTTGATATTATATCAAACTTCAATGATAGTGATTCAGAAGAAGATAAAAGGCGTGATAGAGTACCGGTAAACTATGGCAACTTTACCAGACCCTTGGCAACTTTACCATACTATAGGTATTCGGTATAAACTCATTTATCTAAAAATCTACCCACTAGAATTCTGTTTTGTAATAGTAGTATTTTTTAGACTTTAAAAGGAAATATTTACTATATTTTGCGTAGACGTAAGACTGCTATTATGCCAGTAATGGCCGTTACAGTGTAGTGCGTGAAAATGTGCTAAAAGTTAGTAGTTCCTAAATTGTGCTCACAGAGCCTAAATTATTTGTCACAGGTGAGTGAAATTTTGATCTTGTATGTATAATATAGTTGGGATTACTGTTGTAATGTCAGCAATTGCTTTTTCTTTAATTTATTGATAAATAATCGCTTCGGTAATGTTGACACAGGTTAGGTAAAGTTGCCACAGCCTGCTTTGTGGCAACTTTACCTACAGTTAGGGTTGGCAATAAATGTTTTTTTCCTTGTTTGTGTGTATGTAACCATTTTCGAATACCTAAATTTCCCAGCATAATAGTGAATATCCTGGATGATAAGTTATAATGTATTTAATAATGCCTTTTGTTTTAGAGCCAAAATGGCTCACATGAAACAAAACCGCAGAAAACTCGGAGCTAGACAATATAAAAAGTATACGAAAGTAATGTTAAAATTAGCTATGGAGATAGTGAAGTCAAAAAATTAAAAAGTCAAAAGATTAAACATTATTTTGTAGCCTTTTTTTACAATTTTAAACATAAATACTTAAAATTTTAGAACTTAATTTATTTTAAAAGGGAACAATATTTTTGTCAGATATTTATGCTTTTTTTTTACTTTAGGTTTAAGGTTTATAATTTTTTTTTTAAATATACATGTCATAAAAAAAAATCTCATTTTTTGACAACCCCGAGCGTAACAAATTATTTGTATGTAAATTACGATGAAACCCGTGGCAACTATACCTACTGTCTGTGTAGCCGTTATCTTTATAGATTTCCTCATATTGTTTGCATTATAATACGAAGAGGTCCTAGATGAAGCCCTCTGTACCTCAACAACTCTTTAATATGCAATACACGATGAATACGGCGCGTAGGTAAAGTTGCCAAAAATTTGGTATCTTTACCCATGTTGTTTTTTCTTTACTACGGCTAAAGTAAGCGTTTGTATTATAATGACGATTACAGTAAAGTGAGCCAGATAGACTACAATTTTAAATATATAGTTTTGGTTTCTATGCGTCTTATGGTTAAAAATATATTTCGATTTTTGTTCCAAAATATGGTAAAGTTGCCATGTTTTACGGTATATAAAGAAAGAGTGAATTGAATTATTTAGCGTTGCTGGATTCTAACGAATTTAAAGTGAGATTTCGACTCGATAAAGAATTTACTGAACAGTTACTTCTTGAAATTCATCCGCATATAAGAGTAATAGGTCATTTGGAAGTATTGTATACTTATTCTAAAAATGTAAACATAACCTAAATAAATTGATGTTATTTCAGGAATCATGGGACTTTCAAAATTTCTTGATTTTTTTAGTTTACACTAATAGATGAAGATATCAAGAGTAGGAGTAATAATAAACTGCTAAGTATTAGTTCTCTGATAAATGTAATGAAAAGTAATAAAAAGAACAAATTTGTAAATTATGTTTTATTTTACATTATTACATTAAATATTACATTCCACCTGATGAAATCCTAGAAAAAGTGACAAGTGTTTTGGGATCCACATGTAGTGGGTTTGCTGTTCCATTTGGTAGTGATGGAGTACGTGCTAGTAGGTGCGTTTGCCACCACCTATCTGCAATAAAAGAAAACATATTATTATTAATTTGAGTGATCGTGATCTGCCGAGCCTTTTCCCAACTATGTTGGAGTCTGCTTCCAGACTAACCAGAAGCAGTTGTTTTACCTGGAGTGACTGCCTACCAGGCCTAGTGTATTTGGATAGACAGACATAAGAGTGGGATTCATGGATGTAAACCGCAGGGTACAGCTAGTAATTAATAATAATATAATCTTACCTTTAAATTGTTCATCCTTATATAAGCAGCTCTATTACGAGCTGCTTTTTTTAAATTGTCCCATTTTAATTTAAGCTACATCGACGATTCCTCCTTATGTTTGTTGGTGGCAACATTGGTATCTTTAGTTATTATTATTGAGTGGCTTTGTATTAAATCCACGAGTAGGGAAACCTCATCCTTGCTCATAGCCTTCTTTGTTTTCTGTAATATAAATAAGTATCCATGAATGAGGGTTTACCGAAGGAAAATGTGCAACTTTGTAGAAATAGCTCATATAAGATGTTATCTCAAGATACTCACCGGCGTAATATCCATTTCAGACAATAACTTCTTTCCAAACGAAGTCGTAAACAATAACACTCAATCATTGACTCTTACTTAATGACCTTTACGGAAAAGACAATTTTGTCAATAACTCTGCATGTTAAATTTCAGCCCGATCCATATAGAGGTTTGGGCTGATAGATCACTATGTTAGTCAGTCATCTTTGAGTTATATATATTTAGATAATGAGAACGACATCGATTCACAGATCAGACTCGAATCAAAACTGCATATAAATGAATTCTTGTTGAATCACGTCATTACGCGTTAAAAGCTGGACCGATTTCTCTAATTTAATATGTGATGTATTAGTTATTGTCAGCAAAAAACCTACAAAAAGAACTTTTAGAGATATTTACCGAAATATTAGGGTAGAGCCAACTGTTTCGAATGAGATGTACGATACGTAAGACGCTTTCAAGCTGCAAACTGTCTTGTTCCTCATGATTTCTTGGTATTCGTAGCAACTGACGCCCCATAACCACCACCTGTAAGGACATAAAAAAATCTATTAACGAATGCATCATCACCTTACCTATTATACTGGTTTGTAATTTTCGTATACAATGTGATAGGGGTGAGACTTCTAACCCGTTAAGGCTGAGTATTACATATAATTTTATCGACAAAAAAAATAATATTTTGGGGGGGTTGAACCCCTAATTTTTTTGTTTTTTATAGTTAATTGAAAATATTGAAAAATAGTGATTTTTTCGATAAAAATAATTCCTATCATATCTATATATTAATACGTGATGCAAAAACTTTGGACCACATTTTACGAAAATTGCGCGGACGTAGGAGCATAAAATTTGGTATACTTATAGTTTATGTGTAGGAGAAGTGCATAGCGCTAATATTTTTCAAAAATAATGCTTATAAAGTACATTTAATCAATAAATAAAACATTACACACACATGCATAGTATCTGATCGTATTTGACAAAACGTCAAAATCGATAGACATTGCGATGATATTCTCACGTCTCATATGAAAAGAGTTTTATAAAAGAGTTTGAATTAAATAAAAATTATCCTTCAACGTACGTTAAGTGGTATTGTAAATTAAATCATATATGGTGGAATTTCGGCCACTAGGCGACCACTAGTATATCGTAAATATTCCTATCACATTGTATATCCCATTTTGTTACCAGTCGTATTCCAAAAGCTTTGCCATTCAAAAAATACAGAGGTGGTGTGATCCTCAGAATTTATATGAGCCTTTTTACAATTTTCACGTTTAAGACACAAAAAATCCAATTACTCTTTAGCGGAATTTTGTATAAAACTAAGATATAATTCGTTTTACCTGATATGCCTTTATAATATTTCTCTCGCATGTGATTTTGCATAAATGAATGCCCATATAAGTAACTTAAGACTGTTTTTTTTTTACAGGTACGCACTTTTAGTCGTGCTTCGCAGATCAATATAGACAGGTAGATATATATTTTTTCTTGTCTATCAGGAATTTATTTGGTATTTTTTATATATAGCACCTACGCTCCTAATAAAATAGTGGCATGTTCGCATAATTCTCTACCGTGTACATAACTATTTTACAATAAAATTATACTATACTAATATTATAAAGCTGAAGAGTTTGTTTGTTTGAACGCGCTAATCTCCAGAACTACTGGTCCGACTTGAATAATTCTTTTTGTGTTGAATAGTGCATTTATCGAGGAAGGCTATTAGTCCAGTTAAATAAGGCAAAATTAGGTAAGAATCTCGGAATGCGAGATACCCAGCTGTAATTTTGTATATACTTGTATATTGACCCCCAAAATTGTCTCAAAACCTACATATGGTAGGGTGTAAGCAACCCTTAAAATTCAGGGTCAAAGGGCCCAAAAAACGTTTTTTTCGGTTTTTTCGAAATATTTCATTTCCTATGGGTTTTTGGTAGTTGTATTCAATAGCAATATTGTGAAATACAAAATTTTCTATAACTTTTGTCTAAACTTTTTTTTATACGGTGAACCGTTTTCGAGATAGAGGGCGGAGAGCGCGCGGTCACTGCATCTCTTCAAAAAATTTTTTTTCGTCTAACCTATACGTGATGGTTGTCTATGGATAGGACATTAAAAAATACGTCATGGTTCCTAAAACCATTTTTCGTCAAAATCAATCGTTTGAAAGATAGACGCTTCCAAAGTGGAAAAATGAGGTCTATAGAATGTGTCCTGCCCTCTAACTTTTAAAATAAGTGAGTAAGAAAACTAAAAAAAATATGTGCTGTAGATTTTAATGGAAACTTTCAACGAAAATTGGTTTGAACGAGATATCATAATTAGTTTTTAAGAATTGATACATTTAAAAAAAACACACTTAATTTTCCTCTTTATCAATTCTTTTAATCAATTTTTAAAAACTGGTGTCAATATACAAGTATATACAAAATTACAGCTGGGTATCTCGAATTCCGAGGTGAATTCCTAAATTGACTGGACTATATAGGCTATAAAACATCACGCTATGACCAATGGGAGCCAAGCAGAGCAGGTGAAACCGCGCGGAATGAGAGTAGGCGTGTCAGGCGCGATTCCGAGCGTCGGCGCAGCGTGCCGCGCAGCGTGCCGCGCTTGATCTGTACGTCAACAACTTATACTCGGCCGTCGGTGCGAAGGTACACGGCTTCTATTACACCACGCGGCCAGTAGTTTCTTGCGGAAGCCGGATCGATCATCAGGACCACATCTCCAATCTTAAGTTGGTCTTTGCCGGTGGGCCTCATAGTACGTGGTAATATTGTTGGCAAAACTTTTTTTAACCACCTCGCCCAAAACATATCAGCGAGTCGTTGAGAGACACAAGAGCTAAAAAATATTATATTTAGTCAAAAGCAAAATTTTCTTTGCTTTGCTCTATATCTTGTTCATCCACTATTAATAAATCTAATGCATCTTTTGATAAAACTTTACGTTTCCTGACAAATTTTGGCCTTTTACTAATTGTTAAAAATATTTTCGTTTGTGGTTAATGTACAATATTTACGAGAATGGTGTTCTCTGTACCTTCTGAAATCTTTATTTCGCGATTCGGCTGCCTCTTCAGATAATTTTCCCAGTGGAATGAGACCAAAATTGTCGATTATATCTTTTCCATGTACTAGAATTTTGTGCACACTTGCAAGCATGTAATACCATTCGTATATTTGAATGTACAAAGCTAAAGGTCCCATCAGCAAATTCCTTGAATTTGTTTGTGTCTATTAAAATACCTGAGGTTATAGCTGTAAAATAATAGTAAGTCTTCTTAAATAGATTTTCGTCTACAGCAGTGATAGCAGTTGTGGCGACATCTGCAAAAAACCATCATTAGTTGTACCGTGTCCTTGTTTAACTGTATCAATTAGCAACCGATTTTTATTTTTAAACGCATGTTGAACATTTCTTTTCTTATTCTCTAATTTTACTTTGTCGCCTTTTGCTATCCAAGATTTAAATTCAAGCCTATATGATAATGTAAAATGCATTCCATGAATTTAATCCAAGCATGGAGAGAAGATATGCTCAATTTGAAGATTTCAGTATTAGGCTCTTTCTGTAAAATTTGATCCAAGTTGTTCATTTCTTTTGGCCACCCCAAACTTTACAAACATCGCAGCTTTGTGTGGAGGTTTCACTTAATACTGAAGTAAAAAATAATAATTTGTGTCAAATGAACTTTCCATGAATTTCAGTTTCTTTTAAAGTACTTCTTTCGGATTCTAATCTCTGCATTTGAGTGGTAATATTAATATGGGTTTGTTTTATAAATTTGAAAAATAGTGGACGACAAAAATAGGTTGAGTTTGGCGCTGGATTTTCCCATAAAATTCTGTCACCATTAACGGGTTTCATAGGTACTAGACTTCCCATAAAAACACTTGAGTCGTCAGAATCTGCTTTACTTGTCTGCTTGTAATTTGACTGAATAGAGGCACCATCAAAACCCCATTTACTAATTAATTCAAGTTTCTTTTTCATCTTCTCCAATTCCAACTAATTTCAAGATCCTTTTAGTAGTTTTGTCTAGAAGTGATTGTAACTTTATTTCCGCAGAGGTATCAGTTAGTTTCATGTTATCCTTTGGTGGACCTTACATTACTGTAATACTTTTACTCAATTTAAAAATAGTACATTTATAGCTGCCCTACTTCCACTGAGAGCCATTTTCAGCCCACCGTATGACGTATGGCCAACAATAAACTATCAGAAGATGGCGAATTCACTATCTTACTATCATTGTTTATTATTTATTTTCAGCCATAGTCGTCCCACTGCAAGGCAAAGGCCTCCTTCCACTTGTCTCTATGCAGAGCTTTCCGTTGGCCAATCCTTTTCATATGCATCGAGTTCATCCCGCCATCTCCTTCTGGGCCTGCCGCGACGTATACTGACTTTGAGTGGGCTCCATTCAGTGGTGAGCTTTACTATCATACAGCTAAAAATTACGCCATACCTTTTCTCACGTCTCCGTCCAACGGTCACATCTATCGGTCCGAAAAGGTCAAGACCACAATGTGAGAACGGTCTACAATGGTGGGCTACTCTACCTGCAGGTAATTCACCTTGTCTCGGTGCTATAGGTGTCGCTTTTCTTATGCGACAGACGAGGCATTTTGATGCAACACTTCGCACCGATGGCCGTAGGTGGACTATCCAAAACCGTTGTCTTAGCTCATTGATAACAGTTTTCAGTCTCAGTTTACAGTCTCTTGGCCTCTATAGAAACATCTGCTGCAGCATCAACACGACCTTATACTCGCTTAATACTGTTGTTATCTATGTACGGTGAGAGAGACACAATTCTACTCTTCTTCGGTAAAGATCTTTGGTCGTACAAACAACATAGCTCTTTTATAAAAGTCTCTGACTAAGCCGGTTTTAAAATTAGAGTTTCAGCTCTATTTAGCAGAGAAGTGTTGACTTTTCCTTGTCCCTTCTTAAATCTTTCAACAGCAGCCAAGAAAGTAGCTGTAGCGCGAAGTAATCGCATCCAAGAGGAAAATCTTTTCGGATCAGGCAGAAGAAGAGGTTCTAATGGTATTACCACAGTCACCGTAGCTTTCCACAACTAAATATTATAATCGTGCGTCTTAAAAAAACTTATTTTCTCCAGACGCAATTCAGATTTCGCACAATACACCTAACAGCACGAGGCTTTTCCTTTTTAAATTGCATGGCCTTTTTTATTTTGAACATATTTTGCCACAAAAGAACAACAAGCGCCAAAAATAGCATACGTGTTAGGCGCATTAGTGTTATTGATATCGTCCTTCCAGAGGAAACTCAATGCATCCTCTTTTCTAATCTTCACCCTCAAAAACATGTCTTTTATATACAACTTCTATGGTATACGAGTAAAATATACTTTAGTGACACACACTGAGTCAATTAAAAAAAAATATTAGAGGTTTTATCTTATATAACCTATCTGAACCGTAACTTTGTACACCGATATACAGGTGAAACTTTACTTACGTTTTTCTATCATTCCAGATCAATCTTGCTTTTTCATTCTCTCCCTCTCTTTTTCGTCATATTAGTACTGTGAGGTCTCGATTAAAAGACAATACCTGTAATGTGTTTTAAATATGTGTTAAATAAAGCGATTTAACTTTATTTATACATATTCGTATAAAGAATCAATGATAATGAACAGAAGAAAAAAGTCCTCTTGATGGAGACTGAGTACACTGTTCAGGATCCGTGGTAATGTCCAAAGATACCTTCGACACCGGACACGGGTATTTAGGAAGGGACCTGTTCCAAATACTTATTTTCTATCTTTGACCAGCCGGACCCACAATCTAGTCAGATTGCGAAGTTCTTTTCTTTTCTTTATTATTTTAGAGATAAAAATTTATCATTTTACATTTATTCACCATATCATATTAATGAAGTCGAAGTAATAAAATATTGACACTAAACTAAGAAGTAAATATGTATACTTTAACATAAACTATAACAATAGACGACAATAGACAGAAAAATACCCTCAATCAGACGTAAAGGACTCGTCCGCTTCACTGTCCCTGGGAAACCTTTCCAGAAGCCCCGGTCCGGCCCTGTCGCCTTCCATTCAATCTTACGTTGGTCCTATTAACGCCACTAGTAGTATGTTATTTCTTCATTTTCTAGTTCTATATTGACATTTTTATTTCGTGCAAATAAATTAATTATCCTCCACAATATTTTCAGCATAGTATTTTACTTACTTGATGGAAATACAAAGATATTCCAAGTTGTTAACCCTCATCTCACGATATTTTGGCGCCACCAACCAGATGTTATGTAGATGCCACTCATTTTCCTGTATCTGCTCACATGCTACAACAGGAACAATATCTGTAAATTGAAATACCAAACCTTCAATGACAATTATGTAAATATCGGGTTGGTGCAAAAACTATCTACAAAGGACAAAGGAATGGAAAATTCATAGGTGAGATAGCGGCCAAACGTCGTCCCATTTAACAATAAAAAAAATAAAATAAAATAATGTAATTGTGAGGATATATTAATAAAATGTGACTAGTTTATCATGGTAAGGGTTGCTTTCTTGTGGGTTCTGGGCGTATACAGGAAAAATACATTTTACATGTCGGAAATATCTCGCTTTCTTTTTGTTGGTGAAATTAGACTTCTGATGTCAGGAACATTTGTGGGCGATATGACGGTGGTAACAGTAAAATAATAAAGTATTCTATATAAAACTATTGTTTATATTTGTACATTGCACTATTACTTTAATTAAGCTACTGATTGGGCTGGCATTTCCTATCGATTACTCTGTGAAGAAATGCTGAAACAAACTCAGAGGTCTTAGTTACTTTCAAAGTACAAATATGTTGTTTGCAGTTGTTATATATGTTGTTGTTTCCATAATCGATCGAATTGGTCGGCTGCTGCACGAGAAGTGATCAACACGCCGCTCAGCCGACGTATCCTTGTCTCCGTCGGACGCTAATGTTCCAATTTTACCCAGTTTTTTAAAACGGTTATTTATGGCCTCGATTCATTCATCAACACATTGTAATAAACCTTGACTTATTAGCATCTGGCGGCATCAATTGTTCTTTTCTTTCTCTGAATGGTCGCATATGTGGAATATAGCCACATTCTTCATTTCTAGGAATTGAATCTCGAAATCCACGATCTAATATAAAAATATCACCAGGTCTTAAAAACCAATGCTAAAAGATGACGTAGGATCTCATCGACATCTGACGTTATCGCTGGATATGGCCCCAGCATGTTTATTATACAGCTATCAGTGGAAACCACCAGAAAAGGTTTCACTAAGTTTTTGAACTCGTGAAGACTATAAGTATTTTTTTTAAATAAAAATATCAAACTTTTTTGGACATATAAGTACGTTACTTCCATGACGAAAATTCTATTTTCATTTTGATTACCACTAAAATACGACTTGGTATCAAAAGATTTCTAGCTATTACACCATCTCTAGTTAAATTAACTAAGCCTAAATATAGGGGCATAAAATCTTCAGTCAAGCATTGTGTAGCTATTTGTGATATTCTTTCTAATGTTCTTCTGGACATGTTGAATTTAGATGTCAGGTGCTCATCTGATTTGCCAGTTATTATTAATACCAAATAATCCCCTAAAGCGGTGGCAGGGCAATCAGATCTCACACGAAGATACGGAATTCGTTATAAATGCAGTTCGTCATCATCAAATTCTTCAATATTTTCAAAGTTAATTTGGTTTCGACGGCCCCATTTGTACAGACTTATTAGGTCTACCAGCATGTGTGCACTATTAGAGTTTTAACGTATTATCAATTATTGCAATAATGTCCAAATAATTTATCATTATTTGTGGCTGACAAAGCCATGCTAGATTGAGTACATATAAAGTGTGTAGTAAATCTGGCATATAATGGCACATCTCGGGTAACAGTATTTCTGCAGTTTTAAAATATGCAGCGTCGTGCAGTATTTGATCCTCGTAAATATCCAGGAATAGTACGTTTATTATTTTGTTCGCTAAACTTGTTGCAAATACTATAATCTTTTCAGTTACACCGTCTTCACAAACTAGATTTTTTTTTTCCTAATACGTCGGACACACTGGCGGTTGCTGTACTTGTATGATGCAATCAATCAAAAGGTATCTGAAATAATTTAAATAACTTGACGGGTTATACAACGTGAAACAAAAAGGGGGTAGACATATCAATTGCACGGCTTCTAGATAACATAACAAACGATACGGTAAGAATTTTTTAAACTCATGTTTTCATGGTGCCAATTTATGAATTTTTCAAATCGCGCCGCCGCGTGATTCAAAATTAGGTAGACAGATACTAGACGATCAGATTGACAGAAGAAATGTTTCTTAATATTAGCAAGTGATCCTTGTAGTGTTGTGACATGTTTGTATGATTTAAAATCGAGAACCATGCGATACCAAGTATTTGGTACAAAATTTTTTTTAAACGTATTTTGAGCTGAAACTTCGTTTAGAGACTCTATTCAACCTGTATTCATCAGCGCTTCTTGATGTATATGGGTATTTTGTTACACGTTGTATAGTCAATATAATCTCACACGGTTGAATAAAATAACGGCTATACTTATATAAGTAAAATACTGCAAATTAAATTTTTTTGAGGGCGGAAAATCATCCAATACCTTTTCCCCCTTTGGGCGAGGCGAGAGGGAGTGCCAGATTCTTGCCGGATTCTCGCAAAGACCGCCGCAACCACTTTCGCCATTAAATTAGCCACGGCTAAGTGGGACCTCCCATGCGCTAGCACTAGCTTAATTCTTCTTTAGAAGTATCCTCATCCTCAGCTTCAGAACAGGACAAGAATTATTGATAGAAGGAATGGTAACACCGAAGAATAGCTCAACTCAAAGGAATGCAAAGCTTTACTTATTGGAACAGGTTGATGATATGCGCGTTGCAACTGCACATTATTCATATATGCAATTACATTTTAAGAACTAATCATTACGTTTTCTTCTTCGTCGTGTAGCTGTTGTTGTATTGTACTTTATATAAAGATCTGAATAAGTGCCGCCAAAATTATAATTTTGTTCTTTATATAATTATATTTACAAAACAACTTGTTTACTAATTGTGAATCGATCACGCTTACTTTCATGATGTCAGCCTAGCGGAATAAATTTCAGTCTTTATAGCACCGCCAATATTGTCTTCTACGAGTGGTTTTAAGTCGTAAACTTCGGACTGGTCTACTTCTTTTATACGATATTTTTCACCAGTAATCTTTGAATTTAAAATAATGCTATAATTTATTTTATTTTTCAAGTTTTTTTGTAAGATTGGTGCATGGATATTTTCTTTTATAATGAAATACGCATTCTTCAGATTAAAGCACATTTAACACTTTTTGCAAATCAAATATTGCTACTGCCACATTACTTTTGCCAGCTGTTTTTATTTATTCTTTTTTTAATGCTCTTACTTTTTTTTCTCTTCATATAATAGTGTCGTCTGTTTGTTCATAAACAGAGCATGAAAAGCATTGGTCTTTTTGAATGAGTAGTTATATGGGGAGTTAAAAACTGTTTTGTATTGTCGTTATGTTGCCATTTTTTAAATATTCAAGTTTTCTGAAAGATATTCTTGGGTTTGTATGTATTATGTTCTAACAGTGGCTTCTGTCATAATGTTCATTTTGTTAGGCCTATTAGGTGCAGGTAATCACTGAAACAATCATGTCCGGTGAGCACCTGAGTGAGCCTGAAGAAGACACGCTCCTCTCTCGTCAGCCAAGCTTCGAAGTGTGACAGAATGGCTTTAACAACGCGCTTGCTGAGTACTGTTCTGACGACTCTGGTTCCTGACAGCTTGTGAAACCACAGCACCTCAATTTTAGAGGCGCTATCTTTAAGCCCAGTTCGTAGATCGAAACCACGACTTTTGCCACGCCGAGTTCTGAAAGCCGGTATATTCCGATATATAACCATTGATGTTCGCGATCAGCCAGACTATAAAATTTGTCAAATATAGCTTGTCGTTCTGATGCACAATTTTTATTGCCTGCAACCCTTTTTGACACGTACATGGGTATCCTGCCTCCAAAGCTACCTACAACTGCGATGTTAAGCGAGTATGTAAACTGCTGTACCATTTAATCCTGAAATCGTGCAGCCCGTCTGGTCACGGTGATTTTCAATTCGGGACACATAGGCTGAACTGGTTACATCAAAGGAGTTCATTACCACCTCCTCCATCTCTGGCACAGTTTCACACCTCCCCAGATGTTGCGCCAAAATGTGTTAGTGGCATCATCATCCGGGCGCCGCCCTAATCACATCTTGGTTGGATCGTTCCCAATTTCTATATATCTACCTCTGATATCTTTGGAAATGCGATTTCGAACTACTCGTTTTTTATATCGCCTAATACGTTTCGTCCATGCGTAGAGTTTCTGCTTCAGAAAGACGATGCGCTCAGTAACACGCAATACGTACTCGTGAAGACTGGTTCCAGTCCCCACAAGTATGCGTCTTACAAAGCGCATTAGGTACTTTATGGCGTGTATTGCCCTCCCTGAAGCAGGATAGTATGCCGATAAATACCCGTTAAGTAAGGATTGAACTCATTCCTGCATTGCCAGACTGGTATTGTTGATCATTTGTTAAACGTGGCAATTTTGGTCTTAAATTGCTAGGAGCAAATCTATACTCAAGAATCGCATCCTCTAAAGAACTCCTCAGTCATTCATTGCATTGAGTACTCACTTGTTCAACCCTGTCGTCCGTCACTTTAGTGACAGGAGTGGACGACGATTATTATATTTTAAGAGCTGATTGTTCTCTTTCTCAACTATATGGCCAGTTTCTTGTGTTGTCCTTTACGGGTGTCAACAAAGTAAAGGACATAATATATATGTAAATGTATTTTGTAAATTAAGTATTTATTCAGCCAAAGGTCTATTACTATTTATCGGTAGTGATGGTAATAGTGGTGGGATTTCATTTTCATCTATTTGCAGAAACTTTCTTACTATACGGCGGCAGTTTAAGTGGCGAATCCAGAGCGCTCACCAGTCACCATTGCCCTATATTTCCACACATGGGGAAACGTGATAGTTTTGGTCTTAGATTACAAGGAGCAAACTTAAACTCACGAATCGCATTTGCTTCAAGTGCAGCCTCGTCCAATCTACGATGGCGTTGGATGACCCGCATCTGATCCGAGAGTTATTGGCCCGAGACGTTGACTGATGGTTCAAGTACCTGAAACATCGACAGCATCCTTTCACGATACGCAGTGAGGTTAGTTCCTGCCTCTGTAGAACCGTAGTCCGTGCGCATAACTTTCTCATTCATGAAAATATCAATATAATTTATAACATTCACGATTATTTGCCCCTGCCCCGCCTTACCACCTACCGTTCGATCCTACGTTGGTCTTGCAAATGCCACTAGGCGTACGAGTAGTATGTTACCTCTTAATCTCTCATTTTTCAGTTTAATATTGTCATTTTTATTACGTGCAAATATATTAATTATTCTCCACAAGTCTCCCAACATAATATTTACTTACTTTATGGATATACAACGATGTTTCAAGTTCCTCATCTCCCGATACTTTTACGCCACCAACCAAATATTTCTCTCATTTTTCCTGTATTTTCTCAAATGCTGCGACAGGAACATTATCTGTAAATTGAAAAGTCAAGCCTTCAATGATAATTAGGTAAAATTCGGGTGGGTGCAAAATATACCTACAAATAAATTACAATATATTTTTCCCTCTCAAGAATCTTTAAATTTCTCATTGACCTCATAAAAACAGGAAGTTATCAAGTCGCCAATATGTTTTTGTATACATGCTACGGGACACTCCGCCAAATGTGAAACGAAACAAAAAAAAAATTTATTACAGTCCCAAATCTGTCCCATTTTCATCTGGTTATCCCAGGGAAATCGAGAGGAACTTTTGAATTGTAGGGGTGACTAATGCAAATTTTTATGGAAGTATTTTAAACCAATACAATTTGATATAGGTATTTTTTTTAAATAGGGAACTTCCTAATTACTTCTTCCGCCTTGGGTGAGACGAGATAAAATATCTCTTACTGACTAAAAAGCACCACGTTCTTTCTCCTGCTCTTTAAACCAGTGCCTTAGCTGGTCTGGTCTAGGTTTGGGGTTTATAGTTGAACTGATAATGGAATCGGGAGACAGTTGACAGAGAACTCCTCGACGATTTGCAGCAATGACCGCATGCTTGAATTATTTGTAATGATGAGTATTTCACACGTAGAGGGGGTTTGATCGACATCATTGGCCTGATAATGATGCAGCATGATAGCTAAGGGAACTCCTCAATGGTTAAGTATGTTAATCTACATTACGTTTTGGCTTGATTAATACGGTCGTTTTAAAAGCTTGATTGAAAAAAATCTTATCTATGTCTATCACTATTTTATCAAGGATTATACCTTGAAATTTGTCTTCAGTCACGGCCTAGCTCAAAATAAATGGTAGCATTCTGCATTGGACATCTCCTTTGCGCTTGAAATGTCTGAAATTGTTAAACACCTGTCTTCAGCATTTAACCGCAGGCTCATAGATAGGTCATCAAACTTTACAAGCACAGATTTAGGCAATTTGGCGTCCTCTAATTCATCTCTGCGTAGAGCAGACTATTTAATGCTCTTAGCTTGACTCCTACGGCGTCGCCGTTTTCTGCGCACGCTCTTCACGGCCCTCTGTAACTTGAAACTAGTAGACTCTTTCTCAGTGAATATTATTTTTAATTAATTTATATACGATCTATGTGTTGCTCTTCTACTACTTCTGTAAGTTGAATGATACAGCACTGAGTCTAGATTTTTGTAATTTGTCTAGTACTAGCTTTTGCCCGCGGCTTTGCTCGCGTTACTTTTGTTTAGCGTCGTAAAATGAAATGGGAGAAGGAATCCCGCTGCTATTAACTCACAAAATCCGCTATCAGTAGCATTTTATCATATAGGCAAAATATTCGTCTGGTAACTACGTAAGTAGTTTTTACCATTTCTACTTGCTACTAGACCTAGACCGTTCACCGACTCACTAAGTAAGCCGTTTGTCTGTGTGAGCATAACTTTATGATATTTTATTATGTATTTTTATAATTATAAACTTACATACATGTATAAATTGCATTTCATATCCCCTCATTATAAGAGTATCACGTGGAAGGACACCAGTCCGTGTGTACTCAGGAATACCATCTGTAATTTGAAATAGTAAGCACATTAATATACTTTGGGTATAGACTAACTAAAATAGTTTTTCAGAAAACAATAATTTAGTTTACGGTCAAATAGAAGACAATAATAGGAAAAATAATTAATGGTATTTAGTAATAGAGTTTGGAGCCTGTTAAAAATTTATTCATCATGTTTTCATAAAACTTCAAAGCGTGGCGTACATGTACCGGTTTTTTGGGTATTCATATATGTAGTTTATATACACAGCCCAATACATTAGCTTTCCCACGTAGGCAACAGAACTTAATATAATTTATTATCATAATTAAAATTTTTAGATGACGTCTATAAGTACTTACGTTCTCGTAATTACTAATTCGCTTTAATCAGCTTGAGAAATTCTGGATTACTACCTGGAACGTGAAATAGTAAACATTAATAATAATTTACTTATATTTGTCTATTATTGATAACACAGGGTTCAACGTAAGGCTTCTATCACTACATAATCTTTGTTTGGTACCAGTTTTATTATTTACTAGCGGTTGTCCGCGACTTTGTCCGTGTAGAATAATTACTTCTGAAAAAAATTGGGTTGTTGATTTTTTTTTTCTATAATAGAAGTAGCTTTAGTTATCATCAAAATCAGTTCAGCCATTTTAGAAATTAGCCAGAACAAACATACTACCACTAGCTTACTTTTGAAGTCACGACAATGCAGATTGGTTTACTTTAGAGAGTAACAGATGTAGATTTACATACAAGTTCATAACATTTTAGATAAGGATAATTTTATTTACCTCTCATTATGTATTCGCTGTATAACATGTTTGCTATCGAAAGTACATTTCTGTTCCCCTTACACGAACCAACTGCTCTATTTACATTGTGATGTAATGTAATCCTAAATATAATATGTATAAATTCTTATAAATCTTTTAAGTGGATTGTCCTCATTGATTGAATAAGCTTGAGTGCCGACAAAGAGATGTCAGTTTCAATCTCTTGTCGTACAAATAATTATTTATCGTATATGTATACTATACCAATACATACAAAAGGGCATATATACAAGTACAAGGAGTCTGCAATTGTTTGCAGTGTGTGTGCCATTAGGCTGACCTGTTTTCATAAAGGATTCACCCACAAAAGTATTAAGAAAGGTGTCTGTATGTTTTGTTATTATTTTAATAGTAATTATTATGTTTTTTACTCACGTAATTATTTGACGAGGAACTCGACTAGTTTCAATCCACGCTAGAGGCTAATATTAATGAAAAATAATATTTTGCGACACATGACGACGCGGCGATAGTCGCGCTGCTACTAGCGATTCGAGTTGCGCGCTCACCGCACTTGAAATCACATCTTAAGATTTTTTACAGTTGCATAAATTCCAGAAAAACGGTTAATCTCACCGTAGTAATACTTGTCGTAAACATCAATATTTAAATATTTATCGCCAGTGCCATTTAGTGTGAAGCTCGGTTTGTAATAATTGATTTAGCCATTATCTGTAACATAAAACAATTTATTTCAGTATTTATTATATGGAATAAATTATTATACAGTATAACTCGTTTACGGTACATGTTCTTCTTCTGAATAAAACAGTAATTATTTCCTATATAAAAATCTTATATACAATTTTATCTTCAAATAAACTATAATTCAATTTGCATTTAGATGATAGGAGTAGTACAAGTACCATCCCATCTAGGTTTTGTTTATTATTATGCAAAAGGCGAAAACACCTCAATCGCGTTTTTAATTCACGTGGTCTGAGATATACATTTATCATCAGGTACAAAGTCTAAAAACATGTTGTTCCTGTATGCTTGTGTTGGCGTTTTTCTTCGATTAATGTTATGCATAGGTTTTTTTTTGGTTTAACGTGAGTAAACTTACTCACGTATTACTTGTAATAATTATCAGCTACTTACCCGAGGGCTCGCGTACACGTCGCCACAGCTACGCCACCACTGCACTTTTGTAGCTACAAGCTATTCTTGTAACCACCAACATACCAACAGTAAACTTTGTCTTAGTTGTAATTAGCAAAACTGCAGATAACCCTCCAACTAAGTACTCCAACGGGAGCTGCAACTGCAACATATTATCATAAGTTCGCTCATTAAATAGAAGCACATAACAGATTAGAAAGTGGAATGGAATATACGCCAGGAATAGCACCCCTTTTCCCTCGTATAAAACTCTGTCAATATTACGAGTCGATGCTCTGAACAAATGCATGAATATTTAAGTATTTCATTGAAACCATTTAACAAATTAAAGTTTGTTGCGTAAAAACTATAGCTGCTTATGAAGAATGTGTAATTCTAAAGAGTGTATAAATCTAAATAAGTTATTCAGAATATGTATTTGATAAAAAAAAGTATTAGTATTCTGGGTCTTAACATAACCTTACCTCATGTTCGCATTAATTCAGTATTTAAAGCACACTAATAGCAAAAATCAAGAAAAATGCAATCACTGTTTTGTTAGTATATTTTTCTTTCTACATTTTATAGGTTATGACTGCGATGGCGCCAAACTATAATCAAATTCTCATTGTAATTTATTATGTTTTCAATCAATTATTTTTCAAATAATTATATCATATTTCAAATCGTCGTATTTTCGGTCATTTGAAGGTACTAGAAAACTTGTTTATAAAGGAATAGCTAAAGTATTTACGTTGTAAAGAAAAAAATAATCTTGACACTCGCAGCTATATTCATTCGAGTGGCCAGAGAGTTCACTATGAAATTATGTGCTTATGACTGATACCACAAACGCTCCGTATCTTCGTTATTTTCAGCATCACAAGTTACCTATGAAAATTTTAATGTTTAAAAAAAAAAGAGAAGTCTTACGTTACTCATATTATTTTATTATATTTTGACTGTTCTTTTTCACATTTTTGTGATTTGTACACTTTCTGATGTTGTCGCCTCTTTATTTAAAAAGATTTAATATAATCATGTATTCAAATAAAAACAGAATTCTGTTTGATGCGAATTGTAATAACTTTATTACCATATTTATTCTTCTGTTCGTCATTTTGTTGGGGTAACAAAGCGAAATGTTATGTTGCGTTCCAGGTTTTTACAGAATTTCATGTGAAAATGGGAATAGTCTGCTTATTTATACGAAAAACTGATATTGTTACGATTATCTTTAAAAGCAAATGTTTTCAGTGTAATAATGTAGCTTTAGAGTATTTTGTTTCTGAATTTACAAATGTTCATTTTTGTAAAAACATAGGTTTTTCAGACGTGGACCGGCCCTTGTTGCGTTCGGAAAGACTAAATTGTCGTAACTAAAAATATTATTTTACAAATATTTCTAAGGTACGCATACATGCATATATATAATTTATATATATAATGTCATAAATATTATTTATGTCATAATTATATTAATTGCGCAGCAGTAAACATTAATGACTCATTTACTCCCTGCGAGGCGATTGCTGAGGGTATGGAGACATACTGGTATGCACCTAGTAACAAAAATAAAGACAAATATGAAAAACTAACTGTACTCTTATTGTGAGTACAGCAAATGTACATTAATTATAAAATTTACTGTACGGTTAGCGCGGCGGCTATTCAAATTTCAAAGACTACTTTGTTAATCAAATTGTCGCAAGAGCAACTAACAAGAAGCAAGACGTTTTGGCTTGGGCAAAGTGTTATTAGGATTTTTTTTAATATTTCTAATGTTTCTCAGCATATTCATAGAATGGAATTATTAGTCATCCTAATACATGAGACTTGCAACATATGCAATAAAAAGTAGGAAATAAATAAAAATAAATGGCTGCTCTACCTACACTTAGGGGGAATAAAGGCGTGATGTTATGTAAATTGGATCCGAAACATGTTTCTGTGGAAATGAGATAATTATGACCAATAACTTAATTGATTTAATTTACTTTAATTAATTAATAGATGCCGTGTTCTTTAATTCAATGCATGCTGTGATGTCCTGCAAATGTTGCGCATTGGTAATAAGGTTACTGATATGAAATTTGAAGTGAATATTAATTATTTGCAATAAGTAACTGGATGTTAAAATTAATTAATAAAAAAACCGTATTAACAAAAAAGCTTTCTAGCAGTCAATTCAGTTTGAATTGAAAGGAGTACAAGTTTGGGATCAATCTACAATGATATTATAATCTTAGAGAATCTGGGTGACAAAAAATAAATCTGTAATAAAAAGCTGAAATATGTTTTGTTATTTATTGAAGAGACAATATTATAGTACACATAGTTTCACAATATAGGACTAGAATTAAGAAAAATAAACACCATCAGGCTTTTAGGTTTATCTGAGGCCCCGTCTCCATATTTGAACACAATAGTCGCAATTCGTAGGAAAGATATCAAAAAATATCCATTAAATTTTCATAGTATTATTAAAAAATAAAAGAAATATTACAACAACATTTACCATTAGTAATAATAATATATAATCTGAGATGACTGAATGGTGATGAAATTTTCAGCAAAAAATACGTATATATTTTTTAAAGAACCTGGATATTATAATTATTAGCCTGTCGATTTTTATTACAATATTATCATCGTCACGGGTATTATATACCTAATATGTTACGAGGCTTTAGAAATAATGTTTTATCTGGGCGACGACTTATTTTCACTAACAACTCCTAGATAGAAAATGAAGAATGAACTATGAAGAAATTATTAGTAACCACAACAATTACGAACAGACAACATTAATTATTAGGTACCTTAACAACAACCATGAATTTACTTGAATTTATTTACTATTAAATTCACATAAAATAAGTAAATCCAACCATAATAACATTGAACAAGTAACACGCAGATTGGGATACAACGGAATTATTACATTGAAGGACCATTGTATGTAGTAGTAATGTGACTACAATCTAAATTCCACGCACAATGTTCGGGTTTTTGCTGCGGAGTCGGTTGGTCGGATGTACCCGCTATTTGCTCCTGTGCGACAGGTTTTGCCTTGACTTTCTTTGATTTCTTCTTGCTCTTTACCTTTTTCTTAGGTTTCCCATCAAGACGAAGAGCAGTTAGGGCTGCCACAAGGTCGGCCGATACGTTTACCGGCTCACAGTTCCTCTTATGTTTGTTTATGTTATTTTTCTTCTTTTTCTTCTTTTTCAATTTTGCTTTAGCATCCGGATCTGGAGAGCAAGAAAAGAATGATGACTTACATGAAAGAGCCATGCTTTGGCACAGATATGCCGGCTCGATCGGAATGATACAATGACCGCACAGAAGACCAGTGTGAAACAGTGTGAATCGTTGTGCTTCGCAAAGTGAGTAATGTTACAAGAAAAGGATAGTATTACCCTTCTCCTAATTTCCAAATATTCAATCTCCTAACCCCAAAAAGACAGGCAACGCATTTGTAACTCTTCCAGTGTTGCGTGCGTTCAAGGTCGGCGCAGATTGCTTACCATCAGGTGAGACGTCTGTTCGTTTCCCGCCCTATTTGCCCACCCCTAAAGTACTTAGAAATTGATGTTACATAATAATTGGGTCAATGGCTGAGAGAATTAATTGTTACAAGTCTTTACTTAGCAAAGCCAAAGCGTACTCGCATTTAACAAGATGATAATAATTCGCCATGGACGTGACATATTGACACACATATTGCGCAGCTGGAAAAATATATAAGTCCAAATACTACGTATCTATGTACCGCTCCAGAACGGCTGCTCACAAGGTTTATAACACATGTTCGCGGCTATCTAACTATGGAAATTTAGTCTAAGTACTGACCTTGTTTTAGTTTGTTCATAGTATAATCTTTGCACGTAATTGTGGCTGATAATTCGATGGAAATCTCGTTTAAAGTAATAAGTTGTAGTTGGCGTTGGTCTTTCAGCGTTTTCCAAAGGATTTATCGATTGGCTTTTCGCGCATGTGCAGTTAAGACACACATACATAAAGTAATGTTAAGATGCGTATAGACTGGTCAGAGATCGCAATAACGCAGCATTCTTAACATAAACGATTTAACTTTGATCATTTGTGTTAAAACGATACAAGGATGAAGCATAAAAAGATAAGTATTAATTTTTATGAATATGTAATTTTATTATTTAAAAAATTAACAGATGTTGATATAAAAATAATAAATATTTATTAATCATTAGTGAATAATAAAAAAAATCGGGTCTTCCTGGGTCTCCATCTTCTCCTCAATAAGTACAAATATTGTATTTTACCGATTATTTTTTTACGTAGCGTACTTCAAAATAGTTCGCTTGATGGTAACATAGTAACAGTTTTACAAACAGTAGGTCCATTAAATATGTTATCTTTTATTAAATAGCTCTTATGTAATATTTAATGATTTTAGCAAATCTAAAAAAAAACAAATGTAGCTTAAAAAGTCTTTGCTTGTTTCAGTTAGTAGTTAGTTAGTTAGGTTCAGTGTATAACCATCTCAAGACCTTTATTGGTTGTTGTATTTTTATTTGTATTCATAGGGTTGGCTGTCAGTATATTTACAATAAATCATCGTCTATGGTTGAAATAAGTGAAGTTCGATTTCAAATATTGTCATAATCGACTAAATGCTTGTTTTGATAAAATCAAGTTAGTGCTATATTTTGAAAGATATGCACGGAAAATTTTGAAATTTTGGCAGTAAAAGCGGAGAGATCATGTATTACCTGATAACGAAGACATTTTTAGATTAAATGTGAATACTTCAGTGATTTAATGATATGTTTTCGTAGGGTGTATTTTTATGATTTCGTTTTAAAAGCAGTATTTTTGTAACGCAATTACATTGCAGATTAAATTAAAAGTAGTTAAAATTATCTTATTTAATCATAGTTGCAGCGAAGACTTGAAGTAAGATTTTTTTTATGGTAACTTTTCGTTACAGATATTATTGATCGTTGGGCCTACGCCTGGCTTTTGGTGACGTTAAGTTATTTTCGTACAATTTTTTTGAAGATTAAGAATAATATCAGTGTTAAAGTTACCAGTTGCCGTTTTATCCACAATTGCATTGTATTATAAAACAGAACCGGATTCCGGACATCCCTGAACAGGTATTGTTAATTGACGCCACCGCGGCGGAAGTATCGATTTCCTAGGAACAAAGAATAAAATATTGTTTCTTTGTTGAAGGAGCTGGTGATGTTTGAGGGTCTATGAAGCAGAGTCCACCTGAGTACGACGTGCACGCAGTGGTCGAAAATCGGGTATTGTTAGATTTTCTCACTAACATAACCCTTTAACTAATGCGTCCATACATCAGGCGGTACAGAGGACTTATACTACAAAGATTTCTGAAGTTTAGTATCAAAGTGGTTATTGTCATATTAATTTTATATCTTATTACCTTTTTCCTGGGGAAATATGTAAACATAAGAGTGAATAAGAACGTTGGTCGCTATGTTGTTGTAAACTAAAACTCCTATTTAAATAAACTTATCAAGCGTTCAGTCTTTCCAACATAAATATGGGAGTCTTTAGTTTTGTGCAAAAATTTACACAGCACGTTAGGAATAACCTACTATACTTGATCAGACCAAGAAATAAAATTTACCGGAAGATACTAATTTTATTCTTGATTATGATATGTAATGGCATTTTGTCCATAATGGATTTATTGAATACATATCTGTTCAAAATATAATAAAATGGCTATAGCAATTTTAACAAATATTTTGTTTTCTAATTGTTCTTGTTTGAAGTACTTTCTATTGCTGAAGCTATTAAAAATTGATGTCAACTGCACTAAATGTTGTTATTGATGATATTATTTGTTAATGTAATTATGTTATGTATAAGCTATTAATTATGTAAAGTTTACGTTTACCTTATATTTTAAGTTTTAAATTGTGTTATTTCTTTTATAGTATATACACTTAGGAAGTAAGAAACGAAGCCATTAGCGAATTTTTCATTTGCACTGAAAAAAACGCTAATGTCTTTGTTATTTGTAATTGTATAAATTAATTATTATTAATTTTTAATTGTTTAAGTTTCAAGTATCAATTGTATGTACTTTTTTTTTGAAATATAAAATGTCACAAAATTGTAATTTCAGTCGATATTATCTTGATAATAGTTCAATAAACTGGTAATTGTCTTTTGGCTTCATTACCGATTGAATTAAATGTCTTATAATAGAAACATAATGTGTTGTAGTAGAACGTATAAAAATGTGTTGTCGTAGTAAGTAGAAAAAAGTGTAAAACTCGTCAAATAAATTAATATATATCACTTCATAGTATTTTATTACATTCAATGTACAATGAATTGTAACACAACACACTTTTTGACTAAAGTACACTTAGAGGTATATAGTTCATTTGTTTTGTTCAATTCATTATACACTTAAAAAAACTATCATGATGAAGAAGGGGCTGGCTTGTTCTAAGAATAAAATCCCCTAAAATAAATGGTAATTGGTACAAGACCAATAATATGGTTTCTTTACTTGACCTTTCTATCGTTAGTCATTTAATTAATTATAAATCTTTGTTCAAAAAAAAAAGATCACACTTTTGCTGATCTTGATTTCATAAATCTGTAATCCATAAAAAAGTCACTGGGATAATTATATTTATTTATTTAAACGCCAGATATTTATTTTTGGTATAAATAAAAAACATCGGTTATTTTGTCATATTTTTTAATATCCTCGCAAAATTACACAACCATCTTCCTTAGTCCTCGAAAGTTAAAAGTATTTAGTGTAAAGTTTGTTTTTATTCTATGGAATATTCTGTAAACATAAAACATGCCATCATTCTTAAAGTTAAAAGATAAATAACGTATAACAAAATAATAATACATGCATTGTATACAATTTATAAACCCACTTTTAAACATGTCGTGTTGTGAGTCACACACTGTGTATACAGTCGAAGAACCTAATACGAATATAGGACTCATAACCTTGTTGTTCTAAAGACACAATAACCTAATTTTAATAGCAGTTTCCAACTATAGCGTATCACATCTTTTATAATAATTTTCTGTTCTGTATTAATTATAGTTATAATAAAGAAAAGAGTTATACTGTTATTGAACCAGAATTTTTTTTACCAAAATAATAGATAATAATTACATTTATCGCAATATCTACAATTTCGATGGACAATATAGAAAGTATGAAATAAAAAGAAAAATTATCTATTTAAATGTTTGTTCAAGATATTCGTTTCTTAGGCACTTAACAATCGGATGATACGAGATCTTCTGAAGAATCGTTCCCCCACTACGCCCGTGGACTGTGGCTCCCTTGATATGCGAACTGCGTCCGCAATTCAGACGGCTCAGTGAGCTCGGCCGGAGTGGCCAAGCTCGCCGTACCGTCTCATAATCTCTATCAATCATACCATGATCATCTCACAATAAAGCAATCAAAAGTCCATTACTTATTACGGTTCTAATCTAGACACATTATTTCTCAAAAAATAGTCGAATATTTTCTCCTTGTTCTACTAATTATAGATTTTTGTTTCAGTTCTATCTGAGTCACGGCTGAAAGTTTTGGCATGAAATTGAAAATTGCCGTAATCAAATTATTGTAATAAAATATAGGTATTTTGAAGATAAAATTATTTTATTTTATAGGATGACTAGCTGACCCGGCAAACTTTGTACCGCCGCAAACATTATTTTCTCACCTTTTAAACCTTCCCTGGACTTCTACATATAATTTAAGACCAAAATTAGCTAAATCGGTCCAGCCGTTATCGAGTTTTAGCGAGACTAACGAACAGCAATTGATTTTTATATATATAGATAAAGATAATAGATAATAGATAATATAAATAAAATAATACTCAATTCTTTATAAGTAATAAAATGTACATAGACAACAACATTCTGGTTGGTTACAACTAAGTAAAGCGTCTATACTTTTCTAAAAAATAATTATTTCTGTGTAGTGTGTAGTAGATACAAACTGGAACGTTCTAATTTGCATTTGAAACTCAACATTTTGTGCATGATTCATTTCTATCGCATTAAAATAAGGTTTATTCCAGTTCTGTTAGTTATTATTTAAAAAAAAACCCAATGATTTTTCAATACACACTTTAATATTTAAAATATTTACAAAATTATAATCAAATGCAAATGCATGTGATTTTATTGTTTAGTATAATTAAACAAATTAGAAAATATGTCTTTATAAGTACAGATAATAAATTAGTGATATGGTTAATTTTGTAATTTAATTTACGCAATAATTTGTATTTATAGTTGGTTTTGCCTATCACCTCTTACCTAAAAGTTAATAAGTGTGAAGTACCACCTAAACTGACCCCTTCCTTGTTACTTGGTAATGTTACGTGACATTTATATGTAGATTGGTCATTTATCTAGGTTTAACTTTCCTTAAAATTTAGGACAGCTTGGTAAAACTGGCGCTAATGTTATTAATTTTATTTAATTAGCTACATAGTTATGCAACATTATTATGTAACATATTAATGGTTTCGACGTAGCACAGTGCTCCGATATTATAGCTACAGCGTAGCGCTCCGCTACGACGTGTTAAAATTTACATAACAGTGCTACGAAGTTTTTCTGATTGTTTTATTAAGATTATAAATAAAATATTACAAGTTACCAGTCAAAAATACTTCAGCTAACATACATTTTGTATGATTGGAATTAATAGATCAACACAATATTGAATTAGTCCAGTCAAATAAGGTTAAATCCCATCAAAAACATCCTGTAAAAAACCCAAGTCTCGCAGCTCAGTCTTTCTACCGTCAAAAGTTGTGAGATCCATGTAATACCAAGTCGGTTAATCTATTTAGTGTCTACTTGAAGGACCTTCTGTCTTAAGTTATTACATAAGTTATTATCATGCCAATATTAAAAACTAGCTTCTGCCCGCGACTCCGTCCGCGCGGATGTCGGTCTTCGCGTGGAAGTTTTATTTCTCCATTTTGAGTAACTGTGAAAATTACATCTTTTAAATATCTATTGGACCCAAATACGGCAAGGCCCATAATAATTAAGGAGATCCCTCTATTGAGCTACTGCTGTTGAGCAGAATAAAACTGAAAAATAAAGATTTTTTTTTACGTATTTTTCCAGGATAAAAAGTAACCTATTTTATGTCCAGGATAATAAGTTAATTATACCAAGTTTCATCGAAATCAAACCGTTAGTTTTCACGTGATGCCTGAACATATATAGACAGACAGACAAAAAATAATAATCACATATTTGGGTTTGGTATCGATCCAGTAACACCCTGCTATTTATTTTTTCTATATTTTCAATGAACAGAATTGACCCTTCTACAGATTTATTATAGCCCGCGACTTCGTTCGTGTGGAATAGTGACTTCCGGCAAATTTTGGTTTTAACCACACAGTTCCCGATTTCGCGGGATCTCTTCAAAAATGAGATGTGGAAGATATTCTAGGGAACTCCTCAAAAATCAACATAATGAGCTCTGCGTTTGAATTTAATAGATGTATACTCCCTTAGGGCATTGAAAAAATAGTTTAAAAACGGACTTAAACTAACGAAATATTATAATCTTTCCGAACTTAAGATGAAAAGTAACTTAAAACTAAAGAATTAAAGAAAGCTACGAATTACGAATTTATAACAATTAAAAAAGAAATTATATTACAACCTATCCTCAATGCTATAATACCAAGCCAAACCAAGCTTAAACTAAATAATTTAAAAGAAACGACTTAAATCTAATTAATTTATAAATTATAGACTTACAATTTTATTAAACAAACTAACTACAGAAACTACTAATAATCGATATCAAACTTAACCTACGTTAAATAATTTAACCAGGAAAACCCAACAAATAAACTTTTTAATAGAAAAATACAACGAAACCAATTTAGAATATACGAAACAGCAAGACCACTGCAGACAAATAAATAATCATACGACTTATAGCACACTATTTCCACAACAGTACCGAAGCGCTCGGCCGATACCCAACAAATACTAATAATAAAAACGATAGAAAACAAATAAAAACTATCCTATGTCCTTTCAAAGGTTCTAAACTATATCTGTACCAAATTTCAACCAAATCCGTCAAATAGTTGCGGAGATTAATGGTATAAGCATAGAATGTTCGACGTGATTCTTTAATTTGACATAACTTTTTTATTTATGAACCGATTGACATGAAACAAACACTAAATGTAAATTTAAGCATCCCACAATATATTCGTGAAAACCGCATCCAACTCGGATCAGCCGTTTCTGAGATTAGCGCGCACAGACGAACAGACAAACAGACAAACAGACAAACAGACAAACAGACAAACAGACAAACAGACAAACAGACAAAAAAAAAGTTAATTGCATTTTTGGGTTCGACATCGACATAACAATAACCCCTGCTATTTTTTTTATTTTTATTTTCAATGTACAGACAGCACTTTTCTACGATTTTATTATATGTATAGATATTTAACGTTTTAAACAAATAGATCGACTTGGAAGAAGAAGAAATGGTTCCATAATTTTTGCTGTAAGTGTGTACATACCTGGCTAATGTGACATAGAACGTGACTTTTAAAATCGCTATATCTCAGGAACAGTGATACTTACAGCAAAATTATGGAACCATTTTTGTAGAAAATTTTGAGATCTACAAATTACGTCTAATGTATTTTTCGATAAAACTTACGGTTTTTGAGAAAAACTCAAAAATCTTGAAATTTTGACCTTTGTCCCTGAATAACTTTTGAAGCAATCATAGGATATCTGGGGAATTTTAAATTTTTATTTCTTATTGTTAAATAAAGTCTTTGCCAAAATTTAGCTCTGTCGGAAATTTGTTCTTTCCTTATCATTTTCAGGTCTAAATTGACCGGATTATTCTTACTAATTAAGTCAATAAGTATTCGGAGCACTTTTCACCTGCTTACGAAAATGACACTCACTGACTTTCTATTAATTATACTCTTCTGACGCACCCTAAATATCCGAAGCCAGAAGTCCGTTGTCTATCCTGCAAAAGATAATATATTTAAGTCTCTGTTTACATCAAAAATAAAAAATTGCGCTAGACGCAATACTGGAGAGTCAATCGTTGGTTAATAATGTAATTACTTTACTGAAATAGGTTAGTTGTACGTAACTATACTATCTTTATTATGCTTATAAGGATTTAGAATAATATATATTAATATGCATTATTACTCAAATACTTACATCAGTTGAAACATTGATTGAGAAGTCACAAAGGCCTTTCAATTTATTTCGCCGGGCCGGAATTTTTTTCGCAGCCGTATGTTGTACTGCCATGCCTCCTGAAATAATAACGTAAAATTAAGTAAATATTTGACTCAAGTAATTTTTGAAACTTTCATAAGATCGTTCTGTTACCGAAATTTTCAAATGGTCACCTACTTTAACGTTCATATGTCAATATGAAATTTTATTATTTAGTTCGATAATAACAGAATAAAAATGATTAAAATTAACGATTTATTGTACACTCAATTTAGGAAAATAAACTACAAAAAAACATTTTAGGTGTGGCGTACTAGATGTGAATTGCGCATACAATTTACAAAAATAGACACAGAATAACATTTTAGCTATGTTAAAAATCAATTCATATTATGTTTAAAAATATACAGTCTACAGTGGAACATTATTGAACATTATTGATCTCACCCATTTTAAAGCACCCATTTTGATCTCACCCATTTTAAAGTATAA
Source organism: Spodoptera frugiperda (assembly GCF_023101765.2). Lineage (NCBI taxonomy): Eukaryota > Metazoa > Arthropoda > Insecta > Lepidoptera > Noctuidae > Spodoptera > Spodoptera frugiperda. The sequence goes on from NC_064236.1 coordinate 16,088,289, forward strand.
GGCAGGCAGAAAGTCCATCGGTGACAAACCCAGATGAAATCGGTTGAGATTAAACTAGGCCCGTGGCACCAAAGTATGGATGTCAAAACACACTTTGGTTACATGGACCAACTTCAATCACACCAAGATCTTGACAGTTTTTGTCATAAAGACTGCGCGTTTTGTTTCTTCTTGTATGCTACTGGAAGATCTGTAAAACATTTTCAATTGTCCCCATTTTAAAGTATAAGAAAGGTAGACAGACTTCAGCGATGACGACACGAGATAAATTCGGTTGAGATTAAACTTGGCCCGCGTTACCAAAGTATGGATGTTAAAACATATTCTGGTTTCAGGGACCAACTCCACTCTCACCAATATCTTGACAGATTTTTTCATAGAGATGATTCCGTTTGATTGTTTCACCTCGTATGTTACTGAAAGATCTATGGAACATTATCAATCTCATTCATTTAAAGGATAAGGCAGGCAGGGATTCCATCGGTGAGAAACCTTTGTGAACTCAGGTGGGATTAAACTTGGCCTGTGGAACCAAAGTATGGATGTTAAAACATACTGTGGCTTCAGAGACCAACTTCACTCTCACCAATATCTTGATAGTTTTTTGCATAGAGGCGATTCCGTACCATTGTTTCTCCTTGTGTGTATCTAAAATATCTATTGAACATTATCAATCTCATTCATTTAAAGTAAAAGGCAGGCAGGGAGTCCATCGGTGACAAACCTACGTGAATTCAGGTGGAATAAAACTTAGCCTATGGAACCGAAGTATGGATGTTAAAACATACTGTGGCTTCAAAGACCAACTTCAATCTCACCAATATCTTGATAGTTTTTTGCATAAAGGCGATTCCGTACCATTGTTTCTCCTCGTGTTTACCTAAAATATCTATTGAACATTATCAATCTCATTCATTTAAAGTAAAAGGCAGGCAGGGAGTCCATCGGTGACAAACCTACGTGAATTCAGGTGGAATTAAACTTGGCCTGTGGAACCGAAGTATGGATGTTAAAACATACTGTGGCTTCAAAGACCAACTTCAATCTCACCAATATCTTGATAGTTTTTTGCATAAAGGCGATTCCGTACCATTGTTTCTCCTCGTGTTTACCTAAAATATCTATTGAACATTATCAATCTCATTCATTTAAAGTAAAAGGCAGGCAGGGAGTCCATCGGTGACAAACCTACGTGAATTCAGGTAGAATTAAACTTGGCCTGTGGAACCGAAGTATGGATGTTAAAACATACTGTGACATATTTTAACAGATTTTTTCATAGAGAGGATTCCGCAACTTTGTATCTTCTTATATACAAGATCTGTAAACTCATGCTTGGTATATACACATTTTAAAAATAATTTAGTAACATCTTATACCTTGTTGTGAAAAATATTTCGGTGCCTCCGTTAAACGTGCCACATCGCGCTGTTGACTACGTAATAAATAGTGTTAGCTGCTGCTACATTGGATGACAGTTACTCCCACCTCAGACTACCTTCGACCTGGAATTCAAAAAAATTTTGCTCGCATTATACTTATACTGTTAACCCTAAAGTAATACGTCAGTAGTATACTTACTTTAAGCTGTCACTGTGTTAAATCCAGTCTAATATCGTTTAAGCTTGATGGAATGCTTCGGTCATGGCATCTCTTTGTTTTTACAGGACAAGTTGTCTGAAAAATACTTTTTATTTATTTTCATCGAATTAAATATGTTCCAAATAAAGAAAATTTAGTATTGTAAACACTTAGTTACGAGTTTGTTGTGGGGCGAACTAAATAAAATCCAAGTCTTTAAGTATAAATGTCTATTCATGAATACATAATAAAGTTACACTAAACACAATAGGTACATTAGAACATTTAGAACACAGGGTTATGAGAGATTGAGCTCGCTGTCATCGCAGCGGTAAGTCCCCTCTTTGAGGAGTGGCTAGAGAGGCGCCACGGCGTCCTCACCTACCGCCTGACGCAGGTACTTACGGAAGTTTCGGTACGTTGCTGTTCCTTATTAGGCGGGAGGAAACGCCCGGGTGTCATCACTTTGAGGACCGCCCGGAGGACACGGTAGAACATACGGTGGCGGTGTGCCCCGCGTGGGCTGAGCCACAGACCACCACAGATGGGGCCCAGTAGGGCTGATGCTTGATCCGGAGCTGAGGACTACCTAGCGGGTTTACCGGGGCTCCGGCTCGAAAAGCTGGAGAAGGAACGGGGTGGTTTTTGTCAGTAAGAGTCTGACACTCCCTCTCGCCTCGCCCAAGGCGGGAGAAGTCATAGGATGATTTTCCGCCTTCAGAAAAAAAAGGTCATGAGAGATAGCCATTTGTGTATCACGAGATGGCGAGCGGAGGCGGACTGTCGTGTCGTTCACATCCGCATCCCTAGGTGATCAGTTGCGCGTGCGCTGCGCATGCGCGCTAGGACCGCGGGCGAGCGGTGGCTCTCCTGCTCACCGTGTAGGTACAATGCCACTTACAAAAAGGCGGCGTGTTACAGTATAAATTGAGTGTTTTATTTTGATTGCGGATTAAGTTATACGTATAGTAGTATAGTATAGTTATATACTTATACCACTTATAAGTATATAACTATCGCTAAAATCGCATATTAATGTAACATAGTTTTTAATGGATACTACAAGTGCGAACTGTGGCTTTTATTTTAAAATAACAGGTACCAACATTTTGAAACAGAATGGAAGTCTTTTTAAATTGTTATTCGAATAGCGGTTACCAAAATACATCAACCTACAAAGTTTCAACTATGTAGGATTGTAGGCCGAACAGTTTTGGAAATAAATGGCTATGACATACGGACGGACGGACAGACAGACATGACGAATCTAAACCGTAGCCAAAAGGCAAAAAACTGACCAGGGTTCAGTTTTTTGCGCCTTTTGGCTACAGAACTCTAAAAACACAGTTTTTTCAGTAATGCTCGTGATTTTTTTACCTTTTTATTTTACGTAAATAATTTATTTATGTGAATAAAGGTAAATCTTAACCAACAAAATTAATGTAGCACAAAGTCTGATTCAAAATTCATTCAGTCACGATAAATCTGCTTGAGGCTATACGTGAGTAAAAAATTATGAAATCTTCAATTTTTACACAAATCCACCGATGACAAACCAAGATGAACTCGATTGAGGTTAAAGTTGGTCCATAGTACCAAACTATGGATGTTAAAACACAATTTGATAAAAGGGACCACCTTCACTCCCACCAATATCTTGGCAGATGTGTTGATAGAGAGCTGCGCAGGTGCTTCCCGTTTATTTCTTCTTCTGTGGTTCTTGAAAATAAATTTTATAACAGCTCGTAATTTGTCTATTCCTAAATACCTAATAGTGAAATCTTACCTTTTTGAAAATAATCCTTAATATCATTAGATCAGTGTAAGCTGCTGACTACTATTTCAAACTGGCATATGCTGTGAAATATGTGAAAAATTTAATAATTAATTGTGTCGTAATAAAAGTTTTTTGTTGTAAAAACGAAAAATGTTTTACTACTTAAAATAAATTTGCGCTATCAATATTGGTTTAGATTAAATATTTAAATGTCAATGTCAATGTCACACACTAAAGTGTATGTACCCGTAGCTACACATCATGCTATGATAAACCAGTATACACTGACTGTCAATTCTGCCGAAAGATCAGCCACCTGGACCAGCTAGGTCAGGCCAAGTGTTAGCGCAAGCTTACGCATCTCCCTTCCAGCATGGTCAGTGCACTGGTATGGGAACAGTCACTCCTGGTGATGTGCGTTAAAGTCCCCCAGTACCACCAACTGGGCCAAAGGGTATCCGCCTCCACCAGGTGTTGCGCTAATCTGGTCGTCTCCAAATCTCCGCTGTGCGACCGGTAGACACAGGCATAGAGAATTTTCTCCATGCCTGTGTCCACCTATATCCACAAGGTATCAGTTAGGGTCCTGTATTAACTAGGGTCCTCAAAGTCTCGGAGACGCCGGTAACAGCGCCACATGCCATATGCCTGCACGGGGAACGAAATTGTGCTCTAAAGAAAATCCTGGGTAGTTCAGGTATGATACGTCCGACGGACATCTGATCTGGGTCTCCGAGAAAAACAAGAGCGTAGGGTTCTCGATCTCAAGGTGATGATGGACCGCATTGAGATTAGAGTACAAGCCTCGAATGTTAGAGAGGTGCACTTTGAGGGAGAGGGAGTGCAGCCGCTGTTGAACCCTTTTTTACCCGACTGCGCCAGGTTATGTTTTTCGAGAGTATGTATGTATGTATAATTGTTTGGCACACTCTGCAGCCTAAGCGGCTTGATGGATTTTGGCTTGAGATGTGTCGTTAGATTCGTATTCACTGTGAGAGTGACACTAGATATATCAAAATAATAAAAAAACAAAATGGCGGGTTTTTGGCGCCAAATTCGAATATTCCTCACTCTCTAGCCTGAACGACTCGATGGATTTCAGCTTGATAGGGGTCGTTTAATTTGTATTTACTGTGAGAGTGACACTAGATATATCAAAATATAAAAAAAGAAAATAAAATAAAAAAGGTAATTGAAATAAAAATAGGTAATTTAAAAATCTAAAAAACCCCAATGCGTTTCTTTATATTATGAAAATGAATAAACCCTAAAACAGGTTTTTTCATTTTCATAATATGTATTTTAAAGAAACGCATTTTTTTTGCTCTTGTTTTCATGATGGAGTAGAGGATGGCAGTGAAATGTTCCCCCACACAGGCGACCCGCCTGGGAGGCCAGCCTGGAGAGTGCGGGGTTGACCGAGAGAGGGCCCTCTCTTCCGGTCGCCAACCGGCACGACGGCGTATCCATGCGATTTTTCGCTAGATGGCGGGGCAGCCTTTCACGTGTGGCTAGCACGCTTATTGGGCCCCCAACTATCTGCGGTCGGCCAGCGGTGCACCGTGCCTCGGATCCCGCTACCCTCCGCGGCTGGCCATCCGATGAAGCCAAACCAACGCGCGCCAGACCGGTCTGCCCATAGTGGAACAAACATCTCGACCCATCCTCTCATACGGTGTCACCGAGCATCGTGGCGGAACACGGCTAGGCTGCTTGGCGACACGGTTTTGCTCGGTGGGTGGTCACAATGCCGACATAATGCCGACGGCCGAAGCCTACCACCAGAGTATCACCTGGTTAGCACCACCCTGAGGCCACGTGTAGGGTAGCATTTTTATGGATACTCTCCTACGGACGAGGGTGACACAGCCTCCTAATTACTTAAAACATACTAAAATATTATGTTACACTATCCTATACGTGACAGAAACCGTGCCTGCTGCATGTTGCATGCTTGCTTGCATGCTGCATGCTTGTTTGGAAAAATAAACCTTTAAAAAAATACCACAGAAAAGTTATTTTATTCATTAACCTGAACCAAGGGAAATGATAAAATCGTGTTGTTATTTTGACATCCTCCATGGTTTGATCAAATCCCTTAGAGATTTGGCCAAATCCCTGTTTTTATCATATCGCTGGGTTCTTTTTATCACGAAAAGTAAGTATATTATTTTCAATGTATAGAAGTAGCACTTCTACAGTTTTATTATAACTATCGTTGAATCTAAAGCTGGATGTCTCATATTCCACTCAAGTCTTCTTTCTTCTCAGTTGACTGTACTGCACTGCCTTTTTCTCGAACTGGATGACTGTTTCAAAGTATTGTACTAGATACAGTTAAGCAGTTGGAGAAAAGCCGAACAGTAAGGGGATTTGTTTCTGACGCAGCAAAGTTTCTTGGATGTAAATCTTCTTATAATATAAAAATGAATCGCTAAATGTGTTGTTAAGCGCATAACTTAAGAACGCCTGGACAAAGAACATCGGGCATTTTTGTATGGGACACTTACCTACGGCGAACAAAAATAAAATTAGGTACGGTGGATAGGCAATTAAATCTAGTTCACAATGGTATAGTTCCCATATCTGTGGGTCGTGGCAATAAGGAGAAATTGGACATTTAAAAAATATTTATAAATGTTTTTGGGCAATAATTGAAGAGGAAAAAGGGAATCAAAAATAATTAAAACAACATATTTTTCTCTTAACTTTTGGCGAAGGACTGCGATGATGATGACGAAGGACTGCGATGTAGTAAGATAAGCTAGCTACCTGCGCGAGCGCAACATATGTATACCAGTTTTAGGACTATGGGCGAGAGTGAGAACGAAACATGCACATCAACTTGACGGATTTAGTCTGATTGGGTTTACAAAAATACCACGGAGTGATATTTTAACTTACTGAGCGGTCGTTTAGTAATTAGGAAAAATAGTCAACTTAAAATATCATTTTCATTTTACTAATTATTTCCATTTTCCCATTATTGTGAATCAAAATAACTACACAATATTAAATATGATTGCAAACACTTTCATTTAAAAATGTTTTGGTTTATGTTCGCGACTTTTAAAAAATCGGGTAAAAAACGCCCGATGTCCTTTGGCCAATTGTTTTTTTTTTAATATTCGTCGAAGTTCAAGGATGGTTTTTACGGTGAGAAAATATCAAATATACATATATACGTACAAACTTTTTCTAACTAATACATAGAGTCAATTTGAGCTTTATTGCTATTGGATAAAGTTCACTGTTGTCAACAATGGAGGTGTGTTCCTAACATCAAAGCAGTGTGCATTGGAGCACAGTATCCCTATTAATATTATAAATGCGAAAGTAACTATGTCTATCTGTCTGTTAAGTTAACCGATTTTGATGAAATTTGCTACAGAGATAGAATAGACCCTAAGAGAACAACATTGGCTACTTTTTATTGCAAACAAATAGGGGAGAGTGGGTAAATATCCCTATATTTACCCACTCTCCCAATTTTTGCATACGAACATTCATCCCCTGATGAATGTTCAGTAAAGCTGTAACAGTAAAATGTTGTATTTAGACACTTAATGAGGAACGAAAGAACATTCTACTTTTTATAGCGAATAAAAAGGTTGGACGGGTTTTAATATTTATTAATTTTAATTATAAAATGATGAATCGGTGATCGTGGTCTGTATAGTATACACATCTTTAAAAATGCTAACAGTAACATATTCCCTAGTAATTCACATTTTCCTTGACATACGGCATTTTGACCACCAACCACTAACACAACCACGCGGACGAAGTCGCGGGCAAAAGCTATCTTGTGTATATATAAAAAAATATGGGTGATGTTCCATATATCTAGTCGAAATCCTATAAAATTACAGTTTAAATACTACATCTAAGCATGAGCATGGTCCAAGCCACTGGTCGGCTCCTACATTATCTTGGACCATGCTCTGAAGCTCTCATTTCTATCTGAAACCGGACTTCTTAGGAAGTGTCTTATATATCAGGCCTTTGATTCATCCTCCTAACGCCAGCGTTCTAAGATGAATGTCGATGCTTTTAGGGATTAAGCCACTGGCCGATAGGTCTATCATCATTTACATTGTATCATACATTGAAATTGTAGAATAAAAGTGGCAAAAAGAATATAAACTTAAACTAGTAAAATTATTTATATAAAATGAAGAATGTGTGGGGGAATTGCACAACTTGATTCCCCTTAGTCCTTTCCATCACCAAACCACAAGACACTCGGCGAGGCGTCACCGTTTCATGGTAGATATCCCACCCACTCGCACGAATTGCTTCAAGCTTCCTTGTGCGAACTGCTAGGGAGTGGAACTCCTTGCCGGAGTCTGTGTTTCCTGATGGGTATAACCTGGGTGTCTTCAAAGCTCGAGTGAATAGGTTGCTTATGGGCAGACGTGCCCCATCGTAGGCCGCATCATCACTTACTATCAGGTGAGATAGTGGCCAAACGTCGACCCATTAAATGTAAAAAAAAGCTTTAGTTTATACAAAAAACATATATATTTTTAAAATAATGTAACAACAAAACATAACAACGAAATAACTTTATTATCCTATTATTAAATTATAATATTCGATGTTCGCCCCAATCCAATAATTCTGGTTGAGACTAAACGTGAGCCAAACAGTATTAATAACACAATTTTGATATTGTTTGTCATTTTCAGACTCTTCCATTTTACAGTTCCATTTTACCATGCAAGCAGACAGTAAGCAGAAATCCAACGGTGACAAGATGAATATGGCTGAGATTAAACTTGGTCCGTGGTACCAAAGTATGGAAACTAAAACATAGTTTGGTTGCAGGGACCAACTTCACTCCCACCGATCCGTCGCAGATTAATTGTTCATGGAGAATGGTATACACTTCGCTTTTCTTTATTCTTCTACTAGCTTGTGCCAGCGGCTTTACCCGCGTTCCAGTGAGAAAAAAAAATAGCGTAGCTCGTAGCCTGTGTTATTCCAGATCATAATATACGCTTGTTCCAAATCAGACTCTCATCCCAATCCCTTCAGCCGTTTTGACGTGATTTTTTTTATAAATAAACGTTACCCCATATTAGGATTTTCTCCTGTGTCGTGGGTGCGTTTATAAACATACAAGTTCACAAACACATGACACCTAGACCCAAAACAACAATTTGTGGATCACACAAAGAGTTGCTTCGTGCGGGAATCGAACCCGCGCCAACCGTGCAGTGATGAAATAACAAACATACACAGATTTACAAACTCACAAACTTTTGCATTTATAATTTAAGAAAGGTGGTACTTGAAAATAATTAGAAGAGCTCATGAGATGCACAAAACTACATATCCATACATATCAAAATAATTTGGTGGCATCTTACCTTGTCGAGAAAGAATCCTCGTCCAAACGTGGCCTATTGCCAGACACGTGACATTCATTGTAAGCCACTGCTACATTGGCTGACAGTCTCACTCACTGAGTCACACATCGTCATACCGATTTCGTGATCCACAAACTCATACTTTCACCAACTGTAAATAGTAAAAGTAAATAATTATAGTATTTGCATCATAAAAAAAAACCAATATAATATTACTTGCTACACAGCTCGTTTTCTATTGACATGAAAATAATTGGTCAATTTGAACAACAAGTTTCGGTGATTAGCGTATTCAAACCAAATTATTTTGATATATATGATTATTTTATTTATTTACAAACATATATATATTTATAAAGGAGATTACTGAATGGCTGACCCAGGCATAATTAACACGAATACGAATTTCACTCTAACCCGTACCATTTAAATATTCACTCATGAAATATTATGCCCAGTTTCTGCTATTGGTTCGATAACCTACGAAATTGCGTTTCTGAACAACGTAGTGTCAGTTAAACTCCGAATAAACTTCGATTAACTTAACTGACCAATGCGCGCCGTTTATCGGTTCCATAACTTTATTTGACGTTTCATTCTGTGACATAAGCTACATAAACTTTTTTGTTTATACATATTATTTAAAACTACTATCAGTGAAAACTAAATATTTTAACAATATATTAGCATCAGTAATACCAGCAGTTCATCAGAGTCTGATGTGGAAGTACTGGAGTTAATTTCGAATACATCAGTACCCCGAAACTTACGAAGTAGGAGAAAGTTTATAAGAAATAATACATTTTCAAAAAACGCAAATATAACTTTGTCGTTCATACAAACACTATGTAAAATCTTTTTAAAGGTACTTTTTGAAATCACTTCTTTTGAACGGTCTGCTGTTTACTTCGATCTTCGTTGTGCTTTTCTTTTTTGGATTTGAGATTTTTATTGACCCTCGCTCGTTTACTGGACTTTGTTTGCCCGCCTACCTACTGCCTCCTCGCAACTCGACACGGACTTGAATTGCAACATGCGATGCATAAACTGCCTAGTCATAGTTCGAAGTTTTTGTAACGTTATAGGAGTTACGCGACTTTATTTCAGGATTGTGCAGATATTACAAGTGTCTGAACCTTCTTAATTACAAAATATCAATTTTTAATTTTACAGCATTATTTATTGCTAGGTACCATATTATTTATTTGTGCAGGATCAGACGTCCACACTTCGGTTTAGCCATGCCCTTTAGATTATTATTTAAAAATGTTTTGGCAAAATATTAATCAGTTTTTTAAGACTACATTAATTATTTTCAGCCAAAACCGTTCACATAAGTAAGGCCAAATTATCGGGTTTCGAAAGCTGTCTGCGTCGATTAGCGCGCGTGGGACCGCCGGAGCCTCGCAGCGCCGAAGCCGTGACAGAAACCATGCTTGCTTGCATGCTGCATGCTTGCTTGCACGCTGCATGCTTGTTTGAGTGCTTGCTGCACGCTGCATGCTTGCTTGCATGCTGCATGCTTGCGTGATAGAAGAGTCTTTCAATTATTATGGATATGAAAAGTATGCCAAAAGACGATTCTAACTGTGAACTTTCTGCAATATGATGGTTCTACCTTTCGATTATTATAGGTATCAATTTATGCCTAAAGATGATTCTGACTTACAAAATTATGCGATTTTAGTATATTACAAATGATGGTATACCAAATGATTTTCTGCGAAATGAAGTTTCTGCTATGCAAAATAAAATTATGACCAAAAAAATCTACTAATAAAGGTAGACCCCAAATTATCGAATTAATAATAATGTGTTGTACCTACCTTTTTTGTAAGGAATGAAAATCATCAAATAGCTCTTCCCACCCTGAACAACAACAGGCTGAGACAGAGTTTGAGCCTCTCGCTGACTAAACACCAACCCATTCCTATTCTTGCTTTAAATACTGAAGCCATGATATTGCGCCCGCGACACTAGCAGGATTGTACCGTACCTGAAATACGAAATGATTTTGCTTGAATGTCATGTTTAATTCTTAAGAAAAACATTATTGGTATACTCACTTTATTATGTTATTGTGTGAAATCCAGTACAATATGGATCTACCATTATGAGTTCCTTCGTGAATAACATTCCAGTTTGTTGATATTGGATAACATGGCTGAAAATGTAACTTTAATTAATAAATACCAATTCAATATTAGGATGAGAATAAACGATGTTTCATGCCGGTGGATGTCAAATGTTTCATTGATTTTTTTAACAATAAGAGTTAAAGAATAAGATTAAATAAAGTGATCATCGACGCCAATATTTGCTTCCTTAGAGGTTTCCGTTCAACATTGGTGAATTACAACAAATCTCCACAGACAGACTTGATGATGCATGTGAATGAGATTAAGATGGGTAGACGAAAACCAAGCATGGAAGTAAAATCATGATTGGATTCAGTCCGCCTTATTCAACCTCCCCTTTTATCTTCTTTCTTCCAATTTACCGTCAGTTTGCTTCTCGCTTGACATTATTTTGTCTGACTTAATTAATCTGCGAGCGTTTCGAGCGAAAGTTTACCTCATATGTACATGGATATCGAAACTTAGATACTTAACTAAAATTTTAAATTACATTATGTTACATACATGAACTTGTTTAACTAAAGGATAATTGCAGATAATATATTTTTTACAGAATAGAATACACAGACATGAATTTCTTTATTTATTTTTATTTTTAAGACATTAGGATTTTTTTTGCTCTGTCGTGAGTGCGTTTACGTATAATTTTACCATTGGTGAAAAATCTGAAAGTTTATATATTATGTAGCTTAGGTCAAGTGTTTATACATATTATGGATAGTTCACAAGTGCCTAAAATAAGAATCATTATTATAAATGTAAAACTGGATGTGGAATGCTTATATTCCACTCAAGTCTTCATTCTTCTCCGTTGACTGTACTGCCCTGCCATATCCAAATACATAACTTTTACATAACATTATACTTGTAGGACAAAGTTACGTAAATGGCCAAAGGCCGAATAGTATGGCGCCTAGTTTCTCTTGCATCCAAGTTTACCTGGTGTAGGTGTATACAATAACCTAGAAATGTCATATAGCAAAAATACATTATTTAACACATTTATGGTATGGAGATCACTGATACGATTTAAATTACAAATAGTACTTGTCCACAGAAACATTCAACTAAATATTTTCAAGAAAACTTAAAATATATATAATAATAATAAAAAAATAAGGAATCAAGTATTAAATTCTTTGTGAACAGCTCCATGTACCTTGACATGAGCTGTAATTGTAGGTTGTCTAGAAATGTTACGGACATGCGGCACGGCTATTGCATTACAGTATATGTAAGGAGTTAAAAGCTCAATTAAAAAATGTACATTTTGGCTTAATCACAGAGCTTATTTCGCTCATTTTTCGTATATTGTCAACCAAAATAATAATAAATATGTGATTTTAATTAAGTCATATGTGTTTGTTACTCACGGTATTATGAATAGTTCAATAAATGCCTAAAATAAAAACTATTATTATATGTAAAAACTGTATTCGAAAGACATATGTTCCACTCAAGTCTTCTTTCTTCTCCGTTGACTGCACTGCTCTGCCTGTATTCCACTGAATATCTGTTACATAACATTGTAGCTACTCGTAAGACAGTTATTAAGTAGGAGAAAGGCCAAACAGTAAGGGGACTTGTTTCTGTTGCTGTCGAGTTTTCTGGATGTACGTTGGAAATCGATATATGACAATGACTACTAACAATATTAAAACTCAAACTAACAGTTTTTGTGTTGTCATGTCCAGACTCTGTCATTATACAGTACCAGGCAAGCAGACAGTAAGCAGAAATCCAACGGTGACAAGATGAATATGGCTGAGATTAAACTTGGTCCGTGGTACCAAAGTATGGATGCTAAAACATAGTTTGGTTACAGGGACCAACTTCACTCCCACCGATCCCTTGGCAGACTTGTTCATAGTAAAAAGTGTAAAAGATAATTATAATAGTTTTTTGTGCAAACCTACATACACATATTGAAAATAATAATATTGGCATTTCATTTTGTCGAAAAAGAAACTTTCATTAAACATGACATGCGTGCAATTGGCCACTTGATATTCAGTGCTGCATTGGCTGACAGTCTCACACATCATCATACAGAGTTCGTGGACCACCAACTCATACTTATACGAACTGTAAATTTTAAAAGCAAATAATTATTTAGTCATTATTATTGCTATGCAGTTAGCTGCTGCTAGATTGACCCGTCAGACAGTCATTGACAGTTACAACCAAACCAAAGTCACATCATTATGTACCGTACCATTACGTACAGTTAGCATGAGCTGTGAATTGAAATAATAAGCCATTATTTAATTTATTATTTAACAGCGTTTTACTGGTTCAAATTAGATCAACTGATCGTTTCACTAAATCTTATTTAATAAATGAACATTATACATATAATATGAAACATTAGGTCATACGAAATTAGGGTTTTTTTTTAAATTACGTCATATTATTATAAACTGCCTCGTTGGCCGAGTGGTTGTAAGTGCGACTGCCGGGCAAGGGGTCTCGGATTCGATTAACGGGTCGGGCGAAGTGTCACTGGGCTTTTTTCGGTTTTTCGAAAATTTCTCAGTGGTAGCACGGAGGCCGGAAATGTGCCCGGTATATGGCAATAGGCTCACCACTTATTACATGGGACTTACAATATAAAATTGTGAAATGTGGGTGTACACGGGCTTTATGTGCCTTAATGTGCACCTCGGCCTAAGTCATGACGTTACGTTACGTTATGTCATATAAACATTATGTCAAGTGAAATTAAAGTTTTTGTTATTGTGCCAAACAGTATACAAGGACGGGTGTGTGTATCCGTGTGTGTGTGTGTGTGTGTTATCTAGCCCAATAATACTCAACTTTGACGACTTCTTTCGTAAACGTAAAGGATAAGTTGGCAGAAATTGTGATTGGTGTTGGACTGTAAGCAGACACAACAGGCTTATATACAACTTTTACACGTCATATTACAGCGGCCACTATTAAAAATTATTTCTTCATTCTTCAAAAATGTTTTTTTTCATTCTTCGTCACGCTGCTGGGCAATTATGGTTGAGAATGAACATGGTATACAACATCGAAACATCGTCTTCACACATGATTTGACATTGTTAACCATGTTCATTCTCCGCCAATTTACCGCCATCTTGTTATTACTACAGGCAGGATATTATGAGAGCAACAACTTGATGATGAATCTAGGTGAGATTGAAATGTGGTGGACAGAGAAAACATGGATGAAAAAACATGTTTTCTGTCCGCCATAATTCAGTCTCCCCTTTTGTCTTCTTTCTTCCAATGTGTGCGCTGTATCGGGTCTGTAAATTCAATTTAAGAATTGGCGTAATTATCTGAAAGTAAAATGTACAATTACAATTACTCCATTTTTAACTGACACAAAGCGGGTCTACTTACTATATCGACAAAAGTATTTACTTGGATTTTAATCGTCTAGAATTAATAAATACATTAACTAATTAAAAAAAATTAACAAACTTACCCAGCGTCCTCGAACACAGATGTAAACAGAAGGGCATTTTTTTTAGCAATCATTTGACACAAGTATTGCTTTTCATGTCTGTACTGGTTGATCATGATGTTTCACATGATCTATCAGGTGTCGAAAGAATGAAAGATTACTGTCAGATCCACTTGAGGTAAAACGTAAAATGGAATTGTGTGTCTGTTGTAACATTAAACTGTACAATCCCGAAATTTATGTTATGGCGTTGGACCACAACCTCAAAATAAATACATGTATCCAGATTTGCCATAATAAAATACATATTACATTTTATTATCCGATTTTGCATTACCCAATTTTTTTATCTAACTTTGATATAACTACTGGAACCAGCACTTACAATATTTAAAATAATAATAAAGTACCTTATAATGATAACATTTTTTCTTCTTCGTTTGTATTTTTGGACTTAGTTTTAAATCGCCCTGGATTTTTTTGTTGACAAAAACAAACGTATTTTTATTTTACTTTGTACACACTATAATATATATAACATAAACTTTAATACATAGACTAAATAATAATAAAAATAAAGACCAAAATATTTATAATTCAAAAATTAAAACTATAGGTTAAGTAGTATACAATGTGATAGGGGCGAGACTTCTAACCCGTTAAGGCTGAGTTCTACACCTAATTTTATCGACAAAAGTCGGGAGTCGAAGTGGTCGAATCCCCTCCCCCTAAAAGTTATGGCTATTTTAATATTTTTTTTACTTTTTTTGATATCAAAGGTTGTATGCGTCGTAGAAACAAAAAAAACGGTAGCTAATAACCTTGGCTAACTAATTCATTACTTTTTTCATATGTTTGATAATGTTTTGGTGAGAAAAAAAATCATTTGTGAATTATTTGTACCGAAAAAATCACTATTTTTCAATATTTTCAATTAGGGGTTCAACCCCCCATATTATTTATTTGTCGATAAAATTAGATGTAGTACTCAGCCTTAACGGGTTAGAAGTCCCACCCCTATCACATTGTATATAAGAAACATCGTCCTGGTTGATGTCTGAAAGATAACTTAGTATAACATCGCCATTCCATGAATGTTGAAACAAGGATTAACGGTGTATACTATGTCTTCTCTCATCCATTTATACCCTAATTAAATTAAATATATTTGCATATATATTTACAGTGGGTGAGTATATACCACCACTTGATAGAACTGACATATGATTCATGTTTTTGTATTATACATACATATATCAGATACATGATTGTCCTTACAAAAATATCAAAACACGACCGCGTTGCTCGCTGTACGTTGACAAGAAATATGTAGATATTAAGTTCTATGCTCAGTGCTCCTACAAATTACACGTATTCAGATGGTTCAAAACTTGATTGGTAAAATAAAAATATTAACACCTACAAGCTTGGCCTAAACCTATTTAATAATTTGTTGTTGCTATATTTCGCTGCAAACTTCTTTCTTCAGGTTGACTGTACTGCACTGCCTTAGTCCCGAATCGATTGTTGTAACGTGGTTTGGTACATGTTACAAACCCGATCAGAGACTAATGCTGAACAGTTATCTTCTTTTGTTCCAACGAATGATTTTTTGTTTATATAACAAAGCCAATATTGAACAAATTCATTTTAACTATCTCGCAGATTTAGTGACAAAAAATTCTGCGGTTTGCTCAGCGGTATTACTTTCATGTGCATTTTATTGCGCGACAGTATATATATAGACTTGCTGTTGAATTTGTAGAATAAGAATATTGGTTGTATAAACTGCATTCCATCTTGACGATGTGTGTTGTAGGAAAAACAATATTGTGAACGTTGACGGTTTTAGTGATGAAGAACAAGTACGTTATCACCTAAAGCGTCAATGACACAATATCATTTTATCTTTGAGCGAAGTTCATGCCGATGTTGTTGACCATATTTCACAACTAGGCGTACTAAATTATTGCAGATCGCAGATACAAAGTAATATACTCATTATCTCTGCAATAGATTAGTAATATCAAAACATACAATACATGCATATTAAACATATTATTTTAAAATTAAACCCTTCGACCGCCACGGTCGGCTATACTCGACAAATCAGAACGTGCTCACGACGCTTTCTTCGGCAAATGTCGACAAAAATATAACTATTTTACAATAAATAATAAACATACAAAACAACAGATTTATAGTTGTTTGTATTAAAGATAGTATTTGTAACGTGGCGCAAGGAACATTTTTATTCTTTATTGACGTGGCGGTCAAAGGGTTAAGGCACACGCTGCATACATACACATACATTGGATAAAATAACATATTTATATAAATTTTACATCTTACTATACCAGTTCAAAGACTTAGAGTTTTAATACCATAAACATTTTTACTAATTCATACTTGTATTATAAATACGAAAGTAACTCTGTTTGTTTTTTCTTCACGCGTATACCGCAGAGATAAGTCGCAAAATAGCTTTTCGCTTTCGACTGCACGGTTAGTGCGGTGGCTGGGCAACGGGTAGCGGGTTCGATTCCCGCACAGAGCAACTCTTTGTGTGATCCACAAATTGTTGTTTCGGGTCTGGGTGTCATGTGTATGTGAACTTGTATGTTTGTAAACGCACCCACGACACAGGAGAAAATCCTAGAGTGGGGCAACGTTTTTTTAAAAAAGAGAAAAAAAAGAGCTTTTATCACGAAAATTCCACGGGTACCAGATATCACCTTTTTATCATTTTAGCCATTAAACCTAGTTGAGTGAAGTATAACGATATGTAAAGCGAAGGAGCTATGTAAAATTCGTAGTAATTGGCATTCCATTGTCTCTGCCAACCCCCTTGAGAGACAGGCGTGAGGTTATGTATGTATATATAACGATAGTTTGATACCCGGGAAAGGACGTATCATAGTTTTTATTGTAGCGGACTTGTTCTACTGAAAAGAGACCTTGGAGGTCTCCATCTTTTAAACTACCGGTAAACTATCACAACTTTACCGGACCCTTGGCAACTTTACCATACTATAGGTATTCGGTATAAACTCATTTATCTAAAAATCTACCCACTAGAATTCTGTTTTGTAATAGTAGTATTTTTTAGACATTAAAAGGAAATATTTACTATATTTTGCGTAGACGCAAGACTGCTATTATGCCAGTAATGGCCGTCACAGTGTGTGCGTGAAAATGTGCTAAAAGTTAGTAGTTCCTAAATTGTGCTCACAGAGTCTTAATTATTATTTGTCACAGATGAGTGAAATTTTGATCTTGTATGTATAGTATGTATAGGTATAGTTGGGATTACTGTTGTAATGTCAGCAATTGCTTTTTCTTTAATTTATTGATAAATAATCGCTTCGGTAATGTTGACACAGGTTAGGTAAAGTTGCCACGGCCTGCTTTGTGGCAACTTTACCTACAGTTAGGGTTGGCAATAAATGTTTTTTTCTTGTTTGTGTGTATGTAACCATTTTCGAATACCTAAATTTCCCAGCATAATAGTCAATATCCTGGATGATAAGTTATAATGTATTTAGTAATACCTTTTGTTTTAGAGCCAAAATGGCTCACATGAAATAAAACCGCAGAAAACTCGGAGCTAGACAATATAAAAAGTATACGAATGTAATGTTAAAATTAGCTATAGAGATAGTGAAGTCAAAAAATTAAAAAGTCAAAAGATTAAACATTATTTTGTAGCCTTTTTTTACAATTTTAAACATAAATACTTAAAATTTTAGAACTTAATTTAGTTTAAAAGGGAACAATATTTATGTCAGATATTTATGCTTTTTTTTACTTTAGGTTTAAGGTTTATTTTTTTTTTTAAATATACATGTCATAAAAAAAATTCTCATTTTTTGACAACCCCGAGCGTAAAAAATTATTTGTATGTAAATTACGATGAAACCCGTGGCAACTTTACCTAATGTCTGTGTAGCCGTTATCTTTATAGATTTCCTCATACTGTTTGCATTTTAATACGAAGTAGTCCTAGATGAAGCCCTCTGTACCTCAACAACTCTTTAATATGCAATACACGATGAATACGGCGCGTAGGTAAAGTTGCCAAAAATTTGGTATCTTTACCCATGTTGTTTTTTCTTTACTACGGCTAAAGTAAGCGTTTGTATATAATGACGATTACGGTAAAGTGAGCCAGATAGACTACAATTCTAAATATATAGTTTTGGTTTCTATGCGTCTTATGGTTAAAAATATATTTCGATTTTTGTTCCAAAATATGGTAAAGTTGCCATGTTTTACGGTACTGCACTTATTTGTGTGAAATTCGGAATAACGATAGTTAAATACACGAGAATTTCTAATAACATTTGAGATATTTGTATAATGGACCTTGGAAAAGGCAATAAGTCGAATATCAATAATAAATGATGTAATTATTTAAAAACTACAATAATATTATGTTATTACAGTATCAAATATAATGGGTGTCCCAAAATTAACGCAAGATTTGAATTTGCCGCCATTTGTGCAGTGAAGTGTTGGCAACCCTGAAAAAAAGCAATTTGATAGCTAATAGTATAGGGTTATTAAAAATGGAGCGTTACACGATAGATCAACGTGTCTTCATTATTAAAGAATATTTCAAAGACATTTCCAGGTCGTGTACTCTCTCGTTTCGGTGATCAAAATTGGCCTCCTAGATCGAGTGATTTAACACCATTAGACTTCTTTTTATGGGGTTATTTGAAATCACAAGTCTATGTCAATAAGCCCACAACCACCCGTGCATTAAAGGAGGAGATTCAACGCTGCATCAACGAAATTCAGCCACATTTATGCAGAATGGTCATGGAAAATTTCAACAAAGAGTGCGCATGTACACGCAAAGCTGTGAGGCCATTTGTCCGATGTGTTATCCCATACATAACCCTATCCTATGTACTTTACGAGTCAATAAAAATATAACTATCAAAAGACTAAAAACGGCGTTTTCTATTTAATTCAAATCTTGCGTTAATTTTGGGACACCCTATACTTAAACTAAAAATAAGATTATATTTAATATTTATATTAATTTTCTTCGAAGTCTTCCTGTCGCGTTTGATATAGCACCAGCCTACTAGTCCAAGGGCTGTGTTCAGATTTAGACTATCTGGAAACAACAACACTTGACCTACTAGGACAGTGTCAGGTCGCTGCCGGTGTATAGAGCTAGTACACTGTTATTTTAATGTTTATTGTTAATAGAATAGGGGAAATGACTAATTTTTATTCTAATGTCCGTCTTATAAATTATTTTAACTATATTCTTACGGAAACAAATACTTTCGAAAGATATATTTCGAGTTGAAATATCGTGTGACGTCACTTCTAGGTACGTTTTATACAGTGTAAAAATGACGTATTTGCTCACACTCCAAGAATTTGATCGTTTTATTTCAGTTTTGTTATCTCATATGACAAATTAAAAAAATACGTGTCTGATATTTTTTCATTACCTAACTGACGGACTAAAGATAACCAATAAAAGGCAATGCCAAGCTTTCGTAGAAACTGCGACTAGAAACCACAGAGATAAATGTCACATTAAAAAATATAGCTAATATACATATATAGAACAATATGTACTAATAAAATTTTAATAGAAATTTTACCAAAAGGTTATACAGATAAAAATAGATTTTAAATTTATAACATACAAAAATATTATGTTACTCCATAATAAAAAAGCGTACCATAAATACTTAAATATAAAATAGTACTTAATATATATTATTTACTTCGAAGTCTTCCTGTCGCAGTTGATATAGCACCAGCCTACTAGTCCAAGGGCTGTGTTCAGATTTAGACTATCTGGAAACAACAACACTTGACCTACTAGGACAGTGTCAGGTCGCTGCCGGTGTATAGAGCTAGTACACTGTTATTTTAATGTTTATTGTTAATAGAATAGGGGAAATGACTAATTTTTATTCTAATGTCCGTCTTATAAATTATTTTAACTATATTCTTACGGAAACAAATACTTTCGAAAGATATATTTCGAGTTGAAATATCGTGTGACGTCACTTCTAGGTACGTTTTATACAGTGTAAAAATGACGTATTTGCTCACACTCCAAGAATTTGATCGTTTTATTTCAGTTTTTTTATCTCATATGACAAATTAAAAAAAATACGTGTCTATTATTTTTTCATTACCTAACTGACGGACTAAAGATAACCAATAAAAGGCAATGCCAAGCTTTCGTAGAAACTGCAGCTAGAAACCACAGAGATAAATGTCACATTAAAAAATATAGCTAATATACATATATAGAACAATATGTACTAATAATATTTTAATGGAAATTTTACCAAAAGGTTATACAGATAAAATAGATTTTAAATTTATAACATACAAAAATATTATGCTACTCCATAATAAAAAAGCGTACCATAAATACTTAAATATAAAATAGTACTTAATATATATTATTTACTTCGAAGTCTTCCTGTCGCAGTTGATATAGCACCAGCCTACTAGTCCAAGGGCTGTGTTCAGATTTAGACTATCTGGAAACAACAACACTTGACCTACTAGGACAGTGTCAGGTCGCTGCCGGTGTATAGAGCTAGTACACTGTTATTTTAATGTTTATTTTTAATAGAATAGGGGAAATTACTAATTTTTATTCTAATGTCCGTCTTGTAGATTATTTTAATTATGTTCTTACGGAAACAAATACTTTCGAAGATATATTTCGATTTGAAATATCGCGTGCCGTCACTTCTAGGTACCTACGTTTTATACAGTGTAAAAATGACGTATTTGCTCGAACTCCAATATTTTGATCGTTTTATTTCAGTTTTTTTATCTCATATGACAAATTAAAAAAAATACGTGTCTATTATTTTTTCATTACCTAACTGACGGACTAAAGATAACCTATAAAAGGCAATGCCAAGCTTTCGTAGAAACTGCGGCTAGAAACCACAGAGATAAATGTCACATTAAAAAATATAGCTAATATACATATATAGAATAATATGTACTAATAATATTTTAATGGAATTTTTACCAAAAGGTTATACAGATAAAAATAGATTTTAAATTTATAACATACACAATATATTATGTTACTCCATAAGCGTACCATAAATACTTAAATATAAAATAGTACTTAATATATATTATTTACTTCGAAGTCTTCCTGTCGCAGTTGATATAGCACTAGCCTACTAGTCCAAGGGTTGTGTTCAGATTTAGACTATCTGGAAACAACAACACTTGACCTACTAGGACAGTGTCAGGCCGCTGCCGGTGTATAGAGCTAGTACACTGTTATTTTAATGTTTATTTTTAATAGAATAGGGGAAATGACTAATTTTTATTCTAATGTCCGTCTTGTAGATTATTTTAATTATGTTCTTACAGAAACAAATACTTTCGAAGATATATTTCGAGTTGAAATATCGCGTGACGTCACTTCTAGGTACGTTTTATACAGTGTAAAAATGACGTATTTGATCACACTCCAAGATTTTGATCGTTTTATTTCAGTTTTGTTATCTCATATGACATATTAAAAAAATACATGTGTAATATTTTTTCATTACCTAACTGACGGACTAATTTTATTTTTGATTTTCATACCTCAACATCATCTACGAGGGTTTATGTGAAAATGCCTCAAACTTCGTTCGTTCGGACGAAGTTTCGCAAAAAAATAGAATTGTAATAGGAAACATGCGAAGTTTCGGACCAAACTTCGTTTTTCGTCAAATTGGAGTAGACCTCCAGGTTATAATACTGACATAAATGTACAATGGATAAAGATAACCAATAAAAGGCAATGCCAAGCTTTCGTAGAAACTGCAGCTAGAAATCACAGAGATAAATGTCACATTAAAAAATATAGCTAATATACATATATAGAACAATATGTACTAATAATATTTTAATGGAAATTTTACCAAAAGGTTATACAGATAAAAATAGATTTTAAATTTATAACATACACAATATATTATGTTACTCCATAAGCGTACCATAAATACTTAAATATAAAATAGTACTTAATATATATTATATACTTCGAAGTCTTCCTGTCGTAGTCGATATAGCACTAGCCTACTAGTCCAAGGGTTGTGTTCAGATTTAGACTATCTGGAAACAACAACACTTGACCTACTAGGACAGTGTCAGGTCGCTGCCGGTGTATAGAGCTAGTACACTGTTATTTTAATGTTTATTTTTAATAGAATAGGGGAAATGACTTATTTTTATTCTAATGTCCGTTTTGTAGATTATTTTAATTATGTTCTTACGAAAACAAATACTTTCGAAGATATATTTCGAGTTGAAATATCGCGTGACGTCACTTCTAGGTACGTTTTATACAGTGTAAAATGACGTATTTGCTCACACTCCAAGAATTTGATCGTTTTATTTCAGTTTTGTTATCTCATATGACAAACTAGCTACTTCCGCGCGGTTTCACCCGCTCTGCTTGGCTCCTATTGGTCATAGCGTGATGTATTATAGCCTATAGCCTTCCACGATAAATGCACTATTTAACACAAAAAGAATTATTCAAATCGGACCAGTAGTTCTGGAGATTAGCGCGTTCAAACAAACAAACAAACAAACTCTTCAGCTTTATAATATTAGTATGGATTAAAAAAATACGTGTTTGATATTTTTTCATTACCTAACTGACGGACTAAAGATAACCAATAAAAGGCAATGCCAAGCTTTCGTAGAAACTGCGGCTAGAAACCACAGAGATAAATGTCATATTAAAAATATAGCTAATATACATATACAATGTGATAGGGTTGAGACTTCTAACCCGTTAAGGCTGAGTACTACATCTAATTTTATCGATAAAAATAATAATATGGGGGGTTGAACCCCTAATTGAAAATATTGAAAAATAGTGATTTTTTCGGTAAAAATAATTCACAAATGATTTTTTTCTCACCAAAACATTATCAAACATATGAAAAAAGTAATGAGTTAGTTAGCCAAGGTTATTACCTACCGTTTGTCGTTTTTTTTTGTTTCTACGACGCATACAACCTTTGATATCAAAAAAAGTAAAGAAAATATTAAAATAGCCATAACTTTTAGGGGGAGGGGATTCGACCCTTTCGACCCCCGACTTTTGTCGATAAAATTAGATGTAGTACTCAGCCTTAACGGGTTAGAAGTCTCAACCCTATCACATTGTATAGAACAATATGTACTAATAATATTTTAATGGAAATTTCCCCAAAAGGTTATACAGATAAAATAGATTTTAAATTTATAACATACAAAAATATTATGTTACTTCATAATAAAAAAGCGTACCATAAATACTTAAATATAAAATAGTACTTAATATATATTATTTACTTCGAAGTCTTCCTGTCGCAGTTGATATAGCACCAGCCTACTAGTCCAAGGGTTGTGTTCAGATTTAGACTATCTGGAAACAACAACACTTGACCTACTAGGACAGTGTCAGGTCGCTGCCGGTGTATAGAGCTAGGACACTGTTATTTGAAATATCGCGTGACGTCACTTCTAGGTACCTTTTATACAGTGTAAAAATGACGTATTTGCTCACACTCACACATTTGATCGTTTTATTTCAGTTTTTTTTTATCTCATATGACAAATTAAAAAAATACGTGTCTGATATTTTTTCATTACCTAACTGACGGACTAATTTTATTTTTGATTTTCATACCTCAACATCATCTACGAGGGTTTATGTGAAAATGCCTCAAACTTCGTTCGTTCGGACGAAGTTTCGCAAAAAATAGAATTGTAATAGGAAACATGCGAAGTTTCGGACCAAACTTCGTTTTTCGTCAAATTGGAGTAGACCTCCAGGTTATAATACTGACATAAATGTACAATGGATAAAGATAACCAATAAAAGGCAATGCCAAGCTTTCGTAGAAACTGCAGCTAGAAATCACAGAGATAAATGTCACATTAAAAAATATAGCTAATATACATATATAGAACAATATGTACTAATAATATTTTAATGGAAATTTTACCAAAAGGTTATACAGATAAAAATAGATTTTAAATTTATAACATACACAATATATTATGTTACTCCATAAGCGTACCATAAATACTTAAATATAAAATAGTACTTAATATATATTATATACTTCGAAGTCTTCCTGTCGTAGTCGATATAGCACTAGCCTACTAGTCCAAGGGTTGTGTTCAGATTTAGACTATCTGGAAACAACAACACTTGACCTACTAGGACAGTGTCAGGTCGCTGCCGGTGTATAGAGCTAGTACACTGTTATTTTAATGTTTATTTTTAATAGAATAGGGGAAATGACTTATTTTTATTCTAATGTCCGTTTTGTAGATTATTTTAATTATGTTCTTACGAAAACAAATACTTTCGAAGATATATTTCGAGTTGAAATATCGCGTGACGTCACTTCTAGGTACGTTTTATACAGTGTAAAATGACGTATTTGCTCACACTCCAAGAATTTGATCGTTTTATTTCAGTTTTGTTATCTCATATGACAAACTAGCTACTTCCGCGCGGTTTCACCCGCTCTGCTTGGCTCCTATTGGTCATAGCGTGATGTATTATAGCCTATAGCCTTCCACGATAAATGCACTATTTAACACAAAAATAATTATTCAAATCGGACCAGTAGTTCTGGAGATTAGCGCGTTCAAACAAACAAACAAACAAACTCTTCAGCTTTATAATATTAGTATGGATTAAAAAAATACGTGTTTGATATTTTTTCATTACCTAACTGACGGACTAAAGATAACCAATAAAAGGCAATGCCAAGCTTTCGTAGAAACTGCGGCTAGAAACCACAGAGATAAATGTCATATTAAAAATATAGCTAATATACATATACAATGTGATAGGGTTGAGACTTCTAACCCGTTAAGGCTGAGTACTACATCTAATTTTATCGATAAAAATAATAATATGGGGGGTTGAACCCCTAATTGAAAATATTGAAAAATAGTGATTTTTTCGGTAAAAATAATTCACAAATGATTTTTTTTCTCACCAAAACATTATCAAACATATGAAAAAAGTAATGAGTTAGTTAGCCAAGGTTATTACCTACCGTTTGTCGTTTTTTTTTTGTTTCTACGACGCATACAACCTTTGATATCAAAAAAAGTAAAGAAAATATTAAAATAGCCATAACTTTTAGGGGGAGGGGATTCGACCCTTTCGACCCCCGACTTTTGTCGATAAAATTAGATGTAGTACTCAGCCTTAACGGGTTAGAAGTCTCAACCCTATCACATTGTATAGAACAATATGTACTAATAATATTTTAATGGAAATTTCCCCAAAAGGTTATACAGATAAAAATAGATTTTAAATTTATAACATACAAAAATATTATGTTACTTCATAATAAAAAAGCGTACCATAAATACTTAAATATAAAATAGTACTTAATATATATTATTTACTTCGAAGTCTTCCTGTCGCAGTTGATATAGCACCAGCCTACTAGTCCAAGGGTTGTGTTCAGATTTAGACTATCTGGAAACAACAACACTAACTTGACCTACTAGGACAGTGTCAGGTCGCTGCCGGTGTATAGAGCTAGGACACTGTTATTTGAAATATCGCGTGACGTCACTTCTAGGTACCTTTTATACAGTGTAAAAATGACGTATTTGCTCACACTCACACATTTGATCGTTTTATTTCAGTTTTTTTTTATTTCATATGACAAATTAAAAAAATACGTGTCTGATATTTTTTCATTACCTAACTGACGGACTAATTTTATTTTTGATTTTCATACCTCAACATCATCTACGAGGGTTTATGTGAAAATGCCTCAAACTTCGTTCGTTCTCACGAAGTTTCGCAAAAAAATAGAATTGTAATAGGAAACATGCGAAGTTTCGGACCAAACTTCGTTTTTCGTCAAATTGGAGTAGACCTCCAGGTTATAATACTGACATAAATGTACAATGGATAAAGATAACCAATAAAAGGCAATGCCAAGCTTTCGTAGAAACTGCGGCTAGAAACCACAGAGATAAATGTCACATTAAAAAATATAGGTAATATACATATATAGAACAATATGTACTAATAATATTTTAATGGAAATTTCCCCAAAAGGTTATACAGATAAAAATAGATTTTAAATTTATAACATACAAAAATATTATCTTACTTCATAATAAAAAAGCGTACCATAAATACTTAAATATAAAATATTACTTAATATATATTATATACTTCGGTGTCTTCATGTTGTAGTCGATGTGGCACCAGCCTACTAATCCAAGGGCTGTGTTCAGATTTAAAATATCTGTAAACAACAACCATTGAACTACTAGGACAATGTCAGATCACTGCCGATGTGTAGAGATAATAGACTGTTGCTTATATACTGTTGCTTGAATGTTTATTACTAACGGAACTTATATAGCTCAAAATACCATGGTTCATCACTTATAGGTACATTATACACTACTATACAATTTCCCTGTCACAATGTTAGTTATCGTACTCCTTCGAAACGGCTTTACCGATTTTTACCAAATTCTATATGCGTTAACAGTAGGTCTGAGAATCGCTACTATCTACCGCCTACTTTAAACATACTCTTGTTTAACAGGTTGATCACATAATTGTTCTTTTAAATGCGCATAATGGTTTTTTTCTTTATTTTATTTTATTTATAAAAGTTTCAGAGAGATAGCAATTTGATTCTTGAACAGTGAAATTTTTTGAGCAGTGAGTATGTGATGCATGATCTGTTTAAGTATGTGATTTAAATCTAATTTTTCCACGCAGAGCCAGAACCTAAACATTAATGAAATTTACTTTTTGTTAGCAGGTCAACATAACTGCAAAGTATTTCCAGGGCTCAGGCTCGTCTTTGAGGAGTGGCTAGAGAGGCGTCACGGCGTCCTCACCTACCGCCTGACGCAGGTGCTTACCGGGCACGGAAGTTTCGGTAGGTACCTGTTTCGGATTCGGCGGGAGGAAACGCCCGGGTGACGTCATTGCGAGGACCACCCGGAGGACACGGTGGAGCATACAGTAGCGGTGTGCCCTGCACGGGCTGAGCACCGCCGTGTCCTTATGATGGATGTGATTGGCGACGGTGACCTCTCGCGTCCGGCCCTGGTTCAGGCCGTGGTGCAGAGCGAGGGGGAATGGGACGCTGTCTCCTCCTTCTGCGAAGCAGTCATGCTAGCTAAGGAGGAGGCGGAGCGCGTGAGGGAACGATCCTCCTCACGCCCCAGCCGCCGCAGAAGACACTCCGGGCGTCGGGGATCGCGTGACGATCTCCGGCCACCGTAAGTGCGGGTCTGCGGACGACGAGCAAGGGTAGCTCGCCGCCCGAACAGACCCAGACCCATGCGTACGGCGCATCGCGTTCCGCGCGCGCCTCAAAGAGCCAGACCACCACAGATGGGCCCCAGTAGGGCTGATGCCCGATCCGGAGCTGCGGACAACGTAAAAGGTTACCGGGGCTCCGGCTCAAAGCAGGAGAAGGAACGGGGTGGTTTTTAGTCAGTAAGAGTCTGACACTCCCTCCCGCCTCACCCAAGGCGGGAGAAACCATGGGATGATTTTACCACTCAAAAAAAAAAAAAAGCGTAGAGCAGGAGCAGGAACTGGTTTTAGTCAATAAGAGTCTGACACTCCCTCTCGCCTCACCCCAGACGGGAAAAGCTATTGGATGATTTTCCACGCTCAAAAAACCCGTTTAATAATTGTACGAATGGAAGATGGATATAAGAAACACCATTTTTATGGGAAGTCGGTTAAAGAAGGTTAAGTATGTAGCACGAGGTGAATGATCGTCACTATTAGTTTCACGTCGCATTTATTAAAATATTCATTTACCATGACCTACTTCAGCGAACGATTTGCTGCCACAGCTTTTTTCTGGCTGTTAAGAAAAGGCAGTTATCGAAATTTACTCACTGTAAAAAATAAAGACTTAAGTTTGTTGCCATGTATAATTAAACAATAAAAACAGGTACAGATTACATACGTTTGATTTAATTGTAGAGGATATGATATAACATCGAGCTTCACAGAACTGATTTATGGATACTCGTAAAACTACTCGATAGGTAATTTAGTTCATTAAACATTACAAAAAACGGTTTGCTTGGTAAAATATTATCCAAGCTTATTAATAAAAAAGTAAAATATATATTTTTAAATTTCGCCATTAAATTTATATGTATAAGACTCATTCCTCATTCATTTATAAAAAAAAATGTTTATTATCAACAGCCCCTTAGAGTTGATGGTCCACGAGCCTCCTATACAAGAGAATTTGAAGATCGCACTTTAAAAGGATCAGGTTAATCAGCTGCTGCCTGTGTTCTTAGTCAACGTTTACGATGTCTGCGGGAAGAACAGTTAGTTAAAATGTTAATTACTTACCTTGAAAAAGTATGGATGAGAGGTATATCAAGTGAACAAAAAAAGTTACTTTAACCCTTTTACCCTCTACGACAATCTTTTAAATTGAACACCTGCTCAGAACTCAAGTAGTTCACGATCACTTAGTGGAATCTTATATTTAAAAAGGGATTCTTGTCCAGTATTAAATATTATTACTAAAGGATGTCCCATTCAGTATTGTAAGTGGATGATTCACTATTACTTTTATCTACCTCAGGACAATCAAAAGATTACTTGTATATTAATTATCAATTAATTCATTTAAGGGTAGGTATTTTAAAAGGTAAGGTAAAATAAAAAAAAAACAGATACATTTGTCGTATAATCTTTATTATATTCAAATTAACATTTTTTTAGTTATTTTTGGTAACAACGGTTGACATGTTTCACACTGCGATTCCTATTCTTAAATAATAAACAATAAACTGATATTTTTTCTTCTTTTCTTTCTTTCCATTTTTAATGAACTTTTTTTATGCGTGAGTAACTTCCAGTTCTTGTTTTTATTTTTGCTTTGGACTTTTACCACGTCGTTATCGTCATCAATAAAGAAATTGTCCTCAATACTGGGCGAACGCCTTCCAAAGAATAAACATTACACATCACTCCTATTTAGGAAATGCTAATTTTAATTTAAAATTACTTTAATTTGAAATTATGAGTCCAGATTTCCTCACGATCGTAGCGAACGAGACTAGCCATTTAGCCATTATAATGTAGTCCTGGCATAAGGCAGGAGTTGGAACTGAGTGGTTTTTAGTCAGTAACAGTCTGGCTCACTCTCTCACTCCACCCAGGATGCAAAGATTTATCATCATCATCAGCCGGAACACGTTCACTGCTAAACAAAGGTCTTCCCCCTAGTCTTTCACTTGATAATTGCGAAGTGTCACTAAATGAATTTCCTACATCACATAAAAACTTTTTTATGGTTATCCTATTACTCTTCTGTCACTGTGTATAAGTGGTATAAACATGAAAACAACTGAATTTTAACATTGCTTCAAATGCAATTCTCAATCTACTAATCCCAATATCTCTAAAGGTTAGCGTCCACAGGCCCGCATCGTACGCATCCCACGCAACGTTTGCGTTTCATATGACGTCAACAGTACGCATCGCATGTAGGCATTGCTGATAATGCAGTCCGTACGATGCGGATCAGTGGACACAGTTACGAGTAACAGCCCATCTATGCACTTGTAAGTTGTTTGGTGTTGTAGGAGCGGCACCGATTATTATCTAGCATCCGATGATTCTTTTACTCATTTGCCATTAGTATTTGAAATAAGGTATTCCATAAAAATATGAATTACTGAAGTAAGGTTTTTAGGGTCTATCGTTCCGAGTTCAGTATTAGGATTGATAGATGTTATGTAATTCCATTCAGAAAGTAAACTTCCAAGGCGAAAATTAGTTTACTGCCTTATTCCATTATTTGTCTAATACATTAGGCATTATACCGGCTGTTTTGGATTGTATACTTCATATTATGTAAACAAAGATTTACAAACTTTTCAGGAAAAAGGCCGCAAGAAACATTTCATATTTGTATAAACTTTTGTCCAAACAATTTTTGGAACGGTCTGTTTTATAACTCCACATTACATAATGGTTTAATTATAATTTACCTCGTACAACTTTACTGACTTTATAAAAACTAAGGTATTCATCAAATCGTAGACTCAAGTATGGTAAGGGCGTGGCCTATATATTTTGTCTGGTCTTATTCTGATGCTTGATTTAATCAGAGTATTTCTTATTCGATGAAGTCGTGACCACTGTTTTCTGATTCCGGTATCGAACCAAAACATACTTTTTTGCAGTCGTGTTCACAAGGCCATTGTGGAAGGAAATTATAATGTATAATGGTGGTAAAACATTACATACCTGCAAACTCCAGCGGCACTTTACGACCTGCCAACTATTCCTCTCTGCAATTTCTGCATGATTCTCTCTTAATCTGGAATCGAAAAACAGAAATTTAAAATCATTTTTCTTTATAAATATCTATAATCATTGTAATAATAACAATGATTAGTATGCGTTTCCTCTTGTTATTCTGAACTATTTAACTTCTTTGACCCAACCGTCCGTTCTTTATCACAAAATTCTCACAAAATATTATTTCACAGTTGCATAAGAGTAGGTGCATACTAACCAAAAAGGACTGGTGATATATTGTTGCTAGTTGAGTGAAATGATGATCAGTTTCTGCTTATGTATTGCAGTTGCTGCCCCAATCAGGCATGCACCGGCCCTGTAAATTGAGTAATGATAAAAATAACTAAACACCTGGGGGTTTGGTTAATAATGGTGGGCCATTATATGTTTAATTGATATTCTTTTTAATGTAAGAATACGAACCCCATTGCGCTTTGTCGTTATATTTTGTAAGGTCCTTCATTTGAATAACTGGTGACCCCACAGGATAATTTCAGTACAAAACATTTGGTCAAGTACCAATTCCTTTGTTATTGAGGGCAATGAATAGTCTCGTCATTGAAGCTGTCCAATCTTTGTCTGCAATATATTCACCAAGTTACCATTATTGGGCTATCAATGGGAAACAAGTTTTTCAATTAAAATGGATTGACCTCTATAAAAGATTACAGTACGAGATGACATGCGGATTAAAAAATCACAAAAGGCTTTTGTAAAGGGCCCCCTTTCGCAAGGCAAGCTTTATTTTCATCAATCGCAAAATGACCAACAATAATTCGCTATTTCAATTCAAATGGATTATAAACTTGTTTAGCAGCTGGCCTATTATTCGCTTAGTTCCTTTTGTAATAAGTAATGACGTAATTACAAGATGGTGGACATATAATATAGGGAACAAAATGGTGGACAATTACATAATAGTTTTATCAGGAATATGCAATATGATATAATATTTCCTGTTGTTTTTAACAGAATCATATGCTAATTTCATTTATTTTGCTAATTACGCTAGATATATAATGCATCGGGTCTTATGCGGAACTATTATCGATGAGGGCGTAACATGATAGACAACTTCACAAAGGTTGCATAATCAATGAAATTCGGAAATTTTCGCGGATCTTTTATTTTAAAGCATTATTTACGCATATCGCCTAATGCATTAACAGCTTCATACAATTAATTTAGCGAAACAAAAGAAACTGATACATACCTGAGGACTGCAAATTGTTGCACACACTATTATAGTCGGACGAAGTCACGCAATATATCAACTGTAATCACCTTTCAACATTACAATGAGTTATTACAATATCTCACAGTCCAATAAGGTTTAATATCTTGTTGGCCAGACTAGGAAAATAATACCGTGGAAGGTGAGTTAAAACTGTTACACCCTGCCTCTTCGTTTAGAATAGTGCCCCCTCTCCTGCCGTTATGATCACGTAACGCGCATGTCAAGTGGGAGAGAGGCATCCGAGAGATCATGTTTCAGTACATTTGGGGTTCACATCAGCGCCGATTTAATGATTGATTTTGAATAGTCTGACAAAGATTCAAAAACTACGTGTTATTTCTTAAATTGTATTTTGTGTTGTGTATAATTTGTTCAACTTTGTGTAGTAGAATCAGTCACTGAAACGAAAACTATGTGTTTTTGTTTCAGTGATAACATTCTAGTGAAGTTTCGTTGTTTACATTACTTATCTTAGATAACTTAGTGTAAAGTTTATGATATTTTTTGAAGAAAACAAAACATGGATTTAAAATCTGCTATTGTTGAAATAAATTCATCAATTATTACGCTAAACAATGAAGTAATAAGTATTGATTCCACTAACTCATTTGTGCAAAACACAAAGCCAATTTTGGGAAACGTTCCGTTGTTTTTTGAGTCTATTAATGCTATGATGATTAAGTCGAATGTATTTTTTCAGCTTGCAGCGATTTAACATTGAAATAATTACACTGCACTGCGAATATAAAAAGCTATGTAATACTTAAGCTATGCCGTTGCTTTCATTAGCGAATTTCTCAGGCTATATTGCTATTAACATGTCAAAATTTTATTTAACTATATCGGTCATTGTCATTTTATGATATTTAATTAATGTTCAATATCAAGTACAAAATAGTATTTATCTTCAACTTCTACTGTTTGTTATTTGTTTGACTAATTGTACTAATCTCTGGAACTACTGGTTCGAATTTAAAAAGTGTTTTTGTGTTTGGTAGTCCATTAATTGAGGAATCGTTTAAGCTATAAAACATCATGCTACAATCAGTAGGAGCCGAGCAGTGGTTGAAACTACGCGGCAATTGCCAGTATTGCTATAAACCTTGATTGACATCAATTGTATTTATAACCATAATTTTATTTACACTAATGCCTGAGTTACACGAGGCAAGGATACCAAGCATATTATTTACTAGTTTTACGTTATAAGTATTTTTTTTATGAGACATGCCGGTAATCGAGCAGACGTATTACCTGATGGTAAGCAATCGCCGCCGCCCATGGACACTTGAAACACCAGAGGCTTTACAAGTGCGTTACCGGCTTTTTGGGAGTTAGGAATTTAAGGGTTGTTGTTCGGGAATGGGGACGGGGAAGATTGGGAAGGGGGGTAATTGGGCCTCCGGTAACCTCACTCACACAACGAAACACAACGCAAGCGTTGTTTCACGTCGGTTTTCTGTGAGGCCGTGGTATTACTCCAGTCGAGCCGGCACATTCGTGCCGAAGCATGGCTCTCCCACACTTAAATTCTATTTACATGAGGAACGTGACCACGTGTTCAAAATTAACTGCAACGATAATAAAACACTATTCGACTAATATAAATTGAAAACTGTGCTAAATCGTACGTACTAGATTAATGCAAAGATGAAATTATAAATGTTTAATGAAACAGTACTTTTTCTAGAACCAATTTAGCTTGGACTTACATTCTTCTTGGGAACTTGCTCCAGACCGGGATCATTTAACATTTGTCAGTTCTTGAAAATACATTGCTCTTTAATTTTAATTTTACTTTGTTACGACTTTGGTAACCGTGTCAATACTCACCTTAAATTGTTTACACATCTTTTGAAGTGCTGAATCACTTTATAACTTGGATGGATAACGTTCCACAGGCATTCACGGTCACAGTACAGTTATATAAACTTGTTTTGTATCTCCTTACTTAGTTTGGACATATCAAAATATCAACAACATGTCACGGTAGAAAAATAAACGAAACGCGAGGTTTCTGCTTACTAGTCAACAGCAAACTAACTTCGCCGGCGCCGCCGACGTGGAGGTAGTATAAGCCAAGATCATTGATGTATAGAACTCGGCAAGATAGTAATAGCAGTAGTGTGTACCTACTAGCCTGAAAATAGAACTCCATCTTATTTTTATCACTATTATTATATAACACTAGAATGTTGTATTATTAAAGTAAGTACGCAAGAAATCCATTACTTTCAGTACTTGATTTATACCTTTTTAAATATTTAATTATATATATAAATGTAAAAAGTATTAACTATGAAACTAAAGAATTTATTCTCTTTTGTTGTTCAACTGTTTGTACCAAACTTCTGCGAGATTTTAATTCAAATGATTCTGTTACATATTAAAAAATACTAGAACTAATAAATACAATAAGCATGTACACTTATCTAGTTTTAAGTAGCAGATTTTTTTAAATCTGTTTTGTTGATCATTAGGGAAAATATGGTGCAAAAATTTGATGGTATACAATAATTCCATCGAGTAAATATTTGAGTTGTCTGCCTTTAGATTAAAAACAATTAGAATGTAACACTGCTGGGTATTGTTACATAAACACAGATTCAAACTAATTCTAATAAAAACCTAGTAATGCAATGCTAGTTTCCACCGCTGCTCGGCTCTTATAAATCTCAGCGTGAAATTTTATAATAGCTTATGACCTTGTTTGACAAAAGGACTATCCGACATACAAATATTTTTTCTAATCGAACTAGTCGTTCCGGAGATTAGTAAATAGGTGCAAAAAAGTGCACAGTTTTGTAATATTATTATATAAAAAATATAAACATACGAGTAGTTACCTAATCAATAAACAGACTACGATCGTTATAATTCATGATTTATTTTAAGAACGGCTATGAGAGTGAACGTAAAAAAAAATTCAATACATATTTTGATAGGATGAGAAACAGGCATAAATAAATTTCGTCCTGGAGCTGTCTGTAATTTGGGACGAATAATCCATGGATGTTTATGCTAAAAATATGTTTTATTTACGTTCCATTTGTATTAGCTTTTCTGACTCTGATATATGTTCATGTGCGTTGTTTTGATTGTAGGCGCTCTTTGCGAAGAATATTTTCTACCAACAAAGTTTCGGTGAAATATAGTAAAAACGTAGAGTCGTGCAAACGTATTTCTATATTACGTTCCACATTAAATGTTATTGGTACAGTCAGGTCTGAAAAGTATTCAACATAGATTAGATAGATTAATCTTTATTGTACCATTAATAAAACCATTAATAAAAATATCACTGACAGCGATTTCTCCCAGACAACGTTTGGGTGGTCTATTGCAGAAGAAATATTTAGATAGTATGTGCTACGAAATAAATAGATAAATATTTATTTATTTATAAAAAAACGATATGTTATATCTACTTCTAATACAATGCCATATTATCTTACATTATTTAACCCTAACATATAACCTAATTAATATAATTTTTAAAATATAAAATATTATAACAAAACAAAATCAGTTAGTCAATATGGTGATACTCAATGTGCCTTTGTATTGCTTCAATAAACTTTGGTAGGTTGTGGAAAAAATCAAATATATAGAAACTTAACAATATACAATTTACATATACATACATACATAGGTACATATATTATTAACATAATTATTTTTCTCATTCACAAAGTTGTTTCAATGTGTGTATGCGTGTGAAAAGACACATGTACTCGTGCAAATGTCAATACCTTTCGAGTTCTTTATTATTATTGCAAGCACAATTAATTCTTGATTTGTCATCCTTATCAATCATAATATCGTCATGAATATGTAATACGTTTTTAAGTTAATACTTAGTTGTATACTTACCATTTTTTTACTGCAGATTGAATGTATTTATTATATTAATAGTCCGGTTTATAAGTTAGTTATTTCAGCTGTACATTTTAATCTCTCGTCTAACAAATAATTTTGCTTTTAAAGTGAAATTACGACTTGTAGGTACTCGGTATTTACTAAATTACAAATCGTAATTGCAATTATTCGTATTCGCGTAGGATGATTTATTATCACAGTATTTTTGTAGCTTATGGTAAAAAATGTATTATATTATATTCACACACCGCCAAATAGTGTTTCCATCAATACACATTTTCTCAGTCTGCGGACGGCACGCAAGGGTGGCTCGCAACCGAAACAGAATATTGCATGTTTTCGCAAAAGCTGTGTTGGTTTTTTTAAAAAAATCGTGTGTTGGTAATTATTTTACATTTGGCAGAAAATTCATTTTTCTGCCAAATGTCACATTTTGGAAAAGGTTTATCATAACCTTTCTTCGACAGAAAGATGTTTATACTAAAGTTTTCTTTCATATATAAGAAATAAATTCAAAGAATATTTCTGTGTATCCATATGGGTATATGGACTTTAATTTTAATTAAACGATATATTTTCCAATGCATAAATATACTATCGTATAGTGTAGTATACGATTAAGTATTGACGATCCCTTCCCACTTCAGTTGGTTCGCTTAATACTTGCTCTGGAATAATGCTCTCCTAGTACTCGAGCGGGAAAAGCAAGATGGTTAAGCTCACTGTTGCTAGGCTGTGGATGCTATTTATAGATTATTCGTGAGAATGTGATATGCCCAGTATTTATACTGTATTCATATTGAGAATGAATGCTTTTGGGCCTAGTTAAATTAACTAATGCGATTTTTATGGATGACCATATTTTTGGGGATGAAAATAATGTTTTCTAAATGAGAAAACTCCGTCAATAACAAATTCGCTAATATTTTGAGTTTTGCTTTTATTACTGAAACAAAGTCACTTTGTATATTTCACACTGATACTCAGTGCATATTTTATGAAAATAATTCCATGCAAACAAAGTCGTGGAAAAAGGAGAGCTGAACTTGTATATTTATTTGGTAAATAAATTAATCGTTAAGTGTTATTGTAAATAACTCCGTATTTGTAGGTTAAAACGGAACCTTATTAGTAAGGATTTATTTTATTTTATAAAAAATCCCTGTTGATAATAATGCGATTTTACGTAATTTATCAAAATATATCAAAATCTACAACAGGGATTTCTACATGCGATTGCGTATACGTACGGAATTCTAACGATACTAACTAATAACCGCAGCACCGCACACATGTGTGATAGAATTGAAATGATTAAATAGTCCTTCCTCGTAGCGAAGGACGAAGTGGAGTCATTAAACATAAATATGCATATAGCTCACTAGAATCGGTATTTGTGGACTAGGGTACCATAATAAACGAAGTGTTTTCATTGTATTTATTGATTATCGCACACGTGTGTCCACTATAGTGTGGGTAAATATGTCAGGACATGTCATCTTGTTACCTTGTCTGTCGTACGCGAATCCTAATTGCTGTCTTCTCATTTGGGGTGGAGAAAAACAGTAACCCTTATATATTGGTCCTTTTTACACCTATGCAACAAACATACTATCTATCTCTCTTATTCAAAGGGAGCCTTCTACCGTGATGCCAGGATGAATGATATCCTGTATTTGAATCTGATTATTACAAGGCACATTAGCGCAGCGGATAGCGCGTCGCGCTCATAACGCGAAGGTCGTGGGTTCGAATCCCGCATGTGCCATTAGATTTTTTTGCTTTCACTTGTAATATATTAAAATACTAGATAACTCTAGTAACTGTTGCTGCTATGCAATGATCCTAGAATAGTGTCCAGATCAATCGGAATGCAGTTATAACCTTTATGACATTTTGTGTATAAAATTATCTATTTTTATTTTTATTTTATCATTCTTCAACGATGTGTTAAACTAGCCGGGAAGGCTCAACCCTTCAACCAATATATGGACTGAATACTGACTACATAGTTCGTCGTAGTGTAAGGTTTTTGATGATACACGAGTTGTAACTATCCTACACAAAATATATTATTTTACGAAGTATCAGATTCAACACTTTCTAATAAAATGTAAGCAAATGAAAGCATATTTTGCTAAAATTAATGCCTGATGTGACATCTCGTTGTAAACTAGTAAAGTTTTGAAGAGATATGAATACTATTTAGGTTTGCGCTGCCAACGTATTTTACGAGGTGTCACCACTGTCCCGTTTACAGAAACAAGTATCACCGGATGAATAAATGTGATGCAAATTTAAGATGTATGCAAGGACTGCAGAAGATGGCGCTCTATATCTAACTTTACCAAGAGATCAAAGTATACATTTTATTATTTTAATATATTTTATTGTGGGGAATATCTATTCGGTCATATTTTTGTACCCAGCCTATAATTTGAAGAAATCGCGAAGTCCCTAGGAAATCTTTTTATATTTCGAACAAGGTCTGATTTAGTTATTAAAAATGTATTGATTACATTTTTCGTTCGAATTACCTTGATTAAGTTCTGATAATAATATCATACAAATGTATCAATAATCAACGACTCATTAATTCTAACTTATCGGCGTCTAACTTTCGGTAATTAGAAGTGACAAATAGAAAGGGATAGAAAGAGCTCAAAATTGGCAGTGCCTAAATTCTAAGGCAAGTACAAATTTCGGACTATTTGATATTTCGAATATTTGGTAAATCGGAATGTTATAAGATACCTTTTAAATTTTGAATTATCTAGGGTTAACTGTATATGTAACTTGTAGATTTTTATGTCTTGTTATTAAAGCATAATCTCGTCAAGGATTACACTAGTTAAAAGAATTTCCTACATTTTTGTGGAAAGGCGTGAAAATAAAAATCGCTAATATAGTAAACCTTTTTGCGTCCCAAAAATGTCTTCACATTACCTATACAGAATATCAAATAAACATATACATATTTATGTATAGTTGCGTTTATCGGTATTGAAAGACCAGGATATCATAAAAAACTTACAGTCAGTTGCAGAAAACTGTCTTTAAAATCGACATTAGTTAATCCGTCATTATCGCTAATATTCCATTAAATTTAAAGACGTTGCACAAAACTGTTGCGGGTCCCTTTAATGGGACTTTAACTAAAGAAGACATTAAAAAGTGTTGCAAGTTAAAACACATATTTTGAATGAACTGATTACGTAGTATTTGTATACTCTGTGGAACTGATTGAATGTAAATTGTCATTAAGGATGGAAGGATGCGAATCCCGCTTCGAAAGAAACCGATTTTTTAAAATGACGATTTATCGATCGTGACTCGATTTATTTCATGTAGTTAAAAGACACTATAAAAATCAATACAATACCATTTGTTACTACTTAGTTACTTGTAAACTAAGACTTAGTTATGAGTTTTTCCAGAGCTAATCACATTTTTTACCTAATACCTATATCTATATTTTGTATTTTATTAAATATCTCTATATTTAATAGATTAGGTATATGTGTTATTTTAATTAGCTACTATTAAATGTATTTTGAAGTGTCTTAATAGTGGAATACGTATAAATATCTAATTTTCTTCTAATTCCCTGAACCGATTCAATTAATGTGTTCCGATTTAAAATAGGTATCAACCTTTTTGGTTCGCGGGAATAAAATCCTAGATGACCATTGACCAGCCCTAGTTGTCAATAATGTCATCATGAGCGTTTCTGTCATCTCTGTATTTAGGAAAAATCCTAATTTTTTACGATAAAAATATTATCAATTGCTTTAATGTGGTGTTGAATTATCTTTCATTGGTATCGTAACACCGTTTGTAAGAGAGAAGATTTAATGTAGCTTCTAGGTGTTTGTTATTGTTGTGATTAATTGAGAATTGGACTCGTCTCGAGTTTTCCTTTTGTAGAAAGAATTTTCAGTATTATTCATTAACCATGGTATCTGATGCAACACAGGCTGGTTCAGGCAGTATGCATCGCCCTTTTACTAACTTTTTAAGCAAAGAATTAACCAAAGAATGGTATAATATTGCACCCACAGAGGAAGTACGAATTACCCCCAGGTGACTTGGTATTTTAGTAAAATAAATATATAATAAAATAAATTAATTTAAAACAAGATAAGTCGTTTTATTTATTCTTAAAAATAACTACTTAATAGTTAACACTTCTTTAGCATTTACCCAGTCTCTATAAAGAACAAGGTATATACATCTATTAATACACCTATTCCCCGAGCATGATATGGAAATACCTAAGGAAGGCCTATGTTTGGCAGGAAGCTGATCTTCGGTAGATCCAGTAGCGAAGAATCACAAACATCTATATGACGAAAATTGCGCGGACGTAGGAGCATAAAATTTGGTACACTTATAGTTTATGTGTAGGAGAAGTGCAGAACGCTAATATTTTTCATAAATAATGCTTATAAAGTACATTCATAATCAATAAATAAATAAATCAATAAATAAAACATTACACACACTACCATGCATAGTAGGGGAAGGTAGGGTAATTGAGAACGGCGGGTAATTGGGAACACGTTGATAAGTTCCACTTCCCCTCCCCGTATCCCGTCTCGCGGCTATTCGAGGTATGCTTCCCCCGCCCCTAAGTGCGCAAGCGACAGTGGGAACTGGAGGATGCACGCATCTTGACACGGTGAGTCAAAATGTTTTTATTGCATTTTTGTTATAAATTTTGTGTTTTCATACATTAGATGCAAATGTCATATTTTTGAGTACAATGACACCATATTTCGTAAGTTTATTTCATGGATAATCCGTTTTAAAATTTTACGTGTTATAGGATTCACTTATAATGCTATCGAAGGTCGCGACCATTTTTATTCAAATTATCGACTGCCGGTAATTAGGAACGGTGAGTGGCGGGTAATTGGGAACGTTCATATTTACAATTTGTTTTTATATTTTTATTACAATACATTTTTTTTAGATGAGGCGAGACGTTGATGCAGCCAGACTGAACCAGACACCACCAGTTCAAATATCAGATTCACATGACCACGATAAAGCTTTGGGCACATGTGCAATGCACTTCCAGAGAGACCAGCAAAAGTTACGTGTGTGATATGTGTCATGAAATGAAAAAATATTTTTTTCCGTTATAAGCAGACAGATAAATAATGTTTTTAAGTTTTAATAAAAGTTGATTCCTTTTTTAAGAGAAAATACTTTTTTTGCCTTTTAACTTAAGTGTTCCTAATTCCCCCACCTTCCCCTATCGTATTTGACAAAACGTCAAATTGACAGACATTGCGATGATATTAAAAGAAGAAGAAATGAAAAGAGGTTTCTCATTGAAGGAGGTTAATATAATGAAGAGGTTGGTTATTCATAATGCGCCGGAATATATTAATTTGAATTTTACAAAACGAATAGCAATTCGTTAAATAAAAATTATCCTTGAACGTATGTTAAGTGGTATTGTAAATTAAATCGTATATGGTCGAATTTTGACCATTAGGCGACCACTAGTATCAATAACTATGTGAGGCCATCAATAGTCAATAATAATAATCAAATTGAGTATCTCGCAAATGCGTAAAGCTGTAGAAATCCTGTATCTCACACGAAACTCTTCTCCGTCATGTTTTTCAAATAAATTTATCCTATCTGGTACACGACGTCGTCGTGGAAGGAGCGAATAAAGATGATAGGCTTGAAAGGGACATTATAAATAATACTGTAATAAAGTAAAAAAATATTACTAGCACTATTTACAAAAGAATTGAGAGTTTAATAACAAGTTTAATGGATGTTTGACTAGGCATTAAAAATTATAACCCCAAACTGTCAATTTAATGCTCCTTTAGCGCTAATGACGTTTTGTGCAACGTAAAAAATAGGCTAAAGTCCCGATTTGACGTTTCTTTAATTAAAGTTAATCCGGCATTAAAATAAGATAGAAATACTTCTTTGTGCAACACTTTAAAGCTTCATTAATATTTAAAGTCACTTTAAAAATTTAATGATCGTTCCTGCAACTGACTGTTATACAGTCAGTTGCAGAAAACTGTCTTTAAAATCGACATTAGTTAATCCGTCATTATCGCTAATATTCCATTAAATTTAAAGACGTTGCACAAAACTGTTGCGGGTCCCTTTAATGGGACTTTAACTAAAGACGACATTAAAAAGTGTTGCAAGTTAAAACACATATTTTGAATGAACTGATTACGTAGTATTTGTATACTCTCTGGAACTGATTGAATGTAAATTGTCATTAAGGATGGAAGGAAGCGAATCCCGCTTCGAAAGAAACCGATTTTTTAAAATGACGATTTATCGATTGTGTTTGGATTTATTTCATGTAGTTAAAGGACACTATAAAAATCAATACAATACCATTTGTTACTACTTAGTTACTTGTAAATTAAGACTCAGTTATGAGTTTTTTCAGAGCTAATTACATTATTTACGTAATACCTATATCTATATTTTGTATTTGATTAAATATCTCTATATTTGACAGATTAAGCATATGTGTTAATTTAATTAGCTACTATTAAATGTATTTTGTAGTGTCTTAATAGTGGAATACATATAAATATCAAATCTTATTCTAATTCACTGACCGATTCAATTATGTGTTCCGATTTAAAATAGGTATCAACCTCTTTGGTTCGCGGGAAGAAATTCCTAGATCGCCAGCCCTAGTTGTCAATATTGACATCATGAGCGTTTCTGTCATCTCTGTATTTAGGAAAAATCCAATTTTTTACCATAAAAATATTATCAATTGCTTTAATGTGGTGTTGAATTATCTTTCATTGGTATCGTAACAGCGTTTGTAAGAGAGAAGATTTAACGTAGCTTCCAGGTGTTTGTTATTGTTGTGATTAATTGAGAATTGGACTCGTCTCGAGTTTTCCTTTTGTAGAAAGAATTTTCAGCATTATTCATTAACCATGGTATCTGGTGCAATACAGGCTGGTTCAGGCAGTATGCATCGCCATTTACTAACTTTTTAAGCAAAGAATTAACCAAAGAATGGTATAATATTGCACCCACAGAGGAAGTACGAATTGCCCCCATGTAATGACGGTATGGTATTTTAGTAAAATAAATATCTAATAAAATAAATTAATTTAAAACAAGATTAGTCGTTTTATTTATTCTTAAAAATATACAAGGTATATACATCTATTAATACACCTATTCCCCTAGCATGATATGGAAATACCGAATGTTATTTCAAGATGCGAGAAGATTAAAAGAAATTCATAACATTTCAGGAATTACAATTTATTTTTACAGAACTATTATAAACCAACAATCCGTCTCATCGACCAATATTCGAATTAATTATTTTCCGCCATTTTTAGGGTTCCGTAGCCAATGGCAAAAAACGGAACCCTTATAGATTCGTCATGTTTGTCTGTCTGTCTGTCCGTCCGTATGTCACAGCCATTTATTTCCGAAACTGTTGAGCCTACATAGTTGAAACTCTGTAGGTTGATGTATTTCGATAACCGCTATTCGAATTTTGAATAAAAATTATTAAATTTAAAAATTAAAGGGTTTTTACATCCATACATGGAACTGATTCAAAAAAAATTTTTTTCAGCTAACATACCCGTGATGGGTGTCTTTTTTAAAGACATATCCATATATGTCTTTAAAAAAGACATAAAGGTTTTCGTCAAAATCAACCGTTTGAAAGTTAGACGCTTCCAAAGAGGAAAAATGAGTGCCCCCCCCCCTGTAACTTTTAAAATAAGAGAGTGAAAAAGCAAAAAAAAAATATATGGTGTAGATTTCAATAGAAACTAACAACGAAAATTGGTTTGAACGAGATATCAAAAACCGTAAATATAACTTTGTCGTTCATACAAACACTATGTAAAACCAAGTTATTTTGTAACTTTTATAATATGGCATCTACTTGCTGTTACGGAACCCTTCATGGGCGAGTCCGACTCGCACTTGGCCGGTTTTTAAATATATCATTTGACGTTCCATTTCAGCTAACATTTATTTTAAACAGTTTATGTAGTCTATGAAATGACGAAAAAGGTTTAATATGAAATGACGAAAAAGGTTTAATATATTTATTCCTATGAATAGTACTCAGTAATTAAATACTATTATATTATAATTACATCCTACATTATATCTGTCTGGTGTTGCTAGAGGTTGTTAACACTAAGGAAGGCCTATGTTTGGCAGGAAGCTGATCTTCGGCAGATCCAGTAGCGAAGAATCTCAAACATATCAATAACTATGTGAGGCCATCAATGGCTCTATTTCTTCGAGTTTGTTTGTAAATTGAGTATCTCGCAAATGTGTAAAGCTTTAGAAATCCTGTATCTCACACGAAACTCTTCTCCGTCATGTTTTTCAAATAGCTTTATCCTATCTGGAATTACACGACGTCGTCGTGGAAGGAGCGGATAAAGATGAAAGGGACAAAATAATACTGTAATAAAGTAAAAAAATATTACTAGCACTATTTACAAAAGAATTCAGAGTTTAATAACAAGTTTAATGGATGTTTGACTAGGCATTAAAAATTATAACCCCAAACTGTCAATTTAATGCTCCTTTAGCGCTAATGACGTTTTGTGCAACGTAAAAAATAGGCTAAAGTCCCGATTTGACGTTTCTTTAATTAAAGTTAATCCGGCATTAAAATGAGATAGAAATACTTCTTTGTGCAACACTTTAAAGCTTCATTAATATTTAAAGTCACTTTAAAAATTTAATGATCGTTCCTGCAACTGACTGATAGAGATTTACCGCGTTCCTAGAATAACTTACACATGGCATTTTCACTGTGTATGAAACCATGTCAATACACCATCTTTTATCTCTGTCTGTCGTTAGTAAACTATGCATTTATACGTGTATGGACTATCTGTCGGTCTCTTAAAAGGGTTGTATTATACAGGTGTAGATCAAGCTTTTTCAAATAGTTGAACAT
Source organism: Spodoptera frugiperda (assembly GCF_023101765.2). Taxonomy (NCBI): domain Eukaryota; kingdom Metazoa; phylum Arthropoda; class Insecta; order Lepidoptera; family Noctuidae; genus Spodoptera; species Spodoptera frugiperda. The sequence goes on from NC_064236.1 coordinate 16,133,046, forward strand.
TCTCAATTCATTTTTAACTTTATGGTTTTGTGATAAAGTCAGAAATGTGGGATTAGCATCCAAATTGTGGAACAAGCACGAATGATGGCTTCCATTTAAGTTTCTTGATTACAAGCCAATTTACGTAGTTCTCATGTCTCATAATATCATATTTAACAATTTTCGCACACTTTGCAAATATAACAATTTATTATCTCGCGTTTTCTAAACTACTAGTTTAGTTAAGTTAGTTACTTGAAATTACTTAAGTGACATTAAGCTAAAAATAAAGATACAAGTCAATGATTTAAACGTTAACGTCACCGCGCTCACTGTCGAGAACTGACGTCATACCCGTGGAGCTGTGCACTACTCGTATTTCCAGTTTCTACAACTTTATGCTACCCTGGTACGTGAGCGGGAAAATGAATCAAATCAAATCAAATTAAATTAAATTAAATTAAATTAAATTAAATTAAATTAAATTAAATTAAATTAAATTAAATTAAATTAAATTAAATTAAATTAAATTAAATTAAATTAAATTAAATTAAATTAAATTAAATTAAATTAAATTAAATTAAATTAAATTAAATTAAATTACATTAAATTAAATTAAATTAAATTAAATTAAATTAAATTAAATTAAATTAAATTAAATTAAATCAAATTGTTCATTCGTGGTTCATATGTTACATAAAGGTCTTAACTTTAATTTGCTCTTGCCGTGATCCGCCACATAGGGCATAATTAGATAATATTAAAAATAATTTTAATTAAATACAGCATTGAAGATATAATTATATCTTTATAAAACAAGTAGGGTACTTACTTAAATTAAAGTGAAGTGATCTATTTAATTATAACTAGTGGTCGCCTAGTGGCCGAAATTCGACCATATACGATTTAATTTACAATACCACTTAACATACGTTCAAGGATAATTTTTATTTAACTCAAACTCAAACAAACTCTTTTATAAAACTCTATTCATATAAGACGTGAGAATATCATCGCAATGTCTATTGATTTTGACGTTTTGTCAAATACGATCAGATACTATGCATGTGTGTGTAATGTTTTATTTATTGATTTAATGTACTTTATAAGCATTATTATTGAAAAATATTAGCGTCCTGCACTTCTCCTACACATAAACTATAAGTGTACCAAATTTTATACTCCTACGTCCGCGCAATTTTCGTAAAAATGGATATGAAGTTTTTGCATCACGTATTAATATATAGATTTCTCATTACTTTCTTAGGTGAAAAATCCTTGTATTTACCTATTGCATGATAGTTATAAAAAATGTATTTCTATGCTCAATAATAGTCAATAATAGCTAGTTTTTCAACGTTCAAAGCGATAATATTATAACAATTAAAACGTGGAAAATATTTCAATGAAAGTGTAACTACTACTAACCGATAACTATCATTCACAAACATAAACGTTGAACTTGTAATATCAGAACTTCGCCGCCCACCCGCCCGCATATCACTTTCTTTAAGGTTATAGTACCCTAGTACACACGCGGAAAATACAAGATGCGGGAAAGCGGCCTGTTGCTACGGCCATTTTATGGATGGAAGCCATGGAAGGTTATTATTATATATAGCCATTTAGTCTCTTAAGCTCTTTGTCAAACACATTATGTTCTTGACAAAGCAACGTTTGTTTTTTTTATGATCCATATTTTTGGTGTTGATAATTTGTTTTCTTTTTTAATTTAAGCGGAAAAGTATTATATGCGGTCAAAAGACATGTTGCCGCAAACATTTGATGGCTGCATATTATTGTTTTTATCTTAACATTTGAAACTAATTTACTTAGTATTACAACAATTTGTTATTATAAAATGCAATATTATATATTATGCACTTGTAACTCTTCTGGTGCTACGGGTTGCCATGAGCGGCGCTGATGGCTTACCATCAGATAATCGGTCAGTTCGTTTGCCGTCCAATACGATTATAAAAATGTACATTTAAATAATAGGTACTAATATTTATGTTATTCTAAATATATGTATATTATCTCCCCGTTGCTGCTGCAAAAGAAAAATAACTAAATATATGTATTAAATAAAAAGCTAAAAAGCTAAAGTAAAAGACAAAATAATAATATGTTTTACTGCCTACTACTATCGAAAGCCATTCTTGTTTGTGATGATATGAGTTTGCCGCCCGCCCGCTTTTTTAATTGCTCATAAGTTATAGTATCCTAGTACTCATGCGGGAAATCCAAGATGAGGGAAAGTGGCCTGTTACTGCGGTCGTTCTATGGATGGATGGTAGCATGTAGCCTGTGTGTTAAACAAGGGCTATTCTGTCTGACAAAACAAAATGTTCTATTATCTTTTATCTTCCTTATAAGAACTTTATGTGATAAATATCACAGCATTAAAATAATAATGATAAGAAATAAATAAAACTCAAAGTCACGCATGGAGTTCTCCCACAAGACACGGTTTTTTTTTAATCTTTAATAAATATGTTGGAGGGTTTAATCACACAATGATTATGTCACAGGAACTTTAACAAAATATAAATATAAACATAAAAGAACTTAATTTTTATTAATCAAAATATTTTTAACCAGTAAATACACTTTTTTAGCTTTGTCTGATAAAGGTACAGACAAAACACTATTAAATTTGCCAACATTATAATTAAATTTAGGAAACATTTGTTTTCTTTCGACTTCGCCCCGAACACATTCCGACAGAATATGGTGCACATCTTCTACTATATTACACACTGCACAGTCAGGCGACTCGACTTTGCTAAAACACGGTTAAACATTGGCTCGTCCTATACTTATTGTTAAAACATGTCATAGTATTTAAGTGTTTTTATTACTTTTCAATGTATCAATTAAGGATTTTTCTTTTTCTCCATTTACTATAATTATGTGTTATGTATAACGCTTTGGCCTAATAATGGTAATGTTATACTACTTTACCTTAAATCAAATAAAAAATAGGGTTTAATTTCTATCATAATTTTGAAGTTAATGTTAAAATATCCCCACTGCATCTTAGATATTCCTTACATAATATAATACGCGATCTTGTGTAAAAAACATGTGGAATCTTCAAAATATCGAATAGTTACGATTAATTCAGTGACTTAGTAGAAAGTGAAATACCCTTTCTACAATCGGTAATAAACGTAATTAGAATATGAGGCCTCTTAGGATAATTACTGAATCTTTCTATAAAACATAGCTACAGACCATAACAAAATTGACATTATATGTTATAAAATCTACAGATTATTTTAATACCTGTGTCTAAAAACGATACTGGTACCATATGTTTAAAAAGTCTTAAAAATTAGATTGGCTTTGTAAACAGTCAGCCGCTTACCGCTATATCACTTGCTTTAAACTTATTCTACCCTGGTACAGGTGTGACGAAAGCAAAATGCCGCATGCCGCCGTCAACTCATCTCCTGCTATAATAGTTACGAGAGTGTATTATATTTGTTTTATTAATGACGATGTCTATTTTTATAGTTTAAAAATTTAAATTCTTACTTTAGTATAAAATAAATTCATCAAAAAAGTATTTATTTTTCCGACAGTTCATTGTCCTCATCTTGTTTTACAAACTTTCTAAGTTGAAATCAATTTAGCCCGTCAGTTGGATAAGGATTTTTTTATGAATTATGTTCAAGTAGTTATCGGAGTAGCATCGTTGATTAAAGGCAACAAAAAATTTGTATTTCTAAATAAATTCTAATTAATGTGATACTCTTACTTAACTGATATAGCCAAAAATAAATTATACAAACAATAGGTGTATTATACCTGCGTTCTTCTCTCGCTTTAAGCGATAAAGTACTAGCTTTAGTCGGGACGTCGATGAAAAGAAAGAACTCCTTACGTTTCATTTTCTCCTAGTAACCGATTCTATTTATAACGATCAGGTTCAGAATGGGGGCTCAAAATCAATACAAGGTACTGACGTCACAGCAAATGCATCCTCGCAGCTCTGCCGCTCTGTTACCAAAAGTTTTGGGTATTGATTTTGTACCGCTAACGGGACAACTCTTCAAATGTTACCCACCACCACGTTAACTTACTGAAAAAAATATGAATGTATATTAAGCTATATGTGTCCCAAATTATCGCATGTGATGTATCACGTAAATAAATGAACGTAATATGGTTTGATGAGCTGCGATAGATATCCAGATAATAGTTTTTTAGTGGTACATGAAAGCCTATTTAAGTACCAAATATTTGTATTTGAATCGATGTTACTGTGTCATGCGTTGTGTTGTGTGTAATTGCTCAATAACAATTTTATTAAACAAATTTAATTGGGGAATAACTTTAGTTTGTAGTACATAAGCTAAGCGTATCATTTATTCCGAATAAAATTATATTTGTTTAATGTTATTATTCAGCTTTTTTATCAGACTCTAAGAGAGTGACTTTAGTGACATCATAGCAGAACCTCCTCAAATTTCTAATGCACTGGTATTGCAGCTTCCAATACATTGATCTGCGTGCTTTTAAACTCCGCTAGCTGTAAACAACTGTTTTTTTTTATTTAGTCATATAGTGTATTAAATTTTCGTATTTCAATGTTCAACTAAAAGTAAATCACAACTAATCTGGGAACAAACCTATCAGGTTAGATTATAGACCCAACAACAGATTCCTCACGATATTTACCGTCTCAAGAAACATTGTCTCTGCTGTAATATTTATGCCTTTTTAGACGTGTAACGCGCGCCCTTTTTGCGAATGGTATGTTGGTGCATACGCTATCTGTCACCACTCAATAACAAACCCGTTAGCTGGTGTTCTTAAACTTGTAGAAAAACATGTAACCAATTCAACTATAGGCCCAATGACTCAGACGGCTAGACTGAGTCTGGTGAAAGGCTGTCAATGTGCCGGAGATTGATACTAATAATGACTTTGTGTATATTACTAATTATAGTGTACGTAAAGCGAAAATAAATCGCTAATGTGTCGTAACGTAACATTGCGCTTTTTCATATGCGTTGTTTTCAAATAAGATTAACTCATTTTTTTTCTGTTTCAGGTAATATAAAAATCATCTTAAAGGCACTACTTAATTGCTTCAGATTTAAATGGAGGGTCTTTAATCGGTAAGAATTTAGTGCATATTTAATGAAAATAGATATAAAAAATTTTTTTTTTTGCAAAAAACAAAATTCAAAAAGGTTTTCGGCACATGCAGGACTTGAACCTACGACCTTCGCGGTCACTTTATTCGCGACGCTCTGTACTATCCAACTGAGCTAATGTGCCAGGTGCAAGATCAGTCGAATTTCACGATCCCTTTAGACCCTTCATGTGCAACAAAGGCTACTAGCGCCCTGAAGCCATGCATTAAATCACGAATAGGTTGCGGCCAGATGTGGAACTAAAGCGTTTCAAGTTTTCCAAGTTATATACTGCACTAGTTAAAACCTAGATGGCAGTAACTTCTAAATCTCGATCAGAGTGCGTCCTATACTGGTTATTAATAAAAATGAATTCAATGTAATTAAAAGAAAAGTTCAGACTTATTTATTAGTCTGACTCTTTTTTATGCTAGGTTAAAAATTGCGCTACCTTATTGTATGTTTATAATATTATATCAGTTAACAATGCTGTAGCTGTGAGTAAACACATAACAACTAACGATAAACATTAGTTTTGATTTCTTTTCATTTCCAAGAAACAGTTTAAGTAAATGCTAAAAACAAACTAGTTTTCACAAATTTCCAAAACGTGATTACTAGTTTGTTAAAATTGTAACCGATAAAAACAATTATGTTAATTTCTGTAGAGATTGCAATTGACCTAAAATTAATAAATGTACAAGCGTCGCGCCGCCGTTTCTCAATAAAGTTGAGAATGTGGAATGTTTTCCTTAATTTGCAATTTAGATTCTATTAACATTTTTATATGTAACCCTGGTATTTGCGCAGGGTAGTTCAATTAAATTAACATATGTTTCGACAACTATTTAATAATATGTATTTAAATGGAAACAAATATAACATGCTAACAAAATAATAACGTAGCCAAATAATGTATCTGCTATATATCTCGAGCAGGACAACGTAACCGAGCCCGCTAGCTTTATAAAATTGGTATATATGTTGCTTTGTTTGGTATTTGTGGACTAGGATAGCATAACAATACAACAAATTCTCCTGCCACTAAAATACAGTGCACACATGTAAATGTTTCAGTGTGCGAATTATCTGTAAGAACGTATAATCTCGTGATCTTGTCTAGCGCATTTGAAATTCTATTGCTATCGTCTCGTACATTAAAATAAAAGGTTGATTGTGGGCGGAGCAAAACTGCAGTAACTTAACCCTTGTTGCATATATTGATTCTCTTTACACTTATAGCTTAAACATACATCTATCTCCTTCTATCAGAGACAGCCGCATGGAACCAGTGTTGAGGAACCATACGATGGCCTAATTGAACTTCTTGATCACAAGGCACATTGGCGCAATGGTAGCGCTTCGCGCTCATAAAGCGAAGGTTGTGGGTTCGAGTCCTTCATGTGTCAAATCTTTTATTATTATTTTTTATTTGAATCAGTTTGTTTTCAAATATGTTTATTACGTTTTGGGCATATTTTCTAATATTTCTAAAAGGCAAAAAAAAAACCTTTTAGATAGAGAAGATATGGATGAAGGATATCTGTAGTCCAAATAAGAGTATATATTATCTCTTTCAAGTTATTGCTTCAAATAATAATGATAGTAGACGATATAGAAAATGAGTATTGGATTAATGAAACAACCTTACATAAACAAGGATACAAAGTATTCGTATTTGCATTTATTACTTAAGATAACATATAAGTTTTTAAACTGACATGGTTACTAACACTAGAATTGGAACTTAAAACGGGATATTTACCATGTTTTTAAATTTTTATGAGTTTAGCTTAGAGTTTAGGTTAGCTGAGCAACAGTGCCGAAATATCGGAAACTCATAAATTTTTTTCCCGTTTTATGATAACATTTTTATTTATTACTTAACCGACATGACATTTTTTACATAAGATAACATATAAGTTTTTAAACTGTCATGGTCACTAACACTAGAATTGGAACTTAAAACGGTTAAATAATAACATTTTCTTTTTCATTTATTTATTATACTTGTTTATTACATTTTTGAATATTAAATTAAAAAGAAAAAAAAACATTTAAAAATATAAAAAGCAGTAGCCCACCAGTAACGGGATAAATCCAAGCTACCGGTGGTCAGGGCTCAAGAGAGAGGAATTTCCGGACAATACGCGCCGTGTCCAGAAGTACTGCCTTCTGCATCAGGCTCTTGATCCAACCGTCTAACGTTAGCCTACTCAGGTGTTGGTCGAGGCTTTTGGCTATAAGGCCATTAGCAGATTAATAAAAATTAATAATAATAACATGTTTATTAAGCGAATTAACAGCATTTTACTCATTTTAAAATACCTACTAAAATCGTTGTTTAGTAAAAGCGGTACTTACAACTCTCAACTTCAATAGGTTTGTAATATAAGGGCTATCTTAAAGTATATTTTTAAGTTGGGGCAACTTAATCTGTTAATAGTATGTTTTCTGTCAGCATAAAGTACATACAAAACAAACTCGTAGCTCACAGGCTACGCCGTAGCACAATGGCTACGTCGTAGCTGTGTGGCTACAACATATTACTACGCCTACGACGTGCTGTAGAAAATATCACAAATTGGTTATGGAACAAGAGCAATAAATACTGGTTACTATTTAGATATTATTTGGTTACACAGCTAGATACAAGTAATTAGACCAAGCTCCTCATAATATTGATTACGGAAATATTATATATATTTTATTTAAGTATGAAACAACCTACTTATTATATTAATACCTACATATTTTATAAAGTGGCACCGAATCTACCAAAAATACGCAATTTTTGGAACTACTGCAAAATAAACTTTTAATTAAGATTTCACAGCATACTACTTAAGTTTCAATATAATCATTATTTATCTTTGAAATCCAAATAAGAGGCATCATTGCTCATACACATACAAACATAGGTAATTTTTTATCATTTAATATTTTAGTAATTCGTATTTTTAAAAGAGCTTTACAATAATATCGTTATCTTAATTCATATCCAACACAGTAATTATTTAAACAAAACAAGCAAACTCAAATTATTATTTACTAACACAAAGTCAAAAGGCCTTTTTATTAGGATATGTTAATGTAATACATTAATATAAAACCATATAATATTGTAAAGCTTATTCGAATTGTTTTCTTTTGGCTGTATTATAATTTCGCCTTTTAATTGTTGAGGCCAGTTGAGGCCACAGGTGAGATCGCAGTCAAACGCCTATCTAGATTTTTAGATTAAAATAGTACGGTACCAAATATTTCCATGCAAATAAAATACTCCAATAGGTATATGAATTGTATAATCAGGCTCCATAACTTTAGATGAATAAAATTTAAGTTAAGGCTAAGGTTTCGACTACTCCATGAAAATCAACAAACTCTCTTTGATTTATGTCATACTAGTTCTACTGGCACGCGCCCAGTTTTCATCAAACCGATTTGTAAGTTAAGTTGTTGTTACTTTTATTCTAACACTTTAAGTTTGATAATTGTAAACTAAAAATAATAACAATCTCGGTTAAAAATATTAATTAAATACTTAATTCATTCAAAATCAATAATAAAAGTCTAAGTAGTCTATTTAATGGCATCGAAGTCAAAGTCAAAATTATTTATTTCAATTAGACCAGCAAGGCACTTTTGAACGAAAAGTAAACTCTGTAGTGTTTTATTAAATACAATGAAGATCTGTCTTTCTGATTATTGACAAGTCATGTTTAAACGTTTTTTTTTAAATATTATATACTGGCTCATATTGAAAGTTCTATTTCATTTTTATATGAGCATTTTATTAACAAATATAAAAAGACTACAAAATTCACTTAAAAAACTTAAGTTTCTTTAAAAATCTAAGTCCTTTTACGGCTCGATCTTCTATACATTTATACTTTCCTGGTAACTTGCATACGGTTGGCATAGCAACCGAGGTGAAATCGACTATCGAGAGAACGACTGCTCAAGTGAAGCAGTCGTTCTCTCGAATAGTAATTATCAATCGTATCCACTACAGTCAATTACAAAATCAGAACGCAGAATACTCTTACATGCCTCTACACAAACAAGCAAAAATGGGAAAATTAAAAAAAAAAGATAATGTGGAGTAAAATTTTGACGCATCCACATTTTATCTAATCATTATCATTATCAACAGCCTATAAATGCCCACTAATGAACAAATATCCTTGCTTACATGGAAAAGGTTTAAGCTTTAATCACCACTATTGGTCAAGCCGGATTGAAGACTTCAAAGTTATAAAATAATAAAAAATTATAAGCCCAGGTTTGGTTTCTTCACAATGTTTTCCTTAGCCGTTTGCCACTAACTAATTTAAAAAAGTATATAAAACTTGGAAAATGTCACATTAGCACTTGCTGTTAATAGGTTTCGAATCCACATTTTCATTTATGCATCAGTAAATGTTAATGAATTTTTCCTTTAATAATTAATCGGTTAAAAAATATTAATTTAGGTAAACTATACAGTACTTTGCTACAAAATAAGTACACCTACAAAATACAAGAGCCCACTTAAAATGGCCTGGCCAGGGTATGCTGAAAGTCAGAGTGTAATTTTCACATAACTTCACCGGATTTATGCCGTGCTAGTGCTCTTGGCACGCGCATCGATTTATTATCACATGATTTTGCAAGCACTGTATTTCAGACACTACTAACGAAGAGTTTTATTTTTCTTTCTTTAGCCAGTTATATTCTTTTCTGCGGGATATTATTATTGTATTAGCTGCACAATATAGCTATCGCAGGACTCCCTGAAGACTTTGCGTATGGCTGTCACACTCGCACACAGACGTAGTTCACAGCGTAAATGTGTGCAATTTAAACACAAACACATCGAGGGGAAATGGAAAATGTACTTCTTTGCAAACATCGTGCCCTGGTACATTGAATCTATTTATAGATTTTTTATGAGGGATAGTCGTACCACAATATTATGAACACTGTTACGTTTACAACTAAGGTTTGTTTGACATATAACAAAATATAATAACGTGTTAAGTGAAATTTACAAATGTAAATTTCTTCAGATTTAAATTGTTTCAGATAATGCAATCATTTATTGAAGTTACAACTTGTTCGATTCCTCGACGGAGCAACTTTTTGTGTGTTCCACAAATTGTTGTATCTAGTTTGAGTGCCATGTGTATGTGTAATTGTATGTAGGTGCTCTATTTGTAAATATACTCATTAAATGTGTTAGTGTAGGTTAATATGAAATATGTTTACAGTTATTGTGTCCTAGTAAAACATTTTAGTAAAGTCATAGACAGCAGCCACTTAATTATGTAATGTATTTTTATATATTTATTAATTTAATACTAGTTTCATCTTCACACTTGTACCGATGCCCACAGATTTTTTTAGTAAAAATTTTGAAAACTATACAAATACACGTCATTTAATTTCAAGAGGCTCTCAATCATATTTTCGGTATATACTACAAATACCTTATAAAATGACTGATATTTAGAATATTTATTTCAGTGGCTTTACAGAATTCTATAATTCGTAGAGTTCGAAGAAAGTTTTGGAAAATTACATAAAATACTGCTTCGATTATGCAATCTGTTTTTACGAACAGTTACAGTTATATTTTTACGGTACCATTAAAGAAACTTCTACGTTTCTAACAATGTCCACTTGCTTTTTCATTTCACAGTTCTTTACAATTATGTTCTCCTAGTACCTTGCACACGGTTGGCATAGCAACAGAGTTGGAATCGGGAGAGTGGTCGCGTCACTTGTTTGTCGGCTTCGGTATATTAAGTATTTGCTTTTATTACGATTTAGAAATATAGTAAGCAGTAAAAATTACATGTATTTTAGTCACTACACAAATCCGTAACGTTTTAAACCCTATACAATAATTGGTATAATGTGGCAGGTGCGAAAATTATAAAAGATTACTTAAAACTAGGCTTACTTTTACATTTCAATAATCCTATAGTATATAATTAATTCAGCTTTTACTTGTTGTGCATATAAATAATCTGTATGTATATGTGGTTAATCTCTTAAAAATATTAACAATCTCATAAAAAAATATAAAAAGATAAAATGTAAATGAACAAAAAGGGGCACATGTGGGACTTGAACCCACGACCTTCGCATCTCAACCTTGGACGCGACGCTCTACACTATCCAACTGAGCTAATGTGCCCGTTGCAACCCCAGTCCAAATTTGCGATCTGTTTCCTCCCGCAAATGCAACTAGCTGCAACAGCGCTCTTGATATTAAGTAGCGGCTAGACAAGGAACTAATTAATGAATAACTAAAGTAAATGGCATTCCTATCAATGAAAGTTTATTGTTATTGTCTAGATAACAATTTAGTGACATGTTTGATATTTAAAAAATAAGGATGTTTTATTATTTTGTAGCTTTAATGAAAAACAGGGCTCTCGCTTACCTGATTTTTTAAATTTCACTACTCTGAAGATTCTTTGGATGTCTCAAAAACTAAGGATCAAACTTTACTGGGGAGTTTTTATCAAAAAAAAAAATTGTGCAAATTCTTAACAGTTCAAAAATGATGACCAAGTTTTGTTACTTTTATCCTTATCTAAATTCTGGTATCGCAATATTTAACTTGCAGTGGTTTTCCACTGCAGGTACAAAGGTTTATCAAGTTGTCTTTCAGTCAAAAACTCCTAAATGGATCTGAATTAATTTGGCACAGCGAACGATTATTATATTCTGGAATAACACACTACGTAAGTTTAAGCTAGAGTGCAACCAGGTTTAAACCACATAATTAAATAGTTTATATCTATACTAATATTATACAGCTGAAGAGTTTGTTTGTTTGAACGCGCTAATCTCCAGAACTGCTGGTCCTATTTGAATAATTCTTTTTGTGTTGGATAGTGCATTTATCGAGGAATGCTATAGGCTTTAAAACATCACGCTATGACCAATAGAAGCCAAGTAAAGCGGGTGAAACCGCGCGGAAGTAGCTAGTAGTTTATATTTTCACATAATAGAGCACGCATTAGGAGAGCATTTTTAATCGCGTCTTTGTGTATGTGAAAGACCCTAGTTTCGGCGCGAATGAGTTGACTCGACCGGAGTGATACCAAGGTCTCAACATTTACATTATGTTTCGCCATTAAGTGACGTTCCAGACACCCTGACTCGTAAAACACCAGAAACGCAATTATTATTTCTATCTCCTCTGGTATTGCGGTTGTCCATGGGCGACGCTGAATGCTTACCATCAGTTACCGTCTTATACTATAAATAAAATAAGCAAAAAATATCTAGGTATTATTCATATGTACTACTTATCTAGTGAATAGTTGGAAGCCACTACCACAAGTCACAACTCTTGGGTACAAACACGGTAATCGATGCTAATAACTTACAACGGTCTGATTTAATAAATTAAAATGAGTTTATAATAAGAATGATTCCATAACAAACATGGCAAGATAAGCGTTGTCTGTGAAACATCTTCAGTCTCTGTCAGTGTTATATTCTGGTTCCCAAGTTTAAAAGTGAATGTGATTGCGTACATGTGACAGAGAGGTTCCAGCGAAGAGCTGCCTACGCAATAGAAAATGACACAGCATTAAAAGTGATATCTGACCACCACTTATAGGACTGACACTGGGTCTCCTGTCGAAGAAATTGTTAAAGCGAGATAGGTATTATTGTTGATAAAAATAAAATTATCGAGGTAGCCCAGAGGTTTTAGATGCGGTTCTCATGTATGAGGATGAGGGTTCGTAGCCTAACAAGAACACATGTGATTTTTTTAAGTTATATGCGGTTTGTAAGATTATTAAAATTGCAACTCGGTGGTTAAATAAGGGAGAAAGTATGTAGACAATGACGGATTTGTTTACGAATCGGAACGTAAAAATTTAAAAATATATTAACATACTGTGCGCTGCATCAGTTCCATTCGTATAGTTACTACTGTCTATTTAAGTAGTACAGAAAACAAATCTTCGGTAAAAAAAAGTTCAATTTAGTTCACGCATGCGCTCTGGTGACTAAACCACGTGCTTGCTAGTGTCAGATTCGTGTTGTACAACGTACAACCTCCTATTGCGTTCTGCTATCCTAGTAGCTTTGTTGATTCGCATATTTTTTTGTCTGAAACAGGAGCCTTATTTCGCCATTCTCAAAATGAAAAAACTGGTGGTCCTTGTAGTGATTTAAACAAAGTCTCCGATGATAACATGCGGTCAGTTTCAGGGTTAATAGTTGTATATTTTAAGGTATTTCCTTTTCCTCAAAATTTTAAGAATTTCGGTAATACAATGAAACTCACGGGCCTATACCAAGTGAACGTCATGGTGGGGTTCGTTTTCAGTAGTATCTTCTTGTAAGAATTTTCGCACGATCCGACATGTGTTGAGAGTTGCGGCTTTTTTATTATTATAATATTATAATGAGTTGTTTAAATGATTATGCGTAGTTGTGTTTGTACTTCCGAAGCACCGGAAAGTCTTACATATGTTCCTCAATCCAAGCAAATAAAAAAGGTTGCTTTATAAACCCGCGTGGTCTGCTTCGAACTGGGCATGCGTAGTATATACCTCTCAGCATCATGGATCCCTAGTCATCACTATCTATTTGCACTATCTTTCCGTGAATATCGCGTGATTATCAACCGAATATCTCCACAATTGAAGTTCAGAATCTATTTGAACGTCACGTTTTGATATTCATTTGATATTCACGTGATATTTCGTTTGGGATTCATTGAAATATCGTGCAATGTGATAGTAAGTATTAGGAGCTCATGATACCGGTGGAGGTATGATGCGACCAAACGAATTGTAATGGAGAGCTACATGTTTGCCGTAATAGTCCATATCTGTGAGACAGAAGTAATAATTTGTCATATCATTAACTCGATGGACAGCACTAGATCTGTGCAGAGTGTACACATTTTATGAAACAGAGAGAAAGGTTGTAAGTTATTTGAAGATAGAACTGTTGTTTCTGAAAAATAAAAAATATGTTTACTATGATTGTCGAATGCGAAGTTTTGTTAATGCACGAAATGTAAACGAAGTTTCGTTTGTAGCCCAAGTCTGTAACATTTTCGGACGCATACTTAAACAACGGATCCGTAGACAGTTATCTTGAACGAATGAAACGAACAATATAATGAATGTCCGAAGGCCGAATCAGAAAATGATCTTATGGTTGTACGTTGTTATGGATGCGGTCAACCCGATAATGATTTTCCGTGGTAACTTCACACCCACTTATCTCGATAGGTATCGCAGGTAAGGAGGATGTTGCGATAGTTGATACCGGATCTAAGTGTTGTGTTCTTGCTAGGCCAGGCATTCACTGTACGTGCTACTAATTTGTAGTGGTAAGTGTTTCGAAGTGATGGAGTATTACGTCAGACTCTTCGACTGATCGTATTAAGAAGTTAGTGAAGCTTACTATTACACAGATTTTTTGGTTGTTATTGCTGATTTTGGTTTTTATTGGTATGTATGTATATATGTATGCTTATGTATACGTATGCATGCATGTATGTAATTATATATTCTGTATAAGTACACACCTACACCTACAGCCACCTCCACTACCACTCAACAGCTCCATCCACCCAAAGGTTGCCTGGAAGAGATCACTATAAGCGATAAGGCCGCCTTTGTGCACTATCATGTTATAAGAGGTTAACCTAAGCTTAATTGTGTCTTAAAGGTGTACAATAAAGGTTATTTATTTATTATTTATTATATTTATTATATCAGAACTTTATTAGGTTAAGATTTTATCACAAACGTAGGAATAGCCCAGGTGTCGTGGTACTTTGCCAGTAGACCCCCATTTCAACGATACGTAAATCGATTTTTTTTTAAATCATTTATTCATTTAAGTTTACATATATTAACTTTTACATCAAAAATCGCCAAACTGTATTACAGTTTGTTGATTTTACATCAAAAATTAACAAACTGTATTACAGTTTGTTGGCGATAGTGGCGTTCTTATACTTATACAATATTATTACTTATTACTTATTACTACTATTTACTTATTACTACTGTTTATGGTTACAGAATATATATCTTTATATTATATCTAAAAACTCTAAAACAATGAACTTTAATTTTAAACAGGTACTTCTGTTAAGCTACTTTATTATAAATTATTGGGGTCAAATATTGCCTAGTAATTTTTAACTTGTGGTATTACAAATTTACCCTGTATAGCTCTCCTAGTATGATAACTGTGTGTTACAGGTTCTTTATATTCACTTGAGTTATACTGTTCCATAGCTATAAGGTATTCTACTTTAGTGTGCACTGGTAGTATTTTACAAATGTTGTACAGTTTCTCATAATTTACAGCTTACATTTCAATCTGACTTTTTTGCTTACAAGATATTTTAAAAATCTAGTTTGTAATTGTTTTACATGATCAATTTGAGTTTTGAATGTGAGTCCGTAACAACTCAGTCCATATCCAATTAACGAATCTACGAGTGCATAATATAATACGTACAATATTTTTCTACTCACAAATCTATTTAGATGAAAGAATTTACCCAGGATTGATTGGAGCTTACTGCATACATCTTTAATGTGTGTTTTCCAGTTAAAGTTATTGTCCACTGTTAGACCCAGGTACCGGTAATTTGTCTACTATGTCTATGTTCTTGCACTGACAGTTGGTTTTGTTGTTGTGTAAACAGTCATATGTGTGCCCTGTTATGTGTAAGTTTGGACTACTATTTCTTATGTAGGTGTTGTACGAAACCTTTATTGTCGAGAAAATGAAGTCAATTTTTTTTTTTTTTTTTTTTTATATTGAATGGGCCGACGTTTGGCCGCTATCTCGCCTGATGGTAAGTGATGATGCGGCCTACGGTGGAGCACGTCTGCCTATAAGCAACCTATTCACTCGGGCTTTGAAGACACCCAGGTTGTACCCATCAGGAAACACAGACTCCGGCAAGGAGTTCCACTCCCTAGCAGTTCGCACAAAGAAGCTTGAAGCGAAGCGTTTCGTGCGAGTGGGTGGGATATCCACCATGAAACGGTGACGCCTCGCCGATTGTCTTGTGGTTCGTTGATGGAAAGGACTAGGGGGAATCAAGTTGTGCAGTTCCCCTGCACACTCTCCGAAATGTATCCGGTAAAAAACGGAAAGGCTTGCGACCTTGCGCCTGTGTTCAAGGCTTTGAAGCCGGGCCTCCACAAGCGCATCATCATTGATGAGCTTCTTGGCACGCCTTTCAATGCGCTCGAGCGCATCCAACTGGTGTCTAGCCGAGCCGTCCCAAAGGTGAGAACAGTACTCCATACATGACCGAACCTGCGCCTGGTACAGGCTCAGTAGTTGTTTCGGTGTGAAGTACCGTCTCACCTTCGAGAGGATACCCAACTTCCTACCAGCCAGATGCGCCTTCGACTCTATATAAGAACCGAAGTTTAGCGTTGGCGATAGAGTTACGCCCAGAAGCTCAAGATGATCCGATATTGGAACGGATACATTTCGGAAAGTAGGAGTCAGCGGAAATTGACTCCGTTTGGCAGAGAATAGACACGCCTGGGTTTTGGTAGCGTTGAACTTGACCAAGTTGGCGTCACCCCAATCGGAGACCGCCTTCAAGGACGAGTTCAACCGTTCGACCATTGATTCTCTTAGAGACTGGATCTGTGTTCCGCTAGTCCGCGCATCGGACACATACCTTTCAACAACTGTGCTGTCATCCGCATACCCAAAGATACCGGGCTTAAGCAGGTCGTTGATGTGCAGCAAAAAGAGCGTTGCTGAAAGTACTGACCCCTGAGGGACTCCGGCGTTGATGCCAAATTGGTCAGACGAGCAGCCATCGATGACTACTCGAATTGACCGATCCGTCAGGAAGTCTGCTAATACATATTAATGTTGTTATTTTTTCGTATTAAAATATGTATTTAAATAAAATTAACAGCTAACTACTAAGTGAGTAGAGTGGTGGTCATCCTGTATTCTCCTTCTCGATTCCATAAGTATTAAAAGGACACTTTTTGAAAATGATATTACTCATATGTAGTAAAAGTAATTTTATTTCAAAACCATTTACATCAAATATTATTACATTCAAGGCGCACAAGAGCCATTCAAGAAACTTTTTAAATAATCTACAATAAATTGCTGCCACATGTCGCAGTTGTTATTCCACTCGATCTGGTGCTGCAGGTTTGTTCGAAGGCTCGAGTTGTCGTCCAACCACAACGCCATGATGTCAACTGAAAACAATAATAAGACAGTCAGACGTTGTTCTACAATATGGTAGTCAAAATTAAGAGTGAGCACCAAATATCAGATCGATATATCACTAGTAAGGGGGTGAAATTCAGGGAGGAGGTCGTGATGGATTGTCAGTAATGACTCCATTCCGCCTCCTCCAGGCGAATATCAACCACTGCGCCGCCGCTCAGGACCTTCTACTCCAGAGCATGGCGCAGTGGTCAATAAATGTCGCTGTGGTCTCCGAGCCGTATTTCGTCCCGCCCAGGGATCACTGGGTTGCGGACTTGGACGGCTCGGTGACCATCATCTCGTCGGCCACCGCCGGTACCCCGACTCCCGAGAGCGCTCGGAGAGGCCGGGGTTGTGTCGCAGCACGGTTCGGAGAGATCGCTGTGGTGGGCGTGTATTTCTCTCCGAACCGAACTCTCGTCGAGTTCCACAACTCCCTGAGGGAGTTGGTTGACGTCGTCGTCGGGTTCCGTTCCCTCCCCGTGCTTGTCCTCGGGGACTTCAATGCCAAGAACTTGGCTTGGGGTTCCCGGTTGACCGACGTTCGGGGTAGGATGGTGGAAGACTGGGCTCTGGAGACAGGCCTAGTCGTCCTGAACCGGGGTTCTGTCCCCACGTGTGTGCGGATGCAGGGTGAGTCGGTGGTGGATATCTCGTTCGCCAGCCCCGCTCTGTCACCGCGTGTTGTTGACTGGCGCGTTATGGAGGAGGTGGAGACGTTTTCTGACCACCGGTACATCCGGTTCAACGTCTCCGCCGAGTCCGCGGACCCGCCAGTCAGACAGGCCCCATGTGGCCCGCGTTGGGCGCTAAGACAGCTGGACCGGGAGCTTTTCCTGGAAGCCGCAATCGTGCAGGCCTGGGTGATACCACCAGACAGGCCTGCCGACGTCGATGAGGAAGCAAGATGGCTCCAGGACGCCATGTCCAAAATATGTGACGTGGCGATGCCCCGGGTCCGGCCAGGTCAGCGCAAGCGCCAGGTGTACTGGTGGTCGCAAGAGTTGGCTGCTCTACGCAGTACGTGCGTTACTGCGCGACGCCGGTACACCAGGCACCGCAGGCTCCGTATCCGCGCTCCAGACGCGGAGATAAGAGAGGCGGAGTTGTACGAGGGGTACAAGGCGGCAAAGGCCGCCCTAAAAGCGGAGATTTGGCGGGCTAAAGAGGAAGCCCGCCGGGAGATGCTGGAGACTCTGAACAGAGATCCATGGGGGCGCCCCTATCGGATGGTGCGCGATAAGCTCCGCACCTGGGCTCCCCCGCTGACTCAGAGTCTCCGGCCAGAAATCGTGGAAGAGGTGGTCGGC
The DNA here is from genome assembly GCF_023101765.2 of Spodoptera frugiperda. Lineage (NCBI taxonomy): Eukaryota > Metazoa > Arthropoda > Insecta > Lepidoptera > Noctuidae > Spodoptera > Spodoptera frugiperda. The sequence goes on from NC_064236.1 coordinate 16,151,737, forward strand.
GCCTTGTTCCCCCGACTATGGAGGGGCTTTACCCCTCCATCCATGACTCCGCCCCCTGCGGTGCCCAATGCGGGCCACAGCGACGACGACGACGACATCGTTCCGGAGGTGACCGAGGCAGAAATGAGAGCGGCGGTGCGCCGGATGGGCGCCAAGAACACCGCCCCAGGACCCGATGGCCTGCATGGCAAGGCGTGGGTCCTGGCCTCAGAGGCTCTCGGGCCTCGATTATTAGGTCTCTACAGCGCATGCTTGGAGAGGGGCCAGTTCCCACTTCAGTGGAAGACGGGAAAACTGGTCCTCGTGAAGAAGCCGGGGCGCCCTGCGGACTCTCCGTCTGCATACCGGCCCATTGTGCTGCTCGACGAGGTGGGAAAAGTCTTCGAAAGGATCATTTCAAACCGCCTCGTCGCGCACCTGTCTGGATTCGGGCCGGACGTCCTCACCTACCGCCTGACGCAGGTGCTTACCGGACATAGAAGCTTCGGTAGGTTCCTGTTTCTGATTGGGCGGGAGGAAACGCCCGGGTGTCATCACTGCGAAGACCGCCCGGAGGACACGGTGGAACATACGCTTGCGGTCTGCCCTGCGTGGGCTGAGCACCGCCGTGTCCTCAGGGATGTGGTCGGCGACGGCGCCCTCTCGCGTCCGGCACTGATACAAGCCATGGTGCGGAGCGAGGGGGACTGGGATGCCGTCTCCTCCTTCTGCGAAGCAGTCATGCTAGCTAAGGAGGAGGCGGGGCGCGTGAGAGAACGAACCTCCTCACGCCCCAGCCGTCGCGAGAGACACTCCGGGCGTCGGGGATCGCGCGACGATCTCCGGCCACCGTAAGTGCGGGTCTGCGGACGGTGAGCAAGGGTAGCTCGCCGCCCGACCAGAACCAGACCCGTGCGTGCGGCGCGTCGCGTTCTGCGCGCGCCTCAAAGAGCCATCAGACCACCACAGATGGGGCCCAGTAGGGCTGATGCCTAATCCGGAGCTGCGGACTACCTAGCGGGTTTACCGGGGCTCCGGCTCGACGGGCAGGAGTAGGAACGGGGTGGTTTTTAGTCAGTAAGAGTCTGACACTCCCTCTCGCCTCGCCCAAGGCGGGAGAGGCGGGGCGCGTGAGAGAACGAACCTCCTCACGCCCCAGTCATTGGATGATTTTCCACCCTCAAAAAAAAAAAAAAAAAAAAAAAAAAAAAAAAAAAAAATGGGTGAAATTAAATAAATATAAATTTTTCAAAACTTTTTTAGAAACCGTTTAGTAAAAAAAAACCCAGAAGATGGAACGAGTGTTTCAAGATCATAATCATTAACAAAAATACATGTGTCTATTACCTGTATATATTATTACACCCAGTTTCAAAACTCTCTGTAGTTGCTGCTATAATTTGCAGAAAATTTGGGCGCATAATATAAATACATTTAAAATAGTTTCGTAAAAAGTTTATGTTAAGGAGCAAATGTATACATACATGTAGTATAACCGCTACACTGGCCCGTCGCTACTGTGGCAGCCATCTAGGTCACGGACTACGTAAACTGTAAAAAAATACACAATATATGGTCGGTCGGTACCACGCTATATTTCCTTAGAAAATAGATAATTAACTTTATCTTGCTTCGCCTACATTTGTCCCATCAAACTAAAGTGTCATTCTCTCATTCTTCACACCTGATCTCTCCATCAAACACATCCTCTTACGGATGATAGCACAAATCTCTTTTCTGTTGATACCCTTCATAATTCTGATGTCATTCATTCACTTAATAACTTTATACGTATAATTAATTATTTACCTGTATAATCTCCCACCTTGGCTGTACTCGATACTTCGGCGTTAGCAATATTTAAATACAAAGAATAATCAATATCACAATTAATTTTGTCAAACACGTCTGTATCGCGGGCAGTACGTAATGAGACTGGTTAGATGTGCGCGAGACGACGTCTGTGTTGTAGGAATGTACACGAAGCAACATTATCTGGTATGCAGGCAACACATCGACACAACTATCGTTAATTCAATATACATGCGTGGGTAATTTCATAGTAGTATGCATAGATACAGCAGTGTTATCGACAAAGTATTAAAATTTTCTCGTAATTATCTTTAAAATCAAATTATACAAATCTTTATTAAGTACCTAATACGAATATCACTATTAATACAGGTTAAAGGAAAATATCTTCAAGCTGTCTGTCTATACGTATGCATAAAACGAGGCAGACAGTTTACAGCTACATGATTATATAGAGGATAAAAATGCTTGGTGGCAGGCTGGTCCACAGGGTAACGATAAAACGAAAAAAAAAACGAATTCCAATAATGTATTAATATAACCATGTTATTTCAATGTGTTCTGATAAACTTGATACAATCATTGTAAATATGAGAGCCCTGTAATTAGCTAAAACTGAATTAGACTAGTAGAATGCACTTGTGTCAGCTTGGAATAGTCATGCTCACTCAAAGGTCTCATTGGCAGTGGCACGGGCATTGGATCGCTAGATTCCCTGCAATATGGTTGAGTTGGGCGGTGCTGGTGTACGTGTCATGTTCGTGAACGGGCACTGTCAACTGGGACTGGTCAGCTTCAGACTGCATTGATTTTGTTGTCCTCAAGATTATTTTTTTACATGGTTCTCATATGTTGAAGCAATCGAAACAATGTAACCAAGAATTGTATTGTGAATCTGATTGAAAAAGAGTAAACTATTGAGTTTCTTGCTCGTTCTTCTCCATAGGAATCTACACTTTGGAACAAGCAAATAGCTTCACTTGAAGACTGACCGACAGACAGAAGTTGGGTGAATTTCAACAAATGCCATTTTTTTATCATATCGGTGCTTTTTTTGTTTATGTACATATTTTGCTTATTTTTTAGGTTTTATGTAATCTTTAGGATAGTATATATTCCCAAATTTAACATCATCAACATATCATGTAAAACTTAGAAGAAAAATCAGTTTGAATTCTGGTTTCCACCGATATGATAAACCGTCACCGATTTTTTTTATGTACACCGATATGAAAAGGTTATCCACCGATATGATAAATTTATCCACCGAAATGATAAACTTATCCACCGAAATGATAACATATCCAGCGATATGATAATCTATCTATCTTTGAAATATAGTTAGTATAGGTGCCTATACAATGTGATAGGGGCGAGACTTCTAACCCGTTAAGGCTGAATACTACATCTAATTTTAACGACAAAAGTCCTGGGTCGAAGGGGTCGAATCCCCTCCCCCTAAAAATTATGGCCATTTTAATATTTTTTTGACTTTTTTTGATATCAAAGGTTGTATGCGTCGTAGAAACAAAAAAAAGACGACAAACGGTAGCTAATAACCTTGGCTAACTAATTCATTACTTTTTTCATATGTTTGATAATGTTTTGGTGAGAAAAAAAATAATTTGTGAATTATTCTTACCGAAAAAATCACTATTTTCCTATATTTTCAATTAGGGGTTCAACCCCCCATATTATTTTTTTTGTCGATAAAATTAGTTGTAGTACTCAGCCTTAACGGGTTAGAAGTCCCACGCCTATCACATTGTATATTTTTACAAGGGTGAACGAACTGAAGACCTGAACTGTCTGGTCTCATGAAAGAAGAATACATCCAACGAGAATTGATTTAAAAATAAATTATACCTATTTTATTATATTTACTTTCTACTTTTTCTTTTTAATTATTTTACTATAGGTTCTTAGAGTTTTAATAAAGAATATACATTTGTATTACCAATGTCTTTATTAAAATGAAGCACAAAGATAAATAAAAAATCTCTTAAGGGATAAAATTGCAAAATACACATTTATTACTGTGGACGATCCAGCTAATTGTTTTACAATAATAACAATAAAAATAACTGTAAGTCTAAATACCTAATTAATCAGACTTTTCAGTTTAACATTAAACATAACCACACTACAATAATCACAGCTTTAATTATTATTTACCTTAAAAAAAAACTTTGTTTTCAGTACAAATCACAGATTACAGATCGTTTATATCTAACATCAACAATCAACATCTAGTAAACAATCTTAACGCTACTGCTAATAAGCAAATACTCTACATCTAGTCAAATATTTAGTAAAGTTAAGCATACATTAAATCTGCTAGTAAAATTATTTTGTTTTTTATATATAAATCAGCCTTTAAGTTAAACATTAATCACAACATAACTTGAATTGCCATCTTTTGTTTTACGACTTTTAATCATTTATCAGATTTTAATTCATCAAACTTTTATACAGTACACTAAGAATACATACCGAGTGACAGTGAACGGGAGTTGTAGGTACGACAAAACAAATTTAAAATGTGTTAGATAGAACAACGAAAACTTCAAATTTACTTTTTGTTATATTATTATGTATTAACGTTTTGTAAAAAGTCATAAAACAAAAGTTGTTGTTTATGGTGTCACTAATATAGTCCTGAGAGGTTGTTAGTGTTTTACCAATAACCCAATACTAATAAATCATTATTAGTATTATATAGTAAGTTTTTATAATAACCGCAGCCACATCAACATCGCTCCGGCGCTGGCGCCGCGACCGCACCGCACGAAATTACACAGGATCTACCGATATGATAAAAAGACACCGAGATGATAAAACAATCCACCGTTATGATAAAGCAATCCACCGACATGATAAAACAATCCACCGATATGATAAAGCATACACCGATGTGAAAGAAACTGTACGTCCATAACACCGATATGATAACCTAGGACACCGATTGAATTTTCTTATCATTTCGGTGTAAATTATCATATCGGTGGTAAAAAATGCCACCGATTACACCGATATGAGAACACCGACGTGAGAAAAAACACACGTTTTAGAAGATTAAAGAAAATGTATTATATTTAGGATAAATTGAGTAACAGCCAATGTAGTTAATTCACTTGCTGATGCTGTTAGAACCAAACAATAATAATAAAACTACTCATTACACTGAAAAAATGGAACCACCGATAACATAAAATAATTGTCCGGGAGCAACTGAAATGGCATACTTACGTTATTGGCGGGAAAATGCAGCGACTTGACACGCGTCCGTCTTCACTGCGCGCTAGCGCACACTAACGAGGGAAATAATATTGGGGTGGGGACGCTGTCGGACCCGCCGATGTAAAGTTAGGTTTAAATTACTTTTGGCCACCGATATGAGAGCATTTTTCGAGACAAGTATGTTTGTGCCTCTCAGTAATTATAAACGTCGGTTATGTATTAAAATATGCTCTATGTTAATAATAAAACTAATAGTCTATTAAATAAAATTAGTTACATACTTAACTTACTTATTTTTACAAGTGTATAAGCATTTTTGTCAGTAAAAAAAGTAGAGGGACAGCCACCGATATGAGAAAAATTGAGGTTTATGTATTTTTTTCTACCCTTATATATAGTCCTAGGCAAATTATATTTTTGCCACAACCCAATAACTGCCTATTGAATACAAAAAAAAATAATCCAGAACAATATTTCTTTTTTCAAATACGAATTTCACTAAAGACAAAAAAAAAAGTCATTTGGGAAATTCACCCAGTTATTATATTTGCTTTGACGTTCAAAAGTGCCTTCCTGGTCTATTTGAAATAAATAATTTTAACTTTAACTTTTGACTTTACGATTTATAGATTTGCTGTGTACGTTTTAATAGCGCGGTCATGGCATTTTTGTTTTCTGTCGAAAGTATCGACATCATGTCTTCCCTAAGGTTAAGGTGCAGCACCTGGTCTGCACACACATACAATTACGCCGCAATTATGCCGCACACATTCACAACCCAGACAGGTTTTGATCGATAACTTGTATACATAAATGTATAATGTACTTAAATACATGCGTTGCAACCCCAACCCCAAGGTAGCCAACGGCTGTATTGTTGTTTTTTAATTTCCGTTTAGCAAGTTTAAGCGAAAATATATTTTACTATACAAAAAATATTACGACTTTGAGTAACTAACTATTCTAGTAAGTTATTGTTTTGGTAGGTCTGGTTTGTCGGTTCATTAAATGTTTTAAAAAAGAAACCTAATATCGTGAGTAAAACAATAGGTGGTACGTGTATTAACTATGTACGTGTAATTTAAATGAAATCAGTCACGCACTTCTGATCTTAACAACACAGCGTAGTGACGAAGGGCGCCGATATCATAAATAAAAGACCGTATGCTAATACTACAATTGTTTGTGTTAATACAAGAGACAGATTAAAAAACAAACACACATAAATAATAATCACACACTTTTCCGAAGAGACAAGCAAAATCCATAAAATTAAAGTTATAATGCCACTTATCATAAACCTGTGGTGGCACGGAGGTTTAAGACACCCACTTCTCATGCATAGCAGTGCGGGTTCAAAACCTACTAACGGCAAGTACCAATGTTACTTTTCCCGAGTTCTATGTACTTTCTAAGATAATTTGTACATCACTGATAGATGTTGAAGGAAAAACATCGTGAGGAAACATGGGCTTATTATTCTAATTTATAAGTTTGAAATCACTACTCCGCATTGACCAAGCGTGGTGATTATTGCTGTAACTTTCTCCGTGTGAGAAGAGACCTTTCGCCATACTTAAAGACTGTTGATGTATTATGAATGTAACATATTATTATTTTTTAGCTTTCATCACATCTGGTTAGATAAGCGCGCCGGTTTCCGGTAATCTACATTTAGCCTTTTTCAGAAAATAAACAAGAAAAATAGATACAAAAATGCTTTAATAAACTCAAAAAGTGATTTAACTCTATTTTTATTAAATTGTCTTAAACAAAGAATACAAAAAAGGGTCAAATCGGCTACTGCTGTGGTGTTTATGATTCACCAGTAAGGTGAATCACGCGTTTCTTGATTCTGTTTGATTGTGGAAGATCACCGTGGATTTATGTCAAATGACATTCCATCGGTTTACAGAGTAGCCAAGGACCCTCCAAGAGAAGTTCTTCAAATTTACTACCCTATCGGAGTCGCAGGAAAACTTCGCTTGCGCGATGCAGGTTTTTGTGTTTTTCCAGCGTGGTAGATTATTTTTAACAAAAAGTGAAATGACATATTTATTAAATAATTAACGAAGAAACGTTCAGCTGTTTTTATATTTTAATAATTGTCAATATTGTTGTTTAAACTGATTTTTTTAGTATCGACTTTACGTTACGACCAAGAACTGCCATCTGTTGAAAACACCCTTCCCCCTTTTAACAATTAACCGTACTTCGAATGGAAAACGTCGGAGAGCGCTACTCTTATTTGCAATGGTGAAATGCTAATATAGTGACATCTAACAGAGGGTTGGTGAAGTAAGAAGTATTCACGATATAGTTAATTGAATCCTGAGCGTACTATCGTTGTGCCGGACTAGCTGCTTCGAATGGAAATCGTCAGAGAGCGCTGTACTAACACTACAAGTACGAACAAATATAAATCCTCTTCATGATGAAATAAAATCATCTGAAGCCATTTGTTTTTTTATTATTTAATGACTCTGTTCACTTTACTCCATCGATTCATGTTTAAATTATTATATGCAATCTGCAATAATCTCCCAGATTGTCGGTAAATCTATCTAGGTGACTGTGGCGAAAGTGTAACTTTATGCTAAAATGCGCCTAAATTCTTGAAGCTTCCCAACACCTGTTGCACAAGTTATATATAATTTGGTGCTTTAAACTTACCTCAAAAGTTTTTATTACTAACACAAAACCACTCTATTCTTTACGTTCAGCATCAGTCGTAACTTGAGCGAATGTTTTATGATTTTTTCTAAGATGTGTTCGTACATCATTTCTTAAATGTGTGTTAAAATGTTGTACGAGGTGATGTATATGTAACGAGATTGTAAACAACATCTTATTTATAGATTTGCTTGCTGTCTCTTATATAAGCCATAGTTAACCCAATTTACAAGGCGTATAAAAGTGTGTTAAAAGAAATTTCGTTTTAGGTGGCTACACCGTAGCTGGCTACGCCATAGCTGGCTACGCCGTAGCAAATTATTATCATGATGTGTCAACTACGCAAGTGAAGCGACGTTATTATTTCTTAGAGGTTTGTTACAATGTTGTACGAGGTTATGTATATATAACGAGATTGTAAACAATATCTTATTCACAGATTAGCTCATTGTCTCTTTTATAAGCCATGATTTAACCCAACACATAATGTGAAAAAACTTATTACAAATAATTAGATGACATTTGATTCTAATCAAGTTTATTGTCATTATCAACACCTTTATTGTCAAGAATTTATAAAATGCTATATATTTTATTATTTCTTTTTAGCATTAAGACAGCGTAGTTTGATTTTGAACACCATGGCAACTCACTGATTATGTGTGTTTAGTGGTTATTGATTTGACGAGCCTTTTAGAAACTGGGTGTTAATGTAAGGAATTGGTGAGATTTTGACTTACGAAAGCAGTAAATAAAAGCGTATTGTTATTCATTCAAATTGTTTACTTAATTTTCTGGCATTTTTGTGGCTGTAACCCGCTATCAAGAAACTCTTTAAATAATCTACAATAACTCCACTCGATCTGGTACCGCCGGTTTTTTTTTGCAGTCTCGAGTTGTCGACCAACCACACCGCCATCACGTCAACTGAAAACAATAATAAACACATATATTACTATTTTTGAATTCTTTGTTCGACAATGTGGTTGTCAAATAGGGCAAACTATTACTGTTGGGCTTTTTGTTTTATTCTGTAACCGAACTTTTGTAACAAAATGAATTACATAAAAATTATTACATAAACTAAATAATAATAATAACAACTATGGCTAAAATATAAACAACACAACATATAAAAATACAGTGCCCAAACACGGACCGCATTGCCACGTTGTATGGGATAGGTATTTAATAATTAAACAAGTAATATAAATGGAAACATCGCCAATAAAACCTTTTGAGAGTGTATATCAAATATCAGATCAATCTATGTCAAATAAAAACAAACAAACGGGTCAAACTAAATGAAATCGTTTAGTCACAAGTTAATTCCATAAGATCGAACTGGCGTTTTCAAATTCACAATAGTACACAAAAACACATGTTTCTGTTATGTATATTTACTATTTCGCCAACTTTGAATCGGAGAAAATTTAAAGAAATACAATACAAAATACATTTAAAATTATATTTAAGGCAGCAAAGGTATACAACTATACATACATGTAGTATAATCGCTACACCGGCCCGTTGCTACTGTGGCAGCCATCTTGGTGACGCACCACAGGAACTGTAAACAAATACAATTTATATGGTACCACGCTATATTCTTTTGATAAACAGATCATCATCACTAACTTTCTTTATCTTGCTTCACCCACATCAGTCCTATCAAACTAGAGTGTTATATCTTCGGTTCTTACCAAAGATTGCACTAATTTTCTTTGTATTGATATCTCTCATAATTCTGATGTCTTCATTCACTTGACAAAATTATTTTTTATTTATTTAATCTCATCACAAAAATTGTGAATGGCGATATTAATTAAAAACTATTACTTAATATCATCTAATACTATTTTTATTTCACTTATCCATCCTAAACGTATACTTAAATAAATTATTTACCTGTGTAATCTCCCACCTTCGCTGAACTCGATACCTCGGCGTTAGCAATATTTTACCACAAACAACAATCAGTATTACGATTAATTTTGCCAAATATGTCTATACCGCGGGCAGTGCGTAATGAGACTGGTTAGAATTGCGCGAGATGGCGTCTGTTTTATAGGGACCCAGGGATGTGTTGCCTGTATACCAGATAGTGTTGTACCGTGTAGCTACAGCAGTGTTATCGAGAAAGTATAAAATTTTTCTCGTAATTATCTTTAAAATCAAATTGTATTAACCACTCAGTTATAAATATTTATTAAGTAATACGAGTATCACTATTACTACAGGTTAAAGGAAAATGTCTTCAAGCTGTCTGTCTCTACGCATACATCGAGACGCTTACGCTTACGATTTATAGATTCGCTGTGTACGTTTTAATAGCGCGGTCATGGCATTTTTAGGGTTCCGTAGCAAAATGGCAAAAAAACGGAACCCATATAGATTCGTCATGTCTGTCTGGCAGGTATGTCACAGCCATTTATTTCCGAAACTGTTGGGCTACATAGTTAAAACTTTGTATGTTGATGTATTTTGGGAATAAATAAATTTAAAAATTAAAGGGGGTCACATCATACATGAAACTGAGTAATTTTTTTTTTTCAGCTAACCTACCCGTGATTGGTGTCTATAGATAGGATTTTAAAAAGTCCGATTCGCACTTGGCCGGTTTTGTTTTCTGTCGACAGTATCGACATCATGTCTTCCCTAAGGTTAAGGTGTAGCACCTGGTCTGCACACACATACACTTACGCCGCATGCACACATTCACAACCCAGACAGATTTTGATCGATAACTTGTATACATAAATGTATAATGTACGTAGCAACCTAAACCCTACGGTAGCCAACGGCTGTATTATTGTTGTGTAATTTCCGTTTAGCAAGTTTAGGCGAAGATACATATATTTTACTATACAAAAAATATTACGACTTTGAGTAACTAACTGTTCTCGTAAGTTATTGTTTTGGTTGGTCTTGGTTTGTCGATTCGTTAAATGTTTTAAAACAGAAGCCTAATATCGTAATTCAAACAATAGATGTTACGTGCATACGTACTCTTTGAACCTTCTGATCTTAACAATACGTTAGCGTAGCGACGAGGGGCGACGATATCATAAATAAAAGACCGTATGCTAACACTACAATTGTTTGTGTTAATACAATACAGATTGTAAAACAAACACACATAAATAATCACACGCTTTTCCGAGGAGACAAGCAAAATCTATAAAATTAAAAAGCTTGTTTGACACCCATATTAAGGTGACGAGTGCTTTCCTAGTGCGGAAATATAGTAAAATTATCAAGATAGAGAATTTGTATTACTTTGTAACTCTCAGGTTTTTTATACAGAGTCTATCGATACTATCGACATCATGTCTTCCCTAAGATTAAGCACCCTGTCTGCACACATGTACACTTCCGTCGCACGCACACATTCAGAACCCAGACAGAATTTGGATCGATAATTTGTATACAGAAATGTATAATATACTTATAAACATACTAAGTAACCCCAACCCCAATTTAGCGTACCCCTGCACTGTGTTTTATTTTATTTATTAAGTTCTCCTAAACTTTTTGCTGAACTGGTAATGATACCGGTTTAAAGTTGTAGTCCAGTATTCTAGTTTTATGTAAAAGCACGGCGCAGCATTGAAATATAGAATTCGTTTTATGGGGAAGCTGATACCACGTTTCAATAGTTTTTACTCGTTACAGTTACATTAATGAAATTCGTCGCTGCTGTGACTTGGTCGCATAAATAGTATTCATCTAGTTTGCAGCAGATCGGTACGCTATCAAACCGTACCTAAGGCCCTATGGATGGCGCAGCTACTACGTCAAGTTTCTGATATGTGGTAAACTACATTTAAAAGGAACAATTGCATTGCATTCAATTTATTGATACGCTTTTAAAATGTTTTAAAGACGGTTTGGTTGTGAATCACATACTTTACTTTAATTATATACGTGTAATTTATTAATGATTGGGGAAGGGGCTAATTAGGCCTCCGATAACCTCACTCACACGACGAAACACAACCCAATCGTTATTTTTCGCGTCGGTTTTCTGTAAGGCCGTGGTATCACTCTGGTCGAGCCGGCCCATTCGTGCCGAAGCATGGTTCTCCCACACTTGTAGTGTCCGTCCGTACATTCTTTGATACCATAAAAAGCACCCCAATAAACGTGATGGAAGCAGAGCTATTTTTGTTAGACGTCGTTTTTCAGCCGGAATTTTTTTGTTGAAAACTAAGAGTTCTGAGTCCCCTTTAGTTAAGATGATCGACAATTTACATACTCAAAGTAACAATTGTTTCTGGAGAATTAAAAAGTACCACTTCTGATAAATGATAAATGATAAATGATATTTATTTTGCAAATAGGTTATAAAATAACACTTTTACACGTCAATCTCTTAAATAACTAGATGAGGCCGGCTAGTAAGTACACATGATGCCTTGAAGCGAGAACACCATGTACACGAGTGGTAGTAGTCCATTGAAATGTTACATGAGCTTTACATTTTTTAGAGGACGCAATTTTATTTTTTGATCATGTGGGGGTGTCAATAGAAGCTTAACTTGAAGTTTGTGGGATCGCCACCCTTGTCCCCCGGCCGCCATCTTGGGAAAGGGGTGGAAACACTTTTTATGCTATATCTCTGAAACTATACATCGTACAAAAAATGTTTAAAATGATAATTTGTAGAAAATTATTTTGCCTACAAATATGTTTCATAACTTTTTGCTCTAAATTAACAATTAAAGAAGTTATAAGTAAACAAGTGAAAAAAATTATAAAAAATTTCTTTATTGCTCTATAACTTTTTTGTTACATTTTATAAATAAATGACTTCAGACCAATCCTGTAGAATATTTTTCAAGAAAAAATTTTCCCTACAACTTTTTTCAATTTCATTCATTAGAAACTCAGTTACAGCGCTCCGAAGTTAACCGGGTTCGTCAACGCTCATGAGAATCTGGTCAAAACGTTTAATTTTTTTTTACTTTTTTTATTGTTATTCATATTTTTACAAAATTTTCGTTTAATTTTTACAACTATATACATTAACTGTAAGGTAATTCTCGACATCATAATATTTTATATCACTTATTAACTAGTTACTCTAATCGATTCTACATTATCGTCAAATGTGAATCTTTGAGGAATTACAGGACTTAAAATTGGAGTCATAGTTGGAAGTTCATCTTCAAATTCATTTTCTTCTATTAACTTTGATATTTCCATAATGTTACTGCATGTTTCACCAGAACAATGTAGGCAAACTGTCGAGCATTTCAGACCTATGGTAAGTTCTAAGGTAAAGAAAAAAGTTAGAAATGAATAAGTAAAGATGTAAAAATTAAACAAAAATTTTGTAAAAATAATGAATGATAATAAAAAAAGTAAAAAACATAAACGTTTTGACCAGATTCTCATGAGCGTTGACGAACCCGGTTAACTTCGGAGCGCTGTAACTGAGTTTTTAATGAACGAAATTGAAAAAAGTTGTAGGGTAAAAAAATTCTCGAAAAATATTCTACAAGATTGGTCTGCAGGCATTTATTTATAAAATGTAAAAAAAGTTATAGAGCAAAAAATATTTTTTTTATAGTATTTGTTCACTTTTTTACTTATAACTTCTTTAATTGTTAATTTAGGGCAAAACATAGTGAAATCAAAAATATTTATTATTAAAAATATAAATAGATGCTTTCACGTACGTAAAAGTCGGTGAGTGCCGCAACTACAGTAGTAATAGTCGTCGCTATAGCAACTGCTAAATTTGTAACTCATGGTACCAATATTGTTTGAAAAGAATGAACGATCGTAACTAAACTACAGTCTTGTAGTATAGTAAACTATAACATTGATAGTTAGAAATGCTCATAATACCAATGTTGGTACTTAAACTATCCGCTAGAGGCGCTGTTCCAGTTTGCATACACTTTTTCAACTACAGTGTCTGCGGGAATGTTATAAGGCAAACTCATGGTATAGGTACAGCTCATGGTACGAACATTGCAGCCATCTATTGTAGTTGCGTTGTCACATTTACTACTGTACTAAGGGAAGATGTCATAACTACGTCAACTCATGGTAATGGTACTGTTCGCAAACGCATTCCCAGTGCGAAATATAGTAAAATTATCAAGATGGACAATTTCTATTTCTTTATAACTCAAGTTTTTGATACAGAGTCTATCGATATTATCGACATTATGTCATCCCTAAGATTAAGCACCCGTTTGCACACACGTACACTTGCTTCGCACGCACACATTCAAAACCCAGACAGATGTTGATCGATAACTTGTACACATAAATGTATAATGTACTACCCTACGGTAGCCAACGGCTGTATTGTTGTTAATTTCCGTTTAACAAGTTTAGGCTACAATATTTTTATTGTTTAAAAATTACAGACTTTAAGGAAATGTTCTATTTCTTATGCATAACATAAAAAAACCATTTTGTACTTAACAATTTATCCCTGGATGAGTCATACCGGGACAAACATATAATGAAGTACAAACATGTAATCTATATTTAGCCTTTTCCAGATAATAAATAAGAAAAAAAGATACTAAAATGCTTTAAAAAACTCAAAAAGTGATTTAAAACTATTTTCATTGAATTTTCTGAAACAAAAAGTACAAAAAAGGGTCAAATCGGCTACTGCTGTGGTGTTTATGATTCACCAGTAAGGTGAATCACGCGTTTCTTGATTCTGTTTGATTGTGGAAGATCACCGTGGATTTATGTCAAATGACATTCCATCGGTTTACAGAGTAGCCAAGGACCCTCCAAGAGAAGTCCTTCAAATTTACTACCCTATCGGAGTCGCAGGAAAACTTCGCTTGCGCGATGCAGGTTTTTGTGTTTTTCCAGCGTGGTAGATGATTTTTAACAAAAAGTGAAATGACATATTTATTAAATAATTAACGAAGAAACGTTCAGCTGTTTTTATATTTTAATAATTGTCAATATTGTTGTTTAAACTGATTTTTTTAGTATCGACTTTACGTTACAACCAAGAACTGCCATCTGTTGAAAACACCCTTCCCCCTTTTAACAATTTACGTACTTCGTATGGAAAACGTCGGAAAGCGCTACTCTTATTTGCAATGGTGAAATGCTAATATAGTGACATCTAACAGAGGGTTGGTGAATTAAGAAGTATTCACGATGTAGTAAATTGAATCCTGAGCGTACTATCGTTGTGCCGGACTAGCTGCTTCGAATGTAAATCGTCAGAGAGCGCTGTACTAACACTACAAGTACGAACAAATATAAATCCTCTTCATGATGAAATAAAATCATCTGAAGCCATTTGTTTTTTTATTATTTAATGACTCTGTTCACTTTACTCCATCGATTCATGTTTAAATTATTATATGCAATCTGCAATAATCTCCCAGATTGTCGGTAAATCTATCTAGGTGACTGTGGCGAAAGTGTAACTTTATGCTAAAATGCGCCTAAATTCTTGAAGCTTTCCAACACCTGTTGCACAAGTTATATATAATTTGGTGCTTTAAACTTACCTCAAAAGTTTTTATTACTAACACAAAACCACTCTATTCTTTACGTTCAGCATCAGTCGTAACTTGAGCGAATGTTTTATGATTTTTTCTAAGATGTGTTCGTACATCATTTCTTAAATGTGTGTTAAAATGTTGTACGAGGTGATGTATATGTAACGAGATTGTAAACAGTATCTTATTTATAGATTTGCTCGCTGTCTCTTATATAAGCCATAGTTAACCCAATTTACAAGGTGTATAAAAGTGTGTTAAAAGAAATTTCGTCTTAGGTGGCTACACCGTAGCTGGCTACGCCATAGCTGGCTACGCCGTAGCAAATTATTATCTTATGTCAACTACACAAGTGAAGCGACGTTATTATTTCTTAGAGGTTTGTTAAAATTTTGTACGAGGTTATGTATATATAACGAGATTGTAAACAATATCTTATTCATAGATTTGCTCATTGTCTCTTTTATAAGCCATGATTTAACCCAATACATAATGTGAAAAAAACTTAGTACAAATATTTAGATGACATTTGATTCTAATCAAGTTCATTGTCATTATCAACACCTTTATTGTAATGAATTTATAAAATGCTGTATATTTTATTATTTCTTTTTAGCATTAAGACAGCGTAGTGATTTTGAACACCATGGGAACTCACTGATTATGTGTGTTTATTGGTTATCGATTTGACGAGCCTTTGAGAAACTGGGTGTTAATGTAAGGAATTGGTAAGATTTGACTCATGAAAGCAGTAAATAAAAGCGTATTGTTATTCATTCAAATTGTTTACTTAATTTTCTGGCATTTTTGTGGCTGTAACCCGCTATCAAGAAACTCTTTAAATAATCTACAATAACTCCACTCGATCTGGTGCCGCCGGTTTTTTTTTGCAGTCTCGAGTTGTCGACTATCCTCACGTCAACTGCCATCACGTCAACTGAAAACAATAATAAAACACATATATTACTTTGTCTGAATTCTTTGTTCGACAATGTGGTTGTCAAATAGGGCAAACTATTGCTGTTGGGCATTTGTTTTATTCTGTAACCGAACTTTTTTAACAAAATAAATTACATAACAATTAATAAATAAACTATAATTATTTCACTTACAGACATATATAAACTAAATAATAATAATGATAACTATGGCTAAAATATTAACAACACAACATATAAAAATAGGATGCCCAAAAACTGACAACATTGCCACGTTGTATATGATAGGTATTTAATAATTAAACAAGTAATATAAATGGAAACATCACCAATAAAACCTTTTGAGAGTGTATATCAAATATCAGATCAATCAGTCTATGTCAAAAAAAAAAACAAACAAACGGGTCAAACTAAATGAAACCGTTTAGTCACAAATGAATTCCATAAGATCGAACAGGCGTTTTCAAATTCATAATAATACACAAAAGCACATGTTTCTGTTATGTATTTTGCAGAAATACAATACAAAATACGTTTAAAATAATATTTTAAGGCAGCAAAGGTATACATACATGTAGTATAATCGCTACACCGGCCCGTTGCTACTGTGGCAGCCATCTTGGTGACGCACCACAGGAACTGTAAACAAATACAATTTATATGGAACCACGCTATTTTCCCTTGATAAACAGATCATCATCATTAACCTTCTTTATCTTGTTTCACTTACATCAGTCCTATCAAACTAGAGTGTTATATCTTCGGTTCTTACCAAAGATTGCACTAATTTTCTTTGTATTGATATCTCTCATAATTCTGATGTCTTCATTCACTCGACAAAATTATTTTTTATTTATTTAATCTCATCACAAAAATTGTGAATGGCGATATTAATTAAAAACTATTACTTAATATCATCTTCGAATACTATTTTTATTTCACTTATCCATCCTAAACGTATACTTAAATAAATTATTTACCTGTGTAATCTCCCACCTTCGCTGAACTCGATACCTCGGCGTTAGCAATATTTTACCACAAACAACAATCAGTATTACGATTAATTTTGCCAAATATGTCTATACCGCGGGCAGTGCCTAATGAGACTGGTTAGAATTGCGCGAGACGGCGTCTGTTTTATAGGGACCCAGGGTTGTGTTGCCTGTATACCAGATAATGTTGTACCGTGTAGCTACAGCAGTGTTATCGATAAAGTATTAAAATCTTCTCGTAATTATCTTTAAAATCAAATTGTATTAACCACTCAGTTATAAATATTTATTAAGTAATATGAGTATCACTATTACTACAGGTTAAAGGAAAATGTCTTCAAGCTGTCTATCTCTACGCATACATCGAGACAGTCAGCTTACGATTTATAGATTCGCTGTGTGCGTTTTAATAGCGCGGTCATGGCATTTTTAGGGTTCCGTAGCCAAATGGCAAAAAACGGAACCCTTATAGATTCGTCATGTCTGTCTGGCCGTCCGTATGTCACAGCCATTTATTTCCGAAACTGTTGGGCTACATAGTTAAAACTTTGTATGTTGATGTATTTTGGGAATAAATAAATTTAAAAATTAAAGGGGGTCACATCATACATGGAACTGAATTAATTTTTTTTTCAGCTAACCTACCCGTGATTGGTGTCTATAGATAGGATTTTAAAAAGTCCGATTCGCACTTGGCCGGTTTTTTTTTCGACAGTATCGACATCATGTCTTCCCTAAGGTTAAGGTGTAGCACCTGGTCTGCACACACATACACTTACGCCGCATGCACACATTCACAACCCAGACAGATTTTGATCGATAACTTGTATACATAAATGTATAATGTACTTATATACATGCGTAGCAACCCCAACCCCAAGCTAGCCAACGGCTGTATTGTTGTTTTGTAGTTTCCGTTTAGCAAGTTTAGGCGAAAATATATTTTACTATATAAAAAATATTACGACTTTGAGTAACTAACTGTTCTAGTAAGTTATTGTTTTGGTAGGTCTTGGTTTGTCGGTTCGTTAAATGTTTTAAAACAGAAGCCTAATATCGTGATAATAACAAAAGGTGTTACATGCATTAACTACGTGTACTCTTTGAACCTTCTGATCTTAACAATACGTTAGCGTAGCGACGAGGGGCGTCGATATCATAAATAAAAGACCGTATGCTAACACTACAATTGTTTGTGTTAATACAATACAGATTGTAAAACAAACACACATAAATAATCACACACTTTTCCGAGGAGACAAGCAAAATCTATAAAATTAAAAAGCTTGCCAACAGTTTGACATCCATATCAAAAGTGACGAGTGCGTTCCGCGTGCGGAAATATAGTAAATTATCAAGATAGACAATTTCTATAACTCTCAGGTTTTTAATACAGAATCTATCGACACTATCGACATCATGTCTTCCCTAAGATTAAGCAACCGGTCTGCACACAGGGACACTTGCGTCGCACGCACACATTCAAAACCCAGACAGATGTTGATCGATTACTTGTATACACAAATATATAATGTACAGATACAGTTCCTGGCTACTTTAATAGACGCACCAAAATTGTTGTAGTAGGTAATTATTTAGATATTTTGTGGTTCTCATTGGACGTTGCGTAATGTTTACCTCTCACAATCTTTCTTGACTAATGGACTATCCTCGATACAAATGTTTTCAAATGGAACCTGTATTTATGGAGACGAGCGCGTTGGCACAAACAACATTTTAAATTTGACTATATTATGAAGTATAGATATGGGAATTAGTCAACACTGTAATTCTACATTTGTAAATAAGTACAATTCCAAAACACACAATAAAGTTTCAATAAATGTGTTTGACACTCATACGTTTAAACGTAAATGGACTGTAAATAAACATTTAGTACACATCACATCACGTATATATGTATTACAAATTCAAAAAATAAGAGTGCGTCTAATAATGCGGCCAGGGACTGTACATGCTATTCAACCCCAATTTAGCGTATCCCGGCACGGTGCTATAGTTTCATTTATTAAATTCAGACAAAAATTATTTACTGTATAAAAATAATCGACTTTAAGAAACCGTTATCTTGTACTTGTTGCTAAACAAGGAAGACTGATGCCAGTTTGAACTTGTGGTCAAGTGGTTTAATCCGTGTATAAATATAGCACGGCGCGGTAATAAAACATGGAATTATTTTTGTAGGGAAGATTATACCACACTTTTGAACTGTTTACTTACATGAATGAAATCCGTAGCTACTGTGAGTTAGTTACACAGGTAGTATTTATCTTGCTTGCAGCAGAACGGTACGCTACCGTACACAAAAAAATGTACCGTTTCGGTTGCTAAAGTAATATTTATCCCTTATTCCTCATGCCGTTAGGGTAATTTTAAAATAAATATTTTTTCTTTAGATACAATAAAGGAAAATATCTTCAAGTTGTCTGTCTGTTTGCATACATCGAGACTGACAGCTTACGATTTATAAATATGCTATGTACGTTTTAATAGCGCGGTCATGGCATTTTTATTTTCTGTCGACAGTATCGACATCAGGTCTTCCCTAAGGTTAAGGTGTAGCTCCTGGTCTGCACACACCTACACTTGCGTCGCACGCACACTTGCACAACCCAGACAGATTTTGATCGATAACTTATATACATAAATGTATAATGTACTTACATACATGCGTAGCAACTCCAACCCCAAGGTAGTCGACCGCTGTATTGTTGTTAATTTTCCTTTAGTAAGTTTAGACAAATATATATTTTACTGTACTGTAAAAATATTACGACTTTGAGTAACTAGTAAGTTATTGTCTTGATGGGTCTTGGTTTGTCGAATCGTTAAAAGTTTTAAAACAAAAGCCTAATATCGTGATTAAAACAAAATGTGTAACATGCATTAACTACGTGTACTCTTTGAACTTTCTGATCTTAACAACACAACACAGCGTAGCGACGAGGTGCGTCGATATCATAAATAAAAGACCGTATGCTAATACTACAATTGTTTGTGTTAATACAAGAGACATATTATAAAACAAACACACATAATTAATAGTCACACACTTTTTCGAAGAGACAAGCAAAATCTATAAAATTAAAGTTATATAGCCACTTATCATGAACCTGTGGCGGGTTCAAACCCTACTAACGGCAAGTACCAATGTTACTTTTCCCGAGTTCTATGTATTTTCTAAGATTATTTGTATATCACTGATAGATGTTGAAGGAAAAACATTTTGAGAAAACACGGGCTTATTATTCTAATTTATAAGTTTGAAATCACCACTCCGCATTGACCAAGCGTGGTGATTATTGCTGTAACTTTCTCCGTGTGAGAGACTTACTTACTTTTAGCCACACTTGAAGACTGTTGATGTATTATAATGTAACATATTATTATTTTTTAGCTTTCATCACATCTGGTTAGATAACCGCGCCGGTTTCCGATAATCTACATTTAGCCTTTTTCAGAAAATAATCAAGAAAAATAGATACAAAAATGCTTTAAAAAAACACAAAAAGTGATTTTAAACTATTTTCATTGAATTTTCTGAAACAAAAAGTACAAAAAAGGGTCAAATCGGCTACTGCTGTGGTGTTTATGATTCACAAGTAAGGTGAATCACGCGTTTCTTGATTCTGTTTGATTCTGGAAGATCACCGTGGATTTATGTCAAATGACATTCCATCGGTTTACAGAGTAGCCAAGGACCCTCCAAGAGAAGTTCTTCAAATTTACTACCCTATCGGAGTCGCAGGAAAACTTCGCTTGCGCGATGCAGGTTTTTGTGTTTTTCCAGCGTGGTAGATGATTTTTAACAAAAAGTGAAATGACATATTTATTAAATAATTAACGAAAAAACGTTCAACTGTTTTTATATTTTAATAATTGTCAATATTGTTGTTTAAACTGATTTTTTAAGTATCGACTTTACCTTATGACCACGAACTGCCATCTGTTGAAAACACCCTTCCCCCTTTTAACAATTTACGTACTTCGTATGGAAAACGTCGGAGAGCGCTACTCCTATTTGCAATGGTGAAATGCTAATATAGTGGCATCTAACAGAGGGTTGGTGAAGTAAGAAGTATTCACGATGTAGTAAATTGAATCCTGAGCGTACTATCGTTGTGCCGGACTAGCTGCTTCGAATGGAAATCGTCAGAGAGCGCTGTACTAACACTACAAGTACGAACAAATATAAATCCTCTTCATGATGAAATAAAATCATCTGAAGCCATTTGTTTTTTTATTATTTAATGACTCTGTTCACTTTACTCCATCGATTCATGTTTAAATTATTATATGCAATCTGCAATAATCTCCCAGATTGTCGGTAAATCTATCTAGGTGACTGTGGCGAAAGTGTAACTTTATGCTAAAATGCGCCTAAATTCTTGAAGCTTTCCAACATCTGTTGCACAAGTTATATATAATTTGGTGCTTTAAACTTACCTCAAAAGTTTTTATTACTAACACAAAACCACTCTATTCTTTACGTTCAGCATCAGTCGTAACTTGAGCGAATGTTTTATGATTTTTTCTAAGATGTGTTCGTACATCATTTCTTAAATGTGTGTTAAAATGTTGTACGAGGTGATGTATATGTAACGAGATTGTAAACAGTATCTTATTTATAGATTTGCTCGCTGTCTCTTATATAAGCCATAGTTAACCCAATTTACAATGGGTATAAAAGTGTGTTGAAAGAAATTTCGTCTTAGGTGGCTACACCGTAGCTGGCTACGCCATAGCTGGCTACGCCGTAGCAAATTATTATCTTATGTCAACTACGCAAGTGAAGCGACGTTATTATTTCTTAGAGGTTTGTTAAAATGTTGTACGAGGTTATGTATATATAACGAGATTGTAAACAATATCTTATTCATAGATTTGCTCATTGTCTCTTTTATAAGCCATGATTTAACCCAATACATAATGTGAAAAAACTTAGTACAAATATTTAGATGACATTTGATTCTAATCAAGTTCATTGTCATTATCAACACCTTTATTGTAATGAATTTATAAAATGCTGTATATTTTATTATTTCTTTTTAGCATTAAGACAGCGTAGTGATTTTGAACACCATGGGAACTCACTGATTATGTGTGTTTATTGGTTATCGATTTGACGAGCCTTTGAGAAACTGGGTGTTAATGTAAGGAATTGGTAAGATTTGACTCATGAAAGCAGTAAATAAAAGCGTATTGTTATTCATTCAAATTGTTTACTTAATTTTCTGGCATTTTTGTGGCTGTAACCCGCTATCAAGAAACTCTTTAAATAATCTACAATAACTCCACTCGATCTGGTGCCGCCGGTTTTTTTTGCAGTCTCGAGTTGTCGACTATCCTCACGTCAACTGCCATCACGTCAACTGAAAACAATAATAAAACACATATATTACTTTGTCTGAATTCTTTGTTCGACAATGTGGTTGTCAAATAGGGCAAACTATTGCTGTTGGGCATTTGTTTTATTCTGTAACCGAACTTTTTTAACAAAATAAATTACATAACAATTAATAAATAAACTATAATTATTTCACTTACAGACATATATAAACTAAATAATAATAATGATAACTATGGCTAAAATATTAACAACACAACATATAAAAATAGGATGCCCAAAAACTGACAACATTGCCACGTTGTATATGATAGGTATTTAATAATTAAACAAGTAATATAAATGGAAACATCACCAATAAAACCTTTTGAGAGTGTATATCAAATATCAGATCAATCAGTCTATGTCAAAAAAAAAAAACAAACAAACGGGTCAAACTAAATGAAACCGTTTAGTCACAAATGAATTCCATAAGATCGAACAGGCGTTTTCAAATTCATAATAATACACAAAAGCACATGTTTCTGTTATGTATTTTTGCAGAAATACAATACAAAATACGTTTAAAATAATATTTTAAGGCAGCAAAGGTATACATACATGTAGTATAATCGCTACACCGGCCCGTTGCTACTGTGGCAGCCATCTTGGTGACGCACCACGAGAACTGTAAACAAATACAATTTATATGGTACCACGCTATATTCCCTTGATAAACAGATCATCATCATTAACCTTCTTTATCTTGTTTCACTTACATCAGTCCTATCAAACTAGAGTGTTATATCTTCGGTTCTTACCAAAGATAGCACTAATTTTCTTTGTATTGATATCTCTCATAATTCTGATGTCTTCATTCACTCGACAAAATTATTTTTTATTTATTTAATCTCATCACAAAAATTGTGAATGGCGATATTAATTAAAAACTATTACTTAATATCATCTTCGAATACTATTTTTATTTCACTTATCCATCCTAAACGTATACTTAAATAAATTATTTACCTGTGTAATCTCCCACCTTCGCTGAACTCGATACCTCGGCGTTAGCAATATTTTACCACAAACAACAATCAGTATTACGATTAATTTTGCCAAATATGTCTATACCGCGGGCAGTGCCTAATGAGACTGGTTAGAATTGCGCGAGACGGCGTCTGTTTTATAGGGACCCAGGGTTGTGTTGCCTGTATACCAGATAATGTTGTACCGTGTAGCTACAGCAGTGTTATCGATAAAGTATTAAAATCTTCTCGTAATTATCTTTAAAATCAAATTGTATTAACCACTCAGTTATAAATATTTATTAAGTAATATGAGTATCACTATTACTACAGGTTAAAGGAAAATGTCTTCAAGCTGTCTATCTCTACGCATACATCGAGACAGTCAGCTTACGATTTATAGATTCGCTGTGTGCGTTTTAATAGCGCGGTCATGGCATTTTTAGGGTTCCGTAGCCAAATGGCAAAAAACGGAACCCTTATAGATTCGTCATGTCTGTCTGGCCGTCCGTATGTCACAGCCATTTATTTCCGAAACTGTTGGGCTACATAGTTAAAACTTTGTATGTTGATGTATTTTGGGAATAAATAAATTTAAAAATTAAAGGGGGTCACATCATACATGGAACTGAATTAATTTTTTTTTTTCAGCTAACCTACCCGTGATTGGTGTCTATAGATAGGATTTTAAAAAGTCCGATTCGCACTTGGCCGGTTTTTTTTTTCGACAGTATCGACATCATGTCTTCCCTAAGGTTAAGGTGTAGCACCTGGTCTGCACACACATACACTTACGCCGCATGCACACATTCACAACCCAGACAGATTTTGATCGATAACTTGTATACATAAATGTATAATGTACTTATATACATGCGTAGCAACCCCAACCCCAAGATAGCCAACGGCTGTATTGTTGTTTTGTAGTTTCCGTTTAGCAAGTTTAGGCGAAAATATATTTTACTATATAAAAAATATTACGACTTTGAGTAACTAACTGTTCTAGTAAGTTATTGTTTTGGTAGGTCTTGGTTTGTCGGTTCGTTAAATGTTTTAAAACAGAAGCCTAATATCGTGATAATAACAAAAGGTGTTACATGCATTAACTACGTGTACTCTTTGAACCTTCTGATCTTAACAATACGTTAGCGTAGCGACGAGGGGCGTCGATATCATAAATAAAAGACCGTATGCTAACACTACAATTGTTTGTGTTAATACAATACAGATTGTAAAACAAACACACATAAATAATCACACACTTTTCCGAGGAGACAAGCAAAATCTATAAAATTAAAAAGCTTGCCAACAGTTTGACATCCATATCAAAAGTGACGAGTGCGTTCCGCGTGCGGAAATATAGTAAATTATCAAGATAGACAATTTCTATTTCTTTGTAACTCTCAGGTTTTTAATACAGAATCTATCGACACTATCGACATCATGTCTTCCCTAAGATTAAGCAACCGGTCTGCACACAGGGACACTTGCGTCGCACGCACACATTCAAAACCCAGACAGATGTTGATCGATTACTTGTATACACAAATATATAATGTACAGATACAGTTCCTGGCTACTTTAATAGACGCACCAAAATTGTTGTAGTAGGTAATTATTTAGATATTTTGTGGTTCTCATTGGACGTTGCGTAATGTTTACCTCTCACAATCTTTCTTGACTAATGGACTATCCTCGATACAAATGTTTTCAAATGGAACCTGTATTTATGGAGACGAGCGCGTTGGCACAAACAACATTTTAAATTTGACTATATTATGAAGTATAGATATGGGAATTAGTCAACACTGTAATTCTACATTTGTAAATAAGTACAATTCCAAAACACACAATAAAGTTTCAATAAATGTGTTTGACACTCATACGTTTAAACGTAAATGGACTGTAAATAAACATTTAGTACACATCACATCACGTATATATGTATTACAAATTCAAAAAATAAGAGTGCGTCTAATAATGCGGCCAGGGACTGTACATGCTATTCAACCCCAATTTAGCGTATCCCGGCACGGTGCTATAGTTTCATTTATTAAATTCAGACAAAAATTATTTACTGTATAAAAATAATCGACTTTAAGAAACCGTTATCTTGTACTTGTTGCTAAACAAGGAAGACTGATGCCAGTTTGAACTTGTGGTCAAGTGGTTTAATCCGTGTATAAATATAGCACGGCGCGGTAATAAAACATGGAATTATTTTTGTAGGGAAGATTATACCACACTTTTGAACTGTTTACTTACATGAATGAAATCCGTAGCTACTGTGAGTTAGTTACACAGGTAGTATTTATCTTGCTTGCAGCAGAACGGTACGCTACCGTACACAAAAAAATGTACCGTTTCGGTTGCTAAAGTAATATTTATCCCTTATTCCTCATGCCGTTAGGGTAATTTTAAAATAAATATTTTTTCTTTAGATACAATAAAGGAAAATATCTTCAAGTTGTCTGTCTGTTTGCATACATCGAGACTGACAGCTTACGATTTATAAATATGCTATGTACGTTTTAATAGCGCGGTCATGGCATTTTTATTTTCTGTCGACAGTATCGACATCAGGTCTTCCCTAAGGTTAAGGTGTAGCTCCTGGTCTGCACACACCTACACTTGCGTCGCACGCACACTTGCACAACCCAGACAGATTTTGATCGATAACTTATATACATAAATGTATAATGTACTTACATACATGCGTAGCAACTCCAACCCCAAGGTAGTCGACCGCTGTATTGTTGTTAATTTTCCTTTAGTAAGTTTAGACAAATATATATTTTACTGTACTGTAAAAATATTACGACTTTGAGTAACTAGTAAGTTATTGTCTTGATGGGTCTTGGTTTGTCGAATCGTTAAAAGTTTTAAAACAAAAGCCTAATATCGTGATTAAAACAAAATGTGTAACATGCATTAACTACGTGTACTCTTTGAACTTTCTGATCTTAACAACACAACACAGCGTAGCGACGAGGTGCGTCGATATCATAAATAAAAGACCGTATGCTAATACTACAATTGTTTGTGTTAATACAAGAGACAGATTATAAAACAAACACACATAATTAAAAGTCACACACTTTTTCGAAGAGACAAGCAAAATCTATAAAATTAAAGTTATATAGCCACTTATCCACTTACCACTTTAGTTAAAGCTGACCACATAAAATATCTAGGTGTTACGATTGACACGAATCTAAATTTCCGTAAACACATCGAGTTACTATGCAAAAGAGTGCGTAAATTAATGTACATTTTTAAGAACCTACGCCACATAGCCGACTATAAGTTAATTAAACAGGTTTATTTGGCTCTGTGTCAGTCTGTTCTCACCTATTGTATTACATCATGGGGTGGAACTGCAAAGTCTATCTTGCTTCCTCTGGAACGCGCTCAAAGAGCAATTCTAAAGGTTGCTACCTTCCGCCCTTTTAGGTTTCCCACACACCAACTATACACTGCATGTAAAATACTAACAGTGCGCCAACTATTTATATTGCAAACCATACTTTATCAGCACTCTGAGCTTCCTTTCGACCCAGTATCCCAAACCAGGAGGAGGAAAGATTTGGTTTGCTTTGAACCACAGACAAGACATGCATTTGCACATAGATTTTACGTATTTTTAGGACCATTTTTGTACAACAAAGTCAACAAGATACTAAATATATATAGTGTAAATTATTATAAATGTAGTACATTGTTATCAGAGTATCTACTAAATCTTGATTACGCAGACACAGAAAAACTATTGGAAGTTTTAGTATGAATGTAAGATTAGTTTGTAAGTTGTTATTCTATTTCTGTACACATGCACCTAAATTGATAGTCTTGTAAGTGATGACCCGAAACACAGGTTTTTATAAACCTAGCTCGGGCAAGTCGCTAATTATACATAAGTCTAGGTTAAAAAGTAAATTTTCCTATAGTTCCTAAATATTGGTAAGTTACTTATTAAGTTATTCCTAGTGCACTAGCATAATTATTGATTAATACTTATTTGTGGCTGTTTCATGTAAATTATTTTGTGAAATAATGAAATAAAGGATTATTATTTTTTTTTTTTTTTTTTTTTATCATGAACCTGTGGCGGGCTCAAACCCTACTAACGGCAAGTACCAATGTTACTTTTCCCGAGTTCTATGTATTTTCTAAGATTATTTGTATATCACTGATAGATGTTGAAGGAAAAACATTTTGAGAAAACACGGGCTTATTATTCTAATTTATAAGTTTGAAATCACCACTCCGCATTGACCAAGCGTGGTGATTATTGCTGTAACTTTCTCCGTGTGAGAGACTTACTTACTTTTAGCCACACTTGAAGACTGTTGATGTATTATAATGTAACATATTATTATTTTTTAGCTTTCATCACATCTGGTTAGATAACCGCGCCGGTTTCCGATAATCTACATTTAGCCTTTTTCAGAAAATAATCAAGAAAAATAGATACAAAAATGCTTTAAAAAAACACAAAAAGTGATTTTAAACTATTTTCATTGAATTTTCTGAAACAAAAAGTACAAAAAAGGGTCAAATCGGCTACTGCTGTGGTGTTTATGATTCACAAGTAAGGTGAATCACGCGTTTCTTGATTCTGTTTGATTCTGGAAGATCACCGTGGATTTATGTCAAATGACATTCCATCGGTTTACAGAGTAGCCAAGGACCCTCCAAGAGAAGTTCTTCAAATTTACTACCCTATCGGAGTCGCAGGAAAACTTCGCTTGCGCGATGCAGGTTTTTGTGTTTTTCCAGCGTGGTAGATGATTTTTAACAAAAAGTGAAATGACATATTTATTAAATAATTAACGAAAAAACGTTCAACTGTTTTTATATTTTAATAATTGTCAATATTGTTGTTTAAACTGATTTTTTAAGTATCGACTTTACCTTATGACCACGAACTGCCATCTGTTGAAAACACCCTTCCCCCTTTTAACAATTTACGTACTTCGTATGGAAAACGTCGGAGAGCGCTACTCCTATTTGCAATGGTGAAATGCTAATATAGTGGCATCTAACAGAGGGTTGGTGAAGTAAGAAGTATTCACGATGTAGTAAATTGAATCCTGAGCGTACTATCGTTGTGCCGGACTAGCTGCTTCGAATGGAAATCGTCAGAGAGCGCTGTACTAACACTACAAGTACGAACAAATATAAATCCTCTTCATGATGAAATAAAATCATCTGAAGCCATTTGTTTTTTTATTATTTAATGACTCTGTTCACTTTACTCCATCGATTCATGTTTAAATTATTATATGCAATCTGCAATAATCTCCCAGATTGTCGGTAAATCTATCTAGGTGACTGTGGCGAAAGTGTAACTTTATGCTAAAATGCGCCTAAATTCTTGAAGCTTTCCAACACCTGTTGCACAAGTTATATATAATTTGGTGCTTTAAACTTACCTCAAAAGTTTTTATTACTAACACAAAACCACTCTATTCTTTACGTTCAGCATCAGTCGTAACTTGAGCGAATGTTTTATGATTTTTTCTGAGATGTGTTCGTACATCATTTCTTAAATGTGTGTTAAAATGTTGTACGAGGTGATGTATATGTAACGAGATTGTAAACAATATTTTATTTATAGATTTGCTTGCTGTCTCTTATATAAGCCATAGTTAACCCAATTTACAATGGGTATAAAAGTGTGTTGAAAGAAATTTCGTCTTAGGTGGCTACACCGTAGCTGGCTACGCCATAGCTGGCTACGCCGTAGCAAATTATTATCTTATGTCAACTACACAAGTGAAGCGACGTTATTATTTCTTAGAGGTTTGTTAAAATTTTGTACGAGGTTATGTATATATAACGAGATTGTAAACAATATCTTATTCATAGATTTGCTCATTGTCTCTTTTATAAGCCATGATTTAACCCAATACATAATGTGAAAAAAACTTAGTACAAATATTTAGATGACATTTGATTCTAATCAAGTTCATTGTCATTATCAACACCTTTATTGTAATGAATTTATAAAATGCTGTATATTTTATTATTTCTTTTTAGCATTAAGACAGCGTAGTGATTTTGAACACCATGGGAACTCACTGATTATGTGTGTTTATTGGTTATCGATTTGACGAGCCTTTGAGAAACTGGGTGTTAATGTTAGGAATTGGTAAGATTTGACTCATGAAAGCAGTAAATAAAAGCGTATTGTTATTCATTCAAATTGTTTACTTAATTTTCTGGCATTTTTGTGGCTGTAGAGAGAGAGACGAGAGAGCGAGACGCTTACGCTTACGATTTATAGATTCGCTGTGTACGTTTTAATAGCGCGGTCATGGCATTTTTAGGGTTCCGTAGCAAAATGGCAAAAAAACGGAACCCATATAGATTCGTCATGTCTGTCTGGCAGGTATGTCACAGCCATTTATTTCCGAAACTGTTGGGCTACATAGTTAAAACTTTGTATGTTGATGTATTTTGGGAATAAATAAATTTAAAAATTAAAGGGGGTCACATCATACATGAAACTGAGTAATTTTTTTTTTTCAGCTAACCTACCCGTGATTGGTGTCTATAGATAGGATTTTAAAAAGTCCGATTCGCACTTGGCCGGTTTTGTTTTCTGTCGACAGTATCGACATCATGTCTTCCCTAAGGTTAAGGTGTAGCACCTGGTCTGCACACACATACACTTACGCCGCATGCACACATTCACAACCCAGACAGATTTTGATCGATAACTTGTATACATAAATGTATAATGTACGTAGCAACCTAAACCCTACGGTAGCCAACGGCTGTATTATTGTTGTGTAATTTCCGTTTAGCAAGTTTAGGCGAAGATACATATATTTTACTATACAAAAAATATTACGACTTTGAGTAACTAACTGTTCTCGTAAGTTATTGTTTTGGTTGGTCTTGGTTTGTCGATTCGTTAAATGTTTTAAAACAGAAGCCTAATATCGTAATTCAAACAATAGATGTTACGTGCATACGTACTCTTTGAACCTTCTGATCTTAACAATACGTTAGCGTAGCGACGAGGGGCGACGATATCATAAATAAAAGACCGTATGCTAACACTACAATTGTTTGTGTTAATACAATACAGATTGTAAAACAAACACACATAAATAATCACACGCTTTTCCGAGGAGACAAGCAAAATCTATAAAATTAAAAAGCTTGTTTGACACCCATATTAAGGTGACGAGTGCTTTCCTAGTGCGGAAATATAGTAAAATTATCAAGATAGAGAATTTGTATTACTTTGTAACTCTCAGGTTTTTTATACAGAGTCTATCGATACTATCGACATCATGTCTTCCCTAAGATTAAGCGCCCTGTCTGCACACATGTACACTTCCGTCGCACGCACACATTCAGAACCCAGACAGAATTTGGATCGATAATTTGTATACAGAAATGTATAATATACTTATAAACATACTAAGTAACCCCAACCCCAATTTAGCGTACCCCTGCACTGTGTTTTATTTTATTTATTAAGTTCTCCTAAACTTTTTGCTGAACTGGTAATGATACCGGTTTAAAGTTGTAGTCCAGTATTCTAGTTTTATGTAAAAGCACGGCGCAGCATTGAAATATAGAATTCGTTTTATGGGGAAGCTGATACCACGTTTCAATAGTTTTTACTCGTTACAGTTACATTAATGAAATTCGTCGCTGCTGTGACTTGGTCGCATAAATAGTATTCATCTAGTTTGCAGCAGATCGGTACGCTATCAAACCGTACCTAAGGCCCTATGGATGGCGCAGCTACTACGTCAAGTTTCTGATATGTGGTAAACTACATTTAAAAGGAACAATTGCATTGCATTCAATTTATTGATACGCTTTTAAAATGTTTTAAAGACGGTTTGGTTGTGAATCACATACTTTACTTTAATTATATACGTGTAATTTATTAATGATTGGGGAAGGGGCTAATTAGGCCTCCGATAACCTCACTCACACGACGAAACACAACCCAATCGTTATTTTTCGCGTCGGTTTTCTGTAAGGCCGTGGTATCACTCTGGTCGAGCCGGCCCATTCGTGCCGAAGCATGGTTCTCCCACACTTGTAGTGTCCGTCCGTACATTCTTTGATACCATAAAAAGCACCCCAATAAACGTGATGGAAGCAGAGCTATTTTTGTTAGACGTCGTTTTTCAGCCGGAATTTTTTTGTTGAAAACTAAGAGTTCTGAGTCCCCTTTAGTTAAGATGATCGACAATTTACATACTCAAAGTAACAATTGTTTCTGGAGAATTAAAAAGTACCACTTCTGATAAATGATAAATGATAAATGATATTTATTTTGCAAATAGGTTATAAAATAACACTTTTACACGTCAATCTCTTAAATAACTAGATGAGGCCGGCTAGTAAGTACACATGATGCCTTGAAGCGAGAACACCATGTACACGAGTGGTAGTAGTCCATTGAAATGTTACATGAGCTTTACATTTTTTAGAGGACGCAATTTTATTTTTTGATCATGTGGGGGTGTCAATAGAAGCTTAACTTGAAGTTTGTGGGATCGCCACCCTTGTCCCCCGGCCGCCATCTTGGGAAAGGGGGTGGAAACACTTTTTTTGCTATATCTCTGAAACTATACATCGTACAAAAAATGTTTAAAATGATAATTTGTAGAAAATTATTTTGCCTACAAATATGTTTCATAACTTTTTGCTCTAAATTAACAATTAAAGAAGTTATAAGTAAACAAGTGAAAAAAATTATAAAAAATTTCTTTATTGCTCTATAACTTTTTTGTTACATTTTATAAATAAATGACTTCAGACCAATCCTGTAGAATATTTTTCAAGAAAAAATTTTCCCTACAACTTTTTTCAATTTCATTCATTAGAAACTCAGTTACAGCGCTCCGAAGTTAACCGGGTTCGTCAACGCTCATGAGAATCTGGTCAAAACGTTTAATTTTTTTTTACTTTTTTTATTGTTATTCATATTTTTACAAAATTTTCGTTTAATTTTTACAACTATATACATTAACTGTAAGGTAATTCTCGACATCATAATATTTTATATCACTTATTAACTAGTTACTCTAATCGATTCTACATTATCGTCAAATGTGAATCTTTGAGGAATTACAGGACTTAAAATTGGAGTCATAGTTGGAAGTTCATCTTCAAATTCATTTTCTTCTATTAACTTTGATATTTCCATAATGTTACTGCATGTTTCACCAGAACAATGTAGGCAAACTGTCGAGCATTTCAGACCTATGGTAAGTTCTAAGGTAAAGAAAAAAGTTAGAAATGAATAAGTAAAGATGTAAAAATTAAACAAAAATTTTGTAAAAATAATGAATGATAATAAAAAAGTAAAAAACATAAACGTTTTGACCAGATTCTCATGAGCGTTGACGAACCCGGTTAACTTCGGAGCGCTGTAACTGAGTTTTTAATGAACGAAATTGAAAAAAGTTGTAGGGTAAAAAAATTCTCGAAAAATATTCTACAAGATTGGTCTGCAGGCATTTATTTATAAAATGTAAAAAAAAGTTATAGAGCAAAAAATATTTTTTTTATAGTATTTGTTCACTTTTTTACTTATAACTTCTTTAATTGTTAATTTAGGGCAAAACATAGTGAAATCAAAAATATTTATTATTAAAAATATAAATAGATGCTTTCACGTACGTAAAAGTCGGTGAGTGCCGCAACTACAGTAGTAATAGTCGTCGCTATAGCAACTGCTAAATTTGTAACTCATGGTACCAATATTGTTTGAAAAGAATGAACGATCGTAACTAAACTACAGTCTTGTAGTATAGTAAACTATAACATTGATAGTTAGAAATGCTCATAATACCAATGTTGGTACTTAAACTATCCGCTAGAGGCGCTGTTCCAGTTTGCATACACTTTTTCAACTACAGTGTCTGCGGGAATGTTATAAGGCAAACTCATGGTATAGGTACAGCTCATGGTACGAACATTGCAGCCATCTATTGTAGTTGCGTTGTCACATTTACTACTGTACTAAGGGAAGATGTCATAACTACGTCAACTCATGGTAATGGTACTGTTCGCAAACGCATTCCCAGTGCGAAATATAGTAAAATTATCAAGATGGACAATTTCTATTTCTTTATAACTCAAGTTTTTGATACAGAGTCTATCGATATTATCGACATTATGTCATCCCTAAGATTAAGCACCCGTTTGCACACACGTACACTTGCTTCGCACGCACACATTCAAAACCCAGACAGATGTTGATCGATAACTTGTACACATAAATGTATAATGTACTACCCTACGGTAGCCAACGGCTGTATTGTTGTTAATTTCCGTTTAACAAGTTTAGGCTACAATATTTTTATTGTTTAAAAATTACAGACTTTAAGGAAATGTTCTATTTCTTATGCATAACATAAAAAAACCATTTTGTACTTAACAATTTATCCCTGGATGAGTCATACCGGGACAAACATATAATGAAGTACAAACATGTAATCTATATTTAGCCTTTTCCAGATAATAAATAAGAAAAAAAGATACTAAAATGCTTTAAAAAACTCAAAAAGTGATTTAAAACTATTTTCATTGAATTTTCTGAAACAAAAAGTACAAAAAAGGGTCAAATCGGCTACTGCTGTGGTGTTTATGATTCACCAGTAAGGTGAATCACGCGTTTCTTGATTCTGTTTGATTGTGGAAGATCACCGTGGATTTATGTCAAATGACATTCCATCGGTTTACAGAGTAGCCAAGGACCCTCCAAGAGAAGTCCTTCAAATTTACTACCCTATCGGAGTCGCAGGAAAACTTCGCTTGCGCGATGCAGGTTTTTGTGTTTTTCCAGCGTGGTAGATGATTTTTAACAAAAAGTGAAATGACATATTTATTAAATAATTAACGAAGAAACGTTCAGCTGTTTTTATATTTTAATAATTGTCAATATTGTTGTTTAAACTGATTTTTTTAGTATCGACTTTACGTTACAACCAAGAACTGCCATCTGTTGAAAACACCCTTCCCCCTTTTAACAATTTACGTACTTCGTATGGAAAACGTCGGAAAGCGCTACTCTTATTTGCAATGGTGAAATGCTAATATAGTGACATCTAACAGAGGGTTGGTGAATTAAGAAGTATTCACGATGTAGTAAATTGAATCCTGAGCGTACTATCGTTGTGCCGGACTAGCTGCTTCGAATGTAAATCGTCAGAGAGCGCTGTACTAACACTACAAGTACGAACAAATATAAATCCTCTTCATGATGAAATAAAATCATCTGAAGCCATTTGTTTTTTTATTATTTAATGACTCTGTTCACTTTACTCCATCGATTCATGTTTAAATTATTATATGCAATCTGCAATAATCTCCCAGATTGTCGGTAAATCTATCTAGGTGACTGTGGCGAAAGTGTAACTTTATGCTAAAATGCGCCTAAATTCTTGAAGCTTTCCAACATCTGTTGCACAAGTTATATATAATTTGGTGCTTTAAACTTACCTCAAAAGTTTTTATTACTAACACAAAACCACTCTATTCTTTACGTTCAGCATCAGTCGTAACTTGAGCGAATGTTTTATGATTTTTTCTAAGATGTGTTCGTACATCATTTCTTAAATGTGTGTTAAAATGTTGTACGAGGTGATGTATATGTAACGAGATTGTAAACAGTATCTTATTTATAGATTTGCTCGCTGTCTCTTATATAAGCCATAGTTAACCCAATTTACAATGGGTATAAAAGTGTGTTAAAAGAAATTTCGTCTTAGGTGGCTACACCGTAGCTGGCTACGCCATAGCTGGCTACGCCGTAGCAAATTATTATCTTATGTCAACTACACAAGTGAAGCGACGTTATTATTTCTTAGAGGTTTGTTAAAATTTTGTACGAGGTTATGTATATATAACGAGATTGTAAACAATATCTTATTCATAGATTTGCTCATTGTCTCTTTTATAAGCCATGATTTAACCCAATACATAATGTGAAAAAAACTTAGTACAAATATTTAGATGACATTTGATTCTAATCAAGTTCATTGTCATTATCAACACCTTTATTGTAATGAATTTATAAAATGCTGTATATTTTATTATTTCTTTTTAGCATTAAGACAGCGTAGTGATTTTGAACACCATGGGAACTCACTGATTATGTGTGTTTATTGGTTATCGATTTGACGAGCCTTTGAGAAACTGGGTGTTAATGTAAGGAATTGGTAAGATTTGACTCATGAAAGCAGTAAATAAAAGCGTATTGTTATTCATTCAAATTGTTTACTTAATTTTCTGGCATTTTTGTGGCTGTAACCCGCTATCAAGAAACTCTTTAAATAATCTACAATAACTCCACTCGATCTGGTGCCGCCGGTTTTTTTTTGCAGTCTCGAGTTGTCGACTATCCTCACGTCAACTGCCATCACGTCAACTGAAAACAATAATAAAACACATATATTACTTTGTCTGAATTCTTTGTTCGACAATGTGGTTGTCAAATAGGGCAAACTATTGCTGTTGGGCATTTGTTTTATTCTGTAACCGAACTTTTTTAACAAAATAAATTACATAACAATTAATAAATAAACTATAATTATTTCACTTACAGACATATATAAACTAAATAATAATAATGATAACTATGGCTAAAATATTAACAACACAACATATAAAAATAGGATGCCCAAAAACTGACAACATTGCCACGTTGTATATGATAGGTATTTAATAATTAAACAAGTAATATAAATGGAAACATCACCAATAAAACCTTTTGAGAGTGTATATCAAATATCAGATCAATCAGTCTATGTCAAAAAAAAAAACAAACAAACGGGTCAAACTAAATGAAACCGTTTAGTCACAAATGAATTCCATAAGATCGAACAGGCGTTTTCAAATTCATAATAATACACAAAAGCACATGTTTCTGTTATGTATTTTTGCAGAAATACAATACAAAATACGTTTAAAATAATATTTTAAGGCAGCAAAGGTATACATACATGTAGTATAATCGCTACACCGGCCCGTTGCTACTGTGGCAGCCATCTTGGTGACGCACCACAGGAACTGTAAAAAAATACAATTTATATGGAACCACGCTATTTTCCCTTGATAAACAGATCATCATCATTAACCTTCTTTATCTTGTTTCACTTACATCAGTCCTATCAAACTAGAGTGTTATATCTTCGGTTCTTACCAAAGATAGCACTAATTTTCTTTGTATTGATATCTCTCATAATTCTGATGTCTTCATTCACTCGACAAAATTATTTTTTATTTATTTAATCTCATCACAAAAATTGTGAATGGCGATATTAATTAAAAACTATTACTTAATATCATCTTCGAATACTATTTTTATTTCACTTATCCATCCTAAACGTATACTTAAATAAATTATTTACCTGTGTAATCTCCCACCTTCGCTGAACTCGATACCTCGGCGTTAGCAATATTTTACCACAAACAACAATCAGTATTACGATTAATTTTGCCAAATATGTCTATACCGCGGGCAGTGCCTAATGAGACTGGTTAGAATTGCGCGAGACGGCGTCTGTTTTATAGGGACCCAGGGTTGTGTTGCCTGTATACCAGATAATGTTGTACCGTGTAGCTACAGCAGTGTTATCGATAAAGTATTAAAATCTTCTCGTAATTATCTTTAAAATCAAATTGTATTAACCACTCAGTTATAAATATTTATTAAGTAATACGAGTATCACTATTACTACAGGTTAAAGGAAAATGTCTTCAAGCTGTCTGTCTCTATGCATAGATCGAGACAGTCAGCTTACAATTTATAGATTCGCTGTGTACGTTTCAATAGCGCGGTCATAACATTTTTAGAGTTCCGTAGCCAAATGGCAAAAAACGGAACCCTTATAGATTCGTCATGTCTGTCTGTCCGTTCGTCCGTCCGTCCATCCGTATGTTACTGCCATTTATTTCCGAAACTGTTCGGCCTACATAGTTAAAACTTTGTATGGTGATGTATTTTGGTAATAAATAAATTTAAAAATTAAATCACACCATACATAGAACAGATTTTAAAAATAAAAAATTTCAGCTAACCTACCCGTGATTGCATGTCTATGGATAGTGATTTTAAAAAGTCCGATTCGCACTTGGCCGGTTTTTTTTCTGTCGACAGTATCGACATCATGTCTTCCCTAAGGTTAAGGTGTAGCACCTGGTCTGCACACACATACACTTACGCCGCATGCACACATTCACAACCCAGACAGATTTTGATCGATAACTTGTATACATAAATGTATAATGTACTTATATACATGCGTAGCAACCCCAACCCCAAGCTAGCCAACGGCTGTATTGTTGTTTTGTAGTTTCCGTTTAGCAAGTTTAGGCGAAAATATATTTTACTATATAAAAAATATTACGACTTTGAGTAACTAACTGTTCTAGTAAGTTATTGTTTTGGTAGGTCTTGGTTTGTCGGTTCGTTAAATGTTTTAAAACAGAAGCCTAATATCGTGATAATAACAAAAGGTGTTACATGCATTAACTACGTGTACTCTTTGAACCTTCTGATCTTAACAATACGTTAGCGTAGCGACGAGGGGCGTCGATATCATAAATAAAAGACCGTATGCTAACACTACAATTGTTTGTGTTAATACAATACAGATTGTAAAACAAACACACATAAATAATCACACACTTTTCCGAGGAGACAAGCAAAATCTATAAAATTAAAAAGCTTGCCAACAGTTTGACATCCATATCAAAAGTGACGAGTGCGTTCCGCGTGCGGAAATATAGTAAATTATCAAGATAGACAATTTCTATTTCTATCGACACTATCGACATCATGTCTTCCCTAAGATTAAGCAACCGGTCTGCACACAGGGACACTTGCGTCGCACGCACACATTCAAAACCCAGACAGATGTTGATCGATTACTTGTATACACAAATATATAATGTACAGATACAGTTCCTGGCTACTTTAATAGACGCACCAAAATTGTTGTAGTAGGTAATTATTTAGATATTTTGTGGTTCTCATTGGACGTTGCGTAATGTTTACCTCTCACAATCTTTCTTGACTAATGGACTATCCTCGATACAAATGTTTTCAAATGGAACCTGTATTTATGGAGACGAGCGCGTTGGCACAAACAACATTTTAAATTTGACTATATTATGAAGTATAGATATGGGAATTAGTCAACACTGTAATTCTACATTTGTAAATAAGTACAATTCCAAAACACACAATAAAGTTTCAATAAATGTGTTTGACACTCATACGTTTAAACGTAAATGGACTGTAAATAAACATTTAGTACACATCACATCACGTATATATGTATTACAAATTCAAAAAATAAGAGTGCGTCTAATAATGCGGCCAGGGACTGTACATGCTATTCAACCCCAATTTAGCGTATCCCGGCACGGTGCTATAGTTTCATTTATTAAATTCAGACAAAAATTATTTACTGTATAAAAATAATCGACTTTAAGAAACCGTTGTCTTGTACTTGTTGCTAAACAAGGAAGACTGATGCCAGTTTGAACTTGTGGTCAAGTGGTTTAATCCGTGTATAAATATAGCACGGCGCGGTAATAAAACATGGAATTATTTTTGTAGGGAAGATTATACCACACTTTTGAACTGTTTACTTACATGAATGAAATCCGTAGCTACTGTGAGTTAGTTACACAGGTAGTATTTATCTTGCTTGCAGCAGAACGGTACGCTACCGTACACAAAAAAATGTACCGTTTCGGTTGCTAAAGTAATATTTATCCCTTATTCCTCATGCCGTTAGGGTAATTTTAAAATAAATATTTTTTCTTTAGATACAATAAAGGAAAATATCTTCAAGTTGTCTGTCTGTTTGCATACATCGAGACTGACAGCTTACGATTTATAAATATGCTATGTACGTTTTAATAGCGCGGTCATGGCATTTTTATTTTCTGTCGACAGTATCGACATCAGGTCTTCCCTAAGGTTAAGGTGTAGCTCCTGGTCTGCACACACCTACACTTGCGTCGCACGCACACTTGCACAACCCAGACAGATTTTGATCGATAACTTATATACATAAATGTATAATGTACTTACATACATGCGTAGCAACTCCAACCCCAAGGTAGTCGACCGCTGTATTGTTGTTAATTTTCCTTTAGTAAGTTTAGACAAATATATATTTTACTGTACTGTAAAAATATTACGACTTTGAGTAACTAGTAAGTTATTGTCTTGATGGGTCTTGGTTTGTCGAATCGTTAAAAGTTTTAAAACAAAAGCCTAATATCGTGATTAAAACAAAATGTGTAACATGCATTAACTACGTGTACTCTTTGAACTTTCTGATCTTAACAACACAACACAGCGTAGCGACGAGGTGCGTCGATATCATAAATAAAAGACCGTATGCTAATACTACAATTGTTTGTGTTAATACAAGAGACAGATTATAAAACAAACACACATAATTAAAAGTCACACACTTTTTCGAAGAGACAAGCAAAATCTATAAAATTAAAGTTATATAGCCACTTATCATGAACCTGTGGCGGGTTCAAACCCTACTAACGGCAAGTACCAATGTTACTTTTCCCGAGTTCTATGTATTTTCTAAGATTATTTGTATATCACTGATAGATGTTGAAGGAAAAACATTTTGAGAAAACACGGGCTTATTATTCTAATTTATAAGTTTGAAATCACCACTCCGCATTGACCAAGCGTGGTGATTATTGCTGTAACTTTCTCCGTGTGAGAGACTTACTTACTTTTAGCCACACTTGAAGACTGTTGATGTATTATAATGTAACATATTATTATTTTTTAGCTTTCATCACATCTGGTTAGATAACCGCGCCGGTTTCCGATAATCTACATTTAGCCTTTTTCAGAAAATAATCAAGAAAAATAGATACAAAAATGCTTTAAAAAAACACAAAAAGTGATTTTAAACTATTTTCATTGAATTTTCTGAAACAAAAAGTACAAAAAAGGGTCAAATCGGCTACTGCTGTGGTGTTTATGATTCACAAGTAAGGTGAATCACGCGTTTCTTGATTCTGTTTGATTCTGGAAGATCACCGTGGATTTATGTCAAATGACATTCCATCGGTTTACAGAGTAGCCAAGGACCCTCCAAGAGAAGTTCTTCAAATTTACTACCCTATCGGAGTCGCAGGAAAACTTCGCTTGCGCGATGCAGGTTTTTGTGTTTTTCCAGCGTGGTAGATGATTTTTAACAAAAAGTGAAATGACATATTTATTAAATAATTAACGAAGAAACGTTCAACTGTTTTTATATTTTAATAATTGTCAATATTGTTGTTTAAACTGATTTTTTAAGTATCGACTTTACCTTATGACCACGAACTGCCATCTGTTGAAAACACCCTTCCCCCTTTTAACAATTTACGTACTTCGTATGGAAAACGTCGGAGAGCGCTACTCCTATTTGCAATGGTGAAATGCTAATATAG
This sequence comes from Spodoptera frugiperda, assembly GCF_023101765.2. Taxonomy (NCBI): domain Eukaryota; kingdom Metazoa; phylum Arthropoda; class Insecta; order Lepidoptera; family Noctuidae; genus Spodoptera; species Spodoptera frugiperda. The sequence goes on from NC_064236.1 coordinate 16,192,720, forward strand.
TGGCATCTAACAGAGGGTTGGTGAAGTAAGAAGTATTCACGATGTAGTAAATTGAATCCTGAGCGTGCTATCGTTGTGCCGGACTAGCTGCTTCGAATGGAAATCGTCAGAGAGCGCTGTACTAACACTACAAGTACGAACAAATATAAATCCTCTTCATGATGAAATAAAATCATCTGAAGCCATTTGTTTTTTTATTATTTAAACGATTCTGTTCATTTTAGTCCATCGATTTATGTTTACATTATTATATGCAATCTGCAATAATCTCCCGGATTGTCGGTAAATCTATCTAGGTGACTGTGGCGAAAGTGTAACTTTATGCTAAAATGCGCCTAAATTCTTGAAGCTTTCCAACACCTGTTGCACAAGTTATATATAATTTGGTGCTTTAAACTTACCTCAAAAGTTTTTATTACTAACACAAAACCACTCTATTCTTTACGTTCAGCATCAGTCGTAACTTGAGCGAATGTTTTATGATTTTTTCTAAGATGTGTTCGTACATCATTTCTTAAATGTGTGTTAAAATGTTGTACGAGGTGATTTATATGTAACGAGATTGTAAACAGTATCTTATTTATAGATTTGCTTGCTGTCTCTTATATAAGCCATAGTTAACCCAATTTACAAGGCGTATAAAAGTGTGTTAAAAGAAATTTCGTTTTAGGTGGCTACACCGTAGCTGGCTACGCCATAGCTGGCTACGCCGTAGCAAATTATTATCATGATGTGTCAACTACGCAAGTGAAGCGACGTTATTATTTCTTAGAGGTTAGTTAAAATGTTGTACGAGGTTATGTATATATAACGAGATTGTAAACAATATCTTATTCACAGATTAGCCCATTGTCTCTTTTATAAGCCATGATTTAACCCAACACATAATGTGAAAAAACTTATTACAAATATTTAGATGACATTTGATTCTAATCAAGTTTATTGTCATTATCAACACCTTTATTGTCAAGAATTTATAAAATGCTATATATTTTATTATTTCTTTTTAGCATTAAGACAGCGTAGTTTGATTTTGAACATCATGGCAACTCACTGATTATGTGTGTTTGTTGGTTATTGATTTGACGAGTCTTTTAGAAACTGGGTGTTATTGTAAGGAATTGGTGAGATTTGACTCATGAAAGCAGTAAATAAAAGCGTATTGTTATTCATTCAAATTGTTTACTTAATTTTCTGGCATTTTTGTAGCTGTAACCCGTTATCAAGAAACTCTTTAAATAATCTACAATAACTCCACTCGATCTGGTGCCGCCGGTTTTTTTTCGCAGTCTCGAGTTGTCGACCAACCACACCACCATCACGTCAACTGAAAACAATAATAAAATACATATATTACTTTTTCTGAATTCTTTGTTCGACAATGTGGTTGTCAAATAGGGCAAACTATTGCTGTTGGGCATTTGTTTTATTCTGTAACCGAACTTTTTCAACAAAATGAATTACATAACAATTAATAAATAAACTAAAGATACAGGTATATAAACTAAATAATAATAATGATAACTATGGCTAAAATATTAACAACACAACATATAAAAATAGGGTGCCCAAAAACGGACCGCATTGCCACGTTGTATGTATAAATAAATAATAAATATAATAAATAAATAGTTTATTTCCAAAAACTTAGTCACAATGTACTTAAATATAGCATCTTCCTTAAAATGTGATATATTAATATGTGATAGGTATTTAATATTTTAACAAGTAATATAGTATTAGTAATAGAAACATGACCAATAAAACCTTTGGGAGTGTATATCAAATATCAGATTAATCAGTCTATGTCAAAAAAAAAAAAAAACAAACGGGTCAAACTAAATGAAACCGCTTAGTCACAAATGAATTCCATAAGATCGAACAGGCGTTTTCAAATTCACAATAATACACAAAAACACATGTTTCTGTTATGTATATTTACTATTTCGCCAACTTTGAATCAGAGAACATTTAAAGAAATGCCATACAAAATACATTTAAAATTATATTTAAAGCAGCAAAGGTATACATACATGTAGTATAATCGCTACACCGGCCCGTTGCTACTGTGGCAGCCATCTTGGTGACGCACCACGAGAACTGTAAACAAATACAATTTATATGGTACCACGCTATATTCCCTTGATAAACAGATCATCATCATTAACTTTCTTTATCTTGCTTTACTTGCTTCAATCCTATCAAACTAGAGTGTTATATATTTAGTTCTTACCAAAGATAGCACTAATTTTCTATGTATACCTCTCGTAATTCTGATGTCATTCGTTCATCCGATAAAATTTTCATCACAAAAATTATAGTGAATGGCGGACTTAATTAAAAAATATTAATATCATATTCGAATACTATTTTTATTTCACTTATTCATCGTAAACGTATAATCAATTATTTACCTGTGTAATCTCCCACCTTCGTTGTACTTGATACCTCGGCGTTAGCAATGTTTTAACACAAAGAACAATCAATATTCTATTAATTTAATATACGATTAATTTTGTCGAACACGTCTATATCGCGGGCAGTACGTAATGAGACTGGTTAGATGTGCGCGAGACGGCATCTGTTTTATAGGGACCCTTGTATATCGTATAACGATAGTGCCGATGTGTTGCCTATATACCAAATAATGTTGTACAGTTTTGATACAGCAGTGTTATCGATAAAATATTAAAGAATTCTCGTTATTATCTTTAACATCAAATTTTATTAACCACTCAGTTCTCTTTATCTTTATCAAGAAATACGAGTATAACTACAGGTTAAAGGAAAATATCTTCAAGTTGTCTGTCTCTTTGCATACATCGAGACTGACAGCTTTCGATTCATAAATATGCTGTGTACGATTTAATAGCACGGTCACGGCTTTTTGTGTTTTCTATCGACAGTATCGACATCAGGTCTTCCCTAAGGTCAAGGTGTAGCTCCTAGTCAGCACACACGTACACTTGCGTCGCACGCACACATGCACAACCCAGACAGATTTTGATCAATAACTTGTATACATAAATGTATAATGTACTTATATACATGCGTAGCAACCCCAACCCCAAGCTAGCCAACGGCTGTATTGTTGTTTTGTAATTTCCGTTTAGCAAGTTTAGGCGAAAATATATTTTACTATAAAAAAAATATTACGACTTTGAGTAACTAACTGTTCTAGTAAGTTATTGTTTTGGTAGGTCTTGGTTTGTCGGTTCGTTAAATGTTTTAAAACAGAAGCCTCATATCGTGATTATAACAAAAGGTGTTACATGCATTAACTATGTGTACTCTTTGAACCTTCTGATCTTAACAATACGTTAGCGTAGCGCCGAGGGGCGTCGATATCATAAATAAAAGACCGTATGCTAACACTACAATTGTTTGTGTTAATACAATACAGATTAATATTTTCATTGACAGCAATGCGCCAAGACTGTCTGTGAGTAGCATACCTCTCCCATTCTTTCGAAAGCGTACGAACACCAGTGCTTAGATACGTTAGACGTAAAGCGTCAATTACGTAAAGACCGACCCAAGCCCTCATATATTTACACATACAACGCTGCCGGCCAGCTTTATTGCTCTAATTGTGATCGCATTTTTAAAACCAAGTTCGGTCTGGCCAGTCACATCAGGGCCCACGACAGGAAATAGCTTATCTAAGGTCGCCGTTACCGAAATCGGTAAGGAGGACTATATACAATACAGAATATAAAACAAACATACATATGTAAATAATCTCACCCTTTTCCGAAGAGACAAGCAAAATCAATAAAAATAAACATTATATTGCCACTTATCATGAACCTGTGGTGGGCCGGAGGTTTAAGACGCCCGCTTCTCATGCATGACAGGGCGGGTTCAAACCCAACTAACGGCAAGTACCAATGTTACTTTTCCCGAGTTCAATGTATTTTCTAAGATTATTTGTATAAAACTGATAGATGTTGAAGGAAAAACATCGTGAGGAAACATGGGCTTATAATTCTAATTTATAAGTTTGAAATCACCACTCCGCATTGACCAAGCGTGGTGATTATTGCTGTAACTTTCTCCGTGTGAGAGACTTACTTACTTTTAGCCACACTTGAAGACTGTTGATGTATTATAATGTAACATATTATTATTTTTTAGCTTTCATCACATCTGGTTAGATAACCGCGCCGGTTTCCGGTAATCTACATTTAGCCTTTTTCAGAAAATAATCAAGAAAAATAGATACAAAAATGCTTTAAAAAAACACAAAAAGTGATTTTAAACTATTTTCATTGAATTTTCTGAAACAAAAAGTACAAAAAAGGGTCAAATCGGCTACTGCTGTGGTGTTTATGATTCACAAGTAAGGTGAATCACGCGTTTCTTGATTCTGTTTGATTCTGGAAGATCACCGTGGATTTATGTCAAATGACATTCCATCGGTTTACAGAGTAGCCAAGGACCCTCCAAGAGAAGTTCTTCAAATTTACTACCCTATCGGAGTCGCAGGAAAACTTCGCTTGCGCGATGCAGGTTTTTGTGTTTTTCCAGCGTGGTAGATGATTTTTAACAAAAAGTGAAATGACATATTTATTAAATAATTAACGAAGAAACGTTCAGCTGTTTTTATATTTTAATAATTGTCAATATTGTTGTTTAAACTGATTTTTTAAGTATCGACTTTACCTTATGACCACGAACTGCCATCTGTTGAAAACACCCTTCCCCCTTTTAACAATTTACGTACTTCGTATGGAAAACGTCGGAGAGCGCTACTCCTATTTGCAATGGTGAAATGCTAATATAGTGGCATCTAACAGAGGGTTGGTGAAGTAAGAAGTATTCACGATGTAGTAAATTGAATCCTGAGCGTGCTATCGTTGTGCCGGACTAGCTGCTTCGAATGGAAATCGTCAGAGAGCGCTGTACTAACACTACAAGTACGAACAAATATAAATCCTCTTCATGATGAAATAAAATCATCTGAAGCCATTTGTTTTTTTATTATTTAAACGATTCTGTTCATTTTAGTCCATCGATTTATGTTTACATTATTATATGCAATCTGCAATAATCTCCCGGATTGTCGGTAAATCTATCTAGGTGACTGTGGCGAAAGTGTAACTTTATGCTAAAATGCGCCTAAATTCTTGAAGCTTCCCAACACCTGTTGCACAAGTTATATATAATTTGGTGCTTTAAACTTACCTCAAAAGTTTTTATTACTAACACAAAACCACTCTATTCTTTACGTTCAGCATCAGTCGTAACTTGAGCGAATGTTTTATGATTTTTTCTAAGATGTGTTCGTACATCATTTCTTAAATGTGTGTTAAAATGTTGTACGAGGTGATTTATATGTAACGAGATTGTAAACAGTATCTTATTTATAGATTTGCTTGCTGTCTCTTATATAAGCCATAGTTAACCCAATTTACAAGGCGTATAAAAGTGTGTTAAAAGAAATTTCGTTTTAGGTGGCTACACCGTAGCTGGCTACGCCATAGCTGGCTACGCCGTAGCAAATTATTATCATGATGTGTCAACTACGCAAGTGAAGCGACGTTATTATTTCTTAGAGGTTAGTTAAAATGTTGTACGAGGTTATGTATATATAACGAGATTGTAAACAATATCTTATTCACAGATTAGCCCATTGTCTCTTTTATAAGCCATGATTTAACCCAACACATAATGTGAAAAAACTTATTACAAATATTTAGATGACATTTGATTCTAATCAAGTTTATTGTCATTATCAACACCTTTATTGTCAAGAATTTATAAAATGCTATATATTTTATTATTTCTTTTTAGCATTAAGACAGCGTAGTTTGATTTTGAACATCATGGCAACTCACTGATTATGTGTGTTTGTTGGTTATTGATTTGACGAGTCTTTTAGAAACTGGGTGTTATTGTAAGGAATTGGTGAGATTTGACTCATGAAAGCAGTAAATAAAAGCGTATTGTTATTCATTCAAATTGTTTACTTAATTTTCTGGCATTTTTGTAGCTGTAACCCGTTATCAAGAAACTCTTTAAATAATCTACAATAACTCCACTCGATCTGGTGCCGCCGGTTTTTTTTCGCAGTCTCGAGTTGTCGACCAACCACACCACCATCACGTCAACTGAAAACAATAATAAAATACATATATTACTTTTTCTGAATTCTTTGTTCGACAATGTGGTTGTCAAATAGGGCAAACTATTGCTGTTGGGCATTTGTTTTATTCTGTAACCGAACTTTTTCAACAAAATGAATTACATAACAATTAATAAATAAACTAAAGATACAGGTATATAAACTAAATAATAATAATGATAACTATGGCTAAAATATTAACAACACAACATATAAAAATAGGGTGCCCAAAAACGGACCGCATTGCCACGTTGTATGTATAAATAAATAATAAATATAATAAATAAATAGTTTATTTCCAAAAACTTAGTCACAATGTACTTAAATATAGCATCTTCCTTAAAATGTGATATATTAATATGTGATAGGTATTTAATATTTTAACAAGTAATATAGTATTAGTAATAGAAACATGACCAATAAAACCTTTGGGAGTGTATATCAAATATCAGATTAATCAGTCTATGTCAAAAAAAAAAACAAACGGGTCAAACTAAATGAAACCGCTTAGTCACAAATGAATTCCATAAGATCGAACAGGCGTTTTCAAATTCACAATAATACACAAAAACACATGTTTCTGTTATGTATATTTACTATTTCGCCAACTTTGAATCAGAGAACATTTAAAGAAATGCCATACAAAATACATTTAAAATTATATTTAAGGCAGCAAAGGTATACATACATGTAGTATAATCGCTACACCGGCCCGTTGCTACTGTGGCAGCCATCTTGGTGACGCACCACGAGAACTGTAAACAAATACAATTTATATGGTACCACGCTATATTCCCTTGATAAACAGATCATCATCATTAACTTTCTTTATCTTGCTTTACTTGCTTCAATCCTATCAAACTAGAGTGTTATATATTTAGTTCTTACCAAAGATAGCACTAATTTTCTATGTATACCTCTCGTAATTCTGATGTCATTCGTTCATCCGATAAAATTTTCATCACAAAAATTTTAGTGAATGGCGGACTTAATTAAAAAATATTAATATCATATTCGAATACTATTTTTATTTCACTTATTCATCGTAAACGTATAATCAATTATTTACCTGTGTAATCTCCCACCTTCGTTGTACTTGATACCTCGGCGTTAGCAATGTTTTAACACAAAGAACAATCAATATTCTATTAATTTAATATACGATTAATTTTGTCGAACACGTCTATATCGCGGGCAGTACGTAATGAGACTGGTTAGATGTGCGCGAGACGGCATCTGTTTTATAGGGACCCTTGTATATCGTATAACGATAGTGCCGATGTGTTGCCTATATACCAAATAATGTTGTACAGTTTTGATACAGCAGTGTTATCGATAAAATATTAAAGAATTCTCGTTATTATCTTTAACATCAAATTTTATTAACCACTCAGTTCTCTTTATCTTTATCAAGAAATACGAGTATAACTACAGGTTAAAGGAAAATATCTTCAAGTTGTCTGTCTCTTTGCATACATCGAGACTGACAGCTTTCGATTCATAAATATGCTGTGTACGATTTAATAGCACGGTCACGGCTTTTTGTGTTTTCTATCGACAGTATCGACATCAGGTCTTCCCTAAGGTCAAGGTGTAGCTCCTAGTCAGCACACACGTACACTTGCGTCGCACGCCCAAATTAACACATCCAGGATAATCATAATATGTCACAACAAAATCTTTCACTGGTCCGTGTTAAATAGCCTTTAAATCAGTCACCACTTTGAAAAAAACACATTAATTACATATTAATAGAGTTGACTCTTGTCTACAATAAAGAATCTTCTTTTTCAATGTATACATAAATCAGCTTACAATTTATAATTCGCTGTGTACGTTTCAATAGCGCGGTCATAACATTTTTAGAGTTCCGTAGCCAAATGGCAACGGAACCCATTCGTCATGTCTGTCTGTCCGTCCGTCCGTCCGTCCATCCGTATGTCACAGCCATTTATTTCCGAAACTGTTGGGCCTACATAGTGATAATTGTATGGTGATGTATTTTGGTAATAAATAAATTTCAAAAAAATTAAATACACCATACATAGAACAGATTTTAAAAATCAAAAAATTTCGTTTACCCGTGATGCATGTCTATGGATAGTGCTTTGAAAAATCCGATTCGCCCTTAGCATAAACGGTTTTGTTTTCTGTCGACAGTATCGACATCATGTCTTCCCTAAGGTTAAGGTGTAGCACCTGGTCTGCACACACATACACTTACGCCGCATGCACACATTCACAACCCAGACAGATTTTGATCAATAACTTGTATACATAAATGTATAATGTACTTATATACATGCGTAGCAACCCCAACCCCAAGCTAGCCAACGGCTGTATTGTTGTTTTGTAATTTCCGTTTAGCAAGTTTAGGCGAAAATATATTTTACTATAAAAAAAATATTACGACTTTGAGTAACTAACTGTTCTAGTAAGTTATTGTTTTGGTAGGTCTTGGTTTGTCGGTTCGTTAAATGTTTTAAAACAGAAGCCTCATATCGTGATTATAACAAAAGGTGTTACATGCATTAACTATGTGTACTCTTTGAACCTTCTGATCTTAACAATACGTTAGCGTAGCGCCGAGGGGCGTCGATATCATAAATAAAAGACCGTATGCTAACACTACAATTGTTTGTGTTAATACAATACAGATTAATATTTTCATTGACAGCAATGCGCCAAGACTGTCTGTGAGTAGCATACCTCTCCCATTCTTTCGAAAGCGTACGAACACCAGTGCTTAGATACGTTAGACGTAAAGCGTCAATTACGTAAAGACCGACCCAAGCCCTCCTATATTTACACATACAACGCTGCCGGCCAGCTTTACTGCTCCAATTGTGATCGCATTTTTAAAACCAAGTTCGGTCTGGCCAGTCACATCAGGGCCCACGACAGGAAATAGCTTATCTAAGGTCGCCGTTACCGAAATCGGTAAGGAGGACTATATACAATACAGAATATAAAACAAACATACATATGTAAATAATCTCACCCTTTTCCGAAGAGACAAGCAAAATCAATAAAAATAAACATTATATTGCCACTTATCATGAACCTGTGGTGGGCCGGAGGTTTAAGACGCCCGCTTCTCATGCATGACAGGGCTGGTTCAAACCCAACTAACGGCAAGTACCAATGTTACTTTTCCCGAGTTCAATGTATTTTCTAAGATTATTTGTATAAAACTGATAGATGTTGAAGGAAAAACATCGTGAGGAAACATGGGCTTATAATTCTAATTTATAAGTTTGAAATCACCACTCCGCATTGACCAAGCGTGATGATTATTGCTGTAACTTTCTCCGTGTGAGAGACTTACTTACTTTTAGCCACACTTGAAGACTGTTGATGTATTATAATGTAACATATTATTATTTTTTAGCTTTCATCACATCTGGTTAGATAACCGCGCCGGTTTCCGGTAATCTACATTTAGCCTTTTTCAGAAAATAATCAAGAAAAATAGATACAAAAATGCTTTAAAAAAACACAAAAAGTGATTTTAAACTATTTTCATTGAATTTTCTGAAACAAAAAGTACAAAAAAGGGTCAAATCGGCTACTGCTGTGGTGTTTATGATTCACAAGTAAGGTGAATCACGCGTTTCTTGATTCTGTTTGATTCTGGAAGATCACCGTGGATTTATGTCAAATGACATTCCATCGGTTTACAGAGTAGCCAAGGACCCTCCAAGAGAAGTTCTTCAAATTTACTACCCTATCGGAGTCGCAGGAAAACTTCGCTTGCGCGATGCAGGTTTTTGTGGTTTTCCAGCGTGGTAGATGATTTTTAACAAAAAGTGAAATGACATATTTATTAAATAATTAACGAAGAAACGTTCAGCTGTTTTTATATTTTAATAATTGTCAATATTGTTGTTTAAACTGATTTTTTAAGAATCGACTTTACCTTATGACCACGAACTGCCATCTGTTGAAAACACCCTTCCCCCTTTTAACAATTTACGTACTTCGTATGGAAAACGTCGGAGAGCGCTACTCCTATTTGCAATGGTGAAATGCTAATATAGTGGCATCTAACAGAGGGTTGGTGAAGTAAAAAGTATTCACAATGTAGTAAATTGAATCCTGAGCGTACTATCGTTGTGCCGGACTAGCTGCTTCGAATGGAAATCGTCAGAGAGCGCTGTACTAACACTACAAGTACGAACAAATATAAATCCTCTTCATGATGAAATAAAATCATCTGAAGCCATTTGTTTTTTTATTATTTAATGACTCTGTTCACTTTACTCCATCGATTCATGTTTAAATTATTATATGCAATCTGCAATAATCTCCCAGATTGTCGGTAAATCTATCTAGGTGACTGTGGCGAAAGTGTAACTTTATGCTAAAATGCGCCTAAATTCTTGAAGCTTTCCAACATCTGTTGCACAAGTTATATATAATTTGGTGCTTTAAACTTACCTCAAAAGTTTTTATTACTAACACAAAACCACTCTATTCTTTACGTTCAGCATCAGTCGTAACTTGAGCGAATGTTTTATGATTTTTTCTGAGATGTGTTCGTACATCATTTCTTAAATGTGTGTTAAAATGTTGTACGAGGTGATGTATATGTAACGAGATTGTAAACAATATCTTATTTATAGATTTGCTCGCTGTCTCTTATATAAGCCATAGTTAACCCAATTTACAATGGGTATAAAAGTGTGTTAAAAGAAATTTCGTCTTAGGTGGCTACACCGTAGCTGGCTACGCCATAGCTGGCTACGCCGTAGCAAATTATTATCTTATGTCAACTACGCAAGTGAAGCGACGTTATTATTTCTTAGAGGTTGGTTAAAATGTTGTACGAGGTTATGTATATATAACGAGATTGTAAACAATATCTATCTTATTCACAGATTTGCTCATTGTCTCTTTTATAAGCCATGATTTAACCCAATACATAATGTGAAAAAAACTTAGTACAAATATTTAGATAACATTTGATTCTAATCGAGTTCATTGTCATTATCAACACCTTTATTGTCAAGAATTTATAAAATGCTATATATTTTATTATTTCTTTTTAGCATTAAGACAGCGTAGTTTGAGTTTGAACATCATGGCAACTCACTGATTATGTGTGTTTGTTGGTTATTGATTTGACGAGTCTTTTAGAAACTGGGTGTTATTGTAAGGAATTGGTGAGATTTGACTCATGAAAGCAGTAAATAAAAGCGTATTGTTATTCATTCAAATTGTTTACTTAATTTTCTGGCATTTTTGTAGCTGTAACCCGTTATCAAGAAACTCTTTAAATAATCTACAATAACTCCACTCGATCTGGTGCCGCCGGTTTTTTTCGCAGTCTCGAGTTGTCGACCAACCACACCGCCATTACGTCAACTGAAAACAATAATAAAATACATATATTACTTTTTCTGAATTCTTTGTTCGACAATGTAGTTGTCAAATAGGGCAAACTATTGCTGTTGGGCATTTGTTTTATTCTGTAACCGAACTTTTGTAACAAAATGAATTACATAACAATTAATAAATAAACTAAAGATACAGGTATATAAACTTAATAATAATAATGATAACTATGGCTAAAATATTAACAACACAACATATAAAAATAGAGTGCCCAAAAACTGACAACATTGCCACGTTGTATGGGATAGGTATTTAATAATTAAACAAGTAATATAGATGGAAACATCGCCAATAAAACCTTTTGAGAGTGTATATCAAATATCAGATCAATCTATGTCAAATAAAAACAAACAAACGGGTCAAACTAAATGAAATCGTTTAGTCACAAGTTAATTCCATAAGATCGAACTGGCGTTTTTAAATTCACAAAAATACACAAAAACACATGTTTCTGTTATGTATATTTACTATTTCGCCAACTTTGAATCGGAGAAAATTTAAAGAAATACAATACAAAATACATTTAAAATAATATTTAAGGCAGCAAAGGTATACATACATGTAGTATAATCGCTACACCGGCCCGTTGCTACTGTGGCAGCCATCTTGGTGACGCACTACAGGAACTGTAAAAAAATACAATTTATATGGAACCACGCTATTTTCCCTTGATAAACAGATCATCATCATTAACTTTCTTTATCTTGCTTCACCCACATCAGTCCTATCAAACTAGAGTGTTATATCTTCGGTTCTTACTAAAGATAGCACTAATTTTCTTTGTATTGTTATCTCTCATAATTCTGATGTCTTCATTCACTCGACAAAATTATATTTAATTTATTTAATCTCATCAAAACTATTAATATCATCTTCGAATACTATTTTTATTTCACTTATGCATCCTAAACGTATACTTAAATAAATTATTTACCTGTGTAATCTCCCACCTTCGCTGAACTCGATACCTCGGCGTTAGCAATATTTTACCACAAACAACAATCAGTATTACGATTAATTTTGCCAAATATGTCTATACCGCGGGCAGTGCCTAATGAGACTGGTTAGAATTGCGCGAGACGGCGTCTGTTTTATAGGGACCCAGGGTTGTGTTGCCTGTATACCAGATAATGTTGTACCGTGTAGCTACAGCAGTGTTATCGATAAAGTATTAAAATTTTCTCGTAATTATCTTTAAAATCAAATTGTATTAACCACTCAGTTATAAATATTTATTAAGTAATACGAGTATCACTATTACTACAGGTTAAAGGAAAATGTCTTCAAGCTGTCTGTCTCTATGCATAGATCGAGACAGTCAGCTTACAATTTATAGATTCGCTGTGTACGTTTCAATAGCGCGGTCATAACATTTTTAGAGTTCCGTAGCCAAATGGCAAAAAAACGGAACCCTTATAGATTCGTCATGTCTGTCTGTCCGTCCGTCCGTCCGTCCATCCGTATGTCACAGCCATTTATTTCCGAAACTGTTGGGCCTACATAGTTAATTGTATGGTGATGTATTTTGGTAATAAATAAATTTAAAAATTAAATACACCATACATAGAACAGATTTTAAAAATAAAAAATTTCGTTTACCCGTGATGCATGTCTATGGATAGTGCTTTAAAAAATCCGATTCGCCCTTAGCCGGTTTTGTTTTCTGTCGACAGTATCGACATCATGTCTTCCCTAAGGTTAAGGTGTAGCACCTGGTCTGCACACACATACACTTACGCCGCATGCACACATTCACAACCCAGACAGATTTTGATCAATAACTTGTATACATAAATGTATAATGTACTTATATACATGCGTAGCAACCCCAACCCCAAGCTAGCCAACGGCTGTATTGTTGTTTTGTAATTTCCGTTTAGCAAGTTTAGGCGAAAATATATTTTACTATAAAAAAAATATTACGACTTTGAGTAACTAACTGTTCTAGTAAGTTATTGTTTTGGTAGGTCTTGGTATGCATGCACGATAACTTGAAACGTGACTGCGAGAAAAATATATTACTTAATACAGTCGAACTTCAACTCTTATCGTGGACGTGTAAAATATTTTTTTTGTTTTCTTAGTTAATCATTTCTTATGGTATGTGAGACCTACTAACACCGACTGTTTTGTTTTCAGCTCCCTATGGAAGTTGTAATATGTCATGCATGTTATTTATTCTTACAAAATGCTGATGTAAACACACCTAGAATATTAGGTCATACTAATATCTGTGCTGGCTGTGGCTGTTCTTTGAATGAAGCTAGACTTCATTCTCTCGAAGAAAATGGACCATTATATGATTTTTTTCCATGGATTAGATCAGTACAGGTATTTATCTAAATCCTTAAACACCTATTAAGTACTACTTACATTGAATATGATTAATGGTAATGACACATAATTATAACAATTTGGAAAATAATCCTTATAACTATATCAGTGGTAATAGTTTTTACAATGACAATCATTTTATGCATTTTTTTAATATATTCAAGTATGATAAATGTCAGAGCTCTCTTAATTTGCATTATATTGTTTATTCAACTTAGTAAATCAAGAGATTGTGTATTTTATATTTTTTAACACTGCTTTATTTTTAACAATCATAAATATTTTCAGAATGGAAGAGATAGCTATGCTGTTTGTCATAATTGCTGGCGGCGAGCTAGCCGACAATTTGAACAAGATTCTCAACGAGAAATGGCTATACCACAATTGCCACCTGTACCTGCCCCTGCTCCAGCACCTGCCCCTGCTCCGGCACCTGCCCCTGTCCCGGCACCTGCACCTGCTTCTGCCTCTCAGCTGGGCCAGAGATCAGTTGGAATGGTCAATTTACGTCATTACAAGAGAGCTGCTAGTACATCAAGACACTGCATTTATTCCGACTGCGGTTATGTACCTATGCATTTAATACCAACATTTATTAAAAATATGTTAATTGTAGATTACAACTATTATGTGCCCCGGTATTCACGTGTTTGCCATCACCATTTGTATTCTAATACTTGGCGTGAATTACCAGAACAATCATCTTCAATATCAAGTTTTAGTATAAATCAAATAGAAGATTTAGTTAATATGGCAAAACAAAAAACTGTCACATTTAATTTTGAATGTGTTGAAGAAATGCCCAACCACATATGCCATTATTGGACTGGACTGGAAGTGTCTGAATTCATTATTTTATTTAATGAGTTACCTTTAGCTAATCAGGTACCATCACCAAAATCTGCTTTGGCTATCTTTTTAATTAAAATGAGGACAGGGGACAGTAACAAGAGATTGTCTTCATTATTTAACATACCTCGATCAACTATGGAGAGGCACATGAACATTGTACGCTTATGTTTTATGGAACATTTTGTACCATTACATATTGGATTGCAGCATCTTAATAGAGAAGATGTCATAAGAAGAAATCTGAGTATTCCAAATGCTTTGTTTGGCAATCCAAATGGCTCTGATCAAACCAGACCTGCAATCACAATATGTGATGGCACTTACATATATATTGAAAAGAGTTCCAATTATTTCTATCAAAAGGAAACTTATAGTTTACACAAATATGTGAACCTCGTTAAACCATTTCTTTGTGTGTGTACAGACGGGCACATTATTGATGTGATCGGCCCTTATGCTGCCACTCAAACCGATGCAGAAATAATGAAAGATTAATTTACTGATGAATCTGGACCCATGCGATCATTTTACAGAGAGGGAGATGTATTTATACTCGACCGAGGATTCAGAGATGCGATCCCACTGTTGGAGGCCTGTAATTATAATGTGCAGAAGCCTGAGTCGTTAAACGAGGGAGAACGACAACTAACAACTATTCAGGCAAACAAAAGTCGATTAGTGACATTATGTCGATGGGTAGTGGAAGTAGTCAACGGACGATTTAAAAGGGACTTTAAATTATTTCGCCAGGATTTTTTTAATAGAGCTCATGCACATTTAATGAGTGATTTTAAAATTGCAGCTTCATTAATTAACAGATTTCACCCCACGCTTCAAGATCGGCCAGATGCTTCTCTTATTATAGAAAGAGCCTTGAGGTATCAACATACTCCTAATTACTTAGCAGAATTTGTAACAAATTATAATTTAAACAGGCGATCGGTTATGTTTAGACGCATAGACGGCAGGTTTCCTCAATTAAATATATTTCCCGTATTTAGTTACTCAGAATTGATTATTTTCGCATTGGGCCCATATCAGGTAAAACAAGCACGATCATATTATGGCGAACATGTTCGACAAAATGGCTTGTATGAAATTGAAATATGTCCTGAGCTGGAACACTCTGAAGAAATGGTTGCGGCCGTTGGAGGAAATAGACCTTATTTATTAAGGGGTCGAATCCAGTCGCGCCATGTTGGTCGGCGTAAATATTTTACGTATATTTTAATTGACACTCAGCCCTCGAGTAGTAATTGCTTAGATGCAATATTAGGTTACTGTTGCAACTGTCTCGTGGGTAACAGAACAGTGGGATGCTGTTGCCACGTTATGGCCATAATATGGTATTTGGGTTGGGCTAGACACCAAGACAATATATCGCCGCCAGCATCATTCTTAGACAATATATTACTTGTAATTGAAGAATAAAACATTTAACACTTATACTGCTTTTTTATTTTATTCGAAACTTGTACTCAATCGCCACAAACCTTGAATGCAGCAATAGATCAGTATTTTATCAGTCAGAGAACATTATTTTACCCCATTTAATTGAAACAACCTAAGTATTAGATCTGTTAATAAAATTATTATTGTAAATGCTTACAGATCAGACAGTACCTACCTAATACAAATGTTGGTATTTTTATTTGCCTTTAAGTCAAGCAGTTAATTGATGTCAAATATAAAAATATAGTTTAATACAACCCGTTCTATTTTATCACAATATGCTTTTATAATCTCATCAAAAATACCCATTTGTTGTGAGTCATTAGTCTCTTTCCATATTGAGTTCTGTTTACTCGGGTACAAGTTTTGCATCGAACCTAATCGTTTTCACATTTATATTGACACTATACTATGGAAACAAGACTAGTAGGTAGACGTAGGCCAGATCAGTGTCCTTTTATACTTAAATATAAGTGATGATCATGAAGTTCCTAATAAAAAACTAATAGCATTGCTGTCCGTAAACGATACAATGCATATAAAATATCAGTAGTAAGTTATCATGTTTAATATAGAATTACTTGTGAATCGGTGCTTTAAATGACATAAAATCTAGATATTATAAAAATACTATTAAAAGGCTATCATATGACATAGGGCTGCAATTTGGGCATCGCATGACAGTGCTGACTTTTAGCTCCATACTAATATGGGCATGGTCCTTTGACTATATTATGAAGTATAGATATGGGAATTAGTCAACACTGTAATTCTACATTTGTAAATAAGTACAATTCCAAAACACACAATAAAGTTTCAATAAATGTGTTTGACACTCATACGTTTAAACGTAAATGGACTGTAAATAAACATTTAGTACACATCACATCACGTATATATGTATTACAAATTCAAAAAATAAGAGTGCGTCTAATAATGCGGCCAGGGACTGTACATGCTATTCAACCCCAATTTAGCGTATCCCGGCACGGTGCTATAGTTTCATTTATTAAATTCAGACAAAAATTATTTACTGTATAAAAATAATCGACTTTAAGAAACCGTTGTCTTGTACTTGTTGCTAAACAAGGAAGACTGATGCCTGTTTGAACTTGTGGTCAAGTGGTTTAATCCGTGTATAAATATAGCACGGCGCGGTAATAAAACATGGAATTATTTTTGTAGGGAAGATTATACCACACTTTTGAACTGTTTACTTACATGAATGAAATCCGTAGCTACTGTGAGTTAGTTACACAGGTAGTATTTATCTTGCTTGCAGCAGAACGGTACGCTACCGTACACAAAAAAATGTACCGTTTCGGTTGCTAAAGTAATATTTATCCCTTATTCCTCATGCCGTTAGGGTAATTTTAAAATAAATATTTTTTCTTTAGATACAATAAAGGAAAATATCTTCAAGTTGTCTGTCTGTTTGCATACATCGAGACTGACAGCTTACGATTTATAAATATGCTATGTACGTTTTAATAGCGCGGTCATGGCATTTTTATTTTCTGTCGACAGTATCGACATCAGGTCTTCCCTAAGGTTAAGGTGTAGCTCCTGGTCTGCACACACCTACACTTGCGTCGCACGCACACTTGCACAACCCAGACAGATTTTGATCGATAACTTATATACATAAATGTATAATGTACTTACATACATGCGTAGCAACTCCAACCCCAAGGTAGTCGACCGCTGTATTGTTGTTAATTTTCCTTTAGTAAGTTTAGACAAATATATATTTTACTGTACTGTAAAAATATTACGACTTTGAGTAACTAGTAAGTTATTGTCTTGATGGGTCTTGGTTTGTCGAATCGTTAAAAGTTTTAAAACAAAAGCCTAATATCGTGATTAAAACAAAATGTGTAACATGCATTAACTACGTGTACTCTTTGAACTTTCTGATCTTAACAACACAACACAGCGTAGCGACGAGGTGCGTCGATATCATAAATAAAAGACCGTATGCTAATACTACAATTGTTTGTGTTTTAGATTATAAAACAAACACACATAATTAATAGTCACACACTTTTTCGAAGAGACAAGCAAAATCTATAAAATTAAAGTTATATAGCCACTTATCATGAACCTGTGGCGGGTTCAAACCCTACTAACGGCAAGTACCAATGTTACTTTTCCCGAGTTCTATGTATTTTCTAAGATTATTTGTATATCACTGATAGATGTTGAAGGAAAAACATTTTGAGAAAACACGGGCTTATTATTCTAATTTATAAGTTTGAAATCACCACTCCGCATTGACCAAGCGTGGTGATTATTGCTGTAACTTTCTCCGTGTGAGAGACTTACTTACTTTTAGCCACACTTGAAGACTGTTGATGTATTATAATGTAACATATTATTATTTTTTAGCTTTCATCACATCTGGTTAGACAACCGCGCCGGTTTCCGATAATCTACATTTAGCCTTTTTCAGAAAATAATCAAGAAAAATAGATACAAAAATGCTTTAAAAAAACACAAAAAGTGATTTTAAACTATTTTCATTGAATTTTCTGAAACAAAAAGTACAAAAAAGGGTCAAATCGGCTACTGCTGTGGTGTTTATGATTCACAAGTAAGGTGAATCACGCGTTTCTTGATTCTGTTTGATTCTGGAAGATCACCGTGGATTTATGTCAAATGACATTCCATCGGTTTACAGAGTAGCCAAGGACCCTCCAAGAGAAGTTCTTCAAATTTACTACCCTATCGGAGTCGCAGGAAAACTTCGCTTGCGCGATGCAGGTTTTTGTGTTTTTCCAGCGTGGTAGATGATTTTTAACAAAAAGTGAAATGACATATTTATTAAATAATTAACGAAGAAACGTTCAACTGTTTTTATATTTTAATAATTGTCAATATTGTTGTTTAAACTGATTTTTTAAGTATCGACTTTACCTTATGACCACGAACTGCCATCTGTTGAAAACACCCTTCCCCCTTTTAACAATTTACGTACTTCGTATGGAAAACGTCGGAGAGCGCTACTCCTATTTGCAATGGTGAAATGCTAATATAGTGGCATCTAACAGAGGGTTGGTGAAGTAAGAAGTATTCACGATGTAGTAAATTGAATCCTGAGCGTGCTATCGTTGTGCCGGACTAGCTGCTTCGAATGGAAATCGTCAGAGAGCGCTGTACTAACACTACAAGTACGAACAAATATAAATCCTCTTCATGATGAAATAAAATCATCTGAAGCCATTTGTTTTTTTTTATTATTTAAACGATTCTGTTCATTTTAGTCCATCGATTTATGTTTACATTATTATATGCAATCTGCAATAATCTCCCGGATTGTCGGTAAATCTATCTAGGTGACTGTGGCGAAAGTGTAACTTTATGCTAAAATGCGCCTAAATTCTTGAAGCTTCCCAACACCTGTTGCACAAGTTATATATAATTTGGTGCTTTAAACTTACCTCAAAAGTTTTTATTACTAACACAAAACCACTCTATTCTTTACGTTCAGCATCAGTCGTAACTTGAGCGAATGTTTTATGATTTTTTCTAAGATGTGTTCGTACATCATTTCTTAAATGTGTGTTAAAATGTTGTACGAGGTGATGTATATGTAACGAGATTGTAAACAGTATCTTATTTATAGATTTGCTTGCTGTCTCTTATATAAGCCATAGTTAACCCAATTTACAAGGCGTATAAAAGTGTGTTAAAAGAAATTTCGTTTTAGGTGGCTACACCGTAGCTGGCTACGCCATAGCTGGCTACGCCGTAGCAAATTATTATCATGATGTGTCAACTACGCAAGTGAAGCGACGTTATTATTTCTTAGAGGTTAGTTAAAATGTTGTACGAGGTTATGTACAGCCTTGGCCAAAAGTATTGAGCACCCATGAAATCTTTGAGTTTTATGCGAAATATCAAATAGAAACAAAACAAAATGTTTTTTATGTGTTTATTTTACTATTTATTAATTGAAAATGAATATTTTGTAAGTCCACCCTTTGCCTTAATTACGGCAGAATTTTTTTTGGTATAGAGCTAACAAGATTTTTACAGTCTTTAGCAGTAATCGCGTTCTATTCTAGGCATAGGTGGCGTTTCAAATCTTCTCTGTTGTTAATTGTGTGGCGCTTACCTCTGCGCTTTACTAAAACCCATAAATATTCTATGGGGTTTAGATCTGGCGACTAGGCAGGCCAGTCAAGAAGCTCTACGTTATTTTCCCGGAATCATGCCATAGTGCGGGCAGATTTGTGGCAAGGTGCGTTATCCTGCTGGAATTTACCAATATCCATGTTCCTGTCGCCGAAAAGTTTCGTGAATGAAGGCAGGAACGCAGTTTCTAGTAAATTTATGTACTTAGAAGAGTCCATGCGGCCCTCTCACACGAACAATTCGCCAACTCCAGAATCGGTCATGCAACCCCAGACCATTATGCTACCGCCACCATGTTTTACGGTTGGTACCACACACTCTGGATTAAAATCTTCGCCCACCCGGCGTCGTACAGAGGTCACAACAGGGGTAACAAAAATTTGCTATAAAGCGACAAATATTGAGTTCCAGAAAACAAAAGAACTTCATCTATGCGTTTGGATTTTAAACCATTTTATATTATTTTATTAGGGCATTAAATATAGTTACTTACCTTTAAGTTGTATTCGTCTGACCACACAAAATTTGACCACTCTGAATTGGTGAAAGTTCGATGTTGTAAGGCCCATTTATACCGAGTTTTTTTGTTTTTGTCGGGAGCCATGGTTTCTTCCTAGCGTCACAACCTTTTGGATCAGCTTCCTAAAGTCTTCTACAAGTAGTTCGAGCAGAAATTGATACCTTATTTTGTTCTGACAACTCAGCAGCGAGCTCTGAAGATCATTTTTTCCTATATTTTAACGACTCTCTCGGTAACTGATGATCCTGACGGTCTGTGGTGATGCGTTTGCGCCCTGTTTTTGGTATATTTTGATGTGAGCATAGAATCGCTGAATAACAAATTGCAAGGATCGGCGCGAACATTTCACAGTTTTGGAAATCTCTACTTGTGATTTCCCTTGCTCATGCAGAAGCTGTACCTCCACTCGATTTTCTGAAGAAAGTTCGTTTCGTTTTGGCATATTACAACGATAATACTTATAACTTTGAGATAAAATACCAAAAACGCACTTGGATCACGGGATGTTGTCAAAACGAGCGATGGTAGCGAACTGATAAATAAATACAAACTTTGCAAAAATCTCATTTTATTACACCTAGGCGTTTTATTCCTAGCTACGGCATAAATCATTGTTTTTAAATCTTTGTAGATAGCCGACAAACAAATACTTCAACAGTAGATTTAGTTTTCTGCCATACTTACCGTGATCGAGCGAAATTTGTAAGGTGCTCAATACTTTTGGCCAAGGCTGTATATATAACGAGATTGTAAACAATATCTTATTCACAGATTAGCCCATTGTCTCTTTTATAAGCCATGATTTAACCCAACACATAATGTGAAAAAACTTATTACAAATATTTAGATGACATTTGATTCTAATCAAGTTTATTGTCATTATCAACACCTTTATTGTCAAGAATTTATATAATGCTATATATTTTACTATTTCTTTTTAGCATTAAGACAGCGTAGTTTGATTTTGAACATCATGGCAACTCACTGATTATGTGTGTTTGTTGGTTATTGATTTGACGAGTCTTTTAGAAACTGGGTGTTATTGTAAGGAATTGGTGAGATTTGACTCATGAAAGCAGTAAATAAAAGCGTATTGTTATTCATTCAAATTGTTTACTTAATTTTCTGGCATTTTTGTAGCTGTAACCCGTTATCAAGAAACTCTTTAAATAATCTACAATAACTCCACTCGATCTGGTGCCGCCGGTTTTTTTTTCGCAGTCTCGAGTTGTCGACCAACCACACCACCATCACGTCAACTGAAAACAATAATAAAATACATAGGGTAAACTACCCAATTATCAGCACTTTAAGAGTTAGTCCTAATTTAAGTCAATTTATTATTGTGAAAAAAAGGCTTTCACCCGTTAAGGTAAATTTTATAGTTATAATATTTAATAAGGAAGACAATAATAAAAGAAAAACATGATTGACCTCTATCCAAGATTATTTAGACAAGTAAGAATAAAAAATGGGTCTGTCACCATTTACTGGCACCATCTCCACGAATTACTAGCATAGAGCAACCCAATTATCAGCACCTAACTATCACTGTTAGTAATTGCATTAAAAAAAAACAGTTTCATTATTAAAACCTGTTTTAATTTATTTTTTACATAGTTAGTAAGTAGGTAACAAAATAATTACTTATAATCTAATAATACTTTTATCTGTATAAGTCGAGCAAAAAAAAGCGTCTCGGCCGTACCATCCTTTTCTCGAAGCCATTCAGGCCAATTTCGACCGCCTATAACTTCATTGTGGATAAAACAAGAAGCCTGAATTTTCAAATACTAAGCAGGCATTATACAAACATGGTATATTTGAATTTTCATTAAATTTTAACCATTACTTTAAGAATTATAACATGTAAAAGTTTCGAAATTTTGTCACTGACTGACAGATCATCAAAAGTATAAAGCACTTTTAACAGACATAGAAGCTTTGCATAAAATTAGTATTTAGTACCTAAATCAGGGGAAAAATTAAATATTTTGTAAATTCAGTCCAGTTTTTTAAATACATCAACTGCATCAATAACTTTGTAATCCTATAAAAATGTATGGGGTTACAAAGTTATTGATACAGTTACAATTTCATCACACCAATAACTTTGTAAACCCATATAAATGTATGAGATTACAAAGTTATTGATGCAGTTACATTTTATTGTTTAATGAAATAATTGAATCTACATAAGTGAGATACCATCAAAAACATTCTGTAAAAAAATCCAAGTCGCGCACCTCATCAGTTTATTATGTACCGTAAAAAAATGTGAGATCCATGTAAGTAATACCAAGTCGGTTATTTTATTTAGTCCCTACTTAAGAGACCTTCTGTCTTAAGTTATAATGTAAATTGTTATCATATCAATATTACACTAATTTTACGTTTTAAATAAAATAGATTGACTTGGCCATCGCATGAAAACACAAGTATACCTATTTTTGTTGACATTGCTCGTATTAAATTGTTTAGTCTATTTCATGACAATGAATTACGATGGTCTATTGCACGATTACCTACGTACGATGGCCAAGTAAATCTCTTTTTTTTAACACCTTTCCGTTCAGATGGTTTTTCAGTAATCAAAATGTCCTGTAATCTGTAATTGTTAGTAAATATTGTTGATTATCAAGACATACCAATTACGCACTACTAAAATAATCTCTAAAGTTGTCGTAGCTTGCATACCATCTACAAAATCTCTGCTAATAATACTGGTAATAAAACAAAAAATAAGAAGAGAAAAAATAAATAGAAAGAAATAAGAAGAGATGATGATATTCTAGGGAAACCAATTTATCAGCATGCTTCTGATCCAATTATCAGCACCATGCTAACATTTGGATTTTGATGGTATAAACTAGTTTTACAAAGCAAAATCAATTCTTTGCATAAAATAAACATAATTTACATTAAAAAATATGAAATTAGTATTTATGTACTTTTTTCCATTTATCATCACCAGTGCTGATAATTTAGAATTTACAAAATATTCGATCCATTTATCAGCACTACCTATTTTACCAATTAATCACCAAAACCTCAAATTCTACTATTCAGATTATCATCAAAAATTATCACAAATATCAGAGAAATCAGTAGTTTCAATATTAAATTTATAAAAGATACGATATATCATAAAATGTAAACACGTGACCTTAACGGCGATCACAAGAAACAGGCAAAAACAAAAGAAACTGCAAGACACAAATGTTCGTTTACATAATTTCCATCAATTTGAGGTCTCAAAGTATGATTTTCCCAATAGCAGGATTCCAAAAACATACATTTATTTATTTATAAGTGCGGAAACCCAAATTAGTAAGTGAAAACCTTAGAATTGGCCGATTTATTCAGAGTGCTGATAATTTGGTGCAGTGCTAGCAATTGGGTAGTTGCCCCTATATTACTTTTTCTGAATTCTTTGTTCGACAATGTGGCTGTCAAATAGGGCAAACTATTGCTGTTGGGCATTTGTTTTATTCTGTAACCGAACTTTTTCAACAAAATGAATTACATAACAATTAATAAATAAACTAAAGATACAGGTATATAAACTATATAATAATAATGATAACTATGGCTAAAATATTAACAACACAACATATAAAAATAGGGTGCCCAAAAACGGACCGCATTGCCACGTTGTATGTATAAATAAATAATAAATATAATAAATAAATAGTTTATTTCCAAAAACTTAGTCACAATGTACTTAAATATAGCATCTTCCTTAAAATGTGATATATTAATATGTGATAGGTATTTAATATTTTAACAAGTAATATAGTATTAGTAATAGAAACATGACCAATAAAACCTTTGGGAGTGTATATCAAATATCAGATTAATCAGTCTATGTCAAAAAAAAAAAAAACAAACGGGTCAAACTAAATGAAACCGCTTAGTCACAAATGAATTCCATAAGATCGAACAGGCGTTTTCAAATTCACAATAATACACAAAACACATGTTTCTGTTATGTATATTTACTATTTCGCCAACTTTGAATCAGAGAACATTTAAAGAAATGCCATACAAAATACATTTCAAATTATATTTAAGGCAGCAAAGGTATACATACATGTAGTATAATCGCTACACCGGCCCGTTGCTACTGTGGCAGCCATCTTGGTGACGCACTACAGGAACTGTAAAAAAATACAATTTATATGGAACCACGCTATTTTCCCTTGATAAACAGATCATCATCATTAACTTTCTTTATCTTGCTTCACCCACATCAGTCCTATCAAACTAGAGTGTTATATCTTCGGTTCTTACTAAAGATAGCACTAATTTTCTTTGTATTGTTATCTCTCATAATTCTGATGTCTTCATTCACTCGACAAAATTATATTTAATTTATTTAATCTCATCAAAACTATTAATATCATCTTCGAATACTATTTTTATTTCACTTATGCATCCTAAACGTATACTTAAATAAATTATTTACCTGTGTAATCTCCCACCTTCGCTGAACTCGATACCTCGGCGTTAGCAATATTTTACCACAAACAACAATCAGTATTACGATTAATTTTGCCAAATATGTCTATACCGCGGGCAGTGCCTAATGAGACTGGTTAGAATTGCGCGAGACGGCGTCTGTTTTATAGGGACCCAGGGTTGTGTTGCCTGTATACCAGATAATGTTGTACCGTGTAGCTACAGCAGTGTTATCGATAAAGTATTAAAATTTTCTCGTAATTATCTTTAAAATCAAATTGTATTAACCACTCAGTTATAAATATTTATTAAGTAATACGAGTATCACTATTACTACAGGTTAAAGGAAAATGTCTTCAAGCTGTCTGTCTCTATGCATAGATCGAGACAGTCAGCTTACAATTTATAGATTCGCTGTGTACGTTTCAATAGCGCGGTCATAACATTTTTAGAGTTCCGTAGCCAAATGGCAAAAAAACGGAACCCTTATAGATTCGTCATGTCTGTCTGTCCGTCCGTCCGTCCGTCCATCCGTATGTCACAGCCATTTATTTCCGAAACTGTTGGGCCTACATAGTTAATTGTATGGTGATGTATTTTGGTAATAAATAAATTTAAAAATTAAATACACCATACATAGAACAGATTTTAAAAATAAAAAATTTCGTTTACCCGTGATGCATGTCTATGGATAGTGCTTTAAAAAATCCGATTCGCCCTTAGCCGGTTTTGTTTTCTGTCGACAGTATCGACATCATGTCTTCCCTAAGGTTAAGGTGTAGCACCTGGTCTGCACACACATACACTTACGCCGCATGCACACATTCACAACCCAGACAGATTTTGATCGATAACTTGTATACATAAATGTATAATGTACTTATATACATGCGTAGCAACCCCAACCCCAAGGTAGCCAACAACGGCTGTATTGTTGTTTTGTAATTTCCGTTTAGCAAGTTTAGGCGAAAATATATTTTACTATACAAAAAATATTACGACTTTGAGTAACTAACTGTTCTAGTAAGTTATTGTTTTGGTAGGTCTTGGTTTGTCGGTTCGTTAAATGTTTTAAAACAGAAGCCTAATATCGTGATAATAACAAAAGGTGTTACATGCATTAACTACGTGTACTCTTTGAACCTTCTGATCTTAACAATACGTTAGCGTAGCGACGAGGGGCGTCGATATCATAAATAAAAGACCGTATGCTAACACTACAATTGTTTGTGTTAATACAATACAGATTGTAAAACAAACACACATAAATAATCACACACTTTTCCGAGGAGACAAGCAAAATCTATAAAATTAAAAAGCTTGCCAACAGTTTGACATCCATATCAAAAGTGACGAGTGCGTTCCGCGTGCGGAAATATAGTAAATTATCAAGATAGACAATTTCTATTTCTATCGACACTATCGACATCATGTCTTCCCTAAGATTAAGCAACCGGTCTGCACACAGGGACACTTGCGTCGCACGCACACATTCAAAACCCAGACAGATGTTGATCGATTACTTGTATACACAAATATATAATGTACAGATACAGTTCCTGGCTACTTTAATAGACGCACCAAAATTGTTGTAGTAGGTAATTATTTAGATATTTTGTGGTTCTCATTGGACGTTGCGTAATGTTTACCTCTCACAATCTTTCTTGACTAATGGACTATCCTCGATACAAATGTTTTCAAATGGAACCTGTATTTATGGAGACGAGCGCGTTGGCACAAACAACATTTTAAATTTGACTATATTATGAAGTATAGATATGGGAATTAGTCAACACTGTAATTCTACATTTGTAAATAAGTACAATTCCAAAACACACAATAAAGTTTCAATAAATGTGTTTGACACTCATACGTTTAAACGTAAATGGACTGTAAATAAACATTTAGTACACATCACATCACGTATATATGTATTACAAATTCAAAAAATAAGAGTGCGTCTAATAATGTGGCCAGGGACTGTACATGCTATTCAACCCCAATTTAGCGTATCCCGGCACGGTGCTATAGTTTCATTTATTAAATTCAGATAAAAATTATTTACTGTATAAAAATAATCGACTTTAAGAAACCGTTGTCTTGTACTTGTTGCTAAACAAGGAAGACTGATGCCAGTTTGAACTTGTGGTCAAGTGGTTTAATCCGTGTATAAATATAGCACGGCGCGGTAATAAAACATGGAATTATTTTTGTAGGGAAGATTATACCACACTTTTGAACTGTTTACTTACATGAATGAAATCCGTAGCTACTGTGAGTTAGTTACACAGGTAGTATTTATCTTGCTTGCAGCAGAACGGTACGCTACCGTACACAAAAAAATGTACCGTTTCGGTTGCTAAAGTAATATTTATCCCTTATTCCTCATGCCGTTAGGGTAATTTTAAAATAAATATTTTTTCTTTAGATACAATAAAGGAAAATATCTTCAAGTTGTCTGTCTGTTTGCATACATCGAGACTGACAGCTTACGATTTATAAATATGCTATGTACGTTTTAATAGCGCGGTCATGGCATTTTTATTTTCTGTCGACAGTATCGACATCAGGTCTTCCCTAAGGTTAAGGTGTAGCTCCTGGTCTGCACACACCTACACTTGCGTCGCACGCACACTTGCACAACCCAGACAGATTTTGATCGATAACTTATATACATAAATGTATAATGTACTTACATACATGCGTAGCAACTCCAACCCCAAGGTAGTCGACCGCTGTATTGTTGTTAATTTTCCTTTAGTAAGTTTAGACAAATATATATTTTACTGTACTGTAAAAATATTACGACTTTGAGTAACTAGTAAGTTATTGTCTTGATGGGTCTTGGTTTGTCGAATCGTTAAAAGTTTTAAAACAAAAGCCTAATATCGTGATTAAAACAAAATGTGTAACATGCATTAACTACGTGTACTCTTTGAACTTTCTGATCTTAACAACACAACACAGCGTAGCGACGAGGTGCGTCGATATCATAAATAAAAGACCGTATGCTAATACTACAATTGTTTGTGTTAATAGATTATAAAACAAACACACATAATTAAAAGTCACACACTTTTTCGAAGAGACAAGCAAAATCTATAAAATTAAAGTTATATAGCCACTTATCATGAACCTGTGGCGGGTTCAAACCCTACTAACGGCAAGTACCAATGTTACTTTTCCCGAGTTCTATGTATTTTCTAAGATTATTTGTATATCACTGATAGATGTTGAAGGAAAAACATTTTGAGAAAACACGGGCTTATTATTCTAATTTATAAGTTTGAAATCACCACTCCGCATTGACCAAGCGTGGTGATTATTGCTGTAACTTTCTCCGTGTGAGAGACTTACTTACTTTTAGCCACACTTGAAGACTGTTGATGTATTATAATGTAACATATTATTATTTTTTAGCTTTCATCACATCTGGTTAGATAACCGCGCCGGTTTCCGGTAATCTACATTTAGCCTTTTTCAGAAAATAATCAAGAAAAATAGATACAAAAATGCTTTAAAAAAACACAAAAAGTGATTTTAAACTATTTTCATTGAATTTTCTGAAACAAAAAGTACAAAAAAGGGTCAAATCGGCTACTGCTGTGGTGTTTATGATTCACAAGTAAGGTGAATCACGCGTTTCTTGATTCTGTTTGATTCTGGAAGATCACCGTGGATTTATGTCAAATGACATTCCATCGGTTTACAGAGTAGCCAAGGACCCTCCAAGAGAAGTTCTTCAAATTTACTACCCTATCGGAGTCGCAGGAAAACTTCGCTTGCGCGATGCAGGTTTTTGTGTTTTTCCAGCGTGGTAGATGATTTTTAACAAAAAGTGAAATGACATATTTATTAAATAATTAACGAAGAAACGTTCAACTGTTTTTATATTTTAATAATTGTCAATATTGTTGTTTAAACTGATTTTTTAAGTATCGACTTTACCTTATGACCACGAACTGCCATCTGTTGAAAACACCCTTCCCCCTTTTAACAATTTACGTACTTCGTATGGAAAACGTCGGAGAGCGCTACTCCTATTTGCAATGGTGAAATGCTAATATAGTGGCATCTAACAGAGGGTTGGTGAAGTAAGAAGTATTCACGATGTAGTAAATTGAATCCTGAGCGTGCTATCGTTGTGCCGGACTAGCTGCTTCGAATGGAAATCGTCAGAGAGCGCTGTACTAACACTACAAGTACGAACAAATATAAATCCTCTTCATGATGAAATAAAATCATCTGAAGCCATTTGTTTTTTTATTATTTAAACGATTCTGTTCATTTTAGTCCATCGATTTATGTTTACATTATTATATGCAATCTGCAATAATCTCCCGGATTGTCGGTAAATCTATCTAGGTGACTGTGGCGAAAGTGTAACTTTATGCTAAAATGCGCCTAAATTCTTGAAGCTTCCCAACACCTGTTGCACAAGTTATATATAATTTGGTGCTTTAAACTTACCTCAAAAGTTTTTATTACTAACACAAAACCACTCTATTCTTTACGTTCAGCATCAGTCGTAACTTGAGCGAATGTTTTATGATTTTTTCTAAGATGTGTTCGTACATCATTTCTTAAATGTGTGTTAAAATGTTGTACGAGGTGATTTATATGTAACGAGATTGTAAACAGTATCTTATTTATAGATTTGCTTGCTGTCTCTTATATAAGCCATAGTTAACCCAATTTACAAGGCGTATAAAAGTGTGTTAAAAGAAATTTCGTTTTAGGTGGCTACACCGTAGCTGGCTACGCCATAGCTGGCTACGCCGTAGCAAATTATTATCATGATGTGTCAACTACGCAAGTGAAGCGACGTTATTATTTCTTAGAGGTTAGTTAAAATGTTGTACGAGGTTATGTATATATAACGAGATTGTAAACAATATCTTATTCACAGATTAGCCCATTGTCTCTTTTATAAGCCATGATTTAACCCAACACATAATGTGAAAAAACTTATTACAAATATTTAGATGACATTTGATTCTAATCAAGTTTATTGTCATTATCAACACCTTTATTGTCAAGAATTTATAAAATGCTATATATTTTATTATTTCTTTTTAGCATTAAGACAGCGTAGTTTGATTTTGAACATCATGGCAACTCACTGATTATGTGTGTTTGTTGGTTATTGATTTGACGAGTCTTTTAGAAACTGGGTGTTATTGTAAGGAATTGGTGAGATTTGACTCATGAAAGCAGTAAATAAAAGCGTATTGTTATTCATTCAAATTGTTTACTTAATTTTCTGGCATTTTTGTAGCTGTAACCCGTTATCAAGAAACTCTTTAAATAATCTACAATAACTCCACTCGATCTGGTGCCGCCGGTTTTTTTCGCAGTCTCGAGTTGTCGACCAACCACACCACCATCACGTCAACTGAAAACAATAATAAAATACATATATTACTTTTTCTGAATTCTTTGTTCGACAATGTGGTTGTCAAATAGGGCAAACTATTGCTGTTGGGCATTTGTTTTATTCTGTAACCGAACTTTTGTAACAAAATGAATTACATAACAATTAATAAATAAACTAAAGATACAGGTATATAAACAATAATAATAATGATAACTATGGCTAAAATATTAACAACACAACATATAAAAATAGAGTGCCCAAAAACTGACAACATTGCCACGTTGTATGGGATAGGTATTTAATATTAAACAAGTAATATAGATGGAAACATCGCCAATAAAACCTTTTGAGAGTGTATATCAAATATCAGATCAATCTATGTCAAATAAAAACAAACAAACGGGTCAAACTAAATGAAACCGTTTAGTCACAAATGAATTCCATAAGATCGAACAGGCGTTTTCAAATTCACAATAATACACAAAAACACATGTTTCTGTTATGTATATTTACTATTTCGCCAACTTTGAATCAGAGAAAATTTAAAGAAATGCAATACAAAATACATTTAAAATAATATTTAAGGCAGCAAAGGTATACATACATGTAGTATAATCGCTACACCGGCCCGTTGCTACTGTGGCAGCCATCTTGGTGACGCACTACAGGAACTGTAAAAAAATACAATTTATATGGAACCACGCTATTTTCCCTTGATAAACAGATCATCATCATTAACTTTCTTTATCTTGCTTTACTTGCTTCAATCCTATCAAACTAGAGTGTTATATATTTAGTTCTTACCAAAGATAGCACTAATTTTCTATGTATACCTCTCGTAATTCTGATGTCATTCGTTCATCCGATAAAATTTTCATCACAAAAATTATAGTGAATGGCGGACTTAATTAAAAAATATTAATATCATATTCGAATACTATTTTTATTTCACTTATTCATCGTAAACGTATAATCAATTATTTACCTGTGTAATCTCCCACCTTCGTTGTACTTGATACCTCGGCGTTAGCAATGTTTTAACACAAAGAACAATCAATATTCTATTAATTTAATATACGATTAATTTTGTCGAACACGTCTATATCGCGGGCAGTACGTAATGAGACTGGTTAGATGTGCGCGAGACGGCATCTGTTTTATAGGGACCCTTGTATATCGTATAACGATAGTGCCGATGTGTTGCCTATATACCAAATAATGTTGTACAGTTTTGATACAGCAGTGTTATCGATAAAATATTAAAGAATTCTCGTTATTATCTTTAACATCAAATTTTATTAACCACTCAGTTCTCTTTATCTTTATCAAGAAATACGAGTATAACTACAGGTTAAAGGAAAATATCTTCAAGTTGTCTGTCTCTTTGCATACATCGAGACTGACAGCTTTCGATTCATAAATATGCTGTGTACGATTTAATAGCACGGTCACGGCTTTTTGCCCTGTTTTCTATCGACAGTATCGACATCAGGTCTTCCCTAAGGTCAAGGTGTAGCTCCTAGTCAGCACACACGTACACTTGCGTCGCACGCACACATGCACAACCCAGACAGATTTTGATCAATAACTTGTATACATAAATGTATAATGTACTTATATACATGCGTAGCAACCCCAACCCCAAGCTAGCCAACGGCTGTATTGTTGTTTTGTAGTTTCCGTTTAGCAAGTTTAGGCGAAAATATATTTTACTATACAAAAAATATTACGACTTTGAGTAACTAACTGTTCTAGTAAGTTATTGTTTTGGTAGGTCTTGGTTTGTCGGTTCGTTAAATGTTTTAAAACAGAAGCCTCATATCGTGATTATAACAAAAGGTGTTACATGCATTAACTACGTGTACTCTTTGAACCTTCTGATCTTAACAATACGTTAGCGTAGCGACGAGGGGCGTCGATATCATAAATAAAAGACCGTATGCTAACACTACAATTGTTTGTGTTAATACAATACAGATTAATATTTTCATTGACAGCAATGCGCCAAGACTGTCTGTGAGTAGCAAGCCTCTCCCATTCTTTCGAAAGCGTACGAACACCAGCGCTTAGCTACGTTAGACGTAAAGCGTCAATTACGTAAAGACCGACCCAAGCCCTCATATATTTCCGGAGCTGCGGACAACCTAGCGGGTTTACCGGGGCTCCGGCTCGAAAGGCAGAAGAAGGAACGGGGTGGTTTTTAGTCAGTAAGAGTCTGACACTCCCTCTCGCCTCGCCCAAGGCGAGAAAAGTCATTGGATGATTTTCCCCCCTCAAAAAAAAAAAAAAAAGCCCTCATATATTTACACATACAACGCTGCCGGCCAGCTTTATTGCTCTAATTGTGATCGCATTTTTAAAACCAAGTTCGGTCTGGCCAGTCACATCAGGGCCCACGACAGGAAATAGCTTATCTAAGGTCGCCGTTACCGAAATCGGTAAGGAGGACTATATACAATACAGAATATAAAACAAACATACATATGTAAATAATCTCACCCTTTTCCGAAGAGACAAGCAAAATCAATAAAAATAAACATTATATTGCCACTTATCATGAACCTGTGGTGGGCCGGAGGTTTAAGACGCCCGCTTCTCATGCATGACAGGGCGGGTTCAAACCCAACTAACGGCAAGTACCAATGTTACTTTTCCCGAGTTCAATGTATTTTCTAAGATTATTTGTATAAAACTGATAGATGTTGAAGGAAAAACATCGTGAGGAAACATGGGCTTATAATTCTAATTTATAAGTTTGAAATCACCACTCCGCATTGACCAAGCGTCGTGATTATTGCTGTAACTTTCTCCGTGTGAGAGACTTACTTACTTTTAGCCACACTTGAAGACTGTTGATGTATTATAATGTAACATATTATTATTTTTTAGCTTTCATCACATCTGGTTAGATAACCGCGCCGGTTTCCGGTAATCTACATTTAGCCTTTTTCAGAAAATAAACAAGAAAAATAAATACAAAATGGCTTTAAAAAACACAAAAAGTGATTTAAAACTATTTTTATTGAATTGTCTTAAACAAAAAGTACAAAAGAGGGTCAAATCGGCCACTGCTGTGGTGTTTATGATTCACCAGTAAGGTGAATCACGCGTTTCTTGATTCTGTTTGATTCTGGAAGATCACCGTGGATTTATGTCAAATGACATTCCATCGGTTTACAGAGTAGCCAAGGACCCTCCAAGAGAAGTTCTTCAAATTTACTACCCTATCGGAGTCGCAGGAAAACTTCGCTTGCGCGATGCAGGTTTTTGTGGTTTTCCAGCGTGGTAGATGATTTTTAACAAAAAGTGAAATGACATATTTATTAAATAATTAACGAAGAAACGTTCAGCTGTTTTTATATTTTAATAATTGTCAATGTTAAGTATTTGCGCGGGAAATCGGGAAATGACATTCGTCAATCAAACTCGCTAGTTTGTTGCACACTGCTTTAATATTTTTAAAATCGAATAGAATGCGCGGGACGCAGCCCGCGCAGTAATGCCAACATAAGGGCGCGCGGTAATACCAAGCGCGCATGCGCGACAGGAATACCAATATAACATCTCTCCCCCCTAAGATGGGGAATATACTTATACTAACTAATATCTACCTACTGTGGCTGGGTATGCAATAAGGGGTTAATCTATTTAATCAATCTAATGGTAAGGTCGACTGAGGAGTCGAAAAGATTGGGCTAATTGCTCTTCGCCTGTGGGGCGTAACGGGCCGGGCGGCGCGTGGTGAGGTCCCCGGCGTGGCTAATGGTCGGTCTCTGGCGTGCCCGGCGGCGTCGCCGCAGCTGGTTCCAGAACTGTTGTCGCCTCTCCTTCCCCCTCTCGATGTGTGGCAGGTTCGGGGTGAGTGGTAGCAGGCGACGCCACATCCGGAATCACGTCAGGATCCCAGTCCTGGTCTTCACCAGTTGCCGATGATATTGGCGAAGACAATCTTTTCCTTATTTGGTCCATGTGTCTAGTGACCTCACCATTTAATTGTGGCACGTATACGCTGTACATAAGATTTCCGATCTTCTTTGTGATTATACCCTCCAGCCAATTCACTTTGTTATTGTTAGTGTTTTTAGTTATCCAGACAAGGTCGTTATCTTTAAATTCTGGTCTTAGTACACCACGGAAGTGTTTAGCCTGTAAGGACTGTTTACGCGCGACGGTTTGAGTTAGATCTGTGGACGTCGATGACGACGGTGCGTTAGGGTTCAATAAATCTAGCCGTGAGCGCAGCGAACGCCCAAACACTAACTCCGCGGGTGACTTGTCGGTGGTACT
Organism: Spodoptera frugiperda; assembly: GCF_023101765.2. Classification (NCBI taxonomy): domain Eukaryota; kingdom Metazoa; phylum Arthropoda; class Insecta; order Lepidoptera; family Noctuidae; genus Spodoptera; species Spodoptera frugiperda. The sequence goes on from NC_064236.1 coordinate 16,227,664, forward strand.
ATTTTTAGAGTTCCTGTAATCGAATAAATATTTCGCAATTTTATCATGTATTGTTAATTTGTTACAACCCTGTAAAATTATTGCCTTCAGCCCCTTTTTTTACAATTTTGACAAAACTTTCGGCCTGCCCGTTACTAGCCGGGTGATAAGCCGGCGATAACAAGTGTTTGATACCGTTAAGGTTACAGAACTCTTTGAATTCCAATGATGTAAACGACGTACCATTGTCACTCACCAAAGTATGTGGAATACCAAACCGTGACATAAAATCGTGCATTTTACTTATAACTGTCTTTGAATTATGAGTTGAAGGCATGTTATAACACTCGACCCATTTACTGTAAGCATCCACGATAATTAAAAACATGTAATTATGAAATGGACCCAAGAAATCTAAATGAATTCGGTAAAACGGATGCGGTGGCAGCGGCCAAGGTGCAAGAGGGGCGTGTGGCGGCGCGGGCCGCAATGCCGCGCACACCGTGCAGGCGCCCGCCACTCGATCCAGCGCAGCGTCCACGCCGGGGAACCATAACCGTTTGCGAGCCTCTGCCTTCATCTTTACGATGCCGAAATGCGAACTATGCAATTCCCTGCAAACATTTTCTTGCAAAGTTGTAGGAATAACTACTTTATGTCCCAGCATTAATATACCGCTTTCGTAAGATAACTGAGTTCGACAATTGAAAAATGGTTTTAACTCGGCGTCACTAACCTTCCTAGGCCAACCGTTTAACACAAAATCCTTTACAGTACTCAGGTTAGTGTCGCGAGTCGTTTCCCGGCGCAAATCGTTTAACGTGACAGTCAGATCGCCGTCCGTTACGAAATTCACGTAAGCCGCGCGATCCTCGCATTCCGTGAGCTCGTCCGTTGTTTCCGTCTCATTGTCGCCGCTGTACGCGCGAGATAAATAATCCGCACTATTTTGTTTATACTACTAATATATTCAATCACGTAATTATACGCGGCTAAAAATATGGCGTATCTTTGTAGGCGATTTGCGAATATCTCGGGAATACCTTTGTAACCACTCTAACCTCCTAAATCCCGACACCAAAAAAGTCCAAGGATAAAATTGAACCTTATTGACACCGAGATACAAAAATATATAGGAGGCTACGATGCTCCATTGGTGGAACATCCTGGCCTACAGAGGGTAGACCGTGTATAATTGATCAAAATGTTCTTCGCTGCGTTGGTGTCACGGTCAAACTCGCTGTTGCAGTTTGGGCAAACTCCCCAGCGTAGTCGATGATTCATGACAATCTTCTGAAACTGTCCAGTTGTAGCGTTGCACGAAGAACACGCCTGTGAGGTATACTGTTCATCTACGACCACTACATCAATGTTGGGCTTACTCCGTAGACGTTTGATGAGCGAGTCATGTTTGAATTTACGACCGCTGAAAGAAGCCTTGTTCATAAATTTACTTCCAGCACCATACAACACTAGAGTATTGGAGCCATCATCGAATATTTCCTTGATTATTTTTTCTTCACATTTAGCGGTACGGATATACTTGTCTAGTTTCAAACGTGAGAGCTTAGCATGTTTCTCATACGGTTCCTGACGAACGTTGAACCAGTGCATTCTAAAAACCGTGTATTCCACGACATGGCTCATGTTTTTAGAAGAAACGGGAAAATCCAACTTTTCACGAGCCTTTTGTTCAGCCTCCTCACTGACTCGACACAACTTGTCTTTGACTCGTGCACGCTTCCACTCCAATGTATGTGAGCGCACATATTTTTTTGTCACACGCTGAAACTTGAACCTGCGCGATTCCACCACAGCAACGGGAATCCTGGAACCGGGATCAACAGCGATGATACGATCATAGCTCTTCTTTGATCGTTTCTGTGGTTGTGACGTACTAGGCTCCCTTTTGATGCGACTCATTGATAGACTCACGCTAAAGCCATCTGTTTGTAGGGTACACCCAAATTTTATCATGTTAATATCTAACCAAGGAGCCCATAATTCTCGTCGATGATCAATGATCTTGGGCCAATTGCCCGTAATAGATTTTGGATCTACACGGCGCAGTAATTCATGCCAACCCCTGGATGTGTAGGTAATGTGTTTGAGTCCATGTGATGGTTGTGGAAATAGTCGAAAGTCTTCAAGTTTTGCCTGAATTTTGAGCCATTCTGGAATAGTAGACCACCACTTGGCGCCTCCGACAGTGTCCACGTTGATAATAGAACAAACTCGACGCATCTCTTCATTATCGTCGGGTAGCACTTTCTTGAAGAAAGCCGAAAACAACGCTGGATCATTACGCTTCACGTTGAAATAGCGGGCCAGTCTAGAGTAGGCGTGTGTGCTGATGTTTGTGTGTAGTATAGTCTCGTACTGTTTCGCCATCTCTTGAACCACAAATGAGCGAAGTTTATCGTCAAATTTTCTCTCACTAAACATGGTAGAATATACGTTATTATAGGGTCCTTTTCCCTTCATGGCATAGATGAAATTCAACACGTCTGGTTTAGGTGGAAGTTCGGTGCTTGTCTTCATATAATAATTATACCAAACACCCAGTTCGATATAGACTCGTGAGAGATCGCGAACATCCCGTCGAATTTCTGTCAAAAGTTTGAGTTTTTTCTCTGGATCCAAGAGCGGACAAAGACAGGAAGCAAGTCCTCGTTTGACGGTATAAATCTCTAGTTGGGTAGATTCACTCAGATTCCTTTTTCTTATGGGTGGTAAATAGTTTTTACATTTTTTTGAACTTGTTCGAGTATGGTCCGAACCACCACACGTCTTACATGCCGCCATGCTACTAATTGAAACAAGGGAAGAAAGAGGGTTATATAGGGACGAGTGTACCCTGGCTCTAAAGGTTAAAAAAAACAATAAAGTTCAAAATTCTTTATGTTAAATGTTCCATACATAGGACATCGGGATTTAGGAGGTTAACGTCCGGCCCGCGCGACCGTTTATCTCTCTAACGTCCAGCCGCGCACGGCATCCGAGCCGCGCGCGACTCGCAAGTTCGTCGTAACAAAAAACCTATATAGCTACTGAACCGTAATGCCTAGAATAAAGAAAAGAATACCAAAAAAAAGATTGAAGAATACTGATCAATCTTAACGATTTTTTTAAATCTTTAGTTAATCTTTAAAATACAATAAAACGGGTTAAACATGAAACACAGAAAAAAAAACAGAATTATTTCTACCTTTTTAGAATATACGGCACAACTATTGCATATTTTATCAATAAAATATTTTTACAACAAACTAGACTCATTACCCTTTCTTTTGATGTATATATGATTATATTCGGTTAACTCTAAGTATTGTAATTAAATCGAAAGAAAACACTACTCGTAATTTTACACATCAAAAAACCTGAGGAACACATTGACATTATTATGGAATCTTCAATGAATTTAGTATATTTCTCTTTGAAAAATTTATTATTTTGCTTATTACGAAATGTATTTCGATATTTTATATACTATTGTAATGCAAAGTATGTAAAATATGTATAAACAAAACTAAAAGTGGCCAACACCAGACCGGCCATTCACAACCCAGACAGATTTTGATCGATAACTTGTATACATAAATGTATAATGTACTTATACAACGTGTAACAAAATACCCATATACATCAAGAAGCCCTGATGAATACAGGTTGAAAAGAGTCTCTACACGAAGTTTCAGCTTAAAATACGTTTAAAAAATTTTTTGTACCAAATAACTGATATCGCATAGTTTTTGATTTTAAATCATAAAAACGTGTCACAACACTACAGGGATCACTCGCTAATATTACGAAACATTTATTCTCTCAATCTGATCGCCTAATACCTGTCTACCAAATTTTGAATCACGCGGCGGCGCGAATTGAAAAATTCATAACTTGGTACCATGAAAAAATGAGTTTAAAATACCCTTACCGTATCGTTTCTTATGTTATCTAGAAGCCGTGTACTTGATATGTATACCCCCTTTTTGTTACACGTTGTATACATGCGTAGCAACTCCAACCCCAAGGTAGTCGACCGCTGTATTGTTGTTAATTTTCCTTTAGTATGTTTAGACAAAAATATACTTTACTGTACAAAAAATATTACGGCTTTGAGTAACTAGTAAGTTATTGTCTTGGTGGGTCTTGGTTTGTCGGTTCGTTAAATGTTTTAAAACAGATATCGTGATTCAAACAATAGATTTTACGTGCATTAACTACGTGTACTCTTTGAACTTTCTGATCTTAACAATACGTTAGCGTAACGACGAGGGGCGTCGATATCATAAATAAAAGACCGTATGCTAATACTACAATTGTTTGTGTTAATACATTACAGATTATAAAACAAACACACATAAATAATCACACATAAATAATCACACATTTTTACGAAGAGACAAGCAAAATCAAAAAAATAAAAATTATATTGCCACTTATCATCAACCTGTGGTGGCCCGGAGGTTTAAGACGCCCGCTTCTCATGCATGACAGTGCGGGTTCAAAACCTACTAACGGCAAGTACCAATGTGACTTTTCCCGAGTTCTATGTATTTTCTAAGATAATTTGTATATCACTGATAGATGTTGAAGAAAAAACATCGTGAGGAGACGTTGGCTTATTATTCTAATTTATAAGTTTGAAATCACCACTCCGCATTGACCAAGCGTGGTGGTTATTGCTCTAATCTTCTCCGTGTGAGAAGAGACCTTTCGCCATAGGTACTTAAAGACTGTTGATGTATTATGAACGTAACATATTATTCTTTTTTAGCTTTCATCACATCTGGTTAGATAAGCGCGCCGGTTTCCGGTAATCTACATTTAGCCTTTGCCAGATAATAAACAAGAAAAATAGATACAAAAATGCTGTAAAAAACACAAAAAGTGATTTTAAACTATTTTTATTGAATTTTCTGAAACAAAAAGTACAAAAAAGAGTCAAATCGGCTACTGCTGTGGTGTTTATGATTCACCAGTAAGGTGAATCACGCGTTTCTTGATTCTGTTTGATTCTGGAAGATCACCGTGGATTTATGTCAAATGACGTTCCATCGGTTTACAGAGTTGGGCTCGCTGTCATCGCAGCGGTAAGTCCCCTCTTTGAGGAGTGGCTAGAGAGGCGCCACGGCGTCCTCACCTACCGCCTGACGCAGGTGCTTACCGGACATGGGAGTTTCGGTAGGTTCCTGTTCTTTTTGGGCGGGAGGAAACGCCCGGGTGTCATCACTGCGAGGACCGCCCGGAGGACACGGTAGAACATACAGTGGCGGTGTGCCCTGCGTGGGATGAGCACCGCCAAGTCCTCAGGGATGTGGTCGGCGACGGCGACCTCTCGCGCCCGGCTCTGGTTCAAGCCATGGTGCGGAGCGAGAGGGACTGGGATGCCGTCTCCTCCTTCTGCGAAGCAGTTATGCTAGCTAAGGAGGAGGCGGGGCGCGTGAGGGAACAAACCTCCTCACGCCCCAGCCGTCGCGAGAGACACTCTGATCTCCGGCCACCGTAAGTGCGGGCCTGCGGACGGCGAGCAAGGGTAACTCATCGCCCGAACAGAACCAGACCCGTGCGTGCCAAAGAGCCATCAGACCACCACAGATGGGGCCCAGTTGGGCTGATGCCTGATCCGGAGCTGCGGACTACCTAGCGGGTTTACCGGGGCTCCGGCTCGAAAAGCAGGAGAAGGGACGGGGTGGTTTTTAGTCAGTAAGAATCTGACACTCCCTCTCGCCTCGCCCAAGACGGGAGAAGTCATTGGATGATTTTCCACCTCAAAAAAAAAAAATCGGTTTACAGAGTAGCCAAGGAAGCCCTCCAAGAGAAGTTCTTCAAATTTACTACCCTATCGGAATCGCAGGAAAACTTCGCTTGCGCGGTACAGGTTTCTGTGTTTTTCCAGCGTGGTAAATGATTTTTAACAAAAAGTGAAATGACATATTTAGCATGTGTTGTGTTTTACACGAAAGCTAAAATTCTTCTGATCATAAAATTTTCTGATCGTTGACAACCTAGTCAAATTCAAAACGTTCAATTCTTCTCCCGTGTCACAACGCAGCCTGCCAGTGTGTGTCAACATCTAGCCTGCCAGGTGCATGTTATCACATGCACCTGGCAGGCTAGATGTTGACATAGTGCTAGCTAGGTGCATGTGATAAGACCTCATTGCTACAGTCTCCCCCTCTAACCTGAGCGAACGTCCCCGCGATCAGGTTAGTTCTTGCGTGGTCTCCCCCTAAATGGATCGTCAGATTCCATTGCGTCTATTATCTTGTGTGCCGGCTTCGGCGTCCCGTACATGGAGCGAAGTCGGAGCACGGCGCGGCGTCCTTCCAGGTGGCGACGTTGTTGCGGGTGCCGCGCCTCCACACGGTGGCGTCGCCCTCTAACAGCATCGGGAGTCCCCGCAGCGCGTGATCGTCACTCACGTCCGCACACTCCTTGTATACCTGGACCGCGTCGATGAAGGTTTCTAGTACCTCCGGTTCTTGAGAAGTACCGGTGAATCTCGTGGTACACTTTGCGAAATTCCCGGACGAACTCGTAGTGATGTTCAGCGACGTTGACGATGGTGACTGCCACGAGGCGCCGGCGTTTGGCAACGACCGCAGCGTCTCTATTGGGCACCTATTCGTATCCGCCTGCATTTTCTTGAGAAGTACCGGTGAACCTCGCGGTACACTTTGCGAAGTTCCCGGACGAACTCGTAGTGATGTTCAGCGACGGTGACGATGGTGACTGCCATGAGGAGCCGGCGTTTGGCAACGACCGCAGCGTCTCTATTGGGCACCTATTCGTATCCGCCTGCATTTTCTTGAGAAGTACCGGTGAACCTCGCGGTACACTTTGCGAAGTTCCCGGACGAACTCGTAGTGATGTTCAGCGACGGTGACGATGGTGACTGCCATGAGGCGCCGGCGTTTGGCAACGACCGCAGCGTCTCTATTGGGCACCTATTCGTATCCGCCTGCATTTTCTTGAGAAGTACCGGTGAACCTCGCGGTACACTTTGCGAAGTTCCAGGACGAACTCGTAGTGATGTTCAGCGACGGTGACGATGGTGACTGCCATGAGGCGCCGGCGTTTGGCAACGACCGCAGCGTCTCTATTGGGCACCTATTCGTATCCGCCTGCATTTTCTTGAGAAGTACCGGTGAACCTCGCGGTACACTTTGCGAAGTTCCAGGACGAACTCGTAGTGATGTTCAGCGACGGTGACGATGGTGACTGCCATGAGGAGCCGGCGTTTGGCAACGACCGCAGCGTCTCTATTGGGCACCTATTCGTATCCGCCTGCATTTTCTTGAGAAGTACCGGTGAACCTCGCGGTACACTTTGCGAAGTTCCAGGACGAACTCGTAGTGATGTTCAGCGACGGTGACGATGGTGACTGCCATGAGGCGCCGGCAATTGGCAACGACCGCAGCGTCTCTATTGGGCACCTATTCGTATCCGCCTGCATTATGCCGGCACGGTCAGACGAGGCGCTGTGACAAGTTCGGGGGCCCGTACAGGACTCTGCTCCGTAGCCTCATTGTCTGCGTCCATGGCAGCTCTTGCAGCGTGCCTAGTTCGCGGTATGGTCGGAGCCCCACGTTGGGCGCCAATTTAGCATGTGTTGTGTTTTACACGAAAGCTAAAATTCTTCTGATCATAAAATTTTCTGATCGTTGACAACCTAGTCAAATTCAAAACGTTCAATTCTTCTGCCGTGTCACAACGCAGCCTGCCAGTGTGTGTCAACATCTAGCCTGCCAGGTGCATGTGATAAAACCTCATTGCTACACATATTTATTAAATAATTAACAAAGAAACGTTTAGCTGTTTTTATATTTTTATTATTGTCAATATTATTGTTTAAACTGTTTTTTTAAGTATCGACTTTACCTTATGGGAATTCACGTAAGATCGACAAGGAGCGACAATGAGATTTGTCGAACCAAAAGGGTGACCAGTTTGAGAGCACTGGTTTTCTCGACATTTTTTAACACCCATCAAATAAGTTTGTTTAGCGAATAACGTGCCCTTTGCAAATTAATTTGTAATATAGATTTTTTCATGATTTTTTATCTACCGCAATAATAAAAACCAAATAGGATAAGTACATTTGTATATGTATCTTTATCTACATTTAAAATTATATATAACAACTTCGAACCCTTTTTATGTATTAAAAATATTCGTATATTATATTGCACCAAGTATTTTGGCTACTATTTACTTCCGCTGTATTTATTCATTATTAAGAAGTTTCGTTACTTGGTATCACTGTCTTATACTCCATACTAGCTAGGATTTCACGAGCTGCCATCTGTTGAAAACACTTTTAACAATTATCGTTTCGTTGTAGTTACCATAGAATATCTCATCTATACAACATTATGAGTAAATATTGACCGCCACCACCAGACGATTCTGTTTTGTTGGTGTTCAAAGGATAAGTTTCATCGGTCAATAAGTTTGAAAGTTAGCTCAAAATTAGCGACCTGCTTTGTTATGAAAAAGTATTGGCATTTATGCTAGTGACATCTAACAGAGGGTCGATGCAGTAAGAAGTATCACGATGTAGTAAATTGAATCCTGAGCGTACTATCGTTGTGCCGGACTAGCTGCTTCAAATGGAAAACGTCAGAGAGCGCTGTACTAACACTCAAAGAATTTGAAAAATAAGAAATAACATATATTAATCACATGATGAAATAAAATCGTCCGAAACCGTTTGTTTTTTTTTTATTAGTTAAACGATCGCGTTCATTTTGCTCCATCGATTTATATTAAAATTATTGTGTCCCAGGAAAGTCATTATAGTTTTCAACCAAAATAGTTTTCAACTAAGGGCCCTTAGTTGAAAACTATTTTGGCTTATCATCCGCTATTCGTCGCAAAGCGAGTTATGCCTAATGATTTTGTTATTACGTCATGATAGTGAGTTAGAAAATTTCACAAAACATTTCCCAAACTGACAAATATTTTGGTATAAGTCTATGGTTAGCGCTGATAATAAAATCTAATAATATACATATTTTTAACACACGTTTATAAATGCAAACTTTAACAGCACATCCTCGGTGGTATTGCGGTTAATAAGTATAGCCGCCTGACACGTGGTTGACCAGGCTTAGATTCTCCGCCGAGAAGTATTTTTACCCGACTGCGCCAGAAGGAGGGTTATGTTTTTCGAGTGTATGTATGTATGTATGTATGTATGTATGTATGTATGTATGTATGTATGTATGTATGTATAATTGTTTGGCACGCTCTGCAGCCTATACGGCTTGATGGATTTTGACTTGAGAGGTGTCGTTAGATTCGTATTTACTGTGAGAGTGACACTGGATATATCAAAATAATAAAAAAAACAAAATGGCGGATTTTTGGCGCCAAATTCGAATATTTCTCACTCTCTAACCTAAACGGCTTGATGGATTTTGACTTGAGAGGTGTCGTTAGATTCGTATTTACTGTGAGAGTGACACTGGATATATCAAAATAATAAAAAAAAACAAAATGGCGGATTTTTGGCGCCAAATTCGAATATTTCTCACTCTCTAACCTAAACGGCTTGATGGATTTTGACTTGAGAGGTGTCGTTGGATTCGTATTTACTGTGAGAGTGACATTGGATATATCAAAATAATAAAAAAACAAAATGGCGGATTTTTGGCGCCAAATTCGAATATTTCTCACTCTCTAGCCTGAACGACTCGATGGATTTCCGCTCGATAGGGGTCGTTTGATTCGTATTTACTGTGAGAGTGACCCTAGATATATCAAAATAAAAAAATAATAAAACTAAAAAAAATAAAATAAAAAAAGTAATTTAAAAAACTAAAAAACCCGACTGCGTTTCTTTATAATATTAAAATGAAAAAACCCTAAAACAAGAAAGTCATCGTAAAATTTAAGCAGTCGGGACCCATTCTAAATATAAAGACTTTGTGAGGGCACATACGGCTGGCTTTCTAGAATGGGTCCCGACTGCTTAAATTTTACGATGACTTTCTTGTTTTAGGGTTTTTTCATTTAAATATTATAAAGAAACGCAGTCGGGTTTTTTAGTTTTTTAAATTACTTTTTTTTTGTAACAGGATTGAATTTGGAAATTAAATTTACCTAACAATATTATTTATTGTTGGTTAATTATAATTGATTTCCACTTGTTTAATAGTGTAAACGCAATTGAACCGACAAAATTGTTAGATCGTTCGTACAACAATTACGATGACCTGATTTTACTTTACACGAGTAAGTCAACATTAATAACTTAATAAATTAGCAGCCAGTCCGTAACTAAAGTTCGGAGTTGTTATTATACCTATGTATATAGCAATGTTCTGTCACACAGAAAAACTTTTAAATTAAGACCGTTAACGAAAAAATATTTTCCTCATGTAAATTAAGCGCCGATTATGAAAAGAAAATATGTATTATTTTGTTTGATGTATCTATACAAATACATATTATAGCTGAAGAATTGATTTGTTTGAACGCTGTAATTTCCGGAACCACTGGTCCGATTTGAATAACTCTTTTTGTGTTGGACAGGGCATTTATGGGAAGGCTATAAGCTATAAAACATCACGCTACGATCAATAGGAGCCGAGTAGAGTGAGTGAAAGCCCGCCCCAGTCGCTAATTATTAAATATGGAGTGGACGATTAAAAAGGACCATGACACGGTAATCGTACAGCATCGATGTGGTTACGCGTCAACTCAGATTTTATTTATTTATTTAATCTTCTGCCCACATATAGCAGTGAATGACGGACCATGGGGTAGTGTAAATGTGTATTATTTTCAGTTTCTTTTACTAAGCTCGGCTACTTAAGTGCCGGATTTGAGGACTTATTATGTTTTTTCTTTTCCTTGCATGGGACCACAGGGTCCCAAACCTTTGGAAGGACAATGTCGGGTTGATGCAGGACTATTGTGAGATATGGTAAATTGTGGCTATGGAATAGTAAACCGTTTAACTATGGAATACTATGGCCCTTGCCCCAGACCAATATTGATACATATACGGACAAACAGGCAGTGAGTTGTCTAAACTCAATCAAAGGGCCCCGGGAAAAAATCTCTATCATGTAGCACCAAGCATAAGCAACATACGTTTAGCTGCTTGGGGTAGGAGAGGTATTGGTTCAAATTGAAGCAATTCTGAATTCTAGACCTCTCACTCCAATTTCATCTGATCCAACAGATTTAATATCTGCCAGCTCCCCAGGTTGACCAGGCTCCACTACATACGCTCTCCAGATACAGAAGGCTACAATCTTTAAATGCACATTTTTGGAATAGATATTACAATGAGTACGTATCACAATTACAGGTCAGAAACAAATGGCGCACGGCTAAAGGACAATCACAGCCAGAAGAGATGGCCTTTATCAAGGACGACCGATTGCCTCCCAACAGATGACTGTTGGGCCGTGTCACTACAGTCTACCCTGGCATTGATATAGCAACCGCGCCGGACTTCAATGTTCCGGTGTTTTCATGGTTGTATCTACTGTAGATCCTAGCTTACAGGAATTGCAGCGGTTTGGATGGTTGTGGCGACCTTGTAAAAAAACAGATTTAATGGATTATTTTTTCAATAAGTTTTGTTATTTTTGTTCTCAAAATAGATATAAGAAGTTTATAGACCGTCGGTTGGTATAAACATGTAATTGGTCTATAACTTTTGGGTTCAGGGAAACTACCTGATGTATGGAGCAGATGGGTAACGCCTGTTGTTAGAAATTGGGGCAACGATCCAGCCTCTGAAACTGCCTGGTACTACGAATTAGTGAACCATTTAAGCTATAAGTTGTGCAGCCCGGCCCCGGTAATTTCCAAGAGGCTGCACTGCTCACCTCAGTGGAGGTGATTATCACCTCCTCCATCTCTGGCACAATTTCACACCTCCGCTCAACATCACATATCCAGTCATCCTCCGTGTGATTAACAGGCACCGACCAGATGTTGCGCCAAAATGTGTTAGTGGCATTATCATCCGGACGCCGCCCGTCAGACACGTCTTGGTTGGATCTTTCCTAATTTCTATATACCCACCGCTGATCTCTGAAAGTGTGAAGACTGGTTTCAGTCCCCACAAATGCGCGTCTTACAAAGCGCATCACTCTAGGACGAGTATTGCTCTCCCTGAAGCAGTATAGTTTGTCATAAACAACATGCGCATTGTGAATTCCCACGTTGAGTAGTTATCTACACCTTTTAGTTTCTCAACGTCCGTTTGTCCAATCGCAAACGCCGTTAATGTCATCCCTCTTGGGTCCCGAGTCACGCCGCGTGGCGTCTGTAATTCCAACTATGATAAATCTTGCCTCCTAATTACTTTATATATTAATTACTTCCACTCTCTCCTTACTCACTTAAACCAATTAAATATAAAAAAAATATGAAAAAATAATAACATGATATGTGGTTGGAGTAACAAACAGTGGACAATCGCAAAAATGAAAGTGTGTTAGAAGATACAAATCTGCACACGTTTTGAAATATCAGTGTTTGATTGTAATGCAATATAAGTTGTCTTATAAAATTGTACTTTATGAAAATAAATGACTTTTTCAGATTCTGCCCCACCCAAATTTCATCAATGTACAAGAAATGTAAAATAATCACAATTTATGCAATGAAAATAGGATCCCTTCGATACTTAACTATTATTCTGATAAAGTTGCGGATAAAAATAAGGGAATAAAAAGAATTTAAAAAACCCAAGGCCTATTTCCTGTTGTTATCGCGACCATCTGCGTTTCTTAATACGCTTGTATTAAGAAATGCAGATGGTCGCGATAACGAGGAACAAAACGAGTCATTCAATAAAAAAAAAATATTAATGTAATGTGTACGGATTTTAATATGAAATCGTATTTTTTTTTATAATATAAATTATAATGAATGCATATTCTAATTATTATTTCGTGTTTGAACGTTAGTGATTAGATGTAACGAAACGTTATTGGCGTGCGTGCGTCAGTTGTGTCAAAAAGTCATTATTTGACATTCCCTCTGTCGGTTCTGTTTACATTGTTGTTTTGTTATGACTATGAATTAAAAGTAGGATTACTAATGTTAATATTGGTGTTGACATTCCTTCCTCTCATAGCTAAACACCCTATGATAGCATTGTAATAATATAAAGCACTTAATGTAATTATTTCTACCATTATAACTGCAATTAATCTAAACTGGTACCGTACGTTCAAACACGAAATAATAATTAGAATATGCATTCATTATAATATATATTATAATATATAAGTACTGGTACGGTACCTAACCTAACCTAAATATAATATTTTGTTCTTAGATTTATATAGAAACCGCAAGTTCTAAAGGCTTTTAATCATGTTTTTAGTTATCACTAATAGAGCAGCAATAGAGTGCTACATTTAGCATGCCTATGCACTATATTTTTTGGTGGGGCAAAGCTCTATAGAGATTGAGGCACTGTCATTTTACGACAAATAAAACTCCAAATACTTTCTATTTCATTTATTAGTAATAAGTCGGGTTAGTAGACACACAATCACATATTAGACATTTATGATATAGAGAGATACAAGATGGTAAAATTGTATTATTTTCACTACTAATACACACATTTATTTGTTACAATAAAACATCGCCTTATTAGTTCAGCAAATGCAAAATGCTTTTGAATTTATGAGTCGGTAAATTGAAATTCTTACACTAGGAATATTACTTGATCTTTGTGCAAAGATATCTCTCCTGCCAGCCACTGCGTAGGTATGTTATATGGGATAGAATATCCTTTGCTCTACAGTACATCATTAAAACAAATTAATATATACAGGGTTAATTTAACTAGGATAGAACTGTACTAGTTAACGCGTAGATTTTTTTATATATAATTTAATGGATATTGATTTCGTTCGCGACATGCATTTTTTCCTTTAGCCAAACATTAATTTTTTATATTTAATTGTAATGTACGTTTTCTTTACATGAAAGTCAGTCGCAGTACAATATATTTTAAATATAACATTTTCAGAGATTGTTAAGTATTACAAAAATATTTCATTGTTACAATATAAAATCACTTAAATTCGCCAACATTTGAACAATTTTGAAAATGCATAATAATTTCCTTTGATGAAAAACTGCAGAAAAGTATTCGTTTTTAACTAATATTTCTTTCGCTAGCACACACAAAAGTATAGTACATAACCATAAAAATACATAAACATAAAAATAAGTTTAATTAAAAGTCTGTACGTAGTACAAATCTTTACACTTTGGTTAATAATGATGTTTCACCTCACTTTTTATCACTGTGATGTAAATGGCTTGTGATGAAAATGCGCTTCTATAGCCATATTTCGCCAGCTGCAGTTGATATTTTGCTTATTCTTACTCCTCCTTTGGTTGCTGCTTCAATGTCTGCTGCGGCATATCTAAGTTTAAGACCTCATACCCATTGGCACAATCGTTATCTGAATCGATATTGTCAAATTCTATTTCTATTTGATGTAGTTTATTGGCCAAGTTATTTTGGTTGCACTGAGTTTGAGTAATGTGCATGAACCAGCTGTCACAAAGTAGTGTGAGCTGCTGTTTAGTCATCGCACGGAGTGCAGGTGGTAGAACTTCAGGATCCATGTCCAGAGGTGGTGCAGCCGGCGTGGCCGATACTGCGGCACAGCTTGCGTTCTCCATCAAGTTGGGTTGCTCTTTGTCTGGCTCTTCATAATTATTTGACTGGGTCGCCATTTGCAATGGCTCGTGTTCTTGGTAATCCATTTCAATGCAGGACGAAGATGATTTCATTTCTTCTTGCTGTGTGATATCCAACATTGACAGGCTCCTTGATAATTGAGCTTCATTATTGTCTGACTTTTCACTACAAGACATTTTTAATACAGTTATCTGTACTTATCACAACTTTGACACGGCGTTTGTACTCAGTAACGAGATGATTGCGCAATACACGCAATACTGCAGTAACTTTCCCCCGGCCCCCTTTGATATTGATTTACTACAACGATGTATTTAAGCAACGTAACAAATCAAGCTATCATTTATCTCTTCTTGTCGTATGAACGTGTTTGTAAACATGAAAGGGATGGATTCCTCGTTGCCAGCACTAAAATATTCAGTATTAGTAAGTACTTAATTTATCGAAAGTTATTTTTTATAAACAACAGTAATTACCGCATATTTTTGACAAAATATTATAATATATCTGATTGATTTTTCAGGGATATATTATTTTAACGAGCGGTGCCACCTATTGTAGGGATAGTAAAGGCTAGTTCATCCTATCGGCGAAAGATGTCGCTTGCATGCATATTTTCAATTCTAAACTAAGTATTTTTTATTTAGTAATAAACAATTCATATTGTTTTTGAAAAAAAAAGCGAATGATTACAGATCATAGATTTATTATTAATGACTGCCAGTAACGCAATTATACTATATTAATAATTATATTAATTAATATTTACTGCAATTTGAATATTCAATATTTCACATATTCCTGTCCTATCTGAATCGAAACATATATTTTGGAAACTTTTTAAATGAGTTTAAACGTTGAGCCTCGAATTCTAAAAGCAACCTTGTAAATATACGATGATGTTTATAAACTATCTTGCAGTGCTTAAGTTAAATACTAAGTTTAAATAAATATCCAAAAGGTTTTGTTCAAAACACTTCATTTTCAGATATAGGTATAGAAATATTTTTGTACTTTGTTTATTAATATCAGTTTTCAAGTGCCCTGCAAGTACAAAGAGCCAAGTTGTTATTCAAGTAATAAAATTGAGATAGATACAATGACGAACGAAATGAATTGTGTCTTCCTACCCCCATGAGAGACAAGCGTGAGGTGATGTATGTAGAGACATTTTGAGGCAATTCCAAGGAATAGGAAACCGCATTAAAGTCCTAAAAAAGATGTCTGCGAGCTATATGCAGACTTCACAATATAGGGGGTTCAGAATGCAACCCTATAAAATATGAACGGCACCGTGTTTGTACATATTAGAGATCGTTGTGTTAAGTCGAACTCGCATTAATACAAGCGTACATCTGACGCATTTCCACGCAACAGACGTGACAACATTCAAATTTGTCTGCAATCCGCTAGGACGACACAAATACGTTAAAGTGTATAATGCGTGGCACAAGTCATATACAACAATTTACCAGTTAGTTTGAGGGAACTACCTCAATTAATGTGTACAAATAGTGTTTATCGACTGTAGATCACCGGCTATCAATCCAGGATAGTAGTGTTCTACCGGTGAACTGGAACTCGTACGCTCGATTCGAACCCACCCCCAGCTCAACCGACTACCTACCTACTTAAAATAAAACTTCTAACCTACCCAACTAATAAACTTATTCTTTTCATTTCTAATTCTACCCACCAACCCCAAAACATTACAAGTTGACTTTTCGTAATCTGTGGATATTATTATTTTACAACCTAAGTATCTACCTTACTTGAATGAAGTACACACATGCGAACATTACTTTGTGTGTAAACATATCAGAACACAACCGTTTAGCCTTGTCTGTCACACATAAATTTCGATTATTTGCATCTCATGTACATTTAAGATGTCTGCCTATGATGGGCGGAGAAAACATCAACCCCCGCTGCATATTTCGATCCTTGTTGCACTTATGACTTGAACATAATATCTGTCACGCTCTTTTGAAGTAAGCGTCATATTTTAGGGTCAGGACAAAAGATATCCTGTATTTCAGCTACTTGATCACAAGGCACATTAGCGTAGTTGGTAGCGCGTCGAGCTCGTAACTCGAAGGTCGTGGGTTCGAGTCCCTCATGTGCCTAAAATTCCTTTTTACATTTCCTTTATGATTAATCCAGTAATTTTCATATATATCTGATTAGTTTCCCTATTTTATTGTCATTTATTTGTCTATTGAGCAGGATTCGAAACTCAGCAAGTAGGAATGTGACTTCTTCTGAGTTTTATGTGAGTACTTTGCAAGAGTATTTAGACACCAGTAACATTTAAGGAAAACATCGTGAGGAAACCTGGGCTTATAATTTTTGTAACTATGTTTGAAATCGCCAATCTCTGCAGAGGGCCCTTATAAGATAATGGTTGATAATGATGTGAAAGTGTAGTGATCTTAAAGAATAATTTAGTATAAATCAAGATGTGTATTCAGCAAAGCACCAATTTCTACATTACTTTAATTCTGATTAAATGTATACAGATCCGATACGTATTATAGTGATCATTATCTTTACTGCAACCCAACTCAAACCACAATTGTTATCCATAAACAATTGCTCACTTCCACCCATCAGCAAAACTGGGTCACTTTTTCATATTATATATTATTATATGTATGTACTTACAACTTTCGCCTTTTATGTAAAATGGTAACCAGTATATCTGCTAAACTTTAAAAAAATAACAAGCTAAGTCACCCTCGAAGTGTATTTTGTTTTTTTACTGGAATCGTATACAAGTTGACCCTGAAAGTCTGAATCAAATCAAACAGGGACAAAAACAAGGCGAACGCAGCTGCATAAATTTGCGTACCCCCTTAACAACTTATCTACGTTTTATTAGCGGTATATCTATGCATAGATTATTAAAACTGAAAGAGCAAAAAGCTGATCGTAATACAAGCGCAAGTTTTGATAAGAATAATTTATGTGTAATAATTTTGCAAAAAAGAATACTTAACTATTACTTTACCAACAAAATTTGAATATCTAGCAACCCCACGCACTCCGTTTCGTCACCAATGGTTTTCCCTGTTATCCTGATTTTCTTTTAAATTCATCCAGAGTTTTCTTTCCTATAAACCTCACGGAGCCCGAGACCTTTCCAACGAATGTAAAACCGTGGAAATCAGTTCGTGCGTTTTGGAGTTATAGCGTCAGGAAGGAAAAAACGACTTATTTTTATATTATGGACAAAAATTTTGCAATGCTTAGATTAAGACTCATTATGGCATTAGTTATAAAGAATATTAATAAATTAATTAAGGTTGAATTAATTGAAACAAGCCACTTAAGTCACATTAAATTTTATTTTGAATCACATAAGTTATTACACATTATTACAACATCAAAAGTTTAAATATTTTGGCTTCAACATTCAGTTATTAAAAACACTACACTAAACAAGAATTCATTGAATAGCCAATAAAATTTGTCGTTGTTTTTAGTAACGTTATTTACATATAGCTCGGTAGTATTAATTTATCAACAAAAGAAATAAATACTTACAATTAAATAAAAACCTTTGTTTTATTTACAAATAGTTTACCTAGCCAAATATTTTTTTATGGAAATAAGTCGGTAAACGAGCAGACGGATCACTGTGTATGATAAGCAAACGGCACATAAACACCAGAAATACCAGAGGTGCTACGATGCCGTTGCCGTTCTTTTAGGGGTTAGGAATTTGGAGAATGTTGAAGATTCGGAAATTGGGGGAAGTGGGTAATTGGGGTCATTGGGTCACCGGTAACCTCACTCAAACGAAACACAAGACGAGCGTTGTTTCACGTCTGTTTTCTGTGAGGCTGTGGTAACACTCCGGTCGAGCCGGCCTAATCATGCCCAAGCATGCCACTCCCACATTGAAATTAATCTTAAACATACCTGAAACTTCAAACATTAAACATTCGAGTAATAAGAAGAATATAATTGTCAATTTTACATGAGTGGTGAAGTGATCATACATTTTCTCGAATAACATAATAAAACGTAAATATTAAGAATTACTTTGGCTGGTTCATATTACCGTAGTTATTACAAACTATTTTACCTGGGTATACCAAACAATGGGTATATCTTACGTTTTACAAGCATTTATTCAAATAATTATTAATTTCCAAATTAAAGTTTCGATAATTATTGAATAAGTGTAATATTAAACTACATTATGTCTATTACATCAATATTTAAAACTGAATATTATACAGTATGGGAAACTTCTTATGTCTTAATTTCAAAAAATTGCGTTTTCTCTTTAAGCTAATTCTTTATAAATACGGCATTGCAACTGCAGCAATTACAGCTCTTCTGTGATCAAGGAACATATAGCTGTTTATACAGAATTTAATTTAATTATTTATTTTATTTATTCAATTTAATTTTAATTTTTGTTGAAATGATTAGTTGTATTAGTTGCTTGTGTAGACTAGTAATACTTGTAGTTTCATTTAAATAATAATATTACTGATCTGCATACTGTATGTATAGTGTAATTATACAAGGTGACTTGTAATTCGACGTATTCCTCTCGGGAGGTTAATATTGAATTAAATAATATCATTACATCAGTGAAATGTGTCTCTAGTGGAATACGTCGAATAAAAATATAAGTTAGTCACCCTATATACAAAACAAGTCACAAACTAAATCATCAGTCTCTTTGTTTTATGTAATTTTGATAATATATACATTTTCACTCAAAACTGATCGGACTCAGTCCATTTACAATATTTTCTAATTCTTTCTTATCGAAAGAGAAATCAAATATGGAACGGGGTAGCTCCGTAACTTCTTCATTCTCAATTACATAACTAGACAATAACTTATGAAATTGGTTATTGTCATTTTCATTCACTGTCGTTCTTAAAAATAGGACAGTACGTTCTTGTTTTATTTCTGGTCGTAAAAGTGTAGTATAACTTCCCAATGGGGAAAATGTTTGCGGTGTCATTCGTTTCATCCTTTCGCATTGTTCAATTGTGTAACCGTCGTGAATACAACACGTATGTTGCAAATTCACGCCACGTAATTCACGCCCCTTCGCCACGGAGCCTTTGGAAGCGGCTGCGACCACCCGGCGGCGTGTGAAAATTTTATTCTGTTTCTCTTCGAGTTTTTGAGCGAATTTAACCTCCTGAAATAAAATAATGACACCCGTAAATACATTTTACATAACAAACAGAATCTACGAGATATGCTTCAATACACGCATATTTTTAAAGATTTAATTCCACCAAAACATTTCATGTAAAACGTTGCCAAAACGAACACATGAGGTTGGCTTGGCATTGGCATAAGGTTTTTACAAAGCCAACCTTATGTGTACATGAGAATGTAGAGCCAAATTTCTGAATCTACACGGCTTAACTATACCGCACCCTAACTACACAAATTCTACATACATATAAGTAAAAATATATGGTTTCGCCGTTACTCTACCGTCACTTCCTGGAGTTGATGCGAATATTTAGTACCTGAAGTAAATAACGAAACAGCCAAACAAGTTTACAGCCTATCAGTGCATATGACTAATATAGTTACTTTTTCCTTTTTAATTTTAACCTTGTTTTTAGTTCTTGGTTTTTGAAGTCGCCAGTTACTAGTTGTTTGCGTTTTGGTCACTACAAAATAGTAAACCTCATTTTTACTATATAATGAATAATACCTATGTCATGTAGCTTAACTGTTAAAAAAATGGGTAAAAAATAGAACAATGTTCAAAAATTATTTTACTTATTTAGTTTGGAAGTTGAAATATTTTAGACGTGTAATTGATCTTTAGAAGCTTGTAAGAATTTTTTTGATACCATTTGTACCAAACAACGATGAATTTAGGTTTAAAAGACCACTATACCCACAAAGAAAAATATTAATTTTAGTTAAAGATGTCAATAAAATATGGGTAAAAAGGCTAGCTCCTAAATCCTCAAAAAATATGCTGGTCCATACATTGTGCATGTCCGGGCATTTTGAAAATTTAAATGATTATATATGATGACATTTTCCGAGTAAATGACAACTATAAATAAAAGTTTTAATATCAAACAGAAAATTATCTGTCAAATGACTGATATAAATTAGTATCTCCATTTATGTTTACATATCTTCGAAGAATATTAGCTATGTACCGAAGAGTTTACTGATATGTCATCACAGTTGCTTTCTTAAAACGGGTAAGGTAATGACTTTAAATGGGTAGGAATGAGGTATAACTACATTTAGTACCCATGCGTTATTCATAAAGATAGCTTACGTCAATGTCATCAGCGTGACTCGTGTTGAATGGATCCCCGACAAAGCTCATTAAATCATAGTACCAAAGCTTAGGCTTGTATCTTATTCCGTGTAGTAACCATTGGGATTCAACCTGAAAAGAAAAATATTCTATTATTAGACTTAAGACTTTAGGATCTAAAACTGGGTACCTATATGTTAACATACACACCACTAAAATCTCGTATTGAAGTTTGGAAATTTAATTACGATATCGCATGACTTTGTTGGGAGGGGGGATTTCTCCCTTTGATTTATACAATATTCGTTACGCGGTTAAAAACAGCTTTCTTTTGTTTATTCTTTTTTTAATTAAGAAAATCATCCAATGGCTCCTCCCGTGTTGTGTGAGGGTGTGAAGAAGTGTCAGATTCTTACTAAAGACCACATTATTCCTACTCCTGCATCGAGCCAGAGCTCCGACGACCCGTTAAGTCTTCCGCGGCCCTGGATCGGGCGTTAGCCTTACTGGGTCCCATCTGTGAAGGTCTGATGACTCTTTGAGGTGCGTGTGGCTCCCGAACCAAAACCGGATGCGAAAGGTCGCTGTCGCCGATTACATCCCTGAGGACACGGCGGTGCTCAGCTTCGGTTTCAGCTCTCGGGAGGTGATAATACAACAAATTTTCTACCAAATTAGCCCTAAGATCCCTGGTTCGAAAGTGGCTAGTTTCGGAGATATTCAACATTTTTGGATTTGGTCAAAAAATCTCGAACTGACTACAAAAACATCAATAAATAAAAAATACTGCTGTGATTTAAGTTGTTTTAGTTTTTTAGTTGCCAATACATCAATAAACATTGATTAATACTAATAATGGCAGAAATATCATTAGTTTTAAAATAGCAAGTACAGTAGAGTCCGTTTATAATGACATCGAAAGGAATTGACAAACACGTCATAATAAGCGGACGTCATACAAAGCGTTATGTATAAATGAAAATCTTTTTTATGTAAATATGTATGTATTAAGTATTTTAATACAGAAACATAGTATATTTGCATATGTGTAAGACCATATTAAATCAAAATCAAAATTGCACGTAATCAGCAGATTATTATAATAACACATCTGTAATTTTTGTCTGCTTTTGTTTCTTCATTTTATTGTAAAAACAGACTCTCACACTATTGTGTATAGAAGACATAGCTATGGTCAAATTATCATTTTCAATATTGCTGTGGACAAATCGTGATAATAATTCTGCAGCTTTTAATGCCTCTTCCGCGGTAGGTAATGGGGCTTCCTCAACTGTCTTCAACTGTCAATTACTCACTGAGATTCAAAACAAAAACTAGGCACGTGCCGAACGTCGTCGGGAATTAACGAACATTATTGAAGGTAAAGAATCGTGCCGGTCATTATAACCGGACATAATTTATTAAAAATGGGTCATATAAAGCGGCATGTCACTGTAAGGGAAGTCATTATATCCGACTTTTTTATAAAGAATTTTATATGAAAACCAAACTTCGTCATGCAATTACGTTATAATAACCGGTTGGTCAATATAGGCGGAGTCATAATAAACGGATTCTTCTGTAAATTCTTATTATTTACAAAATTCTCAAAAACTAATTAATAACTTGATAATAGTTTTTTTTACACTCGTAAAAAGAAAAGGGTTTCAAAAACATCTTTATTTGCAAAATTTTATTCAAAGTGATCTCACCTACAATTAATAAATACCCACGCACGCTTTGTTATGTCTGTAACGGTTACTTTTAAACTGAGTATTTCTTCATTATTCTCTTGGTTTCTCGTTTGTACTTTCGTATGAATCAAACGTATTGACCAGCTCATTAGTAAAATTTGTATAAAATAATTCGTGACCTATATTAACAATACATAAATACTTGACAAGTCAGTTCCTCTGGTAAGTCTAGTAATATTGCCGACGAATGCTGCAAGCGAAATCACGGGTAAACAGACAGTGTTGTTTGACAAGAGATCCTCGCTGATTTTCAACATGATGATAACAAATCGCGTGCAATGTGTTGTCTAGTGCATACGAGGTTATAACGTATGATTTGAGTACACTTGAAGAATTTTTAGTAAGTTTAAATAAATTCATCGAAACGGAGTTTCGTTGAAAAATCTTTTTTTGTGTCGAATTTAAGAAATAATGTGCAAAGTGCTATACCATTTTATAATCCTTATTGAATGCGCCAACTTTGGTGAAATTTGCCACTACTAGCGCCATACATAATTTATTCAGTACAGTCGCTTAAAGTAAGGTGAAAATTTTATTCAGAGTATTTGGTTCCTCTAAAACTAACAATGTTTTCCAATCTAAAGCAGTTGGCTAAGAATTTATGATTTCATATTACTGAAGCACTATTCAGGAAAATGTAAGGAAGACTGCAGACGAAAAAATAAAGATTTGTAGCAACAAGAGTCAAAAGACTGGCACAGGGTGTACTTTTCGTGGATAAAACAAAAGTCCCTGTAATTTAAAAATTGTAAGACTTAGAATTTTTTTTATATTTTTCTGATAACATTTGGAACCTTGCCAATCATCTGGTGCCTGTTGGACGTTGATTTCAGGGACACCCTGTATAATGACTATTATTTGGTTTTTGAGCTGAGCAAGGTACCAGGAAAATATTACATATGTTACATATGAATCGGATTAATAATGCATTTTAATAGAAACAAAATGTTTTATTTCATGCATAACCAGTTTCAATAAAATGTAAAAAAATATCTAAATATAATTAAATCATGATACAAAACTAAGTTTGAATCTTCATTTTTACTGATATGAATTATTAAATCAAACATATGTTATTAGCTGAACTGCTTGTTTAAAAATAGCCAAAATCCCATATAAGTTGGTTAATGGCCGATTGCCGATCGCCGGTTGGGGGCAGATTTCTTACTATTTGTCCACATACTAAATTTTAGCTTTCTATCTTGAAAATTATGGAATGTTCCATACAAACTTCAAACCCCTCATTTTTTTTAAGAAGCCGTTATAAGTCTGTTGATGTAATGTGACTAACGGCGCATTCCATTCACCGACCGATCGGTAGATTTGCCTACCAGCGGTAGACTTTTGACATAATTTGTATGGAGCTTATGTCAAAATTCTACCTCTGGTAGGCAAATCTACCGATAGGTAGGTTATTGGAATGCGCCGTAAGAAATTGACAAAACACAAATTAAAGAAACTTGACATAACTGTTGGCGCGGTGGCTGGGCAACCGTCTGCCGTACCGCGTGTAGCGGGTTCGATTCCCGCACGGAGCCACTTTTTGTGTGATCCACAAATTGTTATTTCTTTTCTGGGTCTCATATATACGTGAACTTGTATGTTTGGAAACGCGTGGGTGCGTTTATGTTTGGAAACGCACCCACGACTTATGAGGAAGTATTATGGTGGAGCAACGATTAAAAAAATTTAAAATTTATTCAAGTGCCGTACAAGATATTTTAAAATATAAAATATGGCGTTTTAACCCTTTTGCAGTTAGAGGGAATATTTTTCCCACCAATAAAAACCAATAAAAAAGGAACAAAATTTCTATTTGCAAATTTTTCGACCTGAAACCAAATCTTTCTATCTCATCATCCTTATAACCGTTAAAGGGAAGCTATTTCTCATCACGAAAAAGAATGTATGAGATATCTTATTCTAAGATTCAAACTAAGTAAAACTTGATACTTGATCATTTTTATTACTTACCTTCTTTCTCTGTCGCGTGTAATTTGACCGCATATGCGAAATCCTGTTTTTGACGTATTTTAAAGTAATTTTTTTGTAATATTTTCTCCAAACATTCATGACCTCTTCCCAAGCTGCGAGACGCCATTTTTGGCAGTAGTACTTGGGGTGCGTCGTGTCCCACAGGAATCTGTGAGCTTTATACTTTTTGATGCCCTTTTTAATGACTTTTATGTTTGTATAGAGTTTTTCATACTTGTAAATTCCTTTTTTACCGGGCATTCTAAGAACGCTCTGTAGCTACACAAGTTATGATCGATATCAATTGTTACGACTCACGATGACGTTTAACGTTTTGATGCTTATGTTAAGTACTTATTTTTGTTAGCGCAAAGCTTTCACTTACTCATCGTTTTGAATATTTGCTTATTCGATTTATAAAAATATTTGAATTGCTTACAAATTTTTAATGAGACTGTAGCCTAATAGATAATGATATATAGGTCTATATTATGAACTTCCGGGCGAGAAAGGGACAGGCTCTTTCATGTAAACACACATGTTCATGCTACAAAATAAGAAAAGCACCACGATTCGAGCGGGAATATTTTGGACATTTCACTTGATTTGATTAATATAAACTTGTGAAGGTAAAGTGAACGTATTTGAAGTTTAAATAGGATGAATATATTACTATTAATTATATACGGCGTATATTTTAAAAATAAGTATGGTCCATATTTATTTTCTGGTTTCTTTCATTGGTTTAGGAAAATGACAACCTAATAATAAGTTCGTATTCGTGTTCAACTTGAAACTGAAACGTGAATTACATATGAATACTTATTATTTATAAATTGTCCTATTCAAAGAAATATAATAATAAAATGTAATTAGTAAGTAATGTTTAAAAATATATTTTTAGTGTATTTTAATTTTTGTTATAAAATTGGTTTTTATAAGAGATACTAATATAAGGAAATAAAATACATTCAGATTTGGTTGCTTTTGAAAATTATTAATTATTAAAAGTATTAATGACAAAATTGAATTTATATGAATTTATTTTTACCTCTGCTTTATGTTAATATCATCTTAAAATAAACAGGTAAAAAGTAATTGCCTTTATTATGCACACGGATTGTATAATTATATTATTTCAGGATTGTTTTGAGCATAAGAAAACGCTATCTGAATCTCGCAATTTATAATTAAGTTAGGCATGGTTCACAATGTTTCGTAGTTTAAATTTAGTTATTGTTAAATAAATCAAGTTTGAAATAATCTTCGTGAAATTGAATGAATGAGTAGAATGAAACTCTTTGCGAACGCATCCATACAGTATAATAATTGATTGCCATTTTCCTTTACATTCGTTCTGAAATCATGTCGATAACAACGATGAATTTTGTAAAGGCATGACCAATTATTTTATTATAATAATATACCATTCATACATACATACTCATTTGTCAGCTATATTTATAATTAATTTGTTTATAATGCTATATTTATAATGAATTTATCAATGTAATCTAACAAGCCACGGAGTATACGGTATATCATATGTTGATATCGAACATTTTTACTGTTACCATAGACAATATGATACAGTGATAAAAGTTTTATTTTTCACTAATAAAACTGAAAAACTTTGTTTAAATGCAAAGCAAATATTTTAAATATAACCCTCCCCAAAAATAAGACATCTCTTTTATTAATCCAGCTTTATGAATACTAAGATCACCAAAACCGAACTAAACGCGTTATATTAGCATTGCGTTTGGTTCTTGGTTGGTTCAATGATTCTTACTTTTGTTATTCATAAATACTTGTTTCAATGAAATGCTTTTATTCTTGAACAAATGAATCGTCTTTTTTAAAAGGGCACCCTTTCTGTACACGTGCACCTGGTGTATACGATCCATAGTGTCTTATTTCAGCAGTTTGCTTTACAGATGTTTATTTAAATACATAAAATTACAATTCATTTCTAAATATTAAATTGTATATAGTTCCATTAAAAATTACCCTATAATGACATATAAAAAAACGTTATTGAAATTAAATAGTCACCATTAATTGAAAACTCCTAATTTAAGTTAACATGATCGATGATAAATCAGATCTACCTCTCCCCTTCCAAACGTAGACACCTAAAATTCATCACAATATTGTTTTTAATTTATTGGCACCATTGGCAGTCCATTTGATTTTTTATTAGTCTAAGCGAATATACAAACCAATAGTCAAACATCACACGCTAGCGCCACCCATAAAAAGCAAGTATTGAAGTTTTAGTTCGAAGTCCCCAGATGTCGCTATACCGTCCTTGAAAAATCTGAATCGCGCTATCATTGCTTGCGAGGGCCAGTATAAAAGCACTGAGATTTTTTCTGCAGCCTCAGTTTAGTTTGTGTGTGTTAGCTGTAAGTTAGCTTTAATTTAGCTTTAAGTTAGCTTTAGGGCGATCATATACAAGAACAAACCAGAACAGTGCGACAAGCACATATTTTTGAAAAGTCCGAAAGGACTTAAGAATCCTTTGTTATGCATGAAGTTTTTTAGAATGAAACATTACACAAAGTTGTGATGTTAATTGATTAATGAAAAGACAATGTTTACTTTATAACTCTTAATATCGATAATGAATAACCCTTAGTCAACTAAAATGAATTATTTTATACATTCCTATTTCACAATTTTTTATTTTGATTAAATATTTTTTTTTTTATTTTAATAATTTCCTATCAATTAATTTTTATTTTATTGTTTGGGTAATGCTAAATGTTTTGTACACCTCAGATAACAAAACATGTAGTTTCTTAATTTATCTAACACCTATAATCGGTACCAATGTTTTACAAACGCGTTTTGGCCAAAATCATAACCGTCATAACCGGTCAGCATCTTGCAGTATACTTGTATTACAATTATGTATAGCATGGCGCATAAATATCCGACATATTGTTTTGTTACTGTGTTTGCTGAAGAATACAAACATGGTAATTACATTTATGAATTTTTTTAAGCAAATTGTCACACCATGATGTGATTTATTTTTAAACAACCTGAATTAAAATAATTGTTAAATTTACGAAAAGATTTTTGAGCATTGTCGTTTCTACTGATAACATTTTTATTTAGCATATGACGTAGTAGTTTAAAAGATTACTCTGGTGGTGCAGACAACCACGGACCGATGCAGGTGTAGGAACGGAGTAATTTTTGGCCAGTAATACTCCCCCCTTCCGCCTCACGCAAGATGGGAGAGCAAGATTTACCCTCTTAAAAAACACAGTGACTTAAAAACGCTTTAACTTGTTAAAATATACAATAGATAAGTAGCATAAAATATTGATGATTTTTATAGAGCATAACAATAGGTATGCTGACAGAGAATTAAATTTCAATTTAGTCGTTAGGTAATAAAAACACATTAAACAATACTTAGATGAAAATAATTAATAGACAAAACAAATAAAAAGGATATAACAATAATAGATGAAAAAAAAAACAATATATGGAGGAAGCTAGAGATATGAGCATCGCTCTGACTTTGCTAATCAACATGCAAGGAGAGGTGTTGAGCAGGTTAGCCACCATGGACGCCAAGGCAACCTCAGACAGGCAAAGTATCCAGAATATGGAGTCCAAATTCAGTAGCTCGCAATTTCATCTGTTCCCTAAAACATATTTGTATTTGTATAAAATAATTAACCTTAATACAAAATCCATATAATCTCATAAACTCTTATTTTGTCAGTTAAGTAATATTTGTAAAATTCCTGCAACACGTACTAATTGTTTGTTTTACATCATGCCGAAATACAAAACTTATTTTCAAAATGACGAACTTTTATACAAACTATCATCCCTGGTTTTGCCTTCTTATTGATGGATTTTTTTAAAAATGCCTCCTTGGTTTGTACCTACGTAATAAAATAAATATAAAGTCCGAATTTTCTTTGTAGCATAGGCATCTAACTTTATTAAGTCTGCATATTTGGTATTTTACTCTTTTATGTCATTATTAAATAAAGACTAAAGTTTGCTCGGCGATGATGTCGTGTAATTAGTATTCAATTTGATACTTAAAACTGAGTGACAAGTGTATTAACATCTTCTAATAGATATCTTTTTTTTTTGTTTTTAGGAGACGAATAGACGGGCCTGATAATAAGCAGTCAGCGGCACCCATGGACCGTAAGGCCTTCAACATGCGAGCAGATACTAGTGCGCTGTCGGCCTTTTAATAAGGCGTACGATAATTTATAGAAGGTGACTTTACTGTATACTGATATATTACTTATTTACTTCGAAGCTTCTTTAGAGCTTGAAACCGTACTTAGAATAGAACCGTCTAGAAATGGAACACAAATTTTTAATCATCATCATCATGACGTTTCCGCCCACTGCTGGACATAGGCGCTCTGTGGAATGCTATTAGAGAGTTAATAGCATGCCACAGAGCTCGATCTTCAGCTCCTCTGATCCAACCATTGGCCCTTGCGAATCGAAATCGAAGCTCGACTGCACGGTTGGTGCGGTAGCTGGGCAACTGGCTGCCGCGCGACGGGTAGCGGGTTCGATTCCCGCACGGAGCAACTCTTCGTGTGATCCACAAATAGTTGTTTCGGGTCTGGGTGTCATGTGTATGTAAACTTGTATGTTTGTAAACGCACCCACGACACAGGAGAAAATCCTAATGTGGGGCAAAGTTTTTTTTAAAAAAGAAAAAAAGAAGAAGCTTGAAATCGATTTTCGAAAGTTTCTCAATTATGAAACGGATGTTATATAGTGAATTAAAATTATACGTTTTCCGAAAAAAGCTTTCTAATCAATTGGTAAAAAGAAGGAGAAGAAATTTAAAAAACTGTGATAAAGTTGTTTAAATATAGATTTTAGGAAATTGTACCTAGTTTAACTTTGTAGTCAATGACTTTTTTTTCAAAAAATGCACCGCATTGAGTATGTAAAAAATATAGAGCACATAATACGTAGCAAATGGTAATTCGGAAAGAGCACAGTAAAATCTATAAAATTGACAATTTGTGAACACCAGGAAAACTATCCAGACAAAACTACCAAATGACTGAACTATACATATTAATTCTGTGTAAACCAGGTGAAGTTGAAGTACCTAAAAATCTGGTTATTTATTGCGATAAATACTAATTTTATAGTAAACAAATGTCTATAAGTTTTACTTTTCAGAAAGAGGTCAACTATGACTGAAACATTTATTATTTTGTTTTTAATTTATTAATTTTATGAAGAACAAACACTTACAGTAGTAGAAATACATTTTCAATAGATTACAACAACTTAGCGATTTTACGCAAGAAGGTATCTTAATTAACAATTAAGCTCAAAACAAAGCCTTTTGACGGCACTAAAATATAAATTGACATTAAATAACTTTTTAAAACATCAAAATATTTAATAACACAGTCTATTAAGTCTATACATCTATTACATATCAATGCATTAAATGATTTAAATTTGAGTTTGATATTATTACTAGCTGCTTCACAACATTTACAGATTAATAAAGATTTAAGTTCGTTACATTTTTAAGTTTGAATCGAGTTTTGAAGATTTTTTTTCCTTTCTTTCTTACTCCCTCATTTTTCTAATCTGTTAAGTCATCTTTTAAAGTTAGTTTTTTTTTGTTTTTTTAACTTTAAACAAGCACCTTAAAGGCATTATCTAGCTATCATCGCAGCAAGTGATCTTGTTAAATTTCTTGCTGACCTGTTACCATCGGCTCGTCATACATTTACCATTTACAATATACTTAACATGATGACTGTTTTGGTCGAGATACTACGTGTCTTAAGTAATAGATTTCTCTCCAGTCTTAGTACTCATTACCTAAGCTACATAATTTTAATTAGGTTAGCGACATTTTACAAAACTCAGCATGAGTTTAATTAGACGTAGCTCCCTGACTTGCCAATAGACATTCATAACAAACTGGAGATTATCTAAATTTACCTTGTATATACATTAAACATTCAGAATCGACATATATAAATATCACATCGAAAATACTTTTAGCTCACAATTTACACAGGAAAATTGAAAATTGATATATACTAAAGAGTAAGGAACGGTTGGATAACGATTGACTTCGATAACGTGGTACACTATTTTTTCCACTATCTACATGATATTCAGGGTTATTAGCTTACCATGTTTACGATCTTAAACTGTAAATTTAATTTAGTAACTTTTGATAATAATTTATCTGATTTTAGGCCAAGCATACAAAGACGAACTTCAGTAGAATATCACTATTATTAGTTTTTGTATATAAATGTGAACTAATAAAATCGGACGACTTGTTGAAACCCGTGAAAAAAAGCTTTTGTTTATGTATATTTATTAGGAATACATTTCAATCAATATTTCACCAATAACCCTGCACGTTTGGGGAGAACACACACATTTAATTTTAGAAATGTTGAAAAGTAGATTGCTCTAGACTACCCTGTCACCAACAAACATAATATACATCTTAAAAACAATAACTTAAAGAGGACACTGTTTAGTTCTTGACATCTTTGCTTTTTTAATAAAAACTTAATTTATTAAAAATACACATTTACTAAATAACTACATACAAGATAATAATATTACATAAATATAAATAAAAAGAATAAGGCTACTAATAACTAATATGTTTAAGGCTATTTAGCTCTGGTCTGGTCGCAATATGTGGGTAGCAATAGGACTCATATCAACTGCATAATAAAACAAATTGATTTAATCATATTCTAAATTCTGTTCGGTACGAATATATTATATTATTGAAAAAATATACATTTAGAGATATTCAAATGTTTACATATTTTCAACTGAGGGTCTGCGTAGAGTGCAGTGTACAATACTTCTTGTAGGACTGGCTTGGTTTAATGTTAAAATTATTAATAATTATTTCTTGGTTTGGTATAATTATTAACTTAGGTTATTAAGTAATCCTCAACCAAGAAACTATCAAGTAATACCTATTAACTATCTGAAAGGTATTATATAACTGTAATTACAGTAAGTTTCTACTGTATTAGCAGTTTAAAGTTTCGTAGATACTTAGAAATAGCTATTTTAGAAGTACTTTTAAAAGTTTTCTTTTATTATAAATAACCTCAAAATATTTTCTTTTTGTTAAAATAAATCTGTTCTAATTATTGTCCGTCAAGAAAATTTGTTCTTATGAGCTACCAAGGACAATTTATAAATATTTTTTTCTACGCTGTTGGCTTCGGGGCAAGCAATGTATGGACGTAGAGCAATCTCCTTTGATCAAAAATACAGGGTGACTTGTTAACTTGTAGCTCGGCCTATTCCCATTAGGGAGCATTAGGCATTAGCGTAAAAGCAATCGAGTTGTCAATTTCTGGCCAAAAATTAACAATTTTCGAAATATTGTGTAATATTATATATTTTTTTATAAATACACATTTTTATTCCTTCACCCAAAAATTACCCATTGTATGCGATCAAACGTGTTTTTTATTGATATAAGACTGAATACTTAATCCCATAATAGCTATGACTAAAACTGTTTTTTTTTTATCATTTAATGAGAAATGTTTGCATTACTCGACTTAGAGCATGAAGTCAAGCTTACAAATTATGTACTAATAAAAACTTACTCAGCTAATCTAAAAAGTTATAAAAAACAGTATTTTACCGTATAAAAATAATAAAAAATCCCAAGATGAGATTAACTTAATGAAATTATTTTTATACATTCTACCATATGCAAAACCTCACTAATTTCTATCTATTCAATTTTACCAGTTATGGCCTTGTCATTAAGTCGATAACTGCAACTATGAATACCTGACATTTAAAAAAATCACAAAGCTGCACAAATTATTTTTATCAAATTAAATCTATTTACCGTAAAAAAGCAAAATTGGACAACTAAAATTTACAATATCTCGGGAATCGTTAACTTTCGGCCAGAGGTACATGTAGTCAAATCAGTGGCATTCTAACTCGTTCTGACAGGTTTAGTAAAGTTAATACGTAGAGTTCCAAGTCACCCCGTATAATTAAATTTAATCTATGAACTAGTTTGATTGTACTTAATTGTCGCTATACGCTAGCTTAAGGTGTGCCACAGCATTTTTATCCAATTCATATGCAACAAATTGCATGGTTGTTTGGTCTCGCTCGATTACAAGTAAGTAGTCTGAAACCGAAAGATTTTGGTAGCTGTTTGGTTCTTCTGCTATCAGGTCTGGCTCGTTGGTGCTGGCCATCAGGTCTGGCTCGTTGGTGCTGGCCATCAGGTCTGGCTCGTTGGTGCTGGCCATCAGGTCTGGCTCGTTGGGGCTGGCCATCAGGTCTGGCTCGTTGGTGCTGGCCATCAGGTCTGGCTCGTTGGTGCTGGCCATCAGGTCTGGCTCGTTGGGGCTGGCCATCAGGTCTGGCTCGTTGGTGCTGGCCTCCAGGTCCAATTGTGCAGTGGTATCTGTTTCGACTAGTCCGTTTGTAGTGGTTATCTGGGCTGTTTCATACTGCGGTAATTGTTTCAATTCAGGTTGTTCACCAATATTATTTACTGCCCTGGGTTTAGAACTAGCTTCATTTGCATCTGGTTGATTTGGAGCGGCAATCGGTATAACCTGAAATTGTATAACAGCGCCATTAGCAAATTGTAGTATGGGTAAACACCTATTGATAATTATGACTCTGTAAAAAAAAGTGTGAAACTTCGTGTCGACATTTCGATTTTGATCAGTAGCCAAGTAAATTGATAGCCAATAAGATGTATAATATTATTAGTCTTTCTCTAAATTATCTTGGTTACCTGAAAGTAATTGCTATTGGTACTCGTAATAAGGACAAACATTGTATATAATTCCTTTTGGTTGTAATTATTTTAATTTTTTGGTATAATAAAGCATTTTTTAACCTACCATGAGGCAAGCAAAACAATTATGCCCAATCTCAATAGCATAGACTCAACAGTTTATTATTTCAATAAGACAAAAAAGGCACTTTTGGAAAAATCTTAAAGTGTCAACCTGTCGATCAGCCCTTTAGTGAAGCTATTTGCCCGTAAGCCATGAAATTCACGGTTTAACCTCGGAATGTGAAATATTCGACCAAAAAAAACTTGTCCATAATCTTTATTTCGACCACATAATGTCTTAAAACTATCGCTGGGCGTTGGCGTCTATAGATATTTGAAATCAAAGATCAAAGATAAAAAGAACTATATTGTAGCGCGCCTTCTTATTTATTTTATATGATCTATGTATGATCTAAGATCTAAGTTTTATATATTAAATATAAATATATTTAATCAAATACAAAATATAGATAAATTGAGTAAAGAATGTGATTAGCTCTGAACACTCACAACTGTCTTAGTTTACTAGTAACTACGAGTATGTGGTTAAATATTATATTCAATTGATTTTGTAGTGTTCTTTTAACTATATGAAAAAAATCAAACCAATGACGATAATTCAATATTAAAAAAAAATCGATTTCTTTCGGAGCGAATCACCATCCTTACTGACAATTTAGATGTAATCTTAATAGTTGATTCGTTACAATGCCGGCTTTGGAGTCAGTTAAATAAGTGTTAAGGCGCTGTGCATAGTCAAAATAGGATTGATTTAACAGTGTTTTTGCCCAATGTTTACATGTTAGAGCAACAAAAAAAATATATGTTAATCTTGATCATTTTTATAAATGGACCACCTTCTTCAAAACACGTTTTCTATAAATTTTCTCGATAGAAAAAAATCATAAACTAACCATTTAAATTGAAATTCTAGCCATTAGAACTAGCTTATTTATGAACATATCTTAATAAAATTAATTGACGTAATAAAATTAAAAGGATCTGCCGCATTTATTTATCGATTGAAATGAGATAAGGATTAATATAATTCATGATAAATAACTCAGAACGAAAACAAAATTCGTATCATGACATCTATTCGTTTCTCTTTCATTCCTACGCGGACCGGCAGTGAGCAAATGAGGCGCGCTGCTTGTAGACCTGTAGTTTGTGGCAATCGCCGTCAGAAAATAATCATTCACTAACATATCTTTTTGCTGTTTGTAATATTTTATTTTGTAATTAGCATTTTCTAAGTTGGGTTATCAGTATATTTTTTTGTACGAAATCGATTTGAATTATAAGTTGTGTAAATACAATTAATTTTTTCTTATACTAACCGCGTAGCATTGCAGATGACACATTCAGTAACGTATCATTCTTAAAAGGAGAAGGGGACTTTTGGGCCCATCAGTTAACTAGTTGAAATGTATATTACCGTCATATTTTTCTAAGGGAAATCACAAAATATGGTACCTTGTTTCTATCTAGGAAGCGAGAAAACTTAAATTAAGTTGTGTAATAATGTATGTAAAATAATGTATGTATAACGTACTCTTTGATTTAAACTTCTTAAAAATTCTGTCTGACTTCAGTCAGTTACCGATTGAAGATGTAATTTCCCTATACTTATTATACTCTTTGGATGACACTCGTCGTTAAGTTTCGTTCTAAGTGCAACGTATTTTCCATGTTTTATTGTTTAACCCCACGATATCTTGAATCTATAAATTACCTGACTCTAATTTTGGACAACTGCAACAAGCCTATCAATCACTGACGACAAGATCGCTGTGTAAATTGTACGATTGCGACTGTCCCAATTCATAGGAGTCTTGGAAGATGAGGCGACTTTATCAGTTAGCATCAGTGGACTGTATAATATGGTACATTTATACCCCGAACCCCTACACAATTAATGACATTCTCCTAATTATTCAAGAAGATTAATATACATATTTTATACTAATATTGGTGTTTTATTTATATATCCTCCTGTCCCTTTTTTAGTTTTTAAAAGGTTAGTGCCTACCTACTGCTTCTAAGGGCCTATGCACACCACGTTTTTTAAACGCGCTGGGGCCGCGCATTTGTATCTACAAACGACAACAAACTGCTCTGTAGGAGAAAAACCACCGTCGACGCGTGTTTGTCGATCAGATGCAAACGCGCGTGTGTAGCGATACAGACACGCGTGTGTAGCAATGCAAACGCGCGTGTTATCGATCCACACGCGCTAGTGCCGCGCGTTTGTATCGATACAAACGACAACAAACTGCACTGCAGGAGAAGAGAACGGCCGGCAACGCGCGTTTCCAAAACGCGCGTCGACGGCGCGTTTAAAAAACGTGTTGTGCATAAGCCCTAAGTGCAGAATATTGAATGTAAAAACTTGTCTTCGACTGTAGCGACTGTTCGGGCGCTGAAGAGCCAAACGTGTCAGAACTTCGACACGTCACACACGCTCCTTGCTTACAACCATAACACAACCAAAATTATTCAAAAGTATTTCGTAAAAAACACAAAAAACTGCAATGATATAATATAACCTCACTTTTACTACATTAGGTACATATCTTGATTTAACTAACACATATTGGCGCAACATCTGGTTGCCTGTTAGCCACACAGAGGTGTGAATAATGAAAATGGGAAAAGGATTTGAAAGTTGTATTCCCCCGCACACTCTCCAAATGTATCCGGTAAAAAACGGAAAGGCTTGCGACCTTGCGCCTGTGTTCAAGGCTTTGAAGCCGGGCCTCCACAAGCGCATCATCATTGATAGCTTCTTGGCACGCCTTTCAATGTGTTCGAGCGCATTAGCTATTTAGCCGAGCCGTCCCAAAAGTGAGAATGTACTCCATACATGACCGAACCTGCGCTTGGTACAGGCTAGTTGTTTCTATCTATCTTTCTATCTATCATCACTGAAGGACTATTGTAGCCAATAAACCTGATATAGTGGTGATAATCGGCAAGCGCGCCACACGATGATAATCGATATCACCATTTCATCGAGAATGAAACTGAAAAAGATAAACAGATAAAAATCTTGACTTGGCTCAAGGTTGTCGACATGTGGATGTGGAGCTATCATTGTGAAGTCGTGTCGGCCAACGGATTAATACCCAACAGCCTGACAATCACCTTAGGCTGGGGTTTGGATCAAGGGCCTGATGCAGAAGGCAGTACTTCTCGAAACGGCACGTATTGTGAGAAGGTTTCTGTTTCTGGAGCCCTAACCACCGGTAGCTTGGACCATATCCTGCTAATGGTCGGCTCCTATTTTTATATTTTTAAATATTATTTTATTTTGTATGTTGTAGTTTTAACTATGTAAATTTAGATAATTTTAAATAAATAGATAAGAAATTAATGAGAATTCAATGTACGCTGCGAGTAATAGCGATAAAAAAGATCTTTCTAATGTCCATCCCTAATCATGTGGTACTGTGAGACGTCAACGTCATACAGGCAACTGTCACTAGCGCAAAAACTATAGTAGTAGTAAGTTTATGTAAATTATTGTTCGATTTCGGTTTTAGTCATAAAAAAACAAAATAAAAAAATAAAATAAAAATGTATACAACATAATATTGAAAAAATAAGAAAACAAAAACTAATACGAGTAATGAGATTCGATCTTAAGGATCACGGAACGCGATTCTAGACAGCAACGCATTGGGCCAATCGTCCATGAAAATTGGAAGCGAAATTACGCTCCTAAATAAAATGGAATACGCGTATCAATGCATTTGCGCGGTGCACCCCTGGAGTCAGTTAAATAAGTGTTAACTAACATACCAATAAATGCCACACCTTTTTGCTAAACACACATGAAATTATATTTTATATAAACCGTATTTTAATAAATAAATTCTTAAGACGCTACGTGGCCGAGTTTTGGTCATCCTCCTTAAGGGACCGTTCACAGAGACCGGTTCGGAGAGCATCAGCGCGCATTTTTCTTTTCACAAAGACCAGATCGGGAGACTTGGAGGTGGTCGTAACGGAGTCGCGCTTACAATTTTATATAGATCGGCTGGTAGCGGAAGCGCTCGGAGCCGTTCGGCTGCGCGAGCAAGAAAAAGCACGCGATAGGAGCCGGTCGGCTCCTTTTATTATTTCACACCAAGCGCCGTCAAGCATTTTTAATGAGAAAAACAGTGAACATTAAAAAATAAACCTTAATACAAATACGTAAAACTCTGTTTGGTGAGATAAAAATTTGCTCTCCCCTCCTAGCCGGTCTGTGTGAACGGACCCTTAGGAC
Organism: Spodoptera frugiperda; assembly: GCF_023101765.2. Lineage (NCBI taxonomy): Eukaryota > Metazoa > Arthropoda > Insecta > Lepidoptera > Noctuidae > Spodoptera > Spodoptera frugiperda. Next base: position 16,265,473 of record NC_064236.1, read on the forward strand.
GGTATCACGTCTCTCACTTAATATCTCTTTATTATTATCCCGAGGTCCTTGAACCAGTTCAACCCCGCCATCTGCGAACGCGTAAAACTCGCTAGGTTTAGGTGCTAAGTTGCTCTCGAGGACGAGTACGTGTCTTGGGGGAGGAGGATGTAGCGCGTCTCCAATTTATTTTAATTGATCTATGGCAAGGGCCAAACATTAAAAATTGTATTAGTGTTCAGGAATTGGTATGCCTGTGCACGGGTGGCACACCTTTCGTGTTATTGTCAAATCACGTCGCTTCCCACCCTGAATTTCAACCGATGCCTGCACAACGAGCCAATAGCCACTCACCTCCTCCTCCCCTTGCACCACTTTTGCCTCAACGACGGAATTTCTGTTAGCATCTGGATAGAGAGTTTCAAAAAGGTTTTTATTTCAACTCTACAATATAAAGATTTTTCACAAGTTTTCAGCCGACTATGTCACAAACCGAGATCTGTCTAATTTAATATTAATTATCTCCTATAACTTAATCATTAAAAAATGTAACCAAAAATGTAAATGTTGTAAAATGTAACAATATACCGTATGGGAAAACCTCCTATGACTTAATTTAAACTATATATTTGTTATCGTCTTGGCTGACGATATAAGAAAAATGAGCAAAATAGACCCAATAGTTAGCCACAAAGTGCATTAGTCTCTTTGAGCTAATTTGTTTTTTTTACAAATACGGCATTATAACAACAGCGCCGCATGTCCGTAACATTCCTAGACAACCTACAACATTAAAGCTCTTCTGGGGTCAAGGAAAATGGAGTTGTACACACGGAATTTAATACTTGATAATGATTATGATTCTGGGGACTAGTAATACTTGTAGTTTAATTTAAGTCCTATGAGTGATCTCCATGCTGTATATTTAACGTGGTTGTAATATAATATGATTAAAATTCAATTTAATATCAAAGTTTTTTCATGTATATTATCCTGTGGAGCTGGACTAGCTTGCCTCCAAGCATTCTTATCCTCTATAATAATAACTATTAGGCTTGTAGTATAAGCCTAATAGTTATTATTATAGAGGTCGATTGCTTCATAACGTTTTTTTTTAAATACTGGTACATAATTTGAATAATCTTCCAGAGCTTTTATTTCCCCTAAAATTTCACACAAAATACCATTAACGACTTATTAGTACTTTTGTCATTCTAAATACCAAAGGACATATCGACTATCTTTAGGCTCTCCTAGAAATGTCACATTTTCTATAATATAAAGCACACGCTCTATATTTTTGTAATGCATTACATTAAAATTATATAAAGCGTATGCTTAAAAACATAGTACTTACTACGAATCCTAGGTGGTCGTTATATCTAGGCATTTTTTTAGGAGTAGGGATAAAATCAAAATGGTGATAATACCACGCTGTCGGTTTGTACGCAATATTTCTTGCTTTACTCTCCTCATACTGAAAAGAAAAAATAATACATAAATACATCATTATGACATACCAACCTGATAGTTTTAACCCATTCCATATTTATTTCTTCATGAATAGAAAAACAATAAAAAAGTAAATGTAGTTAGCATGCTAAATCTTTTACTAAGAAACTTTAGACAATACTATCATAAAAAATATGTAACCAAGTATACAAATACAAAAATCCTTTAAAATGGAGTGCATAATAAAAGTACCTATGTATACTAAAATGTCATCTGTTGGAAACGAATGAAAAGTAACATTAAAATAAATGTTTCTTACTGCCGTACTCAGAGTTTAATGATTACTTAAATTATAAACGATTTTGTTCCGAAAACAATGACCAAGGACTGAGTTAAGTTAGCATTAAATATCTCTGAATGCGGCAGTTAGGGCATAAAAATAAATTACATTTTAATGCAAAATAATAATTAAAATATCACTCAGAATATTAATGATAAGATAAAATAGGTTTTATAACTATACACAATAATTAGAGATTGGTTAATAAGTGAATTCGCCACCGAAATATTTTTTAAGTTGCAAAGTTACTTCGCTAAACGCATTTAGCAACGGATCAATGTCGCACAAAATTATCACAATCATTCCTGTTCCTCAAAAGGATTTCAACAAAAAGAACATGATCACAATTCTAATAACATTGATAGCAGAGAGCAACTTACCATTTGCCGTTGTATAATAGATCGGGACCTCATTTGTGCTACCTTTACTTTCACATATATTTCGTTGGCATAAGGTTCAAACTCACGCCATATTTTCACTACTTCATCCCAAGCTGAGGATTTCACTGCACTATGACGGTAAAACATATGGTGCACGTTCCAAAGGCAGGGATTATACTTATATTTAATTAAAGCTTTTGCGATGGTTAAAGACGATTTGCTTAATATTTTTCTTAGTCTTAGCGTCCTTTTGCGAGCGTCATGAATTTGTTTCGCCAGCGACATATTTAACGACCTTTGCAATCTATTTTATTCTTGAATATTTTCACTTTAATACACCTACTACTGCTTTTTATAATCGGAAGTAAAATATGCACACCATTTTGCACTACTATGTTAACAGGGTGACTAGATTAGCATATACCTTGCTAGCTACAAAGAAATGTTCGTTCCCTTTCATGTTTATAAACATATCACACCATGAAAAGAGATGACGAATGATCCGTGAACACTTTCCTAGTTCGACAAGGACGTAAATGATTGCAGCCGATCAATACTTATAGGGTTGGCGGGGATACATTGTTTTTAAGAAACAAAATAAATTGATTGGATGTTTGTGTAATTGGGTTTAGTTACAAGTTTATTTATGCTATTTTAAATTAATAACATATGTATCTTTACTACAAAATTAAATTATGTTATTGTTATTTTAGAGCTATGTCTGTGAAAAGTATTTTAAAGCGACTTGTATCCAAACATCAAAACGTTCATCAGAAAGGTTAAAAAAATAGCGCGAAGTTCAAACTTTAGTTACAAAATAGCTATGTAATTAATTTAAAATTTATTTTAGGTAGCTAATATTGCAAATTGTATGTCTTTCAAGGTCAGTAAAGTATTAAAGCAATATGCATCCTAAAATGAAAAGGTTTACTAGAAGGGTTATAAAATTGCGCGAATTTCAAATTTTATTTACGGTTTACAGACAGGATATCCTTAAAGTCGACATCCAAAGGTCGTTGGCAAAGTTCCAACAATAATCAGAAAAACATTAAAAATAATCTAAGTCATACATGATTTAAATTACAGTGATTTATGTGTTACCTACGAAAAAGTACACTCTGTGCCATTTTTTTACTTTTTTTACTCTCGTTGCCACAAATCTTTATTTTATTCGTCTATATTTTTGCTTACTTTATCTTGAATAGTGCTTCAGTGATATAAAACCACAATTCTGAGCCAACTGCTTTAGTTTGGAAAAGGATATCATCTTCTGACGAACTAAGCATTATAAATAAAGGAGATGGCCCGAAATCTTAAAAAAAATATAAAAATAAAAGTACTAATAAAAGTAAAATCTCAAAAATAAGCTCATTTTTATCAATTTAGGTAGTTTTTTACCAGGATACATAAAAATCTCTAAGTCTCCTGGATCTTGGAGACCGGAGGCCTGACTTTATGTCCGTAGGACTACCTCAGAGATATGTACACTTTCAAACAAAAAAAAAGATTTATTTCATAAGAACGCCTGAACTATTTTAATAGCAGTTTTTTCATATGAAGGTGTAAAAAATAAAGTTAGGGGGAGTTTTTCATACCTTTTTATAAACATTTATCTTTTTTGAGATATGTCATTTTATTATAGGAAGTGGGAATTTTGTATGAATTGTGATTAGGGATTGCAATCTCGCAAATCGATATCCAGCATTCCCGCGGGATCCCGCACCACTTAATAATGTGGTGGATCCCGCACCTTTAAAACGCGGATCCGCGGATGGCGCTAATGACAATTGTCCACTAAAACTGTTTCCGATATCGAATTAAAACGATTTCAGTTTTTTTTCACTATTATTAACATAACTGGTAAACAAAACAATGATGTCGAACATTTAAAAGCTAAGATTAGTAATACTACCCGTTGTTATTTTGTTCGAAAACTTGCTTATTTAAATAAAAGCCTGTAGTTTCAATTCGATTTTATACCATAATTTTAACGATCGCATCTTTGTATATATATATCCGGAGATTCTTATTATATAAATTATAAATGGACAGATTTAATAAAATAATTAATGGGGAGGTTTATATGACTTTAGAGTTATCAAGGAAATGGGAGAAAAAAATCGAAACTGGCACAAAATGAGTTGGAGAGAACGAGAGTTATTACTGTTACACATCCACTTATGTATACTAATGTGTAATAAAGAGTTGTTTACAAGAAAGAGGAAAATAAGGATTGAGGACAAAGAGAAAGAAGCAGATCCCGGCCCAAGTAAAGTAAGTCGCAAGGAAGGGCAAGAAGATGAAGAACAATCCATGGTCAAAGACAATCTGGACGCAACTACATCGACTTCGGGTGCAACAAGCTCCTACGAATCAGACTGGTCAAGAGAAGAGGATCTGTTAATAGAGCTGACGTCTATGGAATCTAACAAAGAATATAAGTTTAGTATGCTCAACTACATGCCTTTGATGGAGATAACAACAAATCGTGTAGCTCAGGAATGGGGTATAAAACCTCCAACAAAGATATGAGATATAATAGACAGAAAGACAAAAAAGTTTATAATGATAAGACATGCTAGAAGTAAAAACAGGGCTCTAGAGAGATATTACCAAGCAATAGCTGAAATTCAAATTATACCTAAGTTAGCCAATGTAACGAGGATTCTAAAATGATATATACCACTTCATAAAGGTCATTGGACGTAATCCGACTCGCTCGCGGACTCCAATGAAAATGACATAAAATAAAAGAGTAGTAGTTAAATTAAATAAGGTTATTTTATTTTTAATCCATGGGACAGCAAAGTTAGAACCAAAAATAGACGAAATTAAGTCGCAACATTGACATAATTCGCATATAGCCTAATGGAGCTGTAAATTGGCATAGATATTAACTTCATGATTATATTATATTATGACTATTTATATATAAGTTATAGTAGGGAGCTATTGTGTAGAGCTGACTATGAATACACATTAAAGAGAACCAATAAAGATGGGACGAAACTATGGCGATATGCAAAAAAAATCTGTAATGCTACAATCAAAACCAAATATGTTCCTATGTTGATTTTGAATGAAACGACTCATTGTCACAACCCCAAAGTTGTTTAAAACAGCAAATGCAAATATGTTCAAAAGCAGTACAAAAAGCCTAAATACTTTAGTAATTCAAATATTTGATGAAAACATGCAAGTTCTTAAAGATAAAGGACTACATCTTGTGATACCTTATATTTAAGACTATAAAGAAAAACGAAAACGAATTTTAATATTTGCTAGCGAAAAAATGAGAGAATATTTAAAACAAAGTAAACGATTTTTCATAGATGGAACATGTAAAATCTGTCCACGACATATTATTAGCTCTACACAATACATGCCGACATAGCTAGTAAATGAACATTTTGTAAATATTGTTCCAATCATTTACGCGCTACCTGACAAGACAACATCTACATATGAAGATCTTTTTGAAATTATTAAAAATCAAATGCTAGAATGGGAACTTACTATAGTCACTATGGATTTTGAAATGCCAGCAATGACAGCGTTACTAAACGTTTTTTCACGTGTGAAAATAGTAGGCTTGCATCGCAAGGCGTAAAAGAATTACATCTAATGTATATGAATTTGTATCTTGTCAAATAAGCATCGGTCACTGTTTGGAATAACTGCGAGTTTAATAAATAAATAAATTGTATTGCACAATTGCATGTCTTGTTTGAACACTTATAACTCAGGTTTACAGTTATTGTAAATAACTGTGATTATCCAATGATTTTTAAAGGTTTTTTTTTTATTTCTTAATAGTGACAGTACTTTATTTATAGAGTATTTTGAAATTCCTAACGTAAAAACTTAAGAGATACTTTCAAATTGATTTCTAAATGTGGACTTAGATGTGATGATTTACTAGTTAAGTAGGCATAAGACCCAATGTGATTTTGGAAGCATAATTAAGGCTGTTATACTGTTTTTGCAGTAAAAAACATAAATTAAAATAATTAATAACTTTGTTTTATTCGTGACACTTTTGTACTAACTGTGCAAAATCTTGTACATCAACAATGGATTTGTAGATAAAGTTAAGGGTGGGCCCACTAGGCTGACAAAATAAACAATTAAAAACTAATATGGTCAGGAGATGAAGGATTTGGAGAAATTAGCGGCCGTAGCAGATAAAATATTGGAAACTAACCTTTAAACGAAATAGCGGATATGCAAGCAACGACACGTCATTTATATTACCTGAAATATCCAAGTTGAGTCTTCAAGAGAATGAAATACATAGAGCAAGGTCAAGGTTCAGAAATAAATCGCGTATGCAATCGGTATCGTTCCATATCTCAAGGTACAAATTCTACAAAGCGCACGCCAGAAAGTGCTGATTGGCTCTGTTACTATCATTACAAGTTTCGTAATAGAGCACAAATATTATAGAGCCCTGTGCGGGGAAGAAAAACAGCTAACAGGGAAACTATATAGCGTGGTGCAACCGCCGACGGTGGTTAGCACGATAACACTGTATACACAAGATTCATCAAAAAGCTAGTTCCACAGTCGCCACAGCTTAAATATTATTTATTCGATTGACACTGCCTCAGATAATACCTATATTACGTCGTCGTCGTTTTTTTAAGGGGGTAAAATCATCTAAAGACTTCTCTCGCCTTGGGGGAGGCGAGAGGGAGCGCCAGAGGTCAATTTGTTAAAAGGTTTAGGAGATATCAGCAATTCGCTAGAAGCAAGTTGTTAAATTGTACATTTGTTTCATTTTGATTTGTACAAAAATATATAAGAACTAAATTTAACGTGGTTTGGATCCATACAATAAAATTTCCATTGGCTACTTAGTTTTATTTATTCAGAAAAATTAAGAAAAGTAAATTACATCACATAAAAGTAAGTTAACTCAATCAGGATATATAATACGTATAACATTATGTATATAGTTAGGTTACATAATTTATATTTTTTATTGAAACTAACATAAATACAATACACGCTATACTTCTTAGAGTTGCCTTTATTACTGCTTGTTTTTTTGTTTATTAATACAAAATTAAGTCATTTCTTTTTTATATAATTTTAATTACAATCATAGTGCGCAATACACATTATAATTACATTTTCAATGTCGAAATATTAATTTTGTTGTGTGTTTCTAACAATAATTCTGGATTATGGACAACTCTCCTTTTTACGATGAAATATATAACATGATGGAATATAGAAGAGGGTTAAGAATATAGTCATTACATTTTACCGAACTATTCGAGACATAACTAGCAGAAATGTTGAATATACTAACAAATTTTATTACATATATATTTTATGTATGTAATCGAAAAGACACAGAACTACTACAATATCATCAATAGTAAATTACAAATAGTAATACAATATGAGAATTTAATTAATGTGTATTAAATTATATAGTGAGTCAGATGGATAAGAAATTCCGTTATTTGCCTATATTAAGGGGATTAAGTCCTGATTTTATTTATACATCCCATGCACTATTACAACCACAGTATCGAGCATCCACATTACTTTCTGAATCATCAATTGAAAAAGGACAAAACAAAAGTATTACTAAATTGTGCATTAACTTGTTATTTTACTGTAGGATAAATAATATTCACATTTCATGGTTATCCAGTTTCAAAAATTATATACTCAACTGATGAAAACAAGTTTACAAGGTTTGTGAAAGGTTGTTTAGGGATAGAAATTATACCAGCTATTGAGAAACCATCAATAAAATTTTATCCTAAGCATAGTAAGTTGTTTGAATTCTTAACACTTTAACCACATATTCACCAAAACTGACGCTTTGGTTGGTAAATTCATAATTAATCTCCGTCTAATATTGCAGCAGGTTGTTCTTCAGTGGATAAAATGTTGAATTTATATTATATCTGGTTCATGTAGATCAACGCGTGTGTATTTTCCGTTGTTTTAAATTGATGTTTCATTAAGATTCACTGTTTGTTCTCTTGGACACTTGCTGGTTGGTAATACTTGCCGGAAAAACTAGTTGAATAGGTTCAGTTAAGTATAAAATAAGCCGTTAAACTCTACTGCTGACAGACTGAGGAATCTTCTTATATGAACTTAGATGGCTTTGCGTTTTGGAGCAGGCAAAAGTTCACAACTTGAACGGGTAGGGCGAGCTCCACCACTAGATTCAACAATATCAGGCATGTTGCTGCGAGTATAAGCTTTAGCTCTACCAGGTTGCATTGTGTGGAAACTTGGTAGTGGGCGATAGCTTCGAGGAAATTCCGTCGGCTGGGACAACGAGGCATTTGCCGCAGCAGTAGGTACAGTAGGTGTCTGAGCAGGCTGGTTGGTTGGAGGATTTTGGTCTGTTTTGTTGTTTGACGTTTCACTTGACATTTTAGCACTTTTTATTTTAATTTTTACAAGGTTTTATACCAAAAGGTTACTGCGCTGACAACGACACTAAATGACAAAGTAACGCTAATGTCGGATAGTGGCTTTCCTATACTATAGTCGCTTCGATCCGATGCTGTAAGTTTCTATAAACTTATATTTATGGTCCTTTAAATCTGTACGACATGATGTGATTGAATGTCATCGGATATCTCTTTTTGTCGAATGAATGTGTTTACATGTTCGAAAGAGACGGAAAAACTAGTTTAGCACTAGTTGCCAACATCAAAAATTAACCCTAACTATTATCAAACTACTAGAACTAAATTATTATTAATCTAAAACCCACCCAAACTGAAACGTTTATTACGCATTTATAACAAAGATAAGTGAATCGAGAAATGTGTATGAAGCAAATATTATTTCTATTCTGTGCCCTTCGTTTGATAGTGACATCTGTTGTAAGGAGATGAAATGCATTTTAGTTCGTATCCCTGTTTAAAAACTGGGTGTCGCTGCTAACCTTAAATTAGTGAGCAACTAAATTGTAGCAATCAGTTAAAATAGGAATCAATCTTAAAATTATAAATAAGTTACTAACAAACAAACAATAATTAAACCGTGTAAGGCGTAATACATACAATAATATCTCACATTCATTTTTACAATGAATTGTTGTTTACCCTAAATAATTTTGAAGAATAAATACTTATGAAAATACACTTGTGCTGTATAAGTTTCAAATACAAACACAAATATAAATTTGAATGATTATGATTATTATATTACTCTCGATTTAAATAATTTTACTTTTTCTCTGTAACTTATGATGATCAATAACGTCAAGTTTTACTAAAATGTAGTGTACATTGTAGAACTACTCTAAGAACTCAAACTCAAACTCAAAATATTTATTTGCACGTTAAGGTAGGTATTACATACAGGTCTTAATTTAAATGTTAAGTACATCTTAACTGCCTTTTTCAGGCGTTGCAAATTTGAGGGCTAACTTATCCTAGATTGCATTTACTTAACCTAGGACTTAATATAAACTTAATAGTAGTGTTAATTTCTTATGTGTATATATTGTAGTATATTATGTAGTGAGCATGTAAGGAGAGAAGTTCTATAGATATATATTTATAAATTAATATATTTATATATTGTTAGAAAACATTAATACTTAATAATCATCATAGATTGTACCTGAAGTCTGATATTAGAAATTCATCCACATCAGATTTTTGAACATTAGAAGGCCAGGAAAATTATTAGTACAACAAGTATAACGAAACCTTAGACTTTTATTGTTATCTTCCAAATCAAATTACACCATCAGAACTAGCTAAACCGAACATTAAAATTTGAATGAGAAACAACAACAATACAAAGTTCAGCAAATTGACCCACAAAACAGATTTAAATTCTCCATACAAAAAATACGCCATCTCAATAACTGTTGGGTTCCCGCCATCCCGTTTTCTGTCCCATCCTGTCTTCTAATCTAAAATGTCACCACATTCTTCTTTATAGTTATCGAGCTGTAAAATGCAAAACACTTGAGACAATTTAAAATTCGCGGGCTACCATAGAGCATTTGATGTAATTGGAAACCGGAACCGGAAAACTAATATTAATACTACTCTGTCTCTTACAATATTCTTTGCATTGAGAAACACAAACATACATTCACCAAAATATAAGCGATTATTAAACTGACAAATAAAATTGACACTCAGTTATGTACTTTATTGAGATACCATAAACTAAACGTTGGATTTTAAAGTCTCTCAGTATTTCATTCAGTGTTCGGGTCATACAGACTAACTAACGACATCAGATCAATACTCAGGTGGAGGAGGGAAAGGGGGCTCAGACAAAACCTACGTAGTATCGCGCTGACGTTCGTGGGACTTTGCGGACTTATCAGACGCAAAACTTTTATTTTAAAAACAATATACGAAACAAATTCTCGTAATACTGAAAATGTCTCGTATTACTAAACCTAAATTTAAACGTGATTTTGATCATGTGCGCTTTTGCCACATAATGAGCAAAGCAAAAGCTATGACAAGAGATGTGGGAAATATAGAAGATAAACCGGAACTCTATATAAAAAAAGTCGATGAAATATTGACATTATGCGAACCAGTTGAGCGCCTGTACATTATACTGCGTATGAAGCAAGAAATGTTTAAAAGCGGAATAATTTCCTACAACCACAATGATGCAGTTGCAGTGAAACTAAACGAGATTGTAACACGAAAATTACGAAGTTCATTAGACACTGATAGCGGTTAGAAAAACTGCACGTATTTTTTCGCTTACTCAATATACCCTCGACATAATATCTCTAATCTCGAACATCCTGCATATTACATTAGTAATGAATCTAATGAAGGAGTGAAGCCAGCTACTGCAGATAAACATGCTGATTGATGGTGAAGTGACAAGTTACATTGTGAACTTTGATGTGAAAATGTGTGTTAAGTGCTTGTTTGAAGTATAACCTGTTTATAATATAATAATAATTATTGATATTTTTATAAACGTACACTACACTCGCCTGTTTTGTGAGACTTCGTATAAAACAGAAAATTCTCGGTTAAATCATACTTTCATAAGCTCTTTAAAATTGTGAGTGTATCCAATTAAATGTTTATAAAAGAATATTGCAAATTATAATTAAGCATGTCAAATACACTGCAAAGTGGTGTCTAGACATACATATTGTGAGATGAGACCTCGGATCAGTACCTACTAAAACGCATTATAATTTTTCTATAAGATGTTACGGTTTACTAGTTTATACCGTTTGTTTTCTGAAAAATCTAAAAATCTCTTACCTCCTCGGTACAAATTATTTAGTATTATATTATCTAGGTGTAAAAACTTGGTGCAAATTATCAACTTTCAGTGTGTATGTCGTACTATCAATTGATAAACCCGTATACTATATAAGTAAAAACAATGTTTGAAAGATAAATATACATAATTGTGTAGCATAAGTACGTAAAGATAAAGTCAATCAAGATGTTCGAGTTAAAGGAAAGCTTCAGTCACATTATTTTGAATATAAGCAGGTAATTTTAGTTAAGAGGGATAACAACAATCTCAAGAACAGCAGTTCACTCAAATGTCTGTTACATTTTATCTTTAATCAGAATTTCTGATATGTAACTTTTTTACAATAATGATCATAAATAATGTACTAGTACCCTAAATATACATCCTCCTTGGTTATTCATAGCTTTATAAGATAGACATGACGTAAGATTTCTTGTCAGCATTATTCTTCTATTCGTCTGTCTGAATAACATACCAAATTCGTCGTATACAATAAATTATACTAATATATCATCTTTAAACTGGTGGCTTGAATCAATAATTTTCAATTGATCTCTATATACTGCATTAATACTACTAAAAACTTTTTAATGTCATTCGAGGATGTTGTAGCTTTCTACAAGTCTGGTACTGAATATTTTCTTACTTTTAGAAAAATTGAGATCAAGGTTATGACATGGAGATAGCTCAAAGACAAATTAAAAAAGTTTAAGATAATAAAATTGTTTATATGTTTACCTCGTTTCTAATCTGACTTACCCAATCATGGGTAACTTTTATTAATTTGCAAAACTAAAGCAACGGTGTCGCTACCACTCAGTTCACAGGTAAGTTGATGGGTCTGTACTTAATGTGACATGTGTTGTAAAATATAACTATTCTTTACAAATGTGCCATGTATACTGTCATATGGCGTTGTATTATGTTTATTTCAAATAAATAAATTTAGAACATAACTGTTGTTTTACTGCTGTTGTAACTAGCTTTAGCATATATGTTTTTGTCACAAGATTTGAAACGGATTACTGTTTTTTTTTTTTTTGAGAATTGGTAGTCATCCCATGCGTTGTTAACTAAAAACCACCCTGTTCCTACTCCTGATTTTGGACCCGGAGCCCTGGTAACCCGTTGAGTTGTCCGTAGCTCCGGGATTAAAATACTAGAGAAAAACAATAGTCAAATTCAGTTCTTTCAATCTTATCAACAAGTATAGTCGAACTTCTTTGCTAAGTATCACATAGGTTTGGGTCATTAAATTAAAAACTAAGTACCTAAAGGTTAAAATGTAAAAATAAATACCTTATCCTCGCCTTAATTTTATTACTATATGCTTTTATGCCTTTGGTATATACGGTAAAAATATATCATTGGCTCAAGTCACATGGGTTATTAAAACATATTTTCTGCACATGATTTCTGTGGAGATAGTGAGTATAAGATATTTTTTACTTGGTCAGCAAAGTGGATACACCAAAGCAAAGATTTTTTATTTTTATAGTAAGTTCACTGGGAACAAAGTGTTTGTTTTGAAAAATCCATAACTTTTGGTGTAGCCAATATAATAAATGAGCCTCTGTTATATAGCGAAATGAAACAGCTTGTCAAAGCGGAAAATGTTTTAAAAATATTTGTAAAACATTTTCTAAGCTGAATGTTGAAAAGTTAAAAGTTAGCATTCGATGCTTATCAAACAAATTTTGCTAAAGTTACGACTGATGCCGAAAGTGAAGCAAGCAAGCAAGGGGTTTTGAGTTTGTAATAAAAAACTTTTTAGGTAACTATAAAGCTCCAAATTATATAGAACTTGTGCAACAGATGTTGGAAAGCTTCATGAATGTAGGCACAAATCTGAGCATAAAACTACACTTTCTCCACAGTCACCTGAATAGATTTCCCGAAAATCTGGGAGAATACAGTGAAGGATAGAAAGTTGGCTTCACCAAGACCTAAAAGTCATGGAAAATAGGTGTCAGGGTAGTTGGGATCGTCACATGATGGTGGATTGCTGCTGGTCCTTGAAAAGACATTGTCTATTCTGAGTTTGTAATCAAATAGGAAAATTATAGCATAAAAAATATTCTAAAATCATTCAGTTCTATAAATTATATACATTAAATTATTCGTAACCACTTACACGCCAAGGGTAACGAGGTAAGCTAATTCACACTCTACATCAGTATAATTTATAATTCATGTAAATCTTTAATAAATAGAGAACATGCAGAATTAACTGCGTACCAGACCATACCGGACCACACAGTCTGTGGAGAACTAATATAAATAGAAAAAAAAACTGTATACTGGACAGACAACAACCAGTAAAAAAATATATGTATAATTGTATATATATCTATGAAAATTGATTTAAATCTATAACAGAAAATGAATCAAAATTGCAATAGCAATGTCAAATTAACTGAAGTACCTATTCACCTTTCTACACCAATCATATCATATGCCTTATCTTCATTCCATCCACATAATTATCCTCAAAAAACAAAACTATAAAATAAAATAGCAAATATATCGTATCCCTGGTGGGGATCGAACCCACGACCTTTGGATTAGAAGTCCAATGCGCTATCCTCTGCGCCACAGGGACAGTTGATAAACTATGTGAAATACTGGTTCTTAAGAAACACTGAATTTCAACAACTAAGCAATAAAACAAATTAGCTACATTAAAATTATACAGGTTATTTGGCGTATAGACCGATGCAACTTTTTCAGGGATTTGGAAGGTTTATTTAAAGGTTACCTACCTTTTTTATATATATCCCAGAAAACGAAAAGCATTATTCTTCATGGTAAAATATTATCTCAGGCATTCTTTGTCAATACAAGTGATTCATCGACTCATGTTGTTTAATAAAATATTTTCATTCATGGTTACCTTATACATCAGTAAGTTCATGTCTTGTCGACACAGAGAGAAGAACACTTTTTTAACGGATATTGATAGGCAATTTTAATGGATCTTAACATTAATGGTTTAACTTGTGCCAATTTTAAATAAGTTAATTGGATTAATATATACCTATGAATAAAATACATTTTATTTTGTTACAGATAAGACTGACAGCGCTTTGGTGCAAAAATATAGCATAAAATTGTGACAGGTTTGTAACAAACGAATTCTAATTAAAAGAGTATGATACAAAATGCTTCATATTGTGTACGGATTACAAACTAGAAGCTAGACAAAAAAAAAGTCGTCGGTTTTTTCCGACTCTTGCAAATATAAAATATGATACTAGCTTCTACTCACAACTTGGTCCGTGTAGAATAGTGACTTTAGATTTACTTTTCAAAATCATTTCAGAAACCTTAGACTTAGACCCTAATAACTATAAAAGCCGATCGATCTGTTAAGAAATTAAGATTGAATACGCGCAAGCGTTTTACTTGGTGACCTCTGTTTTTTTGCTTACAGAAACCACACACGAGACGACGTTGAAATATCATGATAGGCCTGTGGGAGCGTAAACCAGATCTCTCTTTGGTGCTTTTGTTGCAACAGTAACATCATTCTGTTGTTATTATTAAATTGGAAATCAATTAACGACGTACCCCTTTAAGGCAACTAAAAATTTGCAGTTCCTAAATAAAAACGCATTGGACTTACATTTTTTTGGAGTAAAATAGTGACAAAGTCACACCTTTTATCCCCGAAGGGATAGGTAGAGGTACACATTATGGCGCGTAATGCCGCTATACAATGTACACCCACTTTTCACCATTTTTTTGTTATAAGTCCCATTAAGTTGTATAAGAATTTGTCGAAATCACATTTTGAAATCCCTTTGTTCTTGGGTGTTTTTGTTGAATAAGTGTGATGTGTGAATGTTTGTTTTAATTTATAATAAATGAACTGATTGATAATTCATAATAACATATGCACGTTTTATTTATCCTTACTAGAGTCAGATGTTTTATTTGTAAAATATTAAATTTTAAATAGTAAAGTAATACAAATTTCGTACGATCTAGACGGTCATAGATATAAAATAGAATTGCAATAGTCTTGCGATGCAATTCAATTAAAATAAATTAAACGTAATATGGCAGATTGAAGTGTAATATAGCAAATGAAAAGCTAAGTATATTATTTGTAATCTCAGGGTAGCAAAAAATAATTTCCCCTATTTCGTCTACTTTCTCTATAGGGGTGTTAAATAAAATTAGTTTTTTCGTAAAATGTGACGAAGATATTGTAAAAAAATAAAATTAGGAAAAGACACATCATCATAATCTATCTGGACTCTTTGTTAGTAGTGCAAGGCTCTATGACATTACAAGGCAATAATCTTTGCTTGAATTATAGTACATGAGGTTCTTGGTAGTTGTTTTCAGATTGAAACAAGTTTATTTGTGTATCAACTATATGGCGATTTTTGTAATATTCATTCAAAATCTACAACGTCAGAATCAGACTTAATGCTCATAGAACTTTCTTCGAACCACATTTGCATATCTCATTTACTTGTTATTGTGTTGTATGTGTGAATATATTACTACTGGTACACACATAGAGTTTGAAGTTGGCTGAATATATTAAATGTTGAAGTTAGCAACAAGGAGTCAATCCTTGCCCCGTCCCTTTCGTCTTTGCAAAAATATTCATATAGCAACAAGAGATGGCTGATGGTAACCTTGATATATTCAGATGTCACTCAATGACATCACCGGGAGATTACAAAGACCATCAACGCTTACGTTCGGGTTATACGAAGTCACTGCATTAGATCGATACGATGCGAGTGGAAGGGGTGGCACTTTTTCGACATTTACGTAGTTTCCTCGTCACGCAGTGTGATTGTTAAAGGAAAACTTAGAATATAAATTAAAGTTCAGTGCAAAAAAACACCCAAGTGTTTCATCGTTATACAACAGTTGAAAACAAAAAGAAAATCATCTAAGAAGTTCGCTTCGGCAATAAAGCCTGCTGATTTTAAAAACGGGCGTCAAGCAACTGACCTGTTGCAGCCATCAACTTCATTACAATGCAGTTTAACAAAAGTAATGCTGATAGAAATTTACCCGATATTGTTGAATCTACTAATGAAACGCAATCAAATGCATCAAGCAGTGTAAAATCGAGTGATCCAACAGAGCGTCCCAAACTGGACCATGAAGTCATTGTGCATCGGTACCACGAGTGGTATACACAGTATATGATAAATTGTTCCAAACGCACTTATATCATCAACGAACTCCAGAAACGATTCGCTAACGCTGCGAGAAACAACAACGAGCGCGCACCTGCAATTTCAACAAAAGAAGTGCAATTTTGCAGTGAGCCTGTAACTTAATTTGTATAAAGAATATTAGGTTTACTAGAAAAGTGAAAACGTTTATAATTTAACTTCTAATTCAAATTAATTATAACCTCACTCAAAACAAAATAAGGGCTTCTCGTATGTAACTAAGACTCTTACTATTCTTTTCTTAAGGAGGCTTCATGAATGTTTATATATTATTATAAATAAATTATTGATGTGGGCCGTTTGAAATGTATTTATTTTTTATTTTTGCTTAATTTGATGTTACTAGGAAACAATGCTGTTGTGGTGTTAACTTATGGTTAATGTTTCTTTAGGGACTGGTACTGCCTGTTAATATTATTTTTTAAATTGCACTATTACACGTGTTCGATGACATATGGACGCATTTACAGCGACTAGAGTCCGAACCAAAACGGCTCATGAAGATCGGTATATCCGTTTAACATCAAGATGAGAGCGAGCTGCCACTGTACGCTCCTTACAAAATACATTACGACGATCTACAGGCACGCGTGAGAGTGGCCAAACCATACGGAATCGTCTTCATGAAGACCAACAATCTTCAAGAAGACGCGAAGTGCGTATAGAATTAACCGAAGCGCATCGGAATTGGACTGTACAAGACTGGGCTGCAATGCTTTTTACTGATGAAAGCAAGATTAAGTTATACAGCGATGATCGACGCATTAGAGTATGGAGAAGAGGAGGTGAAAGAGTTTCACGTCCTTGTATACATGAAATAGATCGTTTTGAAGGACCTAGTGAATGTTTGAGGTGGGATAAGCTTAGGACGAAAAACTGAGCTCATACCTTTTACAGAAAATACTGTAACTGCTCAAAGTTACATTTCTCGTGTGGTCCAGCCCCACATCATCCCATTCGCACAGCAAGCTGGACCAGGGTTCATCTTGATGCAATGCCCACGTTAGCACGGGTTAGGGAATGCGTAGCTAAACGAGGTGGTCACACAAAGTATTAAACAGGATAAAAAAATGTTAAACTTAGTAATACTTTTATTTTTCTGTATAATTCTTTAATATCGGTTAATTCAGCAATGTTATTGTTTAATTTAACTTAATTTCTATGTTTTCTATATTCAGCAAAAATTTTGGTGGCCCTTGTTTTGCTTTGAGTAATATGCACATGTTTATCATTAATTTTATTTTTGCTTAAGTAACTGTAGTTAACTAGAAACCGTTACCTCTGGAGTTTTGTGGAAGATACCTTCACCCACAACACGTCAAGGAGATTCCAACCTCTTTTTTACTCAACCTCTTTTTTACTCAACTTTTTATTATTGTTATTACAGAAGCATGAAATAAAAGGTTTTTTATTTATGATACTTCTTTACATTATCAGACAGGTTCGTTCAATAATATTGTCACAGCATTATCATATTATTGATTTTGTTATATAGTATAAGAAATTCATTTAAATAGAAATTATAGATTAAATAAATAGTAATGTAATTTAAAAATAAATGTTTCTCTAAAAGTAGTTAAATGTCATCAAGTCAGTGTATTTATAATTACATATTATAAATGTGATAATGAATATAAATAAATATGCATTATTTGAAGCTACATGTGGTTTTAATCAACATAAGAGACACTGAATATTTCAATTAAAACCGTAAATGAAAAATATCAAAGAAAATAAATTTCTGTGTTAACAGCTCCCTGCTTGTACCTAAACCCTGCGGTTTAGGTACAAGAGTTGCAAGTTGTGTCTTCGTCTCGGTTCGAGAAGTCGCAGAATTTTACCTGCTTTCTATGCAATTTTGCAGACTCGTTAAAAGTATTTTTAATTAAAAGTTAATGATTAAACAAACTTACATGTACGTGAAATTATATCATAATTATACGAAGGCTTCGTACGAATAGATTAGTAGCCGCTTGCAATAATTTGGGGTGACACAAAAAGAAAACAAGGCAGCAATTTTTATTGTTTTTTTTTTTTTTAATAAGTTATCGTTTGAAATACCTTAAATAACTAAACTCGTACACTCGTGTAACCATGAGCTTCACCAGTGGCGGCGAGGAGCCGCTAGATCTGGGTGAGAACATTATTCATAAAAAGCGCAAATGACTTCAGTAGCGTAAGGTATTCGATATTGGATCAAAACTTAAACCAAACCGATTAAACAAAAAACCTGTTTATAGAGACCAATATATTGTTTGTGTGAAGTCAACGGAACAAGAAAAGATATAGAATAAAAACTAAATGTGAAAGGAGTATTAGGAGTACATCGAATCAAACCGCATAAAATGGGAGTCACGTTCAAAAAGGCGACTTGACTTAAAGTCCTATGTCCCCTAGATTGGGTAGAGGGCGTCCACAGAGGGCCTCCATCTCGGTCGGTCTTGAGCTTCCCACTTCACCTCGCTCACGTCATTTCGATGCCCGCCGCTCCTGCTATCACTGTACGCACAGTGATTCATCCTAAACATGCTAGCTGGACAAAATTATTTATTGATGTTTTTGTCATATACGGCTTTC
The DNA here is from genome assembly GCF_023101765.2 of Spodoptera frugiperda. NCBI lineage: Eukaryota > Metazoa > Arthropoda > Insecta > Lepidoptera > Noctuidae > Spodoptera > Spodoptera frugiperda. The sequence goes on from NC_064236.1 coordinate 16,284,660, forward strand.
ATGTGACGGTTTATTGCGTAATTCGCGCAAAACACCCAAATAAAAGGCGATAGGTAGGTAACTAGGGGTAGGGGGTAAGGGTTCGATTTTTAAGAATACAAAGATTATGAAATAAAGTGTGTAATTAAGACACATAAATATAAATTCAATAGTATAAAAGGGTTTACAACATATAATATGGTTCAATTACTAATATCATAGCTACTAATTACACAATGTTGTATAAAATTACCTTAAAGTACTTACATTCTTAAAATTATAATTAGTAAATAGTAATTTAAGTATAGTTATATATTTTACAGTTCTTTTCCATATTCTACATAACTATATTCTACTGAGGAAGAATCTCCAATATTATAGACAGGACTAATAATATTTAGACTAAAACTACTCATATTTACTTAGATGTATACATAATATGTGTATATACAACGTGTAACAAAAAGGGGGTATACATATCAAGTGCACGGTTTCTAGATAACATAACAAACGATACGGGAAGGGTTTTTTAAACTCATGTTTTCATGGTACCAAGTTATGAAATTTCCAATCGCGCCGCGAATCAAAATTAGGTAGACAGGTACTAGGCGATCAAATTGACAGAAGAAATGTTTCGTAATATTAGCGAGTGACCCCTGTAGTGTTGTGACACGTTTGTATGATTTGAAACCAAGAACCATGCGATACCAAGTATTTGATACAAATTGTTTTTTAAACGTATTTTAAGCTGAAACTTTGAGTAGATTTTTTTTTTTTTGGGTCTTGCCGGTAATCGAGCAGACGTATTACCTGATGGTAAGCAATCACCGCCGCCCATGGACACTTGAAACACCAGAGGCTTTACAAGTGCGTTACCGGCTCTTTGGTAGTTAGGAATTTAAGGGTTTTAGAGTTTTTTTTAGTTTTAGATTCTATTCAACCTGTATTTATCAGGGCTTCTTGATGTATGTGGGTATTTTGTTACACGTTGTATAATATTTAATTATATCACATTATAATTATAATAAATTGTAAAACTTAAACATTAGAAAAACATTTAAACCTAAATAATATCTGAAGCTAGTTCAGGATTCCCAAGAAAACGAGTGGAAGTATTTCCATTATTAGTATTCCCGAATCCAGGTTCTGGTTTATCGACTATTAAACTCATTTCCGACTTAAACATATTTTGGATTCGAGCTGTTTCACATTTGCTTTGTGATTTTCATAAAAGTTGACATTATTTAACTTTGTTGAAATAATTTTAAATTTGGCATTCCATATATTTTTGTTTTTTGACAATGTCAACTATGTAATAAAATAAAAGCAGTCTATGATTCTGTGGTACAAATATATAGTGTGTTTCTTATTTAAATTCCTTTAATTAATATTAAAGTCATCAGGTTATGGGCCCAGTAAAGCCAAAGTCAGCCAAGATAAGTACAAATCGTTAAGTTGTAGAAAATACTAACAATCATGGCTAGTAGCAGTTCTCTTGCACTAATAGAGAAACTAACAGGCCGAGAAAACTACAATACCTAGCGGTTTGCTGTTAAAACATACCTTCAACATGAAGAACTTTGGGAATGTATCGAAAATTCCAATAACGAACCATTCGACGTGAAAAATGACACAAAAGCCAAATCTAAAATAATATTACTTGTCGATAGTATAAACTACGTACACATCCAAGAGGCAAAAACAGCGAAAGAAGTATGGGAAAACTTATCTCGTGCTTTCGACGACTCGGGGCTTACACGCAGAGTTGGCCTATTGCGTGACCTCTGTACTACTACACTTTCTGGTTGCCAAAATATAGACGAATATGTAAGCAAGATAATGTCTACAGCACATAAACTCCGAAATATAGGATTCCAAGTTGATGTTGAATGGTTCGGGACACTTTTACTCTCCGGGTTACCTGAACATTATAAACCAATGATCCTTGCCATTGAGAGCTCTGGGATGAAAATAAGTGCGGACTCTGTTAAATCTAAACTACTTCAAGAAGTAAAATCTGAAAACAATGCTGCTTTTACATCTGGTCTTGGTTATCAAACTAAGAATATGAAAAAGAAGAACAAAGGTCCTAGATGTTTTCAATGCAATAAATATGGACATAAGAGTTCAGACTGCGGGACGAAACCAAAAGAAAAGTTTCCCAAATCAAATAGTTCATATGCTGCTGCATTCATCATTCCAATTAACAATGTTGCAGTGGAAGCGTGGTTCATTGATTCCGGGGCAACTATGCATATGACTACACATCAGAATCTTCTTCAAAATAAACACACACCACCTGTAAAAGAAATTAAAGTTGCCAACAATAAAACACTTACAGTGAACAGCTCTGGTGATGTGACACTGAATACATTGAACGGAGAAAATCAGTCAAATGCAATCTTATTTACAAATGTCTTGTATGTACCAGAACTTGCAGTGAATCTAATATCTGTACATCAAATAACAGAAAAGGGTGGTCAAGTTAAATTTGATTCCAAAGGCTGTACTATACTGAACAGACAAAATGTTATTGTAACAACAGCAACAAAAGAAAACAACATGTACCGGCTTAACATAAATACTGATTATGCATACATGTCTGATGATAAACAAGATGATAAATTTTTATGGCACCAAAGGATGGGCCATCTGAATTTAGACACCATGAAGAAATTAAAAAATAATTCTGAAGGATTCACAATGTCTGATAAACAAGTAAATAATATAACTTGTATAACATGTATAGAGGCCAAGCAAACAAGAATGCCTTTCAAGAGTCAAGGATCACATTCCTCGCAGTTATTGGAACTGGTGCATTCTGACTTATGTGGTCCTATGGAAACACAATCACTAGAAGGTGGTAAATACTTCTTAACATTTTTGGACGATTATTCCAAAAAGGTATTTGTGTATATTTTGAACAATAAAACTGAGGTATTGTCAAAATTCAAAGAGTTTAAAACAGAAGTTGAAAATAAAACTGAATGTAAACTCAAATGTATTCGGACTGACAATGGGCTGGAATATGTCAACAAACCATTCTCTGAATTCCTTAAAACTGCTGGAATAATACATCAAACATCAACTCCTTATACTCCTGAGCAAAATGGAGCTGCAGAGAGGTTAAATAGGACTCTAGTGGAGAGAGCAAAGTGTATGATTCTGAATGCTGGCTTGTCAAAGTTTTTCTGGGCTGAGGCTATAAAAACTGTTACATATATCATAAATAGATCTCCAACTAGATCCTTATTGTTCAAAACACCTGAAGAAGTTTGGACTGGACATAAACCTAATATAAGTAATATGAAACTGTTTGGATGTGAAGCCATGGTCCATTTACCTAAAGAGAGGCGCAAGAAATGGGATCCAAAAGCACAGAAAATGATTTTTATTGGATATTGTGAAAACACAAAAGGATATAGGTTCATATTACCAAATACTAAAACTATAATAAAGAGCAGGGATGCTGTATTTCTGGAATGTACTGTGAAGAGGAACCATGTCACTCTGGAATTATCTGGAACAGAAAACAAACCATTAGATACACATTGTAACAGTACTGAAGAAACCCTAATAATAATGTCAAATAAGTCTAATGAAGAAAGCAGGGAAGAATCTTATAACTCTGAAAGCTCAGATGAGTACTTACCAGAAAATAATATTGGTACTCCTCCCCGAAGCAACATAACATTGAGACCTAGAAATAGAAATAAAGAACACACACCTTTGCTATGATGAATGCTCAGTGCCTGAGCAAGTCTCTGAAACATACAAAGAAGCTATTAAATGTGAAAAATGGAAAAAGTCTATTGAAGAGGAATTTGAAGCCCATGAAAGAAATGGTACATTGATATTGGTAAACAAGCCTGAAAATACAAACATCATCGGCTGTAAATGGGTCTTTAGAATAAAAGATCAACCAACGGGTCCTCGCTTCAAATCAAGGCTCTGTGCAAAGGGCTATGCACAGGCAGAAGGTATTGACTATAAGGAAACATACTCACCCACTGTCAGGTATGATTCAATACCTTTATTATCTCTAGCTGCTCAAAATGGTTATGAAATTCTTCAACTTGATGTAAAGACTGCTTTTCTGTATGGGGAACTAGAAGAAAACATATACATGTATCCCCCTGAAGGTCTAGTACATGAACCAAATAAGGTATGTAAATTGATAAAGTCACTGCATGGTCTTAAACAAAGCACCACGGTGCTGGAATACTACATTCAATTCTGTACTTCAGAAATTTGGCTTCATAAACAGTAAAGCAGATCAATCTGTATATATTGCAAATATTAAAGGTACAATGTGTTATCTCTGTATTTATGTGGATGATGGGCTTTTATTTTCTAAATCAAAGTCTGTTCTGCAATCTGTAACAAATGATTTGAAAACAGCATTTGATATGACAATATGCCCACCTGGAAATTTTGTCGGAATGGGTATTCAAGTTCCTAACAAGTACATTTTCATACATCAATCCAAGTATATCAAACAGTTGCTAAATAAATTTGATATGAATAATGCTAACCCCAACCAGTGTTCCAGCTGATCCTCATTCAAAGCTAGAGAAAAGTGAGCACCCACCTGTGAAGAATCTTCCTTATAGAGAAGCTGTTCGGAAACTTCTCCGAACCGAACATAAAAACTTACGTAAATACTTTTTGTTTGCTGGCTGGCGACGGCATCAGAATTTGAAAAGTGACGGCATCAGAGGGAGGATCGCGACTCGCACTTTTCGCCCGAGCAGCTGTAAGCATCACATGTACGCGACGCGCGCATCAAAATTATTCTTTTGTTTTTTTTTCTCATATTTTTCTCATACCGTTTTGTAATCCGTTGTACATAAATAAACCAGTACCTATTATATTTTTATATTATTATACAGCCCAAGTATTCTCTTCTTAACAAATTGATCCTTCGAGCCGGATTCTCGTGATACTCAAGAATGTTGGTCGTCATTCGTCACTACATTATCGTGTTTGAATAATTTAAATATACCACGGCATGCATTTAATTTTAATCATAAATCAATTGAGTTGCACATTTTTACAGATGCATCCGAGTCTGCCTATGGGGCATGTGTGTATGTTCGTTGCCTAAATAATGATGGTACAACGACCGTTCACCTTTTAACTTCAAAAAATAAAGTCGCTCCCATTAAACATTTAACCATACCTCGTCTTGAACTGTGCGGGGCTTTGTTGGGAGCAAGACTGTGTGCAAAGGTAGTAGCCTCATTAGCTATTAAAATAAATAAGGTTTATTATTGGTGTGATTCGACGATAGTTGTTTGTTGGTTATCTGTTTCACCGAATAAATTACAGCCTTTTGTCCGTAACCGTGTCAGTGAGATACAAGAAAGTACCGGGGAAAATTCTTGGAGATACGTGTCGTCTAAAGAGAACCCGGCGGATTTAGTATCTCGCGGGCTGAGGGCCGATCAAATCGGCACCTGTACATTGTGGTGGTCGGGCCCAGAGTTTTTAAAATTAGGTGAAGATCGTTGGCCTAAAATGCCAAATACAGGTTCTAATTCCGACATACCTGAATTTAAAGTTCATTTAGTAGATAACTGTCAATAAACTCAATCAGCTATTAGTCGTTTGATTAGTAATAAATCTAACATAAACAAATTAAAACGTATAATCGCTTATATACTTAGGTTCATTTTTAATTTTAAAAATCCTAACAGTAGATTGTGTGGTCATTTATCCTGTGTTGAATTAGATGAAGCATTTACTGTCATGTTACATATTAGTCAAATGGAAATGTTTCCTGACGAATACAAAACACTTAGTTCAAAACAACCATTATCTAAGAAAAATAGGCTTGTTTCATTGTCTCCATTCTTGGATGATCGAGGTGTCATTCGCGTAGGCGGTAGGTTAGACAACGCTAACTACAGTTACGATACAAAACATCCAATATTGCTAGATAGTAAACATCACATTACGAAAATATTATTTCGTTGTGAACATTTTAAGCTTATGCATGCAGGGCCACAACTTCTTTTATCACACATTCGTCAAACTTACTGGCCTTTAGGAGGCAGAAACTTATCTTAAGGTATATTCAGAGAATGTGTCAAATGTTTCAGATTTAGGTCTCAGACGGTGCAACCAGTCATGGGTCAGCTACCACGCACGAGGACACAGCTTGAATTTCCGTTTTATAATTGTAGTGTAGATTACGCCGGACGAATACTGATAGCTGACCGTAAAGGCAGAGGTACCAGACTCATTAAATCCTATATCTGTGTGTTTGTCTGTTTGGCAGTAAAGGCTGTCCATCTGGAGCTTGTGACGGATCTCACCAAAGACGCCTATCTTGCCGCGTTAAAGAGATTCGTTGCTCGGCGGGGTAAACCATACAGTATCCTCTCTGATAACGGCACTTTAACTAACGGCCTTTGTGGGTGTATTTAATGAGCTTGCACAATTTTTAACTAATTCAAATTTAGAAACCCATCTTGCTCAAGAAGGGATAAAGTTTAGCTTTATTCCTCCTTATAGTCCACACTTCAATGGTATAACAGAGGCCGCCGTTAAGTCCACAAAAAGGCATTTGAAAACCATTGTTCAGTCTTCTCATTTAACATATGAAGAGATGAACACATACTTAGTCCAAATTGAGGCTATATTGAATTCCCGTCCCCTTGTTGCTCTTTCTTCGTCTCCTGGCGACCGTCTCTCTGCGAGGGAGTGAGAGCGGTAACGCTCTCACTCCCTAACGCTCTCACTCCCTCGCATTTCTTAATTGGACGACCGCTAATATCCGTTTCTCAGCCGTAGGTACACTCCGTCAACATCCGTCGATTGGACCGCTACAAAAGAATTGAGCATCTACGGCAACACTTTTGGAACCGATTCAGTCATGAATATGTTGTCATGTTACAGCAGAGAACCAGATGGCATGCGTCCACAGGTGAACTTAAACTGAATCAGTTAGTTCTGATCAAAGAGAAGACGCAACCACCACTACATTGGCTATTAGGCTGTTAAGGTGTTTCCTGGTGCTGACGGCGTCACGAGGGTGGCGGAAATCAAAACCAAGAAGGGCAACGTCACAAGGGCTTTCAACAACATATGTCCTTTACCTATTGAAGACGATGTTTCAACCCGGGCAGGATGTTCGGAAACTTCTCCGAACCGAACATAAAAACTTACGTAAATACTTTTTGTTTGCTGGCTGGCGACGGCATCAGAATTTGAAAAGTGACGGCATCAGAGGGAGGAGCGCGACTCGCACTTTTCGCCCGAGCAGCTGTAAGCATCACATGTACGCGTCGCGCGCATCAAAATTATTCTTTTGTTTTTTTTTCTCATATTTTTCTCATACCTTTTTGTAATCCGTTGTACATAAATAAACCAGTACCTATTATATTTTTATATTATTATACAGCCCAAGTATTCTCTTCTTAACAGAAGCTGTTGGTTCTCTGATGCATCTAGCCATTGTAAGCAGACCAGACATAATGTTTGCTGTGAGTCTGGTAAGTAGATTTTTGAATTGCTACAATGAAACTCACTGGACAGCTGTTAAGAAGATTTTAAAGTATCTCAAAGATACCATCAACTATGGCCTGTGCTAACGATCAGCAAAATCTCCTGAATTAGTAGGCTATAGTGATGCTGACTATGCTAATGACATCACCATGGATAAAAGAAAGAGACTGGATTGGCCTTGTGGGCGGGCCACGCGCGCCGAGGTTGCGAGCGAACGTACATAACGCTCAAATGTTCATACTTACCGGCTAGCAATCGCTGTCATGTTTTGACAGCGTACGTATCTCCGCAAAAATATTATATTATGCCGTCTTGCGCTATTATAACGTGTCGGAAAAGAAGCCAGGTGTGTAGCATAGCACGAGAAGGAATTTCTTTTCACCGGTAAGTCTAAAAACATAAAAATACTTGTGATATTTGTAATTATAACATTAGCATTATGAAATTTATAGACAAAAACGATATAATCGAAAGCAGACTAATAGTAATACATTGCTTGCGATAGATGAGTACAATCTTGCACTACGTGAGCAATCGCGCAATGTATGCGAGAGTCCCGAGTACCGAAACAAAAGTTCATTTCCACAAAATCTATGACATCGATAGTGTTGGGCAAATTTGTAATCAATGTCGATTGTTACACAGTATATTATAATCAATAGCACACTTTATAATTAAAATAATAAGTATTATTTATTACGACTAATTAGTAATATAGATTTTGAGTGAGTTTTATGTTTTTTTTTTTTATAGAATGTGACATATGATTTATTTTAATATTATGTTTTAGGTTTCCAACAGATCCAGGTGTAAGAAAATTGTGGATTGACACAACTGGTAGAATTAATTGGATTCCTACTAAATGTAGCATATTTCGTTCGCAACATTTCGATGTTGATAATTACATAATAACAAAGTCAGGGAAAAGAAACTTAAAATTAGGCGTTTATCCGCACAATATCGCAATGTGTAATTCAGTAAGTAAACTGATTTTATTTTAAAAAAATTTTAATTAGTCTCTTTAAATCAGTTTTTTTGTCAAAAAATGGCGATATTTAAAATATCATCTTTCGTAAATTTAAAAAACGAAAAAATGAAATAATATAAACATGTTATTTCAATGTGTTCTGTACTTTATACAAATTATTGTAAATGTGAGAGCTCTGTAATTAGCTAAAATTGATTTAGACTAGTAGAATGCATTTGTGTCAGCTTAGAGTTGTCATGCTCACTCAAAAGGTCTCATTGGCGGTGGCACGGGCATTGGATCGTTCGATTCCCTGCAACATGGTTGAGTTGGACGGTGCTGGTGTACGTGCCATGTTGGTGAACGAGCGCTGTCAACTGGGACTGGTCATCTCCAGACTGTATTAATTTTGTTGTTCTTAAGGTATTTTTTCTATCGCTTTGAATTAGTTTTACATTGTTCTCACATAGTTGAAGCAATCGATGCAAAGAAAAGTAATGTAATCAAGAATTGTATTGTGAATCTGATTGAAAAAGATCGAACGAACAGATCTTCGATCTTCTCCATAGGAATCTACACTTTGGAACAAGCAAATAGCTTCACTAGAGGGCAGACCGACAGACAGACGTTATTAATATTATTATATTTGCTTTGACGTTCAAAAGTGCCTATGATTTTGTATTTATTTTACTTTTATTACTTGGTTTCTATTTCGCATGAATACAATTTCATAATATTCAACAATACTTGTAAAACAAGAACAAGATTACTTAAATTTTATCGATATCAACAATCGACCTTTCTCTCGCCCTAGCATACATGAGTTTTTATGCGTGTTAGAGTGTACATCAAATGCAGTCATTGCGTTTGTGTGACAACCAATAGCAAATTCGAGATTTAAATGTGTGTTATTTATTTGTGGGGGTAATCCGCTCAGACATTGGTCTCTTGCTTGTAGTGAAATTAAAGGGTGGGAGAAACGGCGACACGCGTTCTGATACAAATCAGGAACTATTTCATTTCTACTCTCTTTAAATGTTCTGTGGACATCACAACTAGAAGGTCAACAACATTTTTATCAAATGTGGAGCTGCTGTAACATGGTGCAGTCAAAGGCAACACACTGTTGCTCTGTCGACTACAGAAGCAGAATTTATGGCGGCCTGTGCAGCCACCAAAGAAGCCATTTGGATTAAACAGTTATTATGTGATCTTGGTGAATTTAAGCAACACGTAGTAATGATAAATATAGACAATCAAAGTGCAATAAGTGTTATTAAAAATGTAAACTTTCATAAGAGGTGCAAACATATAGACACTAAATATCATTTCATAAAAGAAAAGTATTATGCTAAAGTTATTGATTTAAAATATGTTTCAACATGTAATGAACTTGCTGATTTTTAACTAACACCCAGTTGCAGAAAACTGACTTTAAAATCGACATTAGTTAATCCGTCATTATCGCTAATATTCCATTAAATTTAAACACGTTGCACAAAACTGTTGCGGGTCCCTTTAATGGGACTTTAACTAAAGACGACATTAAAAAGTGTTGCAAGTTAAAACACATATTTTGAATGAACTGATTACGTAGTATTTGTATACTCAGTGGAACTGATTGAATGTAAATTGTCATTAAGGATGGAAGGAAGCGAATCCCGCTTCGAAAGAAACCGATTTTTTTAAATGACGATTTATCGATCGTGATTCGATTTATTTCATGTAGTTAAAGGACACTATAAAAATCAATACAATACCATTTGTTACTACTTAGTTACTTGTAAACTAAGACTCGATTATGAGTTTTTTCAGAGCTAATCATATTCTTTACGTAATACCTATATCTATATTTTGTATTTGATTAAATATCATATGTGTTATTTTAATTAGCCACTATTAAATGTTTTTTGTAGTGTCGTAATAGTGGAATACATATAAATATCAAATCTTATTCTAATTCACTGAACCGATTCAATTATGTGTTCCGATTTAAAATAGGTATCAACCTTTTTGGTTCGCGGAAAGAGATTCCTAGATCGCCAGCCCTAGTTGTCAATATTGTCATCATGAGCGTTTCTCAGTCAGTTGCAGAAACGATCATTAAATTTTTAAAGTGACTTTAAATATTAATGAAGCTTTAAAGTGTTGCACAAAATTGTATTTCTCTCTCATTTTAATGCCGGATTAACTTTAATTAAAGAAACGTCAAATCGGGACTTTAGCCTATTTTTTACGTTGCATAAAACGTCATTAGCGCTAAAGGAGCATTAATTTGACAGTCTGGGGTTATAATTTTTAATGCCTAGTCAAACATCCATTAAACTTGTTATTAAACTCTGAATTCTTTTGTAAATAGTGTTAGTAATTTTTTTTTACTTTATTACAGTATTATTTATAATTTTCATCTTTATCCGCTCCTTCCACGACGACCTCGTGTAATTCCAGATAGGATAAAACTATTTAAAAAACATGACGGAGAAGAGTTTCGTGTGAGATACAGGATTTCTAAAGCTTTACGCATTTGCGAGATACTCAATTTAGAAACAAACTCGAAGAAATAGAGCCATTGATGGCCTCACATAGTTATTGATATGTTTGAGATTCTTCGCTACTGGATCTGCCGAAGATCAGCTTCCTGCCTAACATAGGCCTTCCTTAGTGTTAACAACTACTAGCAACACCAGACAGATATAATGTAGGATGTAATTATAATATAAAAAGGATACCTAGTAGTTAATTACTGAGTACTATTCATAGGAATAAATATATTAAACCTTTTTCGTCATTTCATAGACTACATAAACTGTTTAAAAAAAATGTTAGCTGAAATGGAACGTCAAATGATATATTTAAAAACCGGCCAAGTGCGAGTCGGACTCGCCCGTGATGGGTTCCGTAACAGCAAGTAGATGACATATTATAAAAGTTACAAAATAACTTGGTTTTACATAGTGTTTGTATGAACGACAAAGTTATATTTGCGGTTTTTAAAAATGTTTTATTTTTTAACAACTAATAATGATATCTCGTTTAAACCAATTTTCGTTGTTAGTTTCTATTGAAATCTACAGCATATATTTTTTTTTAGTTTTCTCACTCTCTTATTTTAAAAGTTAGAGGGGGGGGGACACTCATTTTTCCTCTTTGGAAGCGTCTAACTTTCAAACGGTTGATTTTGACGAAAAATGGTCTTAGGAACCTTAATGTCTTTTTAAATACCTATCCATAGACACCCATCACGAATATGTTAGCTGAAATAATTTTTTTTTGAATCAGTTCCATGTATGGTGTGCCCCCCTTTAATTTTTAAATTTAATAATTTTTATTCAAAACTCGGGTAGCGGTTATCGAAATACATCAACCTACAGAGTTTCAACTATGTAGGCCCAACAGTTTCGGAAATAAATGGCTGTGACATACGGACGGACAGACAGACAGACATGACGAATCTATAAGGGTTCCGTTTTTTGCCATTTGGCTACGGAACCCTAAAAATGGCGGGAAATAATTAATTCGAATATTGGTCAATGAGACGGATTGTTGGTTATAATAGGGTAGATGACTAATTTTTATTTAAATGTCCGTCTTGTAGGTTATTTTAAAATATTAGACACGTATTTTTTATTTTCTTACGGAAACAAATACTTTCGAAGATATATCGATTTGAAATATCGCGTGACGTCACTTTAGAGTACGTTTTATACTCTATAGTGACGTAGTTAGCTCCCACTCCTAAACTTTGATTCGTTTTATCTAAGTATTGTTATCTTAAATGACAAAATAAAAAATACGTGTCTAATATTTTTTCATTACCTAACTGACGGACTAATTAGATTTTTAATTTTCATACCCCGTCATCATCCCTATTGTTCTGTAAAAATAAATTGTAATTCCTGAAATGTTATGAATTTCATTTAATCTTCTCGCATCTTGAAATAACATTAGGTATTTCCATATCATGCTCGGGGAATAGGTGTATTAATAGATGTATATATTACGGTAAATCTGATCCCACCCAAAACATAAATGTGAAAGGCTGCCAAGTTCGATAATATTGGAATGTTTCGCCTATAAAAGAAGTGAGATCTAAATAAGTACCAAGTTCCATACACAGACCTCAGTTAAAAATGATATAACAAGTTGGCAAGTTTTCACACACTTTGTTATAAACCTACTAAACGCAATGAGTCAAGTATATAATTTTCTATTAAAACTTGCCAAGTTATATCATTTTTAACTGAGGTCTATGTATGGAACTTGGTACTTATTTAGATCTCACTTCTTTTATAGGCGAAGCAATCCAATATTATCGAACTTGGCAGCCTTTCACATTTATGTTTTGGGTGGGATTTCATTTATTTTTGTAAGGTTTATTTTCTTTTATTCTTATTTTACTTCACTTTGACTAAATACAAACCTTCGTAACGAATTTAAGGTCGGTACGACCATTGGAAGATATAGATAATTTTTTTGTTTTAGTTCCTTAGGGATATAAATTTACACCTTCATTATTTTTAAAACCTACTCACACTTGGCCATTTTCAGATTTTTTCCTTTACCTTGACCTAAAGACCTACCTCCATGCCAAATTTCAAGTCAATACGACCATTGGAAGTGGTCTAGGTTTTTGATGAGTGAGTGAGTCAGTCAGTCAGTCAGTGAGTGTATAGTAAAATTAGCGATTTTCTGACGTCAATATCTCAAGACCTACAATAGGTACATTAATGAAATTTTGTATTTTAGATAAGTAAGTAGATCTCGACAGATACTAGAAATTTCATATGCGTAGCTAAAATAGATTTTGAGTTATAGGTGGGTCGAACTTGGCCCGAAATGGTTCGTGTAATATAACCCACGGCCGGTGTGTCGGTTTTTTTGCTCGAACTTGGCGGACACACTGCCGTGTGTCTAGATAAATTGAAAATTATTAATAATTTTACTCAATTATTAATAATAATCACATGTTTTGGTAAATGTGATTAATTTATCGAAATTTATTACTTTTAGTAGTAATTATTAATAATTCACGACACATATTGGTGAAAGTAATAAAATAAATATAAACCCAATGTTTTTTGACCAGGTATTTATTTATAATATTAAACACCGTCTAACGATTATATTAATCAGAGATCACACAAACAAGGTTACTTGTACTTGCTTTAAAACGAAAGGACAACAAATTCACATATCAACTCCTATAGCTAACATTACTGGAAGTATAACCTAATGCGTTAGCGAGGCCCTTTTTTTTAAATATTAAATAGTGCCCTTCTAGGACACATTTATCTGAGCTCGCTGTCATTGCAGCGGTAAGTCCCCTGTTTGAGAAGTGACTAGAGAGGCACCACGGCGTCCTCACTTACCGCCTGTCGCAGGTGCTTATCGGACATGGGAGTTTCGGTAGGTTCCTGTTTCTGATTAAGCGGGAGGAAACACCCGGGTGTCATCACTGCGATGACCGCCCGGAGGACACGGTGGAGCACACAGTGGCGGTGTGCCCTACATGGGCTGAACATTACATGGGATGTGGTCGGTGACGACGACTTCTCGCGCCCGGCATTGGTTCAGGCTATGGTACGAAGCGAGGGGATACCGTCTCCTTCTTTTGCGAAGCAGTCATGCTTGCTAAGGAGGAAGCGGGACGCGTGAGAGAATGAACCAAAACTAACGATAAAATTATTTTAAAAATCAAATCTAAAATCAAACTTATGCAAGAAAGTCTTTCGTGGTGCATAAAATTGTAACAAAAATATAATTAAACAATTATTGTTTCATTAACAAAATCAACACGAATCCTAAAAGCAATCATCAATGTTTATTGATATTTGATTTGCCTGTAAATCTTCTGTAGCACCTATAAATGCAACTAATTAAAATTTTAAAAGTATTATCATAGAATTCAACAAATATTTGTTGTGCAAGTACAATATATTGCCGTTTAAATTGAAATAAAAATAACATCTTGGCCATTTATTACATTTATCACTACTAGGGTAAAATTATTAATAATAACCGACAAATGTGATTAATTTATCACTTTTACCTCGAGTTTCGGTAATTATTAATAATCATAGATAATTATTAATAATATTCAATTATTCACTCTTACCGTAACATTTATACCTTGTTCTTTATAGAGACTGGGTAAATACTAAATAACTATTAAGTAGTTATTTTTAAGAATAAATAAAACGACTAATCTTGTTTTAAATTAATTTATTTTATTATATATGTATTTTACTAAAATACCAAGCCACCGTCATTACATGGGGGCAATTCGTACTTCCTCTGTGGGTGCAATATTATACCATTCTTTGGTTAATTCTTTGCTTAAAAAGTTAGTACCTACAAGGGCGATGCATACTGCCTGAACCAGCCTGAGTTGCACCAGATACCATGGTTAATGAATAATGCTGAAAATTCTTTCTACGATAGGAAAAATCGAGACGAGTCCAATTCTCAATTAATCACAACAATAACAAACACTTAGAAGCTACGTTAAATCTTCTCTTTTACAAAAGCTGTTACGATACCAATGAAAGATAACACTGCCCAACAAATATCTACTTCATAAAATTTTCCAAGAAAATTATTATCACGTTTAATGTATTTTGGTGTGGTCATTTCATAAATATCACTGTTTTTTGTGTAGCAGCTCTAGTTTTTAAGATTTTTCAAACTACCCGCATTTTAGGTGACGGAACAATTTAATTGAGTTTCAACGAGTGCATTATTTCTTTTTTTCACAATCAAAACAATGGCTACGAAGAAGAGACGTTGTTTAAACGATTCAAACAGTTTTTGTGTTATTTGTGGCGAATACACCTTTGCAAAGTATCGTAAATCGATCACGGACTTCGTTAAATCTGCCTATTTCAAGTACTTTGGAGTGCATATTTCCAATCTACAGAAACCATGGGTGCCTAATACCGTGTGCCAAAATTGTGTTGTCTCTTTGCGACAATGGTCAAATGGAAAAAGATCAGCTCTCAAGTTCAAGACACCCATGATCTGGCGGGAACCTCGTAATCATCATGATGACTGTTATTTTTGTATGGTTAACATTACGGGTATAAACTCTGCAAACCGGGATAAGTGGTCATATCCGACGTTGTCTTCTGCTCAGAAGCCTCTTACACACTCAGACCAATCATTAGCACCAGTACCATCGACATCATCAACAAGTTTTGAACCAGAAAATATAGAAAATGAAGAAGAAAAACAAGATTCCGACTCTGATTTCACACCTAGTCAAGAGACAAAACCTCAACCATTCAATCAAAGTTGAAAGCAGGCATTTTCGATGGTCCACAAATTAGACAATTGATAAAAGACCCCAATTTTGTCGAATCTATGAACGAACTTGAAAAAAGAACGTGGAAAAGTTTCGTTGCAGTAATTCAAAACTTTCTTGGGAATCATAAATCAGAAAATTATTTTCAATTAGTTAACGATATGTTGTCTAATTTGAAACTTCTAGGATGTAACATGAGTATTAAATTACATTATTTACATTCTCATTTGGATCGATTTCCTGAAAATCTTGGAGATTATAGCGAGGAGCAAGGTGAAAGGTTCCACCAGGATATTCGCACGATGGAAGAACGTTACCAAGGGAGGTGGGACATACACATGATGGCCGACTACTGCTGGAATCTTTGTCGGGATCAAATACAGAAGCCTCATTCAAGAAAATCTTATAAAAATCATTTTTTCCCCGAACCGCAGTAATTATTTCAAATAAAGTGTGTGAAAAAATCATAATTTTATATTAATTTTTAACCTACATGTAAATTTTAAACTAGAGCTGCTAGAAAAAAAACAGTGGTATTTTCGTAATCACCACACTTAATTTAATCGAAAACATGTGGAAATACTCTGGAAAATTTTTCAGTGTTGACCAGTGTAATTCAACACCACATTAAAGCAATTGATAATATTTTTATCGTAAAAAATTTGGATTTTTTCCTAAATACAGAGATGACAGAAACGCTCACGATGACAATATTGACAACTAGAGCTGGCGATCTAGGAATTTCTTCCCGCGAACCAAAAAGGTTGATACCTATTTAAATCGGAACACATAATTGAATTGGTCAGTGAATTAGAATAAGATTTGATATTTATATGTATTCCACTATTAAGACACTACAAAATACATTTCATAGTAGCTAATTAAAATAACACATATGCTTAATCTGTTAAATATAGAGATTATTAGAGATATTTAATCAAATACAAAATATAGATATAGGTACTACGTAAAGAATGTGATTAGCTCTGAAAAAACTCATAACTGAGTCTTAGTTTACAAGTAACTAAGTAGTGAGAAATGGTATTGTATTGATTTTTATAGTGTCCTTTAACTACATGAAATAAATCAAATCACGAACGATAAATCGTCATTTTAAAAAATCGGTTTCTTTCGAAGCTGGATTCGCTTCCTTCCATCCTTAATGACAATTTACATTCAATCAGTTCCAGAGAGTATACAAATACTACGTAATCAGTTCATTCAAAATATGTGTTTTAAATTGCAACACTTTTTAATGTTGTCTTTAGTTAAAGTCCCATTAAAGGGACCCGCAACAGTTTTGTGCAACGTCTTTAAATTTAATGGAATATTAGCGATAATGACGGATTAACTAATGTCGATTTTAAAGACAGTTTTCTGCAACTGACTGTCTGTCATCTCTGTATTTAGGAAAAATCCAATTTTTTTACGATAAAAATATTATCAATTGCTTTAATGTGGTGTTGAATTATCTTTCATTGGTATCGTAACAGCGTTTGTAAGAGAGAAGATTTAACGTAGCTTCCAGGTGTTTGTTATTGTTGTGATTAATTGAGAATTGGACTCGTCTCGAGTTTTCCTTTTGTAGAAAGAATTTTCAGCATTATTCATTAACCATGCTATCTGGTGCAACACAGGCTGGTTCAGGCAGTATGCATCGCCCTTGTACTAACTTTTTAAGCAAAGAATTAACCAAAGAATGGTATAATATTGCACCCACAGAGGAAGTACGAATTGCCCCCATGTAATGACGGTGGCTTGGTATTCTAGTTAAATAAATATATAATAAAAGAAATTAATTTAAAACAAGATTAGTCGTTTTATTTATTCTTAAAAATAACTACTTAATAGTTAACACTTCTATAAAGAACAAGGTATATACATCTATTAATACACCTATTCCCCTAGCATGATATGGAAATACCTAATGTTATTTCAAGATGCGAGAAGATTAAATGAAATTCATAACATTTCAGGAATTACAATTTATTTTTACAGAACAATTATAAACCAACAATCCGTCTCATCGACCAATATTCGAATTAATTATTTCCCGCCATTTTTAGGGTTCCGTAGCCAAATGGCAAGAAACTGTCTGTCTGTCTGTCTGTCCGTCCGTATGTCACAGCCATTTATTTCCGAAACTGTTATCAGCCTACATAGTTGAAACTCTGAAGGTTGATGTATTTCGATAACCGCTATTCGAATTTTGAATAAAAATTATTAAATTTAAAAATTAAAGGGGGCACTCCATACATGTAACTGATTGAAAAAAAAAGTAAGCTGATCTTCGGCAGATCCAGTAGCGAAGAATCTCAAACATATCAATAACTATGTGAGGCCATCAATGGCTCTATTTCTTCGAGTTTGTTTCTAAATTGAGTATCTCGCAAATGCGCAAAGCTTTAGAAATCCTGTATCTCACACGAAACTCTTCTCCGTCATGTTTTTCAAATAGCTTTATCCTATCTGGAATTACACGACGTCGTCGTGGAAGGAGCGGATAAAGATGAAAGGGACATTATAAATAATACTGTAATAAAGTAAAAAAATATTACTAGCACTATTTACAAAAGAATTCAGAGTTTAATAACAAGTTTAATGGATGTTTGACTAGGCATTAAAAATTAAAACATTTTTAACAAAAAAAAAACCGACTTCAAAAAATAAATATTCCAAAACAAATTAATATGCACTAAAAAGTAAAAGAAATAATTGCGTATTTTTTAACAACTTAATAAATCAACTAACTTTACTAAATCATCACACACATTATAATGTAAGTAGGTACAATTATTGTTATTTTTGGAGTCGGTGTCAGCCTAGGAAACGCCAACAACTAGCACGGTACGGGCGGAGTGGTGGTTAAGTACCTACTTTAGTGTTGCCCAGCAAGAGTCTTGCAAGTCTCGCATTTACTAATAAGCCAACTTAAATTTTTTATACGATTTATGATTTGCACCGCACCATGGCTTGTATCAGTGCCGGGCGCGAGAGGGCGCCGTCGCCGACCACATCCCTGATCCGTGCTCAGCCCACACAGGGCAGACTGCAAGCGTATGTTCCACCGTATCCTCCGGGCGGTCTTCGCAATAATGACACCCGGGCGTTTCCTCCCGCCCAATCAGAAACAGAAACCTACCGAAACTCCCATGTCCGGTAAGCACCTGTGTCAGGCGGTAGGTGAGGACGCCGTGGCGCCTCTCTAGCCACTCCACAAAGAGGGGACTTACCGCTGCAATGACAGCGAGCCCAGCCCTCGGTTGCGACAGTCGCTGCTGCCATCCCGCCATGAGATCGCGCCGGAGCTCATCCCGCCACGCACTAATCTGGCGCGGCAGTGGAGTTTCGCACCGGCGACGCGCGTCGGCGCGCAAACTAAAGACGCGCGCGAACCTTCGCCTCCAAATTCCACGGGCGGGAGTCCGGCAAGGAGGTTAGCCGCATCTCCGGAGATCGTGCGATATCCGCGGATCACTCGAATGGCCATGACCCTCTGGGACGTGAGCAGCGCCCGAGCTGGC
The DNA here is from genome assembly GCF_023101765.2 of Spodoptera frugiperda. NCBI lineage: Eukaryota > Metazoa > Arthropoda > Insecta > Lepidoptera > Noctuidae > Spodoptera > Spodoptera frugiperda. The sequence continues at coordinate 16,303,942 of NC_064236.1, forward strand.
CGCCGCATTAGGTTTGGCGCCCACACAGGGGCTCCGTAGAGGGCCATGGACCGCACGATCTCCGCGTACAACCTCCGGCAGCAGGCATTTGCCCCCCGAGGTTGGGCAGGAGCCGCTTAAGCGCAGCCCCCGTCCGTTCCAACTTAGGAGCCAAACGTCGGAAATGCTCCACGAAGTTCCATCGACTGTCGAGAACGAGTCCTAGGTACTTCATCGTCGTCTCGACGCCGATGGTAACCCCTCCTGCCGTTATTTGGGACCCACCCGGAGGTGGCGCGTTCCCGCGGCCATGAAAGCACATGGCCTCGGACTTGTGGAGCGCCACCTCGAGTCCCAATTGCCGGATCCTTGCAACGACTCTTTGCGCATCAAGCTACCCATTATTCTATACCAGATATGCTACTATCTGTCCTGAATTTTATGGCTACTGAGAAAGATAAGCTAGTATGCATCACTTCAACGTAAACGCAGAGCTCATTCTGCTCATTTTTAAGGAGTTCACTGGATTATCTTCCACATTTATGGACAGACTTTAAAAACAATTATATGGAACCACACTGCCATCGTACTCTTTCAAACACAAAAAGAATTTCACAAATTGGACTATAACTGCCAGAGATATGCATTTGTCAAACACAAACAGATTAGGTACCTTCATATACATGTAAATCAGACAGCACATCAAGCTACCCATCATTCTATACCAGATATGCTACTATCTGTCCTGAATTTTATGGCTACTGAGAAAGATAAGCTAGTATGCATCACTTCAACGTAAACGCAGAGCTCATTCTGGTCATTTTTAAGGAGTTCACTGGATTATCTTCCACATTTATGGTCAGACTTTAAAAACAATTATATGGAACCACACTGACATCGTACTCTTTCAAACACAAAAAGAATTTCTCAAATCGGTCTATAACTGCCGGAGATATCGATTAACATACATAAAAAAAAAAAATAATTATCTCAAAAAGTGCTGAACCAATTTCGATAAAATTTTAATAGAACAACGTCCGATGTAAGACCTACGAAATACAACAATTATCATCCAAATCAGTTCATAAACAACACAGTTATTCGCGAACAGAAATAGTAAATGTTTGTATTGATATTTGTTTTTGTTAATTATCTCAAAAAGTGCTGAACCAATTTTGATAAAATTTTAATGGGACCACCTCTGGTATAAGACCTACCAAATACAAAAAGAATCATCAAAATCGGTTCATAAACGACAAAGTTATCCGCGCCTCCTCCTTTTTTTTTGAAGTCGGTTAATAACCCCAAACTGTCAAATTAATGCTCCTTTAGCGCTAATGACGTTTTGTGCAACGTAAAAAATAGGCTAATGTCCCGATTTGACGTTTCTTTAATTAAAGTTAATTAAAATGAGAGAGAAATACAATTTTGTGCAACACTTTAAAGCTTCATTAATATTTAGAGCGGCCGTACACGGACTGCTCGAGCAGTTAGCGGCTGAGTGACATACACGGACGGCTCGAGCGGTCGGCGTCGACTGCTCGAGCCGTCGGTTGTTGACTGCTCGCGAGCGGTCGACGGCACGATGGAAGCATCGTGCAGTTGACGGCTTGAAGCGGTCGCGACTGCTCGAGCAGTCGTGTGAACGGCAGCGAATGAATGGCTATAGTTCATCGCGCAGTCGCGGCTTCAAGCAGTCGGTTGTAACTGCTTGAAGCCGTCCGTGTACGGCTGGCCTTAAAGTCACTTAAAAAATTTAATGATCGTTTCTGCAACTGACTGTAAGGCTAAGAAAGAGATAAATTTCATTATATGAGAGAGCAAATTGGAATTTTATCCCTAGACATGTTGTGTAATCTTTAATTTTGTTAAGAAAGTTTACTTTGTCTATTTTGTTTGTAATTATTTAGTTGAAGGGTGTTTAAGTTAAAAAATGTTAATTTATTTAGTAAAAATGTTAACAAGGAAGGCTGCACACGCGACGGAAGCTTAAAAAATGGAGTAAGTTCTGCTGTTTTTCCAACATTTCCCTTCACTGCTCGGCTCCTATTGATCGTAGCGTGATGAAAAGTATACTATACCTGCCCAGGAGTATGAAAAGCAATTGTACCAAGTTTCGTTGAAATCTGTCGAGTGGTTTTTATTTCTATAAAGAACTTTACATCATGGGTGTCGTTATCAGGGTTTTCGGGGACGCTTATAGCGAATATGAAGTCAAAATTAAAATCCAAGATGGCGCCGACAAAATTTGCCAACTTTCCATCATGGATGTCATTTTCATGGTTTTCGGGGTCGATTATAGCGAATATGAAGTCAAAATTAAAATCCAAGATGGCGCCGACAAGATTTGCCATCTTTCCATCATGGGTGTCATTTTCATGGTTTTTTGGGTTGTTTATAGCGAATATGGAATCAAAATTAAAATCCAAAATGGCGCCGACAAGATTTGCCAACTTTTCATCATGGGTGTCGTTATCATGGTTTTCGGGGTCGCTTTTAGCGAATATGGAGTCAAAATCAAAATTCAAGATGGCGCCGACAAGATTTGCCAACTTTCCATCATGAGTGTCATTTTCATGGTTATTGGGGTCGCGAATATAAAGTGAAAATCTAAGTTTAAGATGGCGCCGACATAAATATATAAATTTTTCGACATGAGTGTCATTGTTGTGGTTTTTGGGGTCGCTAATATCGAATACGGAGTGAAAATTAAATTCCTAGATAGCGCCAAAAAAGTTTTTTTTACAGTTTTTTTATGGTTTTCGGGTCCGCATGTTTTTTTTTTTGTTTTATTAATGATGAAGTCAAAAGTCATCTATTTTACCTATTACTGTAACGGAACGAGTAAAATCAGTAAAGTGTACACCTTATTGTTTTAGATGCCAAGGCCTAAGACTTTTGGAGCAACATCTCGTAAAAAACTTCGTGCCAATAGATTTATTGCAGGACAGAAAAGCCAGTAAGTATTTTGATTATTGTCAATATGTTTTTTTATCGTGACCATTTATTATCATCTTATCCTTTTTACACAGGATTCAGAGAGGTTGCCATATGGACGGGCCCCAGCAAATTAAAGTTCGAGTTTGTAGAAAAGGACTCTCAATTTTGGAAAGAGAAAATGGAAGCCCATCTCATTCGATTTTATAAAAATTGTCTTCTTCCGGAATTAATTGACCCAAGACAGTCAAGAAATATGAATTTACGGGCTCATTCCTCGCATATTCAAACAAATATCCTGAAAATAAAGAATTGATGTTTAATTTATTTTATGTATTTTCTTTGCTTGTTCCACCCAGGTCTTGTCATGTTCGTTACCATAATTGTTTTTTTTTATCTTGGCGACCCCGAAAACCATTGATATAAAACCATAATAAAATATAGTTTAAAATAACTTAAAAACATGTTTTTGTGATGAACCAAACTAAAAATTAAAAAATAATTTTAATATTAATACTAAAAGTGGACGGAAAATTTTGTATTGTTATGAGAATAAATAGTATAAAAGATATGGCGAAAAAGTGCTCATCACGCTGAATATCTTTTCTTAAGAAAGTATATTCATATCTCTTCAGGTTCAGCTGGGTTGTTAGGAGTCCATGTCAGGGATTCTACATCCTCGATTTTCGTATATCGCCAACAAGTGCTCATCACGCTGAACAACTTTTCTTAAGATAGTATATTCATATCTCTTCAGGTTCAGCTGGGTTGTTAGGAGTCCATGTCAGGGATTCTAGATCCTCGATGTTTGCATGTAGCCAAGAAGTGCTCATCACGCTGAACATCTTTTCTTAAGAAAGTACCTATATTCAAATCTCTTTAGGTTTGGCTAGGCTGATTTTCGCATGTCGCTAAACAAAATAAAAATATTAAAAAAGAAAGTAAGAAAATATTCAAACTTTCAAAGTATCAAGTTCATTTTGTCATAATTTCCGCAGCTATCCGTGCATATGTGTGTGTTGTCGAGAGTCGCGTCAATGTAGTGACGCGATTCGATACCTATCAATTATAAGAACGCGTCCTTAAACCCATTTTAACTATTAGTTAACTTACCTCTTTTCTGTATTTTATTCTTCTTATAAAATGTGTCAAAGACTTTTGTTTTATGTTCGATGTTATGTCAGAAAATTTTTCGTTCTATCAATGAAATATATTTTTACAAAAGCTATAAAAATATGAATTTAATTTCCAACGTTTGACCTAACTGCTGACACCATACTAGTGACACCCCATAAGTAGCTAATTAACAAAATATATTAGGTACTAACAAAAAAAGGCGGAACTCGGGCCTCCGTCTGACGGAGTCCAAACACATATCCTGTTAACGATTAAAAACTTAGATTAAAAACTTTTTTGTCCTTTGTCTATGATACCAATGCCTTATGTCAATGTATAATTAATTAATTAATAAAGATTGTCAGCGTAAACAATTTTTCACAAATGTTTTAATATTATCTCCTTAAAAAAATCCAGTACTCTCCAACCCCAAAATTTGGTCCTTCAAGCATCTAAAGAATTGAGGAGGTACGGGAAATACGTTTACACAAAATGTTAACACGAGCCAGAGCTCGCAGCAAAATGTCGTCACCTTCAGCCTCTACCAAAAATGGTTCGAAAAATCTTCCAACGCACTCGAGTCAATCTTCAAAAGCGGCCAGCTCCAAAATGTCGGTCGTCTCAATAGAGGCCCGCAAGAAACAGCTAGAATATCAAGCCGCTGAGGAGAAAACGCGATTGATGATCGCCGCCGCGGAAACAAAAGCCAAGCTGGAGGAGATGAAAATGCAAGCCGAAATTCAGCTCGTGGAGAAGAAACTGAGTGCGAGCCTAGCAGAACTAGATGACCAACAGCAACGACGTTCCCGAACGGGTTCCAGTATTTCGTCTGTTTCCGCAGCAGTACGTGCGGAAAACTGGGTAGAGCAACAAAATGTTATTTTAAGTCGCTCGGCCGCGACACATAATGCGCGCTGCTCAGACCCTACTGCAGAAGAAAAAGATGAACGCTACATAGACCCCGCCGCGGCACAAGATGACCCTCGCCCGGCCCTCGGTACTCAAGATCTACGTTATCAAAGTCCTGCTCGTTATGAACAACGCTCGCCAGCTCCAGTTACCCAAGATCAAGCTATATTGAAGTTAGCTGATGCAGTGCATGACCTAGCTTTAGGTTGTGCTCGTAATTGTAAGCAAGTCACGGCTACAGATATTAAGTTAATAAGTTGTATCGCTACTTATTTAGCTATGATATTTTATAATAGACTAGCAAATACGAAGAAATAAGTTATAAACAATCTTCGTTATCTTGCAGGAAATGGTTTTTACGACCTTCTTCGTTAAAAATATTTTATTTTATTCACTTTAATGGTATGCTACTAATACCTGCATTTACAACTCACGCTTTTTTTAGGGACGGCTTAAAAATCCTTCAAACGCAAAATAAAATCGTGGCCCGAGCACATAACAAAACAACGCGTATTATTATACAAATAAGGTTTATTATTGAATGGCATAACATTTTGGTTCCACGGTGATGATAACGCAAAAAAATTAAAATGTAGCCAGATAGATAATTTAAAATAATACAATTAACATTTTTAAGGACTCGACACGAAACATATTTTTGCAGTATGATAACATCATTTGTAGTAGAGTAACCATAACTTTTATCTAAGCTATTTCCCTATACCATTGTCGGTGACTCTATTTCTTATTTTCAGCTCAACCAAACAAGAAGAGCCCGCAGTTAATATGCCACACAATATATCACAACAGAATATTTTATCGAATAGTGACGTTATAGATGATAGTGACTCTGAACGACCTACAAAATGTGCCAAGAAACCACAAACAATAATTATGGATTCAACTACAAGTTATAGTGACAACACTTTTAGCACGTCTATAACATTTGTCACTATTGGACAGGTCTTACTGTATTAGAATTTCTAGCTTTATATGATGAAATACCTGTACTTAGTAGTGTCAGGAATGGGAAAACATGTTTAGCAATATATCTTACAAAACTCAGAACAGGTGATAGCGATAACAGATTATCAACTCTTTACAATAAGCCACGGTCTACATTAGAGTCTTATTTAAATAAAATGCGCAACTATTTTATAAATCATTTTGTTCCAAATCATGTTGGGTTGCAGCATACTTCTAGAGAAGAGGTAACACAGCGGAATTTATTAATACCAAATAATCTATTTGGTTGCACAAATACTTCAGTAGAACAAATGCCTGTTATTGCTATTTGCGGTGGTACATATATTTTTATTCAAAAAAGTAGCAACTACCTTTACCAGAAAAAAACTTATAGTCTGCACAAGTATGACAATTTAATAAAGCCCTTTCTCATAGTTGCCTGTGATGGATACATTATTGATGTTTCGGGTCCATATGCAGCAACACAAACAGATTCTGAAATAATGAAGAACTTGTTTGAAAATGAAAATGGGCCGATGAGATGTTTCTTCAGATCAAATGATGTTTTTATTTTAGACAGAGGATTTCGAGATTGCATACCATTTCTAGAATCATACGGCTATAAAGTATTTAGGCCTGAATCAGTGGATGAGGGAGAAACACAATTAACGACATTGCAAGCCAATAAAAGTCGTTGTGTAACTCTGTGTAGATGGGTGGTGGAAGTTGTGAATGGGCGTTTCAAACGTGATTACAAGCTTTTGAGACAAAATTTTTTTAACCGTGGCTCGTTACATTTAATGGATGATTTTCGAATTGCAGCGGCTTTGATTAATCGTTTTCATCCACTGATTCAGGACCGGCCAGATGCTCAAGAAATAATATCACGAGCATTGCATTTTTTTAATGAGCCAAATTATTTAGCCCAGTTTGTTCAGGATTTTAATTCAAATAGGTGTTTTTTTTTTTTTTTTTTTTTTTTGAGGGTGGAAAATCATCCAATGACTTCTCCCGCCTTGGGCGAGGCGAGAGGGAGTGTCAGACTCTTACTGACTAAAAACCACCCCGTTCCTACTCCTGCCCGTCGAGCCGGAGCCCCGGTAAACCCGCTAGGTAGTCCGCAGCTCCGGATTAGGCATCAGCCCTACTGGGCCCCATCTGTGGTGGTCTGATGGCTCTTTGAGGCGCGCGCAGAACGCGACGCGCCGCACGCACGGGTCTGGTTCTGGTCGGGCGGCGAGCTACCCTTGCTCACCGTCCGCAGACCCGCACTTACGGTGGCCGGAGATCGTCGCGCGATCCCCGACGCCCGGAGTGTCTCTCGCGACGGCTGGGGCGTGAGGAGGTTCGTTCTCTCACGCGCCCCGCCTCCTCCTTAGCTAGCATGACTGCTTCGCAGAAGGAGGAGACAGCATCCCAGTCCCCCTCGCTCCGCACCATGGGTCAGTGCCGGACGCGAGAGGGCGCCGTCGCCGACCACATCCCTGAGGACACGGCGGTGCTCAGCCCACGCAGGGCAGACCGCAAGCGTATGTTCCACCGTGTCCTCCGGGCGGTCTTCGCAGTGATGACACCCGGGCGTTTCCTCCCGCCCAATCAGAAACAGGAACCTACCGAAGCTTCCATGTCCGGTAAGCACCTGCGTCAGGCGGTAGGTGAGGACGCCGTGGCGCCTCTCTAGCCACTCCTCAAAGAGGGGACTTACCGCTGCAATGACAGCGAGCCCAGCCCTTGGTTGCGACAGTCGCTGCTGCCATTCCGCCATGAGATCGCGCCGGAGCTCATCCCGCCACGCATTAGTGTCTACACCAATTCAAATAGGTGTAGAACCATGTTTTGTAGGATTGATGGAAATCTACCACAACTGCAGCATTTTCCTTTACTTACATATAATGAATTGGTTTTGATAGCTTTAGGGCCATATCAAGTAAAACAGGCTCGTTCATACTATGGAGAGCATATTCGCGAAAATGGGCTCTATTTAATAGAGGTGTGTCCAGACGTGGAGCATTCACTTGAAATGGTGTCACACATTGGAGGAAACTATCCATTTTTAATAAGGGGTAGAATAAAGTCTAGGCACATTGGCCAAAGACATTATTATACTTATATATTAGTTGATAGAGAGCCTAGCAGTAGTTGTGCAGTTGAATCTATATTAGGATATTACTGCAATTGCATTGTAGGTAATCGAACGGTCGGTTGTTGTTGCCATGTTATGACCATTATATGGTACCTTGGTTGGGCACGCCATCAAGGCAATATTGATCGGCCGGTAGCTTTTCTTGATGATGTATTAGTTACGTTTGAAGACGAATAAGTCAATTTCTTATAACTTGTTTTATTTTATTTCCGATAAACGGTAAGTACGTTACGACCTAAATTAAAATTGGGATTACTAAAGTTGATATTTGTGTTGATATTCCTTCCTTTCATAGCTAAATACCCTGCAATAGTATTTTAATAGTATAAAACACCTAATTTAATTATTTTTACCATTATAACTGCAATTAACCTAAACTGGTACTTAACCTAAAAGTGGTATTTTTTCTTAGATTTACATAAAAACCGCAACTTCTAAAGGCTTTTAATCATGTTTTTAGTTATCACTAATAAAGCAGCAATAGAATGCTACATTTGGCATGCCTGTACAATATACTTTTTTGGTGGGGCAAAGCTCTATAGAAATTCTGGCATTGTATCACGTATTAATATAATTATATGAATGAATGTATGAGAGTATTATAAACGTAAGAGGAGACAAATATAATCAGAAAGTTCCGAACTGTTAAGCTATCGGAAGTTATACGTGTTATTGTGAGTCAACCATAAAATATAGACATTTGCTGACGTGGAATATTTTTTAAACAATTTTAAGGAGAACATTTCCATCATACATGATTTCTGTGTAGCTTTAACAATAAAGGCTGCACACGCAACGGAAGCTTAAAAAATGGAGTAAGTTCTCCTGTTTTCCCAACATTTCCCTTCACTGCTCTGCTCCTATTGATCGTAGCGTGATGAAAAGTATACTATAACCTGCCCAGAAGTATGAAGAACAATTGGACAGTGTTATGTAATAATAGATTAAGCGACACTAGAGCGAATTTTAGAAAATGAGCTTCAAAGATTTTAAAGTTAAAATTGTCACTGTGAGCTCATTATTTATGTTATGTGTATGATTTTATTACTGTAAATGAAAAATGAAGGTGTACGAGGTGTGTTCAAAAAGAATCGCGAATTTTGTGTTTTTTCAAAAATTATTTATTTATTCATGAATATCTATTTTGTGCCCTTCAAAGTAATCCCCATGAGATATTATACACTTGTGCCAACGGTTTTTCCAATCTTCGAAGCACTTCAAAAAATATTTTTTTTTATCTTGTTCAGCTCCTCCTTCGATGCCGTCTTTATCTCGTCAAGCGTAGCGTAACGTGCGTCGTCCTTTCATGGGCCTCTTCAGTTTAGGGAACAAGAAAAAGTCACAGGGGGCCAGATCTGGGGAATACGGTGGCTGAGGCATCATTAGTGTGTTGTTTTTGGCAAAAAAGTCGCGCACAAGCAACGACTGTTTTTGGTCGCAATTGAGCAATTTTGGTACGAATTTCGCGGCGACCCGTCTCATGCCCAAATCATTGATAAAAATCGAACGGCACGAGCCAATCGATATGTTTAGGTCCTCAGCAACTTCTCTAACGGTGATTCGACCATTTTCTCCACTTCATTAATTTTTTCGTCTGTTGTTGAAGTGCTCGGGCGTCCGGCACGCTCTTCGTCGTTCACATCATCTCGGCCTTCTGAGAACATTTAAAAAAAAAATACAACTCAAGTGCTCAAAACAGCCCCTGTAAGTGGTTAATAATACTTGTGTTGGGGTTGTCTCGCTCCTCCCCAGTTTTGATACAATATCGAGACATTTAAAAAATTAAAATCATGATTACTACAAAATTTACATGCATAACTATAACATTATAATCAATAGTTATTATAATAATTTTGTACCATCGATAAACGTTGCTTCGGTCCAAGGTAGCTTCTCCGTATGCCACAGTCAACATTCGGAATGCATCCGGGCACTTAATTTCGTTTTTCACACAAAATTTGATACATGTTCTTTGATCAATTTTTTTTAATAGGTAAAAATCGAAGACGATCCAAAACACGTGCAAGCAAAGCAGCTGTCAACAATTAAGTGAACATTCAAAATGGCCGAGCTTGTCGGCATAAGTGAGAGATATGAGTACCAACACAACGCCACAAAAAAATCGAAATTCGAATATACGTAACCCGCGAAAATTCAAAATTCGCGATACTTTTTGAACACACTATAAGGTTTAGATTAATGCAAAATATATTACAGTGCAGAATATATTTTAAAAGATATAAGCCATTTTTCCGCTTAATTCGTTAATGTATTATAGCTATATTTAGGTAATTAAATTTCTCAATAACGTACTATACGACAATATTGTCGTTTGATTCTTTATTACGATTTATTTCGGGTAAAATAAGATTAAATCCAAATACTTTAATGCAAATTTCTCAAATTAAACAAAAATTATAAAAAATTGGTCAAATACTATAAACAACAACATATGTTCTTGTCTCGCTATGCTTTATCAAACATCAAACTAAAACTCTTTCAATCGGATTTCAATCTCTATTTAAAATAAAACTAATAATTATAATAGGTGGTATCTCGTAATCATTCAACTTCTTAATAGCGTCCAAAATAAACATCTTGTAATAAACTAAAAAACATCTTGTAAGAAACTAAAAAACAATAAACTTAATATTAAAAAACGGGATATTTCTTGTTTCTAAACAAAAATTATAAGAAATCTCTATTTAAAATAAAACTCGTAATCATTCAAATAAACATCTTGTAAGAAACTAAAAAACATTAATAAACTAAAAAGACCTTAATATTAGAACTCGAAACGGGATATTTACCATGTTTTTCTGTTTCTATGAGTTTCCGATATTTCAATTCATCCGTGATCATAGCGCTTGCAACAGTGCCGAAATATATAAACGTCGACCCATTAAATGTATAAAAAAAAACATGGTAAATATCCCGTTTCGAGTTCTAATACTAGTGTTAGTGACCGTGTCAGTATAAAAACTAAAAAGACCCTTTTTCAACACAAAAAAAAATTAAAAACTAATCTTCGTCTTCTATATCCCGACGGAATCCCAGCCGTGGTTTTAAAAACCTGTGCGCCTGAGTTGTCTCCAATCCTGACACGCCTGTTTCGCCTTTCCTTGGAGACGGGTCAAGTGCCGGTTGCATGAAAGCTGGCCAACGTGCAGCCTGTGCCCAAAAAAGGTAGTCGTGCCGACCCTAATAATTACCGACCTATCTCGGTCACGTCCATACTTTGCAAGAGTATGGACGTGAGCTTAACAACAGGCTCCTGGCATACCTTGAAGGTAACGACTTCCTCAGCGATCGGCAGTATGGGTTTCGCCGCAACCGATCTACTGGGGACCTTCTTGCGTATGCCACTCACATTTGGAGCGAGGCCATCGAGAAGCACGGGGAGGCATTAGCGGTCTCGCTCGATATATCTAACGCCTTTGACAGGGTATGGCACGACAGCCTTATCGGAAAGCTTCCTGCGTATGGACTTCCCGCTGATCTGTGCAGATGGATTGCAGACTTCCTGACGGATCGGTCAATTCGAGTAGTCATCGATGGCTGCTCGTCTGACCAATTTGGCATCAACGCCAGAGTCCCTCAGGGGTCAGTACTTTCAGCAACGCTCTTTTTGCTGCAAATCTTTGGGTATGCAGATGACAGCACAGTTGTTGAAAGGTATGTGTCCGATGCGCGGACTAGCGGAACACAGATCCGAACTCTAAGAGAATCAATGGTCGAACGGTTGAACTCGTCCTTGAAGGCGGTTTCCGATTGGGATGACGCCAACTTGGTCAAGTTCAACGCTACCAAAACCCAGGCGTGTCTATTCTCTGCCAAACGGAGTCAATTTCCGCTGGCTCCTACTTTCCGAAATGTATCCGGTTCCAATATCGGATCATCTGGAGCTTCTGGGCGTAACTCTATCGCCAACGCTAAACTTCGGCTCTTATACAGAGTCGAAGGCGCATTTGGCTGGTAGAAAGCTGGGTATCCTCTCGAAGGTGAGACGGTACTTCACACCGAAACAACTGCTGAGCCTGTACCAAGCGCACACTGAGTAGCTGTCAGGATCAGTTGTCAGCAGAAGGTCTAAGCAGTTGGCAGTTTGCGTATCGACATCAGGCACCCTTGTGGCCTCGTGGACTAGCTGGGTCAGGCCAAGCGTCAGCGCAAGCTTACGCATCTCCCTCCCAGCATGGTCAGTGCACTGGTAAGGGAACAGCCACTCCTGGTGATGGGCGTTAAAGTCCCCCAATAACACCAACTGGGCCGAAGGGTACCTCTGCCGAGCTGCATCCGCCGCCTCCACTAGGTATTGCGCTAATCTGGTCGTGTCCAAATCTCCGCTGTGCGACCGATAGACACAGGCATAAAGCGTTTTCTTCATGCCTGTGTCCATCAGTATCCACAATGTAGAGTAATTGGGGTCTTCAAAGTCTCGGAGACGCCGGTAACAGACGCCGTTCTGGACGTACAGGCATACGCCTGCACGGACAACAAAATTGTGCTCCAGGGTAAAACCTGGGTAGTTACGATAAGAACCGTCGGACGGACATCTGATCTGGGTCTCCGAGAGAGACAAGAGCATAGGGTACTCGGTCTCTAGATGGTGATGGACCGCATTGATATTTGAGTGCAACCCTCGAATATTTGAAAGGTGCACTTTGAGGGAGAGGGAGTGCAACCGCTGTTGTACCCTTTTTTTGCTCTTGCTTTCATGGCAGGAGTGTAAGGTTGCTGAGAGGATGGCAGTGAAATGTTCCTCTACACAGGCGACCCCAGACGCGCACTGCAGTTAGCTACATCATTGGAAGGCCAGCCTGGAGACTGCGGGGACGCCCGAGCCCCCCCATGAATATCCATCGGGCCCTCTCGTCCGGTCGCCAACCGGCACGATGATGTATTCATGGGATTTTTCGCTAGATGGCGGGGAAGCCTTTCACGTGTGGCTAGCACGCTAATTAGGCCCCCAACTATCTGCGGTCGGCCAGCGGTGCACCGTGCCTCGGATCCCGCTACCCTCCGCGACTGGCCACCCGATGAAGCCACACCAGCGCGCGCCAGATCGCTCTACCCATAGTGGAACAAACATTTCGACCCATCCTCTCATGCGGCGTCACCGAGCATCGTGGCGGAACACGGCTAGGCCGCTTGGCGACACGGTTTTGCTCGGTGGGTGGTCATAATGCCGTCGACCGAAGCCTACCACCAAAGTGTCACCTGGTCAGCACCACCCAGAGGCCACGTGTAGGGGTTCATTTTTATGGACTCTCCTTCGGACTAGGGTGACTCAGCCTCCAAAAATTTATTTATTAGTGTGGAAACCCAAATTAGTTAGTAAACCTTAGAATTTGTCGATTTATTTAGAGTGCTGATAATTTGGTGCAGTGCTAGCGTTTGGGTAATTTCCCTATATCAAAGAAATGTGATTCTGATTGACAAACTTTTTTATTCTATTTTGATGTTTTCAGGTTTCTTGTATTAGTATAGGATCCCGACATAGAACGACCTTCACCGAGATGTTTATTTAATGAAACATATTTTATATTAAAGTTAACATCTCAATAAACATATTGCAAATGGGTTGCCTAACAAATTTCAGTCCAGACTAAGATTAATTAATTACTCAAAAAATAAATATTTTAGAACATTTCACCGGTGTGATTATTAAACAAATTCTATACCAATCGAAAGTATGAAGCCCATAGAATATGCAAACGTTAGGTTGCCTATTCTTTTCCGGTCACAACTATTGGGTTGCCAGGTATAAACAGGTAAATAACAACAAGCATTTTGCACCGGTCTGTTTATTAAATAAAATTTATATGAAAATAAAGATTAGTTCATTACGAACACGGTGGTATAGGGTTGCCTGCGAAAAATCAGTCCAGAATCCCGGTTGTCGAATTTTGGAAATGCAGCGTCGTGTATACAGCATATCGGCGCGGTGGCAGTAGATATGGGTCGTACTAGGTAAATTTGGGACAAGGTGCACCTATTCTTAGTATTTAAAAATACGTGATCGTATCAATTATTACGTACCGAATGTGGTCATGGTGCACGTACTTATTCCATAATAGTCTTTAATTCCATACTATGACTCGACTCGACATAATATAGGTAATATGGGATCATTGTCTTACGATTTTTTTATACGTACAACATCACCAAATCGTCGCTGTGACATCGAAATCAGTCAGAATCAGCGATAACATTAGGTACTGGGTAGATACTAATCGGACTTCATTACTTCGTAATACTTCGTCCCGTTGAGACTAGGTGGCACTTATTCGCATCGAGTATTCTGGGATCGAATGATCATTGACTAGTCTTGCGTATTGAAAGATAAAGATGGGAAGACTACAGAATAGCGTGGTTAAAAAAGGACAGAAATATGTTCTTGCACAATACGCGTCCGCATCGCGTTACCTTTTTATGCACTTTAAATTAGGGTTTAAATTCAAGTGACTGACGAACGAATGAAATGCAATGCAAATACGTTACGCGATAGGATAGGAGCAGTTGGATTTTGCAATACTTCATGATACTGGGTACTGTCAAAGTGAGAACAGGTGCCGCCTAGTATCGAAATCTACCTGTTCTTGGGATCTGTTCTAATAAATACGACTCATCTCATAGGTGGCAGTGCAAGGGTGACGCGGTGGTGGTATCGTGAACACGTACCCTAACGCACGTCTGGTTGTCCCATACCTATCAAAAAACAAAAAACAGAGTTGTGTAAATCCTCTGATCAGAGTGCCAAGCACGAATAACTGTCGCATTCGTAATGTAAATGTATCGAGACGACGATACGTCATGAGTCGTTAACGGAGTGTGGCAGCACGAAGCCTATCCTTTCAACTATCGAGAGCTCGAATCGAATTCGATAGTGACGTCATGCTAATGTAAACTAGAGAAGCAGCCAAGTGAACGATTTGAATGACTTGTTGAACATAAAGATTTCGTCTGAAAACTAAATTAAATTTTAAATATATTTCCACCTTTGTCTACACGTTTTACGACATAATATTTAGGAAATAAATATTAATTATGTGTAAAAAGTTCTTAAAGCGAGTTAAAAGAAATATAACATGACATTATCTATGAAAAAACTAAGTACTTAGTTTCATAAATTTATATATTTTTTTTATGATTTCCGAACGTCGTATTTGACATTACCGCCGACATTTGCCGGTTGATTGTTTGCAAATATTGTTTGTTACATTTAAAACTTTAAAACAAAGTATAAAATGAGGACAAGTCAACTCCAATATAAGATAATGGTGGAATTCATGGAAAGGTAAGTTTTATAATAAAAAAAATCAAAATTTTCGTTTGACTAGATCCTTGTTTGTGCTGGAAAATAATTTAATGTGTTTCAATTTCTAATGTCAGGAATGGAGATTTGTCTAAACCCTCGGGCGGCCCCCGGGGTCGCAGTTACATCCAGGCCAAATCGAAGGAGCTCACCTCAAAATTAAATAGTGAAGGCTCGGGAGAACCTAGGTCTGAGGAAAAGTGGAGAAAAGTATGTTAACTCGTACATTTTTATTATTACTTGCTTTGCACCTATATGTTTGTGTTACATTTCCTGTTTTTGCTTGGAAACTTCTGCTTCATTTTTCATTTTTTTTATTTTGCTAAGATTTGGAGCGATTACAAAAATAATTGTAAAAAGAAGTGTGCGAAAATTAGCAGGGCAGCTAATGGCATTGGTGGTGGGCCTGCACTCCAATTATGTTTGACTGACCTTGAAAACAGGGTCATGCAAATAGTTGGAGTGCAAGCGGCTACTGGCATGGCAGTGCAAGAAGCTGGCTTTAATTTGGTTTGCTTATTACATTATTTAAGTTTTATCTAATTATTAAGTTAATATTGATTAGTTGATGATTATATAAATCTGATTACAGGTGGAAGATGGTGATGGGACAGAGGCTCTAACTGCAACCATAATAATTGAAGAACAAAATAAGGGTAAAATAAATAAATATTCTGTTTTGTTCACACATGTAGCGCATTGTACACCATAACATATTGTCAGCTTGGTGAAAATGCATACTGCAGACAGAGTCCGTGTCCATAATATGGCAAAAAGTGAACATACTCACAGTCAACAGCGGACAATATGTTCATGTCCTTGCCTTTAATATTTGATGTATTATGTTTATCTTTTTACAGATTGGAATATTCCTGGGACCAGCAGCGAGATAACTGTATTCCCACCATTCACCGTTCCCCACGAAGCCTGCCCTTCGCCAGTGCCTCCACCAACACCACCAACCACCAATCCTCCAATCGAGGAAGAGAGCTGGAAGCCTCCACCAGCGAAAAAGTCCAAAGCTAGTTTAATTAAAATGTGTGTAGAGAATGACAAGAATGCTAGAGAGTATGCTAGGGAGCGTGAGAAAAGATATGATATGATAGAACAAGAGCGTTTGGATTTGCGACGAGAGGAGTTAAGAATAAGAGAGATGGAGATACAAGAGAGGGTAAGACAGAGAGATGCAGAGCTCTCTTTACAGGCTCAGTGGCAGGAAATTACGAAAGAGGCACAGGAGGTTTTAAAAAAATTTTTAGAAAAATAGGAAGATTAGGGTATTGATGTATTGATAATTTTATTTTAAGGGTTAAGATTAGGTTAAATTAGTTTTTAAGGTAGTTAAGTTAGTTATATATACATTTTATTAATTAATTTAAGTTAGTTATATATACATTTTATAATAAAACACTTGAATTATGTATGAAGTCTATTCTGGCAACCAAAATGTTGCGAAGTGCCCTTCCTCTAACCAAATCATCTCCTCTTTCATTTTCATGATTTGCCTCAGTAGAGGTATCAGGCGAACCTTGTGGGTGGGTTGTTGTGGTTGTTTCTGATTGTGGCTCAGGTACATTAAAATTAATAGCCAAATTGTGTAAGACACAGCAAGCCATTATGATTTTCGCACATTTTTCAGGGGTATAATGCAGTGTGCGGTCTTTGGACAAGCATCGCCACCGGTTTTTCAGGCGTCCAAACGTGTTTTCGACCATAAACCTGGTTTTTCCGTGCGCCACATTATATTTGGACGCAGGAGTTCCCTCTACCGCATCCAAAATGGGCGTCATTAGCCATCGTCGCTGAGGGTAGCCAGAATCACCTGTAAAAAAATACATATATTATTAAAAAAAAACATAATGCTTACAGTTTTACCCCCTGCTCGGCTCAATGATTTCATCTTATCATAAAATTATGTAGAATGTCTATGTACTTACCTAACAACCATACTTGTTCATGGTTCCGGTGTAACTCCTGCATGTAACTATTGGCTCCACTGTTATCCCAAATGAAGGCATCATGCGTGGCTCCTTCATATTTGGCATTTACATTTAATATCTGGCAGTCACTGTCACAAATCTAAAATGAAATCAAAATCATTACAAATCTTTCAATTCATTTTCATAACCTTGCCACAAGTACCTACTAATTGCTTAGTTGTGAGGGTTAAGTCATACTTACCATTTGCACATTCAGAGAATGGAAATGTTTTCGGCAGTAAAACAAATGTTCCCTCTCCTTGTTTGGTGTAAAAATATAAAAGTGGCAGCCATCAATACATCCTACCACACCAGGAAAGCCATACTTGGAAAAAAATCTGCAACAAAACAATTATACATACATAATTGATTCTCTTTATTTACCTTTACACTTGTTATGTACATTTTTAAATATTTCTATAAAAATATGGAAAGCAGTATTCTACCAGTAATGGGAGATTCTACTTATAATTAAAATATAATAATATTTATTTAAACCAAGTTATTTTCTTATTAATAACAATTTACAGTGTTAACATAGGTAATGTTCATGTGATACTAACTTGTTTTTTACTGCATCTCTTTCAAGTCTTGACTTTGGGAATTTTATAAAAGTGTTTAATATCCTAGGGGATATAAGTGCTTCAGTCACTTCTTTGACACATTTGCTTACAGTGGTTTGGCCCAAATACTTAGCATTGCCAACCAAACGCTGGTAAGATCCAGAGGCATAAAAGGATAGCGCACTAAGAACCTGTAACATTATTATTAATTATATAATAATTTAATAAATTATTTACATAATTTGATGTAAATCAGTAACAGCACAGAATCAAAAACCATGCTCAGTATATGGTAATAGACTCACTTCCCCTTACATACCTACTTACTCATAACAGTGAAAGGAAATGTGATATTGAACAAATGTTATGTTTTAACTTTTATTCCATCCATTTAGTACTATTACCTATTTACTTTATTGGCAAGATTCTTACCTTAAGCTCAAAACTGACTCTTGAACTTGCTTTCAAATTCGATTTTGCTTTTAATTGTTCACAAAGGAACTTGAAAGCATCTTTAGTCAGCCTGTACCTGTTTTTAAACTCAGTGTCGGTCATATCCATTGGATTTACCGACTTTCTGAGTATAGTTCGGCGTCTGATTTCGCTGCAACAATTAGTTGATTCGTATTATTTTCTGTGTGAGTGAAAAAATATAATTTGGATAGTTAGGTACTTACGTAGTTTCTCTTAAAACCTCTTCTCCAAGTAAAATAGCAGCAATCAAAGTACATGTTGTACTTTGCTGATACAACGGCGGTCTTGGCATTTTATAAAAGCTCACAATAACTAAATCTCACAATAACTATAATATTTTTATGTTATTTGTACCTTTCTCACCGTCAAATTCTGAGTGACAAATGTTTCGAGTCGTTTCGATAGCCAGCCTTCGAAATGTACGTTACCGGACGTCAAAAGCTCGTTCGTGCTTCCAATTTATATCAAAATGTTCTAGGTTTCGATAGCAATACGATACGATTACTATAGGATAGTTGTCAAAAACATTCGTGCTTGCGACATTTAGTTCCTTTTACGCACGGTAGGGGCGCTGTTCAAATCTCATAGAAAATTCTTTCGATTGCGATACGAACACTTTCTCGATAGTTTTCGTGCTTAGCACACAGTACCTCTACCATGAGTTTGAAGCAATAGTATTTGACGATAGTCGCTAGCGACGACGTAAATTTTTTGTATGGCAAATTTTAGTTCCACAGGTGACCGGTAGAGGCGTTGTAAAATTTGCTACCTATACAAAAAATTTACATCGTCGCTAGCGACTATATACAACTACTATTCCTTCAAACTCATGTACCTCTGTACAGAGGTGTGATGCCATGCGATATGATGCACGGCATGTCAACTGTCAACACGCAACATGGTATTTGAGCACAAAATGTTCTTTAGTGTAACGACACGACCCTTGCACCGTCACCGCGCCGATATGCTGTATACACGACGCTGACAAATCTTTATTTTCATATAAATTTTATTTAATAAACAGACCGGTGCAAAATGCTTGTTGTTATTTACCTGTTTATACCTGGCAACCCAATAGTTGTGACCGGAAAAGAATAGGCAACCTAACGTTTGCATATTCTATGGGCTTCATACTTTCGATTGGTATAGAATTTGTTTATAATCACACCGGTGAAATGTTTAAAAATATTTTTTTTTTTCAATAATTAATTAATCTTAGTCTGGACTGAAATTTGTTAGGCAACCCATTTGCAACATATTTATTGAGTTGTTAACTTTAATATAATATATGTTTCATTAAATAACCATCTCGGTGAAGGTCGTTCTATGTCGGGATCTTAGGCTATATAAAGGGTTTTTCAACAAGAACTTTGTTTTTAATTAGAGCAATACCAAGAACGTGGCAGTTTTTGATATTTAATTTTTGGCGGTATTCGTAGTAGGTGCTTTGGCAATTGCTACAATGAATTCAATTTCGCTCAAAAATCGCATTAAAATAATACAAATTCACTATGAAAATGGTCGTTCTGTTAAAGTTACATTTCGTAAAATTCGTGATATTTTCGGGCAACATAATCGTCCTTCTGAGATCGCTATCAAGAATTTGGTCGCGAAATTTGAGTCGACAGTCTCGGTACAAAATGTGCCAACACCAACACGTGTTTGACCGAGTCGTTCAACAGAAAACATCGCTGCCGTGAGCCACAGTGTTGAAGAAGATCAAAAATGATCAATTTCACGACGTTCTCAACAATTGGGGTTATCCAAAAGCACAACATGGCGAATTTTACTAAAGGATTTGGCTTTGAAGCCTTACAAGATTCAACTGGTGCAGGAATTGAAGCTGAACGACCATTCAAATCGCCGTAGAATATCCTAAAGCAATTATTGAGAAGCCTTTGCATGCTCAACGTGTCACTGTGTGGTGTGCTATGTGGTCTGGAGGTGTGATTGTTAGGAAAGTGATTAAAAATTTTAATGAATAGATCAACATCTGTCAGCGTGGTCCTGGTGGACATTTTTCAGATATCATTTTTCATTCATAATTGCCAAACTTTTCTCTTTTTAATACAATAAAAATTTTATTCATTTTCCACCAAATTCTTTATTTTATTTTGTTTTAAAAAACAAAGTTCTTGTTGAAATACCCTGTACAAATCACATGCAAAAGGGGTCGAGGCTTATAATAAGACCTTTCACAACCATGAAGTGTGCAAATATATATGGGAATATTTCATACTACAAGTATAATTAGTCTGGCCATAAATACTGTTACACTTAAAAATAAAAAAAATATATTACATTTGAATTTCGAATCTGTCATTTTTATACGATTGTTAATTGTGTTTTCTCATTTTGGCGCAAATACATTGTACAATATTAAAATGGAGTGGGGTGATAAAGAGAACCGAATCGCTGTGATTGCATTACATAAAGTAGGTATGGAGCCAAATGCAATTTTTAAAACTCTCCATACACGTGGTATTGTACCGGGCTATTAATAGGTACAATGAGACTTCCTCTGTTTATGACAGAAAAAGATCTGGCCGTCCACATAATGTTCGTACAAAAAACAAAATGACCGTATTTATGCCCAAAGCTCTAAGGAAGCTTCCCAATTAATCGACAGAGTGCAACGTGGACATTATCCGACTTCAGTGATGGTTTGCTGGAGTGTTAGCTATGAAGGAGTGACTGAGCCATATTTTTGTGAAAAAGGTATCAAAACACCCAACAAACATTATGGCTGCAAATAGAGCTTACTTTAGAACCTAAAGTGTTATGAAGGTAGAATAGTAGCTGCAATTATAGATTCAGGCGCCAAAAGAGTGTTAGTAATAAAATATAACGCTTATAGTAACAAAGCAGGTTTATAAGAGCAATATATGGAGGTTAAACGCGTAGAGCAGCGATTATTATCCCTACAATACAGACCAAAGCTTCTGTGTTATAGCTTTGAGCGAATTTTACGACTATAAGATCTATATAAGAAATTAACATTTACTATTAACTTCTAAAGTTCTAAGCAAGCTACCACAAACTCTTTCGGAGCGCTGATAGTTGCACAAAAGGAGCATTTAACGCTACTAGCTCTACAATGGTGTTCATTAAATCTTTTACAACACCAAACTCCTAAAGTGATACAAAACTCCCTTGTATGATTTAGGGCTGAATAGTAGCGATATTTCTCCCTATTATAGAACTTGTAGTGTCAAATATAGCTTCTATATTACTTAAGGTTGAATTATTGAGTTCGTTACCACTTTAGTACCTCTAATTGGTCACGTGACGAACGTAAAATGGCGTCGCAACATAGTTCCTCTCAAAAGCGTTTTAAAACTTGGAAAATTCAAAGTAGAACCGGTGGAAATAGACGGAAAATTTTGAAAGATTATCGTAATATTTTAAACTACAACGTTGCAAATGCAAACTTATCGCCAGATAACCTGAATGAGAATGGAAGTGTCACTACACGCGGTCAAGTGGGGAACTTACTTGAAGATGAAGGTTCCGCATGTAATGGAAGTGATATCGCAACTGCAAGTTTTGATGTTTCTGAAGAGGACCGATGTTATTACTCATTGAGTAGTGATGATGAGGATGATCCGAGTGAATATATTAAGAATCTTCATTTTAGTGAAAAATTGAGGGCATGGTCCATTGAGAAAAATATTACACAAACTGCTATGAAAGATTTGCTGTTAATCTTAAATGACAGATTTGGCATGATTCTACCAAAAGATCCTCGAACTCTTTTACAAACACCAAAAAATATTTTAATAAAATATTTTATGGTATATATGTATTCAAATCACAAATCTTTTTAATTTGGCAAATCAAACGATAAAAAACAATTTAGCACTCGTTCAGCTATGAGATACGTGTACTAGTCATCCGTAGGCTAGGTAGGGTTTTTGGAAAATAACTACGGATCCCCAAATTCATGCGGCCACCATTTTTAGATACCTAATGAAGTTAAGTAAAAACCGTAAAACGTACTAAACGAAAACTTAATACAATGAAGATATTTATTTTTCTAGCGTTCTAATACCAGGGTCCCGACACAAGTCAATAGGCAAAGTTTTGTTACATATTTAGTAAAAAAATGTTTTTCTCCATGTGAAGCAAAACATTTTATTAGATAAATACACAACAAAGAGTGGGCGCTTCAATTATTTGCCAATAATATATACACATATTCACAGTAAACTTACCTTCGCAATGAAAATTCCGCTTCAGCTTCCACTAACAACGATTTAAAATAATACACCCAACTCCGCCATTTATTTTCGTAAACACAAAATGTGTTATGTTTGTTTGATAAATCTTCATTCATTTAACATATTGCAACGTTATAAAATAAAACATACCGCATTAGCCGGCTATGAAAAAAAGTAAATTAGACGCTAAAATTTCTTATTGTAGATCTATACTGCAACTCAAGGTGTTACAATTTACCTTATTGCCACCCTCTAACCGCTCAAACAGTAAGTAAGGTACATCATAGATCTACTATGCCACTTACGGAGTTTATATTCATACATTTGCTCCCTTTATAGCGCTCAAAGCAGCATGTAGCTCTACCATACCGCTTGAGGAGTCACTAGTCACTTAAATACTACTCTTACAGCGCTTTAAGTCTCAGTTAGCGCTACTGAACCTCCACAATTGCTCTACTATAGCTCTTAAATTCATTCTGTAACTCCACTATATCGCCACTGTGGAACCTAAGGCTATAAGAACTTGTGCCCAATCCAGGGGTATAATAGAGTTATAGCTCGCTATAACTCCTATGTGATAGCACTTATTGATGACCTTAGGATCTGTTTAGCTCCTTTATATAGCTGTTATAACTCTTATATTAGCGCTTAATGTTAGTTGGGCATCGGCACAAGTGTATCAACATACCATTCTTGAGAAAGTAGTTAAGCCTCTTAACATCACCATGTTCAATAACTAAGTATGGTCCTTCCAGCAAGTCCCGGCGCCGGGTTATAAAGCTCGGTCCACGCAGTCTTGGTTGGAAGGGAACGTTTCGGACTTCATCAGAGCTGAAGACTGGCCATCGTCTCGTCCCGATCTTAATCCACTGATTATGATTTATGGCCAGTTTTAGAGAGTATAGCTTGCTCTAAACGCCATGATAATTTGGAGTCCCTAAAAGAATCTATACGATCGGCAGTGAAGAATTTTCCCATGGTGAGAGAAATTTTGCGAGTTTCTATTGATAACTGACCTCAACATTTAAAGGACTGTATTGCAGACAATGGAGACCACTTCGAATAATCTTTTTATAATTTTAGTTGTTGTATATTTATGTATTTAACTAACACACTATCAAAGTAATAAATTTCATATTTTATTTATTATATTTGCAGTTATTTTTTTTTTTATTACAAGATTTATGGCAAGACTAGGTCGTTTGTGGCATGTTCGACCGAATTCTAGAAAACGACTGTATCACATTGTACTAAAACTGGACTATCATCACTGATACGACTACTGTAACTAACCTCACCGCGTATCGTCATAGGATGCTTGTAAATGATGAGAAAGATAAACAAATAAAACATCATGATTTGGCTCACGAGGTTGTCGACATGTGGAAAGTGGATGGTCGTGTCGGTCAATAGGTTTATTAATACCTAAGAGCGTCTACAACCACGCATTCGACGAAAAGCCATGACACACTTTCCGGGAGACCTGCCTTCTGCATCAATCCCTCGATCTATCCGCCCAACGCCAGCCTTCTTATTTTTCCCTAAGGTGGTGCTTTATTACGCCAAAATGTGTGTGCTTTTGCTTGTTTGCTTATGGTGCTGAGTTTAGTTTTTTTTCTTTGCCAACAGCCTAATCGCGCAAGTAAAATTATTGATTTAGTGCCGAATGAACATGCACCTTCCGATGCTAGCGAAATATCAGATTTCGAAACTGAATTACTTGATGCACGTACTAATTCTTCCACCCCGCTATCTACTCTCGCACCATCAATTGCATCTTCCCTTGCTAACCTAACAATAGATACATCCGATGAAGAATTGAACTCTGAAGATGCTAATATTATACCAGATTCTATCGTGCGTGAAATGGGCAACTCCATTTATGAAAATGTTTCATCCCTATCTGCTATTCCTTCATTGCCTGCAACGCCTATAACCCCTACAAGATCTAGGAAACCACCCACAGTCAAAGCCAAAATACGAAAAAACGCCAATAAATTTCAGCTGACTTACTAGTGGAGAGTAGCTTAATTCCGTCACCAAGCGACAATAGAAAAGATGATGGTGGATGATGATTACATATACCTGCCAAAAGATGATTTACCTTGGAATTTCTTTCACCTTTTTTTTTCAAGATATTCTTACTAGTATTATAGAGCAAACCAACTCACATTCAATTCAACAAACCGGCAAGTCAATTCAACTAACCGACGAAGAATTTAGAGACTTTTTAACTATCCATGTTCTTACTCTTAGGGGTATTGTTTTAATGCCTTCTTATTTTGATTATTCACGTCTCCCGCGTATCCTCCGGGCAATCAGAAACAGAATGTAGCCTACTTAGAGTTCATTAATAGTAATTAATAACTAAAAAATAGTCATGGATATTCAGGTACAGACACAAATGTATGTGACTGGTACCACAATGTGTGATCTTTTTATCTATTCACAAGCCATAAATGGTGGCGTATCTGTACACGTTCACCGTGATTATGATTTTGATTATATTATAAAGTGTATTATTTTATGTTAGACTGCCTCGTTGGCCGAGTGGTTGCAAGTGCGACTGCCGGGCAAGGGGTCTCGGGTTCGATTCCCGGGTCGGGCGAAGTATTACTGGGCTTTTTTCGGTTTTTCGAAAATTTCTCAGTGGTAGCACGGAGTCTGGAAATGTGCCCGGTATATGGCAATAGGCTCACCACCTATTACATGGGACTTACAAAATAAATTGTGAAAAGTGGGTGTGTATTGTACAGTGGCATTATGTGCCATAATGTGCACCTCTGCCTACCCCTTCGGGGATTAACGGCGTGACGATATGTATGTATGTATGTATGGCAATGTTTATACATATGTTTAGGTTGTCTGCACTGCAAATTTATTATGTTCCAATGTTGGTCACACTGATGTGTTCTGTTTTTAATTTATTCGTTTGTTATTTGTTTTACATCGATATGTTCTGTTCTGGAAAAATGTCAAATGTGTGCTATGTAACTCAGATGAGAAAGATATTAATAAAGTAAAGTTCCACTAGATCTGCCTATCTTTGTCTCTAAAACAACAGGTTATGGGCCCAGTCCATAAATCTGTTTGTTTTTAGATTGGCGTTGGCGAAATATTGGCGAGAAGGAAAGTAAGGGTATCTCGCAGCGGCGTGGTGCACGACCGCATGCTTGGGACATCGTCGAGAGGAAAATACTTGTTCGGTGAGAAGTGAATGGATTAATACAATAATAGATAACGTTTGTTCCGGAACTGAAAACGAACCTTTTCTCAGTAAATCGTGCTACAGATAGAGGTTATGTCATCCTGACAGATGACAGTTCGTGCAAATTTTATAAATCAATCAAACTTTGTGCGGTGGCGAAAAGAATTGGAAGCTCATATTATTTGGATTTACGCTATGTGAGTAATTGTGACATCGCGAGTACTGCGAAATTAGTTCCGAACGATCTGAATGAGTGGCACAGAAGATTGGCACATCAGAACCTTTACCTACGTAAAAGATATCTTACGGTCTTCCGTATTTAACCTCTATGTTGTTCTTACAACATAGAGGTTAAACAAACATCCAAGCCAGTGTGTGAGAGTTGTTTGGTTGGAAAAATACATGGATTAGCGTTCAGCAACAGTGAATTCAAGAGTACTAAGACATGTGAGCTAATCCATGCTGATACCTGGGGTACTACGTCCGAACGGCCCAAATCGAATGGCCCATGGGCCGTTCGGACGTAAACAAAAATCAGCTACGTCCGAATGGCCCACTCAAGGAAAAAAAGAAGGAAAACAAATGAGTAGTTAAAATAAATGAAAAATTATTAGAAAGTACATTCGCAAACATTATATTAACATAAAAAAAAAATATTATTAATATTTTTAATATATTGATATATATATTTATGTATATATTTTTTTTAATTATATTATTAATATTTACGACATAAAATATATAATTACTATATACTGATGTATACAATGTGATAGGGGCGAGACTTCTAACCCGTTAAGGCTGAGTTCTACACCTAATTTTATCGACAAAAGTCGGGGGTCGAAGTGGTCGAATCCCCTCCCCCTAAAAGTTATGGCTATTTTAATATTTTTTTTACTTTTTTTGATATCAAAGGTTGTATGCGTCGTAGAAACAAAAAAAAAACGACAAACGGTACCTAATAACCTTGGCTAACTAATTCATTACTTTTTTCATATGTTTGATAATGTTTTGGTGAGAAAAAAAATCGTTTGTGAATTATTTTTACCGAAAAAATCACTATTTTTCAATATTTTCAATTAGGGGTTCACATTGTATATACTTAATTTAGTGCCTGTCGATGTTGATAAAAACTTCTTTTTCTTTCAACCTTTTCAATAATTTTACCGATTTTGTAACTTTTTAAATCTGATTTCATTTACACTCTGAAAAACAAAACAAACGTCACGTCAGACGTCGTTCCAAGGTCCTCCTTTGTACCCGACACGGGCTTGAATTTAATTTTTTTTTACTTTAAATAATTAAATAAATAATGGATTACGTGCAGCCTTGTACAAGTGGGGGTATATCGAGGAAAGGTGCTCGACTTCTACGGAGAGGTGGCTATGAGTACAATTGGAAAAGGCTGAACAAAGACGGAACAGAAGTTTGGCGTTGTGCAAAAAGAAATACGTGCAGCGCTTCTATTAAAACGAAAAGTAACCCTTTTAAAGTTATACGTGAAACAGCACACAAGCATGGACCTGAAAAGTTAGAAACAACGGACAAATAAGAACAAATGGAAAAATGTAAAAACGCTGTTTGCCACGATTTATCTATTCCGGTTCCTAAAGTATTTAATGAACATATGCAAATACTTGCTAAAAAAGGAGTTCAAAATTTACCAAAGTTTGAAAATGTAAGCAAAAATCTGTACCAAAAGCGAAATAGCTCAATTGGCGCTAAGAAACTTTGCTTTAGAAAAGGAGCTGACGTTATTATCCCTCAAAAATATTTGTTTATGTTATTTGCTGATTACACTAGGCAACACTCAAAATTTCCCGGGGAAAATTCATACCGTATTTTATTGATAATCATACACCTAATACCAGAAAAATAATAATTTATTTCAGTCACGTATAGGAATGGAGATTTTAACATTTTTGTAAAAAATCACTTTTTTTATTAGTTTTGGAGGGTAGCTCTAAATTCTTCTTAGTAACGATCACAATAATATTTTGTAGTGTCAGTATACATTGATTTCTTTCGCCATGTTCGCTTTTGTGTTAACTCTCCGGATTTATTTTGTTTTATTTTCACCGAAGAGTAAAAAAAAAACCATAACGCCGTTAAGTAATTACGAAGTGTTATCGTGCATATTTTGGTTTAGACGTTCGCAACCAAGATAAATATTGGGTGCCACACATGTGTTGCTTCTCATGCCACAAGAATTTGACAAACTGGTTTAATGGAAAACCAACAAAGATGCCTTTTGGTCAACCTATGATTTGGCGAGAACCTAAGGATCATGTAAGTGACTGTTATTTTTGTCTCACAGATGTCAAAGGATTTTCTAAGAAATCTAAGCACACAGTTAAGTACGCAGAGGTGTCTTCCGTAACAAAACCAATACCACATTCAGAAGATCTTCCAGTACCTAACCCACCAAGTCACGTTGAATCCTCAAGTAACACTTCTAGTTCTGATGATGAATGTGAAGACTTTCAAGTGGCAAGTACATCTAAAGCACCACATTTGATCAGCCAATCTGAGCTTGACGATCTTTTTAGAGACTTACCTAAGGAAAAATCTGAAATATATGGTTCAAGATTAAAGCAATGGATTTGTTCAAGTCACGGAATTTTTTTTGGGAAATAAACGATCGCCTCAATATGAAAGCCTTATAAACCAATTGTTACATGCTTATAAACAACTGGGGTTCAATATGTCATTAAAAATACATTTTCTGCATTCGCACCTTAATTTTTTTAAAGAAAATCTAGGCGCAGTGAGTGATGAGCACGGTGAGCGCTTTCACCAAGAAATTGCCTCAATGGAAAAGCGTTATCAGGGAAAATGGACCACTGCAATGCTTGCAGACTACTGCTGGTTTTTAATTAGAGAGACACCAACCTCTTCTTATAACAGGCAGGCCAAAAGAACAAAAACTAGTTTATTTTTCAAGTCTAAATAATATTTTACTTTAAAATAATAACAAAAAATTGTTAAAACTAAAAATAAATTTCTCTTAAAAGCTATACGTGACTGAGATGTTTTATTTACTGTTCTAAGTTCTCTACAGGGTGACTTTGAATTCGACGTATTGCTCTCGGGAGGTGATAGTACAACTAATTTCCTACAAAATTAGCCCTGAGGTCCTTGGGCGGAAAGTGGCTAGTTTCTGAGATATTCAACATTTTTGGGTTTGGTAAAAAAATCCCGAATTGATTACAAAAACATCAATAAATAAAAAAATACTGGTTAGATTTTAGTAGTTTTAGTTTTAATCAGTTGCAAATACATCAATTATCATTTATAAATACTAATAATGGCACAAATATCAATCGTTTTAAAATAGCAAGTAATTTCCTATCAAATTTTGTTTTGTGTCACTAATTTGGTCGATAGAAAACTGGATTTATTTCAAAAAAAATATATGACACTAAGCGTACAAACTATTAGAAAAACTTCCTTGGTTTATTAGCTACCCAGAAACATAAAATTATTGACAACATTTTAAAAAATAAATGAATTAATTGATGATAAGTCGAGTGAAAAGAGAAAAGGGCAATTTCAAAAACATCTTTTTTTGCAACAATTTGTTCAAAATAACCTTCCCTACGACGAATACATGCCCGAACACGCTTTCTTATCTCTATGGCGGTCACTCTTGGACTGAATATGCGTCTAATTTCGTCATTATCTTCAAATATGTTTTGGAGAAGAATTTCGATACACGGCATATTCCGTCTGTATAAACAAGGGACTTCGTGTAAAAATCAACCGGCGTTAGGTTCTGGTCATTGTGCATGCCATGTAGTCATGTAGTAGGACCGCCCTGTCAATCCAACACCTGAAAACCGATGGTTCCAACAACTGCCGCACAGTAGTTCGATAGTACACTAAACCATCGTCGTGTTCGAATAAACTCATAATCTTGTTTCTAAATTCATATTTAAAACAATGATCCTAGCTCATTCCGTAAAAATTAATTTTAATTCTCACCATTTAAATTATTGGTAATAATTTAATTGGTAAAAATTAAAATTGTTAGTAATAATTTAAATGGTGAGAATTAAAATTAATAATAATCCAAACATTTGAATCAAAACCGTATGTGGACCTGTTGGTTTTGCTTTTTTAGATTTCGTTGACTTTTTTGGGGCTAATAATGGATATTGTAATAGTTTGATAAGAGCACTATCGATCTACTGTGCGGCAATGGTAGATGTAGGGCGGTCCCACTACATGACTACAGACTATACAGTGACCAGAACCTAACGCCGGTTGATTTTTACATAAAGTCCCTTGTTTATACAGACGGAATAGGCCGTGTATCGAAATTCTTCTCCAAAACGTATTTGAAGATAATGACGAAATTAAACGCATATTCAGTCCAAAAGTGACCGCCATAGAGATAAGAAAGCGTGTTCGGGCATGTATTCGTCGTAGGGAAGGTTATTTTGAACAAATTGTTGCAAAAAAGATGTTTTTGAAATTGCCCTTTTCTCTTTTCACTCGACTTATCATCAATTAATTAATTTATTTTTGAGAATGTTATAAATAATTTTATGTTTCTGGGTAGCTTATAAACCAAGGAAGTTTTTCTAATAGTTTGTACGCTTAGTGTCATATATTTTTTTTGAAATAAATCCAGTTTCCTATCGACCAAATTAGTGACACAAAACAAAATTTGATAGGAAATTACTTGCTATTTTAAAACGATTGATATTTGTGCCATTATTAGTATTTATAAATGATAATTGATGTATTTGCAACTGATTAAAACTAAAACTACTAAAATCCAACCAGTATTTTTTTATTTATTGATGTTTTTGTAATCAATTCGGGATTTTTTTACCAAACCCAAAAATGTTGAATATCTCAGAAACTAGCCACTTTCCGCCCAAGGACCTCAGGGCTAATTTTGTAGGAAATTAGTTGTACTATCACCTCCCGAGAGCAATACGTCGAATTCAAAGTCACCCTGTATACCATGGCCTTTCCGAATCACACAATCAGATCTCTGGAAAAAAAAAATATTTTTTTTGTTGCCTAGTGTTATCAATACAGACAAAAGAGAATATTAATATTTGGACATAAGGATTTACTTGTTTACTTGAGGCAGTCAAGAAGTTATTTCTTTGATGGGACATTTAAGATCTGCCCAAATGGATTTTATCAAGTTTTTACAATTCATGCAGATATCGGAAGCACCGAAGAATTTGTTAATGTAATTCCAATTCTGTATGCTCTACTACCTGATAAGAAGCTTGACACATATCAGGTGCTATTTCAATTAATAAAAAGTCGCGAGCCAGAATGGAATCCAACTCATGCCATAATGGATTTTGAAATAGCTACCATAGTAGCATTACAAAATAATTTTCCAAATGTAAAAATAACAGGGTGCAATTTTCATTTCAACCAATGTTTGTGGCGTGCAGCAAAAAAATTTGACTTACATAAGACACAATCAGGCAAGACACACGTAAAATTAATTCGTTTATAGTAGTCTGATTTTTCCAATTCCTTTCTAAAGTTTCAGGCTTCCTTTTTGAAATTTGTATACCATTAGGTTTCCTTATCTGATTTAAATAATATTTGATATCATTATGCAACCCTTGTAAAAGTTGACCAATATTTGGTTTGACTTTTATATATTTTCTAATTCTATTGTTCCATGACTCTACAATGTTATTTGTTTTATGGTATTCATTATGTACACTAGATATTTGAATTCACATTATCTTCTAGCCATGTGTAAGTAATCGTTGAATTTTCTATAATTATCTATGCTCGGACTCTCTGCCATTATATAAAGCCAACCATCGTCAACGAATTGTGGCGGTATGTGGGATAATTCCAATTGTACTCATAGCCACCTCTCCGTAGAAGTCGAGCACCTTTCCTCGATATAAGGAATTTAATTTAATTTAATTTAATTTGAAGGCAATTTAATTTAAGTTAATTGTAAAGTTTAAATTGTTATTATATTATATAGATATTTTAATATTTTGTTGTTTTACTCTTTAAAATAAGACAAGTTAAGTCAAGTTATATGTATCTAATGTAACATATATTATAACATTATATTATAACATTGCACTGCCTCGTTGGTCGAGTGGTTGCAAATGCGACTGCCGAACAAGGGGTCTCGGGTTCGATTCCCGGGTCGGGCAAAGTATTGCTGGGCTTTTTTCGGATTTTCGAAAAATTTCTCAGTAGTAGCACGGAGTCTGGAATTGTGTCCAGGATATGGCAATAGGCTCACCCCCTATTACATGGGACTTATAACAAAAATGGTGAAAAGTGGGTGTACATTGTATAGCGGCATTACGTGTCGTAATGTGCACCTCTGCCTACCCCTTCGGGGATAAAAGGCGTGAAGTTGTGTGTGTTGGTGTGATATAACATTGCAGTATTTCTATGTTTTTTACGAAATACTTTTGAATAGTTTTGGTTGTGTTATGGTTTTAAGCAAGGAGCGTGTGTGACGCAATGATATTTATTTATTTTATTTATTACTCTTTATGCACATGAATGTGTACAAGGTGGGCTTAATGCCGTAGGCATTTTCTACCAGCCAAACCTTTAGGTGATGCAGTGAAAAACCAGTGGTAGGTGCATGGAGCAAGTAAATACAGAAAAGCTCAGGTGGAAAAATAGAATATACTTACTTACACAAATATGTACCAATATATATATATATATATATATATTTAAATAACATGGAAAAATAATAAACCTACATAATAACAATACATATACTATTTACATATAATATATACATACTAATTATAGTGATGATCATGATGAAGACTCTGACAACCTCTTCAGAAGAAGCTCCCGAACTCTCTGCTTGAACATCAAGCGAGTAGACAGCATCCTGACATCGGTGGGGAGCGCGTTCCACAGCAAGATGGATTGGATAAAAAAAGAAGAATGAAGGAATTTAGTGTGATGTGTAGGACATTGAAGGAGACGGTTATTGGAAGAGCGTAGATATTTGCTGTGGTTGGCGCAAGTGTACTGAAAAAGAGAGGAAAGATAGCTAGGCGAAGAAGCTGAGTTGAGGAAGGAGAAAAGTGTGGTAAGCGCCCTTTGCTCCCTGCGCTGGCGTATGGGCAGCCACTTTAATTGCATCCGATGTGCAGAAACGTGATCATATTTACGCAGGTTGAAAACGAATCGAATGCAGTTATTCAGAAGTCGGTCGAGTTTATTGAGGAGATCTGCATTCAGGTCGTAATAACAAACATCCGCATAATCTATAATAGGGAACAATAAGGCCTGCACTAGCATTGACTTGGTGGTAGACGGAAGCAAGTTCTTAACGCGATAAAGAGACCGCAGTGATCCGGTGACTGTTTTGCACACATTTGTGACTTGTGCCTGCCAGTTCAAATTGCTGTCAATGAGTAAGCCGAGATCTTTGACGTCACTACCGAACGGCACGATCGCACCGTCGAAGACAACAGGCGGTAGCGATGTATTGTCTACCTTTCCCAGAGACCGAGAGCTTCCGATGATGATCGCCTGGCATTTATTGGGGTTCACCGCGATCCCAAAACGTGCCGACCAGCTGCTGATGGCAGACAAGTCAGCATTAATTTTAGTGATGGCGCTCGGTAAGTCGTCAAAGTCGGCCTGCCTGCAAGTCGTCGGCATACAGATGGTACGAACACTGAAGTTCTGAGGTGATTAGATTAATAAATATGGAAAATAAGAGAGGTGAAAGTATGCCGCCTTGAGGAACGCCAGCTTTTAATTCGCGCCAATTTGATGTTGAGTCACCATGTTTGACCGACTGCTGACGCTCCTGAAGATAAGAAGAAAACCATTCCAGTGAATCGCCAGAGACCGTAAGGTGGGATAGGATACCTAAAAGGATGTCGTGACTGACCATATTGAAGGCATTCGAGAAGTCAACCAAAACCAGGACTGTGGCTCTGGTATTCTCGAAGCCGGTTCTAATACCGCCAGTCACTTTAAGGAGGGCTGAAGTAGTGCTGTGGCCTGGTCTGAAGCCAGATTGTAATGGACTAATTAGTCCATTTCTGTATATGAAACTCGAAAGTTGTTTATGTACGCAGGCCTCGAGCACCTTGGACAGGAAAGGAAGTATGGATATTGGTCGGAATTGGGAAGGAAGAGTGGGAGTAGAGACCTTTGGTAGCGGACGGACAAAAGCTCTACGCCAAAGGGACGGGAAGGTTCCGGAATAAAGGGAGAAGTTAATAACATGGGTTATATATGATATTATATATAATCTGAGGATATATATACATATTATATATTATCTGAATCTGAATATTATTTCTTTACAATAAGTATGACGTCTCTATTAGTAAAACCTCATTGGTGTGGAGTGTCGAAGATCTGACACGTTTGGCTCTCCCGGACCCTGAACAGTCGCTACAGTCAAAGACAAGTTTTTACATTTAATATCCTGCACTTAGAAGCAGTACTAACGTTTTAAAAACTAAAAAAGGGACAGGAGGATATATAAATAAAACACCAATATTTGTATAAAATATGTATTATTCATCTTCAATAATTAGGAGAATGTCATCTAAGAATTTGGTAGGGGGTCGGGGAACGTATATTTTCTTCGTATCTTTCCCAACTGAGATACCATATTAGGTATACAGGCTGAGATGCACGCCACTGACGAATAACTGATAATTCCAAGACTCTTCTGCCAATAGAGTTACTGCGACCAGTCGCTATCGTACAATTTACACAGCGATCCATGTCGTCAATATCCAATTGATAGGCTTAAACAGTTGTCCAAAATAGAGAGTCAGGTAATTTAGAGATGCAAGATCCGTCAAAAGTCCTTTATAAAGCCGAGGTCGTTGGATTAAACAATAAAACATGGAAAAAAATACGTGCGCACTCAGAACGAAACACAACGAACGAGTGTCATCTGTCAATCGGTATATGACTGATATCAGACAGGAGTGTTGTAAGAAGTTTAAATCACAGAGTACGTTATACATAAATGATTAAATAATCATTAATGTTTTATAACTTAATTTAAGTTTTCTCGCTTCCCAGATAGAAACAAGGTACCATATTTTGTGATTTCCTTTAGAAAAATATGACGGTTTTTTTAATATACATTTCAACTAGTTAACTGCTGGGCCCAAAAGTCCCCTTCTCCTTTTTCTTGTATTCTTGTTTTAGGGTTTTTTCATTTTCGTGTTATAAAGAAACGCAGTCGGGTTTTTTTTTTAAATTACCTTTTATATTTTATTTTCTTTTAGTTTTATTATTTATTATATTTTGATATATCTAGTGTCACTCTCACTCCCACAGTAAATACGAATCAAACGACCCCCAACAAGCTGAAATCCATCGAGTCGTTCAAGCTAGAGAGTGGGCAATATTCGAATTTGGCGCCAAAAATCCGCCATTTTGATTTTTTATTATCTTTATATATCCAGTGTCACTCTCACAGTAAATACGAATCTAACGACAACTCTCAAGTCAAAATCCATCAAGCCGTTTAGGCTGCAGAGCGTGCCAAACAATTATACATACATACATACATACATACATACCCTCCTTCTGGCGCAGTCGGGTAAATACTACCAAAATACACCGACCGTACCCAAATATACATTGCACCCGAATGTACATTATGTAGTTACTCATTTGTTTTCCTTCTTTTTTTCCTTGAGTGGGCCATTCGGACGTAGCTGATTTTTGTTTACGTCCGAACGGCCCATGGGCCATTCGATTTGGGCCGTTCGGACGTAGTACCCATACCTGTGGTCCCACGGAAGAAATGTCAGTTGGTGGGTCAAGGTACTTTGTCGTGTTAAAAGATGATTATTCCAGCTACAGAAGTGTGTATTTTGTGAAAACAAAAGACCAGTACCTCTACGACGAGTTGACGTAGTTTTGACATCTTACTCTACTACAGTAGTAAATGTGACAATGCAACTACAATAGATGGCTTCAATGTTCGTACCATGAGATGTTATGATGTCAACCCTCGCTATAGTTGAATCTATATCGTTCGTAGTATCGTTCACTATATTTCCAACTTCAACTATCGTAGTTCTAACTCTTTTTATTCACATCACTTAGAAAGAGAGAAAAGACTGTTTATGTTTCAAATCTAAATGGTGATATTACCAACAAAAAAATATAATACATCGGTTACACATTATTTGGTATTATTGTGAGCATTTTCAATTTATTAGTATTTCTTTGACATTGATTGTCAGCCGGACATTTTTGTAGCATGTTTGTTTCCGTGACATACCGGCATTGCGAATACATTTATTATTACTTAAATTGTTTAAAAAAATGCCTAAGACAAGTGCAACCCAATTCGAGATGATGGTAGATTTTATGGAAAGGTATGTGTTTCATGAGATAATAATATTTCATACGTTTTATTTACTTAATTTAATAATAATTATCAAAAAAGCTTGTTTTTTTGCGCCAGAAAATGCTTGAGCCTTTTTTACCAAAAGAACGTTGTGATATAACACTTAGCTTCCTCTTAGATGAGGAATGCAAAAGAAGGAAGTGGTTAGGTTGATTAATATGTATTTCTGGTAAGTATAGTTGTGTACAACATATGATTTTGTTTATACAGAAATGGAGAACTTAGCAAACCCACAGAAGGGCCGAGTGGGAGACTAAATAATTTGAAGACTTGGTCTGAACTGGCAAATGTTTTAAATGCCGATGCTGCAGGAGATACCAAATCTACTGACAAATGGAGAAAGGTTTGTGAGTCAAGGGTTTAAAACATAAGTCCATACATACTAGCTCGAATATTCAATTGAAATACAACTTATGATAAAATATTTTTTGAAGGTGTGGAGTGATTTGAAAAATAATACAAAAAGGAAGGCAGCTCGAATTTATAGAGCTGCAAGTGAAACTGGTGGTGGGCCAGCTACAAAATTAAAACTGAGCGAGCTTGAGGAACGAGTTCTCAATCTTGTCGGGACTCAGTCAGCAACCGGAATTACGGAGGTGTTGGAAATTGGCTTAAACCAGGTTAGGGTTGGTTGTGGTAGTTAATATTGGTTCTTTCTGGACATGGTTGCTTTGGAAATTACTTGCCATATAGGTCGGAAGCAGACGTCGACGTGTCATCATTGCAATGACGGCTTGGAGGATACGACACTACGACGCAGCATACGCTCGTTGAGTGTACTGCATGGGTTGCGCCATGAAGTCATTACAGTGCTCAGCGGGAATGATCTCTCACTGTTGACTGTCGTGCAAGCCATGGTTATGTTTACGTATGCGGTAAATCTGCAAGGGCAACCCGCGTCACAGCCACAGGCAGAGGATGAACACCGCGGTGGTTAAACGTGAAGTTTAATGGATACTGATAAACCATTCTAATAAAGTTTTTGATTCTATTTAAAATAAAACTCATTGTTTTTATAGGAAATCGTCTCAGAAGAAATTGGGCCAGCTACATCACCACCACCAGCTACCCAACACGCATTAGAAGCTTGTAAGTTCAAATAAAATAGTAGGTATTTAACATAACATACATGACACAAGTAGGTAGGTACTTACTGGGCAGGAATAATATTACTAATTGATCGACCTGCGTGTCTAGCCCTTTTGTTGTTTTTAAAGAAGAGGCTATAATATGTTGTAACTAATTTTTGTAAACAGCATTTAATACATAAATTAATAATGGTTGTGACTTTATTAATTTTCAGCATTTCAGTGGAATACACAACCTATAGAATGTGGTGATGTAGCACTTGAGCCTGCCATCTTAACTGTGCCTCAGCCAAAAGCCAGCCCGCCTCCATCAAACCCACCGTCTGTACGGGTTTCTCCCAGACGACGTGCCAGACAACAAGTGAGCTCACCTACATCGCATCCACTGGCAGGGTCAGTACGGGATACTCCCAGACGGCGTCGGCGAGTAGTACGTGTTGCTACTTCCCCTATCCGTAATGCTCGCCAGCCAACTCAGTCAGAAATATCTCGCCAAATATTTCTGAACTGTGATCGTTAGTGGCGCGCCTTAATAGAGGACAGGGAACGCGAGCATTTACGGATAAGGGAAATGGAACTGCAACAGCAAGCTCGATGGCAAGAGCTATTTCAGCAACTGCTCGAAACAATTAGGGTAAACTCGTTAGAGATGGCCATTGGCCATAGTTTTATTTAAACATAATAAAAAATAGAAAAAGTGTTGCTTCAATCAGTCTTTTATTCTTATCATAATTAACAGTAATTAGTCTTGTAAAAATCCACGACAAATATTTTTTTATAATTCAAAAACATATTAAAAAGTTATTTCTAAAAAAAATAGAATTGGCCATCTCTCCCGGGGCTTCAGGGTGAGTTGGCCGTAGCTATACGGGATAGATGGCCAGTACTTGACTTCCCTTTTCCCTTTCCCTTGCCCTGAAATTCGGCTTGTTTAGCTTCAGGAAGAAGCGTCCGGTGTTTTAGAAATTAAGGGATAGGCTTCTATATATTTAGTTAGTTCGCATTGTAGCGTTAAAGCATAAGAGTAATTATTATTATCAACTTCAAATGGACCCACTAGATCTAAATATATCTTTTCGAAAGCTGTGTTAGCTGTCGTTGCTATTTTTAATGGCTCTTTTATGGGTAACGAATATTTTTGACGCTGACATTTGTCACAACGCCTAACAAAGTTCTTAACATCATTATCTAACCCTGGCCAATAATAGTACCTTTTAATGTTATTGACCATCCTTCTCATACCTGCATGGACACTGCTAGGTAGGAGATGGAAGTCGTTTAATATGACTTTTCTGTCATCTTCATTATAAATTGTCTTCACATTATTTATTATATGTATAGGTGGACCGGTCCTATCTTTCATAGATTTTATCTCTTCTACTAGTTTTTTAATAAATTGCTTATTATCATCCTTTTTTATTATACATATTTCATTGACATTTATTATTTTACAAAAATCGTCTAACTCTCTCACAAAGTCGCCTCGCGTCATTCGTGAGTCAGAGGTTAGGTATTTAATATAAATTATCTTTTTCTTTTCAACATAACAAAACGTTTTATTTTCTTTACAAATAGCTCTTAATTTCCTCAATTTATTCAATTCTTCCTTATTAATCATACGTAATTCTACTGATTCTGCCGGTTTGACATGATTACTTACGATCTTAGGCTGATCAGACCTTAAATTAGTATGTACCATGTCCAACGAGGAGGAATCAGGTTTATTCATTTTTCGCGATTGACCACGTGTCATGACATCAACGATGTTCTCATTCAATTCTTTCGAACTTAAGCAGATTCTAGATAATGCATCTGCAGCTGCGTTATCTGAACCTCTTACATATTCTACAGTACTCCCAACGGATCTTGTCAGGTCTGAACTACGTGCAGAAGGCTGCGTAATAAATCTTTTTTAGAACCAAATGGTGGCATGAGGCGAGGTGCGGGGGGCGACGATCTAGGCTAGAGATTGACCATTTCTAAATACAATTGACCCTTTATCGATCAAATATCGCAATCGATATTTTATATGATATACACTCGGCGTCACAAAAATCGCACCTCTTCGAAAATAAATTTAAAACATGTCCCGCCAATCACGAATGCATTAAACCTTATGAATATTGGTATCAATTGAAAGCATATTTAACGACCTTTCAATTAACAACAATTAGAATTCCTAAACACCACAGATCTCATCAGCACGTAACGTTAAAAAAATGTTGTCAAAATACTCATTATTTATTATTATGTAAGTGTTAATAGTATAAGCGCTGGCAACGTTTTTGAGTGAGCATTTCAAGAAGGCCAGTTTTTAGATATAGTATGTCTCTCAGTCTCCCAGACATCATACGGGCTATCTGGCACCTGGTAGTGGTTGCGTTCACCAGTGCGCATCGCATTTGTACAGGTAAAATTTCAATTTTTCAAACCATTTTAAGAAGTTATTTTTATTATTATTATGTATGTTCTTTACATATCTCGGGACCACAGGGTCCCGGACCTTTGGAAGGCGTACGAGGGGCCGAAGCCAACTCGCAGAGGCCCGTTGAACAATTTTAATCTATATGTGATGGGACATCAGCCGGCGATTATCCCTGTATGCACTATGGAAGTATACCAAAGGACAATCCCCGGCTGATGCAGGACTATTGTGCAATATGGAGGAAAATGATTGGGTTATGGGTGTGGGTGGCTAATGGACTGGTAAATATGGTAACTATGGACTACTATGGCCCCTGCCCCTGACCAATATTAAAAAATACGGATAAACAGGCAGGGGGTGACTCGCAAACTCAATAGTGGGCCCCCTGAAACGGCCGCTAGCATGTAGCGACAAGGGAAGCAACATCCGTTGAGCTGCTTGAGAAAGGGGGGGCATCTCACGGCTATCAGAGCAATCCCGGAAGTACGGTCAAGACCCCTACCAGCATCTTATTGGGATACATCCTTCCCCCAAGTGGAGTTGAAGGCAACTCCACTCTTGCGATCTCCACTCAAACCAGCCGGTTAAGGCAAGAAAGAGGCAGGAGAGGCCACTCCGGATAGTCACGAGTACTAACCGGAGTTAAAAAATAGGGCCTCTCCAGGGAGTCAGGCCCGTGGGGTCGCCACTGCCCAACAGCTCGCCACAAGCTGCCTTGCGGACCATAAGAAGTTATTTTTTATTATTATTATTTTTATTGAACTTATAGTAACATGAATCTCTTATTGCCAGGCATTTTTCATGTTGTTTAAGGTCTGCCAGGCGCCAATTTTGAATTAAAAAAAAAATAATTTTTCAAATCATTTTAGTATGGCTGAAATTTTAGTATGATGTTATTTAAGTAAGAAAAGACCCAAAATTAATTTGCCAAGCAGTTATTCGGTTGTTAACCTTCAGCCAGACCGATCTAAAACTGAAAAATGATGTAGTATCATTTCGCTTGGTCTAGAAATATTTGTCGAACGAATTACAGAGAAAGGGATTAAACAACCGGCCAAGTGCGAGTCGGACTCGCCCATGAAGGGTTCCGTAGCAGCAAGTAGACGACTAAATAAAAAAGTTATAAAATAACTTGGTTTTGTTATAAAATAACGTGTTTTTATGAACGACAAAGTTATATTTGTGGTTTTGGAAAATGTTTTATTTCTTAAAAACTAATAATGGTATCTCGTTCAAAGCAATTTTAGTTGAAACATTTTATTGAAATGTATAGCATATATTTTTTTTAATTTCCTCACTCTCTTATTTTAAAAGTTAGAGGGGGGGTACACTCATTTTTCCACTTTGGAAGCGTCTAACTTTCAAACGATTGATTTTGACGAAAAATGGCTTTAGAAACCTTAATGTCTTTTTTAAAGACCTATCCATAGACATCCATCACGGATATGTTAGCTGAAAAATTTTTTTTTTAAACAAGTTCCATGTATGGAGTGGCCCCCTTAAATTTTTAAATTTATTAATTTTTATTCAAAATTCGAATAGCGGTTACCGAAACACATCAACCTACAAAAATTCAACTTTGTAGGCCCAACAGTTTCGGAAATAAATGGCTGTGACATACGGACGGACGGACAGACAGACGGACAGACAGACAGACATGACGAATCTATAAGGGTTCCGTTTTTTGCCATTTGGCTACGGAACCCTAAAACTATCAAATTAATTCGATAGTTTTTAGGGTTCCGTAGCACTCTTGAAAGTTGCTGCAATTTAAAAATTATGCCTTAGTATTTTAACTGTATCACATTCGTACTATGTTAAATCATTCGAAAGTGTAGTTAATTAAATTAAAACCAACCGGAATGTTCTAGTCTTTAAATAAAATCTAATGAAATGAAAAATAAAGTAAAGTGTTATGCGTATAATGTAAAGCCATAGTAGTGTT
Organism: Spodoptera frugiperda; assembly: GCF_023101765.2. NCBI lineage: Eukaryota > Metazoa > Arthropoda > Insecta > Lepidoptera > Noctuidae > Spodoptera > Spodoptera frugiperda. The sequence goes on from NC_064236.1 coordinate 16,345,599, forward strand.
TAGTGATGGGATGTACTGCTACGATGGATGGGTAGTCGATGTTTTTTTAGAATAAAAAACGTCGTTCAATTATCACTCTTAAAAAACCTTTAATTATGTGGGTAAATCTACTGTAGACGCGGCTCTCTCTGCCCGAACCACAGTGACTTTATCTGAGCACAAATATGTAGTAGACATTTCCGGCGCCTTTGATAATGCGTGGTGTTACTTAATCTGAAAGATCGTGGTTGCTTTAGTAACATATACAAACTAATATATACTTATATTCTTCACGGTTCTGTAAAACTGAAACTTTGAAACACCTCAGGGCGATGACGATGATGACTTGAATATTTAAATCCAGAATTGGTTCGAGGATGAAAGTCGAAACTCATATGAAGCTAACTATGAAGATTAAGACTTAATTAACTAATAATGGAAGAAGATCATATTTCTACTGCATTTCTATATTTTTGTATAAATATAAAAATAATAAATTGTTATTTAACTCAATAATTTGTTGTTGAAAACAAACCCTTTGTAGGCAAAAAAAATGCCATTCAGCCTCACCCGAAATGGAAGGTAGATTTAATGTTATATGAAATTTTCTCCATTTCTGTTATTTAATTTGTTGAATAACAAATATTTAATTTATGAGAAGAATTATTTTTTTTAAAAAATTTAAAAGTTTTCATAATTTTAAATTTTTGGATGAACTATAAAACTAATAAAAATCATTATAAAGTATCAGTGTTAGAAGTCAAATTAAAGGTTATTTAATCAGCTTCAACATGAAGTTTTCATAAATGAGCTTTTTTTTGTCAATCAAAAGTTATTTACGGTTAAAGTTACAAAACTTGCAATTTTTAAAATTTTAAATGGCCGCCATTTCTAAACTAATTGACCGATTTTGCTCATCTTCGAACTCGACCTAGGTAATTACTCAAAAAATAGGTGTACCAAGTTTCATCAAGATCGGTTGAAAACATTCAAGATATCCTGATGACAAGGCTGGGTTATATTACATACATATATAAATTTTTTAACCAATGGTATTTTTGGAACTTACTTGACTAATTATAACATATGATAGCAAAATCAGGTGAAAATTCCACCATGAGGACTAATGCAATAGTTAGATTTCTAAAAATCTACCTAAAAATTAATTGTTTCGGGGAGCTTAATAAAAATTTGAATTGTGTCTGGGAGAATGTTTGGCCCTTCGGATTGGTCTAGCTGTAGACAAAAGGTATTAAAATAGTCCCCCAAATATCATATATAAATTGGAAGACATCGAATATAACAAAAGTTCGGTAATTTTTTTATGAGGTTTGAAGCGTCTGGGAGGAATTACCGCCCACAGAAACGGTCTGTCAATATGAAATATTTATTTTTAATAATATTCTGTGACATATATAAAAATCAGCACTTCGAATTCAACAAAAGTAAGTTATGTTTTTGTCTACCTTTTCTACCTGCTACCTGTGAACGGGCCGCCTAGTCAAACTAGTTACTACACACACACTCTTAAACACATAGAAGAGTGTCTATACCGTAAAATTCGTTACTTCAAAAATAAGTAACGTCTGGGGGCCCTGGGATCTTAGACTATTACTTAAATAACATCATACTAAAATTTCAGCCATACTAAAATGATTTGAAAAAATATTTTTTTTTTAATTCAAAATTGGCGCCTGGCAGACCTTAAACAACATGAAAAATGCCTGGCAATAAGAGATTCATGTTACTATAAGTTCAATTAAAATAATAATAATAAAAAATAACTTCTTAAAATGGTTTGAAAAATTGAAATTTTACCTGTACAAATGCGATGCGCACTGGTGAACGCAACCACTACCAGGTGCCAGATAGCCCGTATGATGTCTGGGAGACTGAGAGACATACTATATCTAAAAACTGGCCTTCTTGAAATGCTTGTTTTTTCGACGTTGCTAGCTCTCGTACCATAAGATATAAGTCCTAATGTAACAACTACTGGTTGTCCTAATAAATAAATAAATAAATAAATAAATTACAACGGCCACTAATTACAAGGGTGTAAAACGGGCGACCCGGGTTAAATGTGAGTCATTAGCTATTCAACCTTTGAAGTGAACACACGTGAACAGCTACAGCAAGAAAAATACCCCAGAAGATGGATACTACTGCAGATGAAGCCGCTCAAGTCATTGTACTACTGTAATCAGGGATGCGGCAATGAGATGTTGCTCTTGTGCCGTTTTGCCGAGTGACGAGTGTTCCAACGCTTCCAAGAGACTATACCCGAAGACGTGGATCTGGAGGACAACGGTGCACATCCGAAAGCGACGATCGCTTCATTGTTGCGACGTCTTTACGTTATCAGTTCTCTGCCACCAGCTCGCAGAACTTGTATAAGTGTCTCCACGATTAGAAGAAGAATGCGAGAGAAGAAAATTGCAGCTTATAGGGCTGCTACAGGGCCAAAATTGACTGCGCAGCATAGGAGAGACCGGTTGCAATGTTGCTCTTCTCGGATGAGACGAGGGTGTGTCTTTTCTGCAACGACATATGCCGAGGAGTGTATAGGAGTCAAGAGGAACGATTCGCACAAGCCTGTATTCAAGACACAGTGGAATACAGGGGTGGCTCGTGCATGTTCTGAGGCGGCATTTCAATCGAGCGTAAAACGAACCTTGTTGTGCGTTTCTCGGGCTGGAAGTGCTCGCAGGCAAGTGTCGCTGACTGCTGCTCGGTACATAACGGAGCTCTTAGAAGAGCTGGTGGTCCCTTATGCTGGTTATTTTTGGCAGTGAGTTCACGTTAATGCACGATAACGCCCGCTGACACACCGCTTTAATTGTAATAGACTACCTGCAAGAAGTTGGAACCCCTGTTATGCGCTGGCCGGCGCGAAGTCCAGACCTGAACCCTATTGAGCATCTTTGGGATGAACTGAAACGGCGAATACGTGCACGTGATCTTGCCCATACCACTCTCCGAGACCTCCAAGTTGCCGTCGTTCCAGAATGCGACAACATTCCTCAAGAGACTGTTTTCTCATTCATTCGGTCCATGAGAGAACGCATGGAAGCAGTCATCAGGAGGAGGGTAACACTAGGTTTTAAGTTGTTTTAAGGACTTTGTTGTAATTTTTGCTGATAAAATAAAATGTAACTTTTTAATCATTTGCATTTGCTTCCTTTTTTATTCCCTGGTACACAAAAAACCAAATCCTTTTATTCTGAAATTTAAATGAATTGCGTTTCCAATGATACCTTACAGTCATATGTCTGTCTGATTAATAGGGTTAAAATGACTTTGAAGGGAATTTTTAAAGAGGTGCGATTTTTGTGACGCCGAGTGTATTAAACGAAATAAAATGACAATGCCAGAATCTCTATAGAGCTTTGCCCCACCAAAAAACTATATTGTACAGGCATGCCATATGTAGCATTCTATTGCTGCTTTATTAGTGATAACTAAAAACATGTTTAAAAGCCTTTAGAAGGTGCGGTTTTTATGTAAATCTAAGAAAAAAATAGCACTTTTAGGTTAAGTACCAGTTTAGGTTAATTGCAGTTATAATGGTAGAAATAATTAAATTAAGTGCTTTATATTATTACAATGCTATCATAGGGTGTTTAGCTGTGAAAGGCAGGAATGTTATCACCAATATCACCTTCAGTAATCCTACTTTTAATTCATAGTCATAACGAAACAACAATGTAAACAGAACAGACAGAGCGAATGTCAAATAATGACTTTTTGGACATAACTGGCGCACGCACGCCAATGATGTTTCGTTACATTTAATCACTAACGTTCAAACACGAAATAATAATTAAAATATGCATTGATTATAATATATATTATAAAAAAATTAAATTAACTAACAAACGGTTTTAATACTTACGTATTAAAACCAAATTCATATTAAAATCCGTACAAGTTACATTAATAAATCTTTTTTTATTGAATAACTCGTTTTCTTCCTCGTGTATGCGTACTAAGAAACGCAGATGGTCGCCATAGGAACAGAAAATAGGCCTTGGGTTTTTTAAATTCTTTTTATTTCCTACTTTTTATCCGCAACTTTATCAGAATAATTATTAAGTAACCAAGGGTCCTAATTTCATTGCATAAATTTTGATTAATTTACTTTTCTTGTACATTTATGAAATTGAGTGGGGCAGGATCTGGCATTGTCATTTAGAAATATAGTTAATTTTGTCATTAATAAACGATATTTCGACATGAAAATAAAACTAAAAGAAAGTATTTTCTCAATTGAAAGTTATGATTTACTCGAATATCAATTACACTAGGCAACACTCAAAATTTCCCGGGGAAAATTCATACCGTATTTTATTGATAATCATACACCTAATACCAGAAAAATAATAATTTATTTCAGTCACGTATAGGAATGGAGATTTTAACATTTTTGTAAAAAAACATTTTTTTTATTAGTTTTGGAGGGTAGCTCTAAATTCTTCTTAGTAACGATCACAATAATATTTTGTAGTGTCAGTATACATTGATTTCTTTCGCCATGTCTCGCTTTTGTGTTAATTCTCCGGATATATTTTGTTTTATTTTCACCGAAGAGTAAAAAAAAACCCATAACACCGTTAAGTAATTACGAAGTGTTATCGTGCATATTTTGGTTTAGACGTTCGCAACCAAGATAAATATTGAGTGCCACACATGTGTTGCTTCTCATGCCACAAGAATTTGACAAACTGGTTTAATGGAAAACCAACTAAGATGCCTTTTGGTCAACCTATGATTTGGCGAGAACCTAAGGATCATGTAAGTGACTGTTATTTTTGTCGCACAGATGTCAAAGGATTTTCTAAGAAATCTAAGCACACAGTAAAGTACGCAGAGGTGTCTTCCGTAACAAAACCAATACCACATTCAGAAGATCTTCCAGTACCTAACCCACCAAGTCACGTTGAATCCTCAAGTAAAACTTCTAGTTCTGATGATGAATGTGAAGACTTTCAAGTGGCAAGTACATCTAAAGCACCACATTTGATCAGCCAATCTGAGCTTGACGATCTTTTTAGAGACTTAGACTTACCTAAGGAAAAATGCAATGGATTTGTTCAAGTCACGGAATTTTTTTGGGAAATAAACGATCGCCTCAATATGAAAGCCTTATAAACCAATTGTTACATGCTTATAAACAACTGGGGTGCAATATGTCATTAAAAATACATTTTCTGCATTCGCACCTTAATTTTTTTAAAGAAAATCTAGGCGCAGTGAGTGATGAGCACGGTGAGCGCTTTCACCAAGAAATTGCCTCAATGGAAAAGCGTTATCAGGGAAAAGGACCACTGCAATGCTTGCAGACTACTGCTGGTTTTTAATTAGAGAGACACCAACCTCTTCTTATAACAGGCAGGCCAAAAGAACAAAAACTAGTTTATTTTTCAAGTCTAAATAATATTTTAGTTTAAAATAATAACAAAAAATTGTTAAAACTAAAAATAAATTTCTCTTAAAAGCTATACGTGACTGAGATGTTTTATTTACTGTTCTAAGTTCTCTATACCATGGCCTTTCCGAATCACACAATCAGATCTCAGGGATTTTTTTTTTTATTTTTTTTGTTGCCTAGTGTTATCATTAACGACTATTTTAGTAACGACTGTTTAAGAAAATTTAAAACATCAATATAACATTGAAAATAAATATATTTTTGTGTGATAAGTAATTTGTCTCGTAGTAATCGATTTTAAGAAAATCGATTAAACAACACCCTCACGCGCGCCACTTGGACATCCCTTTTTGGTTACTTCGTGAATCTTCGGGCTTATTCGGCAATACTCGGTACCCGATAATATGTCTCTGTCACACGTTAGGATCGGCGTTGTGTTAGTGTCACTATCTCTGTCTTGAGTCACCTTGAGTGCAGTCGGCAACAAAACTTTCGACACAGCTACTCTTTATGTAACTCTGTATTTCCTGGATACCCATGACCCCAACTGTTCACAAAATATTAATTCATGGCCCCGAAATTATTAAACAGGCTTTATTACCGATCGGTCAGCTAAGCGAAGAAGCACAGGAGTCCAGAAATAAGGATTTCAAATCATATAGAGAGCGCTTTAGTAGAAAAACTTCTAGAACAGAAAATCTTGTGGACATCATAAATCGTTTGTTTATATTCAAGAAAAGATGGCTTCAACGGCGATTGCGTTCGTGCAAACCGGCATTGAGAAACTGAAAGGTGCAGAAAACTATTCCACGTGGAAATTTACAATGCGCATGTTGCTTATCCACGAGGAATTATGGAATTGCGTGGAAGCAGAACCCAGCGAAGATGGCGACAAGAAAAAAATTGACAAAGCGTTGGCGCGCATTGCGCTATCCGTGACACCGGCTGTAATTCCGTATATTCGTACAGCGAAGAGTGCACATGAAGCGTGGAAAATACTGCAAAAAGCCTACGAGGGACGCGACGATGCCTGGGAAATCGGATCTCAAGTTGCGTCAGACTTGCAAGGAAGAAAGAAAATGTTATCCACAGACAGACAACGCTCGGGCATTACCATGGACCTGGCTAACAAATATGCCGATGAACAGCTGCAGCGGGGCACCACAGCGCTGGAATCTGCCGGGAAGATGAAATGAGAATTTAAACTAACGGCAATAGAGTGTATTCAGTCCCTGTACGAAACCTGTCTCACTCTTTCAGATTCCAGGTCACGACATATGTTAAACCTGGAGAAGGATAAGTCTCGTCATGCACGGGAAATTATTGTAATCGAAAGGGCCCACGGATGTGCTGTCCTGACATACTGACACAGAGCTAGTAAAACACATACTTGCCCAAAACAAACATCTTGTGGGTGACGTCAGTGCGTGCAGGACATCATCATAAGGGTGAAGTACAGAAATAAGACACGAAACCCACATGAGTGTCACCCACAAGCGATTCCTGGAGGCCGGTAAAAGGAGAATGATCACGACAATATGGACAACGGTACAGAGTTGCGTCAATTCCAAAGTTGTTTTAGATGGTTTATAAATTAACCAAATAACCATCTACAATTGCCATTTTGGAATCAAAATCCGCATTTCCAAGTTGTTTTAGAAAACGTAACTTAACCTCAAAATAGAAATCTCCGTCGTGTATAGAGGTAACTTTATAGGTCGTAGTTTGCAGAGCAGATTAATAAGCATATCTGATGGGATAGAGACTTAAATAAATCAGTACCTTGCCTACTGTAATATTTAAATCGCAATGAACAAACTTAGCATGCACCACGCGCAATTGACATTGGACTTTTTGACAAAGACAATTAAATTTGAGACACCAACCAACACGAATGTGGCCACTTTAGATTTCAGATGAAAATCGATTACTCGAATATACACTCGACACATAATTATTTCAACTGACTGATTTACACCCAGTTGCAGAAAACTGTCTTTAAAATCGACATTAGTTAATCCGACATCATCGCTAATTAGTCCATTAAATTTAAAGACGTTGCACAAAACTGTGTCGGGTCCCTTTAATGGGACTTTAATTAAAGACCATTTAAAGAAGGCATTAAAAAGTGTTGCATTTTAAAACACATATTTTGAATGAAGTGATTGAATGGTTGTGTAAGTTATTGTGTTGTCATGTCAATATATTGGTATTTTCTATTTATTGAAGAGAGTTCATAAATTAACATGTCGCAACAGCAATCGCGAAAACGAAGGGCAAATTATACACAGGAAGAAAAATCATTCCTACTAGATCTTGTCACACAGTGAGTATTAAATAATCACATGTATTATTATTGCTGTCTGCTTTACTTTCAAGCTATTGACCTAAACCATCATCATCTGACAGCTTTAAAGACATCATAGAATGCAAAAGAACTGGCGGTAAGTTTATTCAGAAGAAGAGGGAAGCATGGAAGGCTATTTCTATAAAGTACAACAGTAGTTGTACTAGCGGTCCAAGAGACGCGGACCAATTAAAAACCTTATACGACAACATGAAGCAAAAATCTCGCAAAGATGTTGGAGAAAGTAATGTAAGTACTCTATCTAGATAGTTATATTGCTGAATGCTGGTTATAACGGGCACACTATCCAGATTGGACAGATAATATAATTATATAACATTCTAATAGAGAAAGTTTTTTGCAGTAATTAGCATACATCAATGCTGAAGAGAACCAAATGGTGACCGAAGATGATGTTACGCGTGCATTTATGCATAAGAATTGTTAAAGAAGACAAGGTAATAATCTACTGTTTACTGTGTTATTGATGGGTGACCATTTTCTATAATATCAGGCTATTTTCCTATAAAACGGAATGATACAATTTGTTTTCTATCATGTATTGTTTTTAGGTTGAAATGAACAAGACTGGTGGTGGCTTTTGAAAGCCGAAACTGAGCGACAATGACGCAAAAGTCTTGCCTATCATACACGATCAGGTGCAGCCATTGTGCAACCCATAAGCACTATGCATCAAATTTCTTTAGGTATTCAAATCCCAGTCATGTTCATGTTTTTTCTTTTCGCTTTAGTTTTTTTTTTTGCTTCTTTTGGCACTATTATAAAATTAAACTCATTTTTCAGAAACTGATGTCTTTACTGCAGAGCCAATAACGGCTTTTACTTCTTCTTTCGTATGTCCCCCACCACAGGAGATTGTAGTAATAGGAAGGTAAATGTGTGTACACTGCAATATATATGTGCACTAAGAACAATATTTAATATCAAGATGTGTGTGCATTTTTTTTCAGCTGAAGAACGCCAAGCTTCTACTTGTAACACAGTAAAAATAGATATACCAAAAATAGCAGCAACTCCAAAGAGTGTAAATTTTTCGAGTAAAAAAAAGGTAAATAAAATGTGATAATTAGGTGAGAGAGAGCTTATTTTTCTGTGTGGTTATTATTTTATTATATCGTAATTCCTTTTATCCCTGCGGGTGTAGGCAGAGATGCACATAATGGCACGTAATGCCATTGTACAAAGTACACCCACTTTTCACAATTTATGCTATAAGTCCTATATAATAGGGGGTGAGCCTATTGACATATATCGGGCACATTTCCAGACTCCATGTTCCTACTGATATTTTTTTCGAAAATCCGAAAACTCTCAACAATACTTCGCCCAACGCGGGAATCGTCCCTTGAATGCTCAAGGAACGAAAAATTATTAAACCAACATCGGCTAAATCGTTGAAAAAATATTATTCAAAAAGAAATGCCAGTATGTAGATTTAGAGTGAAAGAAGTTGCTGTTACAAATATTACATATTAAAAGAGAGCATTCATTAAAAATGGAAATTTTAAAAATAAGAAAAGTGATGTGTAATTTAAAATATAGGTATAATAACAATGTTAATATGATAGCTGTAGCAACACCGTATGTGAAAAATCAAAATTGTTTACTCATTTTTATTAAATCCAATAATTATACCATTTTGAAGCATTTTACACTTTCTAACAAATAAGCAATATATTTCAGAACTTTTTACAAATAAATATCATGAGAGACAATATTAAAAACCAAAATTCCACAAAAATAATGAATAACAGTGACATGACATCTTATGTCATTGGGTAAAATCACGATAATCACATGTTAATGAGAAGAGCTGCAGCTACACTTAAAACACGCCTAACATCTCCGACCTCGTCGCCCAGCTCCGCCCCGCCATCATAGGCACCACCACTAGATGCAGTGGTGTCACCGACGCGACGGTTGCAGGCGCGTCGAGCTCTAGCGACGAGTACTTTTCCCCGCTCACGTCGCCACCACCTACACGTCGCCGGGTAAGATGTAGGCCACCGAGTGGCTTAGGCCCACTAGGCCCACTGGCTTCGGGAGGAGTCCTAGCGCCCGGTGGTAATGTGTCGCGCATGAAATGGACAAGATCCATCAATGAAAATGTCATGCGCGCATATTTTGGGGCAACAGAGGGAGGAAGGAACCTGACAGCGTACCGTGTCAGAATGCTTGCTTTGTTTCAGGAGCTCGAACCAACCATCAACGTGTCGGCACAACGACAACAGCAGCTACCATATAAGATTTTCCTCCTATCTCAATGACGTTTTTCAATGAGTCCAACCTAGAAACAACAATGTTTCTTCTGTTGGGATAACCAGGATCGCTTATAACGCTAGTACCGATTACCAAGTGCGACCCATATTCATTTACACAGGGTATTTTTCTTTTGCACTTGTAGCAAGACCTTTCCACTGCCATGCAATCTTCGATGGCTTCCTGCATTAAATGAAGACCACGGCATAGAATTATGTCAACGTTCGCACTTATAAAAGTGTATTTCTGCCGGTTTGTATATCCGCATGAACAAACAACGTCAGACGAATAGCTTGGTTCTTTTCCCAAGAGATATTGCGCTAAATGAGCAGCATTGCACTCCACATCCACTCGCTGTATGATCCTTGTATAAGTAGTGACCGTGCCTTTAAAAATGGGAATGCTTGTTAGTATTTGAGCTCGTTGGACGTAATGTTCTCGCAATATTTTTTTTTCTCGCTGACACTTTGTACCTGATTAATGATGGGACAGTCTGATGATTTTAATTTTTCGAAGTAGACTTTATTTGCCAACAGCGCGTTGAGAACAATCTGAATAATGGAATCTAAAGCACATGTTGAGGTGACATTCAGATATTGATTGTTTAAACGCACTGATCCTGAAATGTTCCCGTTTAAAAATCCGGTGCGTGGGGCAGTTTTTGAGTGCTTAATAATGAAATCCCACTCGGGACAATCATCCAAACTTGTTGGTTTGGATCGTTTCTTCTTCAATACATTACCTGCCGTCATCATTCAGCCTTCCGTTTTGCGTTTTTGTTCACGAACGTTCCAGTCATTATCGAGTTATCGACTCGGATGTTTTCGTCTCTTTGGAGTGCTGCATTTATTATTTGGAGTCACATCGAACGAGATTTCTTCAGGGTCGGGCGTTCTCTGATGAGGATGATCGACTTCCATGCTATTTGATGATGATGATGATGAATCGGAATCTCGCCCTTGAATTAGCGATGTTTCATATCCGAAAATTCTAACTCCACTCCAGCAGATGTGGCGGTCATCGAGCCTCTTCCGAAAACAGGTACCATAATGTGCGTTGATTGTATGACCTTCTGATGACTGATCGGCAATTTTAACTGCAGCACCATACAATTCGTCACACCACGATTTCCAGCCACCGGGCTGGAAATTCGTGTCCGGTCCTATTTCGTCTGCAATATGTTCCGTATTGAATGCGCATTCCTCCTTGCTGTCGTAGCAACATCATCGTCATATTCGTCGTCGTTTTTCAGTCCTATTCCTTTTATTTGGTTGGTTAGAAAACATAGTCGATGAACCGATGGCAGGTGCTTGCCATCCCAATAGCAAAAAGTCCGTGCGGCCGACTCGCTAGTTACGTCCACGGTTTGCACGCCGACAAACTTGGCTCCACACTAGATCTGATTACTTTTTGACAGTGTGAGCTATATGGTCTCGTCTTGGCAACATTTAACATGAAATGTTTTTGTGGGATTATCTTTCATTGGTATCGTAACAGCGTTTGTAAAAGAGAAAATGACAATGCCAGATCCTGCCCCACTAAATTTCATCCATGTACAAGAAATGTAAATTAATCAATATTATGCAATAAAAATAAGACCCTTGGTTACTTATTATTCTGATAAAGTTGCGGATAAAAATTAGGAAATAAAAAGAATTTAAAAAACTCAAGGCCTATTTCATGTATTTGTCGCGACCATCTGCGTTTCTTAGTACGCTTGCACAAGGAACACAAAGAGTCATTCAATAAAAAAAATATTTATAACACGTTGAATGCGGTACATGCCAATTTTGGCTTGTATTAGTCTTTCGTTTGATGCGCCGTTGAAAGTAGGTGTTTTCTCTCTAGTGCGGGGTTGATTTTTCATAGAAATCCTTTAGTCCAGAAAACAAGTATACATTTAGGTTTGTTACTTCAAATTGTATCCAATAGGTAGGTTTAAAGTGTACAAGACATATACGTCTTGTACGCTACCGCCTTGTATCGCACCACAGGAACTAGTCAGTACAGGCCAGTGCAGTCATTAGATACTGACGTATTTTATTTGTGTTTTTGCTAATAGTTACTGTTATTTCGCAATAAGATCGTCGCGATGAATGCACCCAGGAAAAGATCGCGGAAAATGTTGTTAAAAGTGTTTGAACATTCAGGAAAAGGTGACCAAAGTGATGATCGGCACTTCAAAATTGCTAGCGGAAACACAGGTAGGACCTCTTCAAAAATACGCATTTTAGAAGATATAAAGTTACCGAAATTATCAACCTCGACTAGCCATGCACCGCAAACCGTTAAGGTCCCACAAGCATCGACTTCGTCTCACAACCAACCATCCCAAATATCCGTCTTCGAGCCACAGAGCCAGACTTTACCGCAATTCATACAACTTCCGCAAACACAAAGTATAAATGAATCATTGCCGTCTGAAACACCTATACAAATATCGACTTTACAAGCAAATCAATCGACTCAATTGGAGAGTCCGACTAATAGACAGGAGATAGAAGACGTACTCACACCTTACTCACACATTTTCAACATACAAAATAGTTCCACCTACACGAGTCCTTCAACCACCTACAAATATTCTGTACTTGAAAATATATCATTCCCTGGCACCAGGAGTGAAATGGGTTCCTTGAGTGATATATCTATTAATAATCTAATGGTTACTTCTGAGGACATTACGAGCGAACTATTATATACACCAAAAACACGTAAACAATATGTTAGTAATAACGAATCACCTTCAACACCTATAGTGAACCGTAATGTTTATGAAAACGATGTAGTAAATACAGATAAAGCAATAGATGAGTTTCATAACAATTCCTATCCAATTGATTACTCAACAACGCAACCTTGCTCCAGCAAATCTTTGGCATCATCAGTTGATTTTTCGTGTAGCAAAGAACATGGGCCGCTACCAGAGACCATTGCCCAAATGACAAGTATCTGTTCATCACCAGAACCGAATACTTTATTGTCCAGCGACGATTCTGATTATTGTCCATCCAATTCGGAAAGTCTCATCAAGTAACATGGAATCAAGTCAAACTGAGAGTAATGAGTCAGATGCTGATAGTTCGCCAATTAATCTAGTTTTTAACAATCAGGAGGACTGGATTGATATCTCTATTTGTGAACCAGACGTACAGGAATATCAAGGTACTTCTCAAATTAACGTACCTCCAAATGTCCAAGATCCCATTGATTTCTACAAACTGTTTGTGACGGATGACATTATAAACAAAATGGTACTAGAAACGAATAAATATGCACAAAAATATATTGAAGTTAAGCCGCTCAAACACAAATCTAGAGTAAATAATTGGAAACCTACGGACAATGATGAGATGTGTGTTTTTATGGGAATATTAATGACAATGGGATTAGTTTAACTGCCAAGCCTTGCCCATTATTGGTCAACAATTGTAGTTTTATACTTTTTCTACGTTTGATTTTGAAAGACAGTGCAATGTCAATGTTAATTCATTCTTTAAATAAATAATGTTCTATAGTTCAGAGTCCTAATCTTTATTATTTCATCAAGTTAAGGTCATGGCCCATAATCCGACCCGGTTCAAAAATGTTTTTGTACAAAAACGGAAATGGTGGTAAATTATGCAGGTATAACCCACTTTTCATTATATGTAAAAATAAAAAATATACAGGGTGACTTTGAATTCGACGTATTCCTCTCGGGAGGTGATAACACAACTAATTTCCTACAAAATTAGCCCTGAGGTCCTTGGGCGGGAAGTGGCTAGTTTCTGAGATATTCAACATTTTTGGTTTTGGTAAAAAAATCCCGAATTGATTACAAAAACATCAATAAATAAAAAAATACTGGTTGGATTTTAGTAGTTTTAGTTTTAATCAGTTGCCAATACATCAGTTATCATTTATTAATACTAATAATAGCAGAAATATCATTCGTTTTAAAATAGCAAGTAATTTCCTACCAAATTTTGTTTCGTGTCACTAATTTGGTCGATAGAAAACTGGATTTATTTCAAAAAAAATATATGACACTAAGCGTACAAACTATTAGAAAAACTTTCTTGGTTTATTAGCTACCCAGAAACATAAAATTATTTACAAAATTCTCAAAAACAAATGAATTAATTGATGATAAGTAGGGTGTAAAGAGAAAAGGGCAATTTCAAAAACATCTTTATTGGCAAAATTTTGTTCAAAGTGACCTCCCCTATGACGAATACATGCCCGAACACGCTTCCTTATCTCTATGACGGTCACTCTTGGACTGAATATGCGTCTAATTTCGTCATTATCTTCAAATATGTTTTGGAAAAGAATTTCGATACACGGCCTATTCCGTCTGTATAAACAAGAGACTTCACGTAAAAATCGACCGGCATTAGGTTCTGGTCATTGTGCATGCCATGTCATATAGTGGGATCGCCCTGCCAATATAACACGTGAGAACCGAGACATCCTACCATTGCCGTTAATATTGAATATCTCAGAAACTAGCCACTTTCCGCCCAAGGACCTCAGAGCTAATTTTGTAGGAAATTAGTTGTATTATCACCTCCCGAGAGGAATACGTCGAATTCAAAGTCACCCTGTATATTCAATGGAGAGATCGTTTAGAAGACACCTAAGAATTGGATAATAATTAGCTGCACAAGCGGTTTCACCAGTCTGTAAATTATTTTATCCAATGGAAACATGTTATTAAGATAAAAAGTATAGGTACTATCAGTCAGTTGCAGAAACGATCATTAAATTTTTAAAGTGACTTTAAATATTAATGAACCTTTAAAGTGTTGCACAAAATAGTATTTCTCTCTCATTTGAATGCCGGATTAAATTTAATTTAAGAAACGTCAAATCGGGACTTTATCCGAATTTTTTGCGTTGCACAAAACGTCATAAGCGCTAAAGGAGCATTAATTTGAGAGTTCGGGGTTATAATTTTGAATGCCTAGTCAAGCATCCATTAAACTTGTTATTAAACTCTGAATTCTTTTGTAAATAGTGCTAGTAATATTATTTTTACTTTATTACAGTACTATTTATAATGTCCCTTTCAAGCCTTTCATCTTTATCCGCTCCTTCCACGACGAAGTCGTGTAATTCCAGATAGGATAAAGGACATGGCTAAACCAAAGTATGGACGTCGTAACCCGTACAAATAAATATTGTATAAATATGGTACCTAGCAATAAATAAAGCCGCATAATTAAAAATTGATATTTTGTAATTAAGAAGGTCCAGAAACTTGGCATATCTGCGCAATCCTGAAAATAAAGTAGCGTTCCTACGTCAAACAACGTTACAAAAACTTCAAACTATAACATTGCTGTGAACTTTTACCAAGGCGTTTTGATGTACCTGAGCCGAAAGTTATTTATATATGAGGTAGATAGGTAAACAATTCTGCTTATACTAGATAATGAACACAAAGTAACCAAGGACAGACACAAAATATATAGTAAGATTGTGCAATCTTATACAAAATATATGTTTTGTGTCGATCAAAACATTTACAATTATTTGGTTTCAGAAAAAAGTCGTTATATTACCGTTATTAAAAATTGATGTTCGTTGAATTATTTCGATTTGATTTTCGGGGAAACTAATGTCCTAATAATAGCTTGCAGTACCTACTTCCGTGTTGTCATGTCAAACCACAACAGAAAAAAATCAAATATGAAACTTATATTTTGTTAATTTTTGTTCACCAAGTTATAAGAATTAGTTAAACACAAAATAATTCATAAGTGAATATTTAAATGATACGGGTTAGCGTGATATTCGTATTCTTGTTATTATGCCCCTTTTTTTTTTTTTTTTTTTTTTCGTTTGAGTTTCGTGTGAGATACAGGATTTCTAAAGCTTTACGCATTTGCGAGATATTTAGAAACTGAAACTCGAAGAAATATAGACATTAATGGCCTCACATAGTTATTGATATGTTTGAGATTATTCGCTACTGCGGAAGATCAGCTCCCTGCCAAACATAGGCCTTCCTTAGGTATTTCCATATCATGCTCGGGGAATAGGTGTATTAATAGATGTATATGTATACCTTGTTCTTTATAGAGAATGGGTAAATACTTAATAAGTGTTAACTATTAAGTAGTTATTTTTAAGAATAAATAAAACGACTTATCTTGTTTTAAATTAATTTATTTTATTATAGGTATATTTATTTTACTAAAATACCAAGCCACCGCTCTTACATGGGGGCAATTCGTACTTCCTCTGTGGGTGCAATATTATACCATTCTTTGGTTAATTCTTTGCTTAAAAAGTTAGTACAAGGGCGATGCATACTGCCTGAACCAGCTTGTGTTGCACCAGATACCATGGTTAATGAATAATGCTGAAAATTCTTTCTACAAAAGGAAAACTCGAGACGAGTCCAATTCTCAATTAATCACAACAATAACAAACACCTGGAAGTTACGTTAAATCTTCTCTCTTACAAACGCTGTTACGATACCAATGAAAGATAACATTAAAGCAATTGATAATATTTTTATCGTAATTTTTTTTTATGGCATTCACATCTCTAGTGTGTGAGACGTATTTGGCCAACTACGACGTTTTGTTCAAAGTAACACATTTGGAAAATGTTCGGTGCAATTCGAGGGGAAACAGGAGTTTGATCCAGGAAACTTAGAACAAATAACATTAAATGACGACACAAACATCACAAGACAGTTACGACATCATACAAAAATATAGATACAAGTTTTTGTTAGTGGGACATGGAAAATATTGGTAGGAAGAAAGAAAATAATCGACTACCTGCCTATATAAAAAAAGGGGGAAAACTATAACATTTTAAAACTTAAGTCCGTGGAAAGAAATAAACTTAATTAAATACAAATAGACTATAAAAGGGGAGTGAGAATAAGTGAGAAGAGACTGGAAGTTGATAGGTCGGGGTATATCTTGAGGAAGAATGTCGTATAATGAAAATGCTAATTTAGGACAGTTGAAAAAGATATGGTCTACCGTCCCATCGTCCAAATCGCACTCACAGAGAGAGCTATCACGTACTCGGATTTTGGCAAGAAAAACCGGTGTGCATGCGTGACCCAGACGAAGGCAACATATAGTGGATGTGGTTTGTTTGCAACCTTGTCAAAATCGGAAGAACCAGGGTTTCTGTGGTATCAAGGGTTGTATATCCCCATAGTAACGCCCTTTAGTGAGTCTTGATGAGTCCCATAAATCCTGCCAGTCATTTCTCAAATGCGAGTTGGCTAGAGGAAGCAAATCGGTATGGAACACTTCAGTGTAATTTTCAGTTCCGCTTATTGTAGCCTCTTTAGCCCAAGAATCCACCATTTCATTACCTGTAATACCGGAGTGGCCAGGGATCCAAGCAAGGGTTATGTCTAGACCATTTTGACTACATTTAAATAAACATTCTTTAATCTTAAAAATAATAGGAAGCTTAATTTTCATCTTGAATTGATTACTACAAATTTTTTGTAACGAACTTCTAGTCTGTAAAAATAATAGTTTTTGAGAAATTATGTGTGTCAGCGAATAGAAGTGCTTCATAAAGGGCAATAGCTTCACCGGAGAAAACGGATGTCTGAGAAGGGCATTTAAAGCATAAACTGACATTGAATTTTGGAATCCAAACGGCAGCTCCAACGTTACCGTTGGGGGATACTTTGGAAGCATCTGTGAAAATTGGTATCCAGTCTTGCCAATCAGACAGGGGTCTCATAAAATTTTGGTTAGCTGCAGGGTCATCTTTTCCAACTCCAAAATTCAAAATGACCTTAGGGGTAAACAGTAATGCAGAATAATCAGTTTGAAATAAAGAATTGCCATTACAACTATAGACAGGTGCAGAAAGATCTCTAACCTTTATAAAGCTCTGAATAATTTTGGGGGTTTCCTTATGATGCCAAGATAGATCCTCCAGACGAGGAATAAGTGGATGTGATGAGCATGACATGATCTTAAAGATAAATCTGTCAGACAGATATTGTCTGCGAAGGGATAATGGAGGGTCTAAGCATCTTGCAACGCGTTTTTTGGTGAAGATTTCATTGCACCAAGGATAATACGCATGCACTTAGCCTGTATGTTGTCGAATTTTTTTAAGGCTGTTTTATTGCATGGTTCCAAAATGAATGAGCATCCATGAGAATCCATGCAGCTGCGAATAAGTGCATTGTACAGCAATTTTTGATTATATGGATGGGAACTCCACCAAACACCAGAGAGAGCACGGAGGACATTAATGCCTTTTTCACATTTATTGATTACATAATTTAAGTGAGGAACACCAGTCATTTTGTAATCTAGGAAAACTCCAAGGAACTTTGCAGAGGGTTCGTGGCTGATGGTATGTCCTTCATATGTAACGTTGGCAAATGGAGTGAACCTTGAACGGGAGAACACAACAACTGTAATTTTGGGGGCAATGAGAGGCCATGTTCATCCAACCAGACACTCAAGTATCTCAACGCTTCATTTATATGGGATGTTGCTGTATCAATACAATTAGAGGAAGTATATAAGGCAATATCATCTGCGTATTGTAGGATATTACAAAAAGGAAGGACCGCCTGCTCAAGATCATAGGTATAAATGCTGTACAATAAAGGGCTCAATACCGAACCCCGGGGGAATGCCTCGCCATACCAAAATAGAAATAAAAATACCTGAAATAGGGAGAAATACCTGAAGACTGGAAATGCCAAATCATTATCCCGATTTTGAAATCAAATAAAGACCCAGAGAAAGCTAGCTCATATAGGCCGATCGCTCTTTCATCAACCTTGGGCAAAATTCTTGAACATCTAATTAAAAATCGCTTGGAATGGTTTTTGGAAAGTAATGGGTCTCTAGCGAAGAGTCAGTTTGGTTTTCGTAAAGGCAAAAGCACTATGAAAAGTCTGAATATACTTACAACTGATATCCGCCTTGCTTTTTCCAAAAAAGAATACCTTGTGCTTTCATGATGCTTTCTAGATGTTTCGGCTGCATATGACAGTGTCAATATTCCGGTGCTTAGAGCAAAAATGCTAGAGCTGAGTGTTCCAGTGAGAATCGTACACTATATATATGTTATCTTTTTATGGGCAGAACTATTAAAATAAGAAACGGTGGTTTTCTCCTTCCGCCTAGAACTCTATGGTAAAAAATTATGTTTTTTTTTTTTAAATACAGAGATGACATAAACGCTCATTATGGCAATATTGACAACTAGGGCTGGCGATCTAGGAATTTCTTCCCACGAACCAAAAAGGTTGATACCTATTTTAAATCGGAACACATAATTGAATCGGTTCAGTGAATTAGAATAAGATTTGATATTTATATGTATTCCACTATGAAGACACTACAAAATACATTTAATAGTAGCTAATTAAAATAACACATATGTTTAATCTGTTAAATATAGAGATATTTAATCAAATACAAAATATAGATATAGGTATTACGTAAACAATGTGATTAGCTCTGAAAAAACTCATAACCGAGTCTTAGTTTACAAGTAACTAAGTATTGATTGATTTTTATAGTGTCCTTTAACTACATGAAATAAATCGAATCACGATCGATAAATCGTCATTTTAAAAAATCGGTTTCTTTCGAAGCCGGATTCGCTTCCTTCCATCCTTAATGACAATTTACATTCAATCAGTTCCAAAGAGTATACAAATACTACGTAATAAGTTCATTCAAAATATGTGTTTTAACTTGCAACACTTTTTAATGTCGTCTTTAGTTAAAGTCCCATTAAAGGGACCCACAACAGTTTTGTGCAACGTCTTTAAATTTAATGGAATATTAGCGATAATGACGGATTAACTAATGTCGATTTTAAAGACAGTTTTCTGCAACTGGGTGTTTGTCTTATACTTTTTATGAATTATTCGCTTGTTTTCTGTTTCTCATTTCTGCAGATTCGCATTTTTTCGGATTCGCATTTCTTCAGATTCGCATCTCTTCAATTTCTCATTTCGACGCCTCCCACGCAAATAGTCGGAACATTATTTTTTATGAAAATATTTTTTTTATGCCATTAGAACCCTGACAAACAGTATTTCATATTCCCGAAATCCAAATTTATAAATAATGAGTTTTTGAATCGATAATAGTCGTAACATTTAAACGCTCCCGCGCATAAAGTCGCGCTGACAGTTCCGACGATGTGCTTCGATCTATTGGACCGCGGGCGGCCAATCAGCGCACAGTACCGACGTCGTACGACACGAACGACACGAACGAAGTCTCTTAGTTTTAAATGTTCAAATATTTATGATTATGTGTTGTTTTTGTTTACTTTTGATAACTAACTAACTTAACTTTACTTGTGCAATTATAAATTGGTGAAATGAGTAACGAACGTTCTTCAAAGATTTTGAAATTGGTGTTAGATAAGCCCAATTCAAATAGCGAAGTATTAACGGCCGGTCAAAATTTTGAAAATGGTAAGTTTTACTGTATTATCTTATTATTATTGTTCAATTTACTTGTTTATATGTGTAATAAGAATATCATAATAATATGTTACAGTGTAATATAGGACGAAACAAAAAAAAATTGGTTCCGACGCATAACGTCGGAACGTCTGTGTTACGACTATATGCGTTGTAATTAATCATTAACAGTCATCAGTCAAGACTTTTTACTACGTAACTATTTCGTTCTAGGAGTCGTAAATTATACTTACGACCTTATGCGTGGTTGAAATATAAAAATAATTAAACGTATAAAGACTGATCATAGTCATACGACTTTATGCTTTGTTGTAAATTTGTGATACGATACTTTGCTTTTCCATTATAGCTAAAATATCATTAAAATAATATTTTTTTTAACCCTATAGTTATAGGGTTAAAAAAAAACAATATATTTGTTATTTGTGCTAACTTTTTAACGAATGGTCTGTTTTTATTTTTAGTATCACCGGTACCACTTGAGGCTGAACACCAGTGGGAGCAATACAAGACGATGTTCGGGAACTCTTTTAGTAATAGTACAGGAAGTATTGACGACAACTTTGAACTAACTAACTTAGCCGCAATTTTACCAGTAATTGCTTCCCCAACTCCTAAGGATTCCGAGCCATGTGATGAAGATTTTTTAAACGAATCAGCTGATGTAATAGAACCTTCATTCGATATGACACCAATGCCCTCTCCGAATAATGACTTTTTGAAATATGTAGCTTGCACTTCGACTCCATTATTTAGTAACGTATCTAATTGCGAAGCTGATAATAATTGTTCATCCAGTAGTAGTAGAGCCAATACACCACTGCTCAGTAACGTTTCGAGCCAGGATTCTTCTGTGTGCTCGTCAAACGAAAGTACGCCGTCGTCAAGCAAAATTATTGGAAGAAAACGTCGCCGTCGCCGTGATGAGTGGAAAGACATAAAAAGAAAATGTTTAAAAAATATGGGAAAAGCGTATTTAAGTAAGAACGGAGTTCAAAGAGATGGAAAGATTTTAAAACAACCATGTCCGGTTACTTGCCGACTTAAATGTTTTCAAAAGTTTGATGCACAACAACGGGAACGTATTTTTAATTCTTTTTGGCGAATTGGAGATCACTGTCGACAATGGGATTACATCGTCAACCACACAGAAGTAGGCGATACTAAGTATCCTTCTACTACAAAACTTGTGTCTAGGCGCAAGAAATCGATTAAGTATTGCTTGCCTCTAATTGAGTCTAAATCTGACATACCTAATAAGGTGTTCGTTTGCAAAACGATGTTTCTAAACACACTCTCTGTAGGGGAAAGAACTGTTCAAACGGCATTGGCGAAATGGAGCTCAGGGGTGGCTCTGTTTCCCCTGATCGACGCGGTGGTACCAGAACTATTGTCATAGACGACGAAATAAAACAGGATGTTTTAAGGCATGTCAAAACGTTCCAGCCCGTTGAATCTCATTATGTACGTAAAGATACTACTAAAATATACTTAGATAGTGACCTTACATTTACAAAAATGTTTTCTTTGTACAATGAGTGGTGTATTACAGAAAATATAACTAAAAAAGCAACGACAGTGAGACAATATCGAGATATCATTAATCAAAATTTGAATATATTATTTCACAAACCGAAAAAAGATATCTGTAACGAATGCCATATTTACAACACAAACAAAGATACAATGACAGAAGAAGAAAAACAAAAACAAGAACTTCACATGAGTAACAAGATTAAAGCTAGAGAAATGAAAGCAAGTGATAAAAAAGAAGCTTTAGAAAGCGGAGGAAAAATAGTTACAGCATGCTTTGATTTTCAAAAAATCTTGAACTGTCCTCATGGCAATGTTGGTTTATTTTACTATAAAAGAAAATTATCGATTTATAATTTCACAATATTTGATTTAGCTAGTCAAGAAGGATTTTGTTACATGTGGCCTGAAAGTAACGGGAAACACGGGGCATGTGAAGTCGCAAGTTGCCTATCCAAATTTATTGAAACTAAGGTTAGCCAGGGTGCCAAAGAATTCCGATTTTGGTCCGACAACTGTGCCGGTCAAAATCGAAACCGTATTGTTTTCGCTTTTTATACATATGCAGCAAAAAAGTATAAAATAACAATAGTTCATAGGTTTTTAGAGCGTGGGCACACACAGAATGAAGCCGACTCAGTGCATGCTCTTATCGAGAGGAATGCAAAAAATAAGCTTATTTACACCCACAGCACAATGGTTTGCCTTAGTAAGATGGTCAAAAGTCAAACCACCAAATTACACAGTAATTGAAATGACTTTTACAGATTTTTACAATTACAAAGTATTACTTGACGGTAGAAATTGGGCTAAAAATACTAAAAATCAAAAAATATCTTGGACCAAAATTAGAGAAGTTCAAGTAGTGTCAAATGAACCTTATATTTTAAACTACCGTTATAGCTTTGAAGAAGACAACGTTATGAATTTATTAACTAAAAAGGGTTATTCATCTAGAAGGAAAAATCATAGTTTATTAGATACAGAAGTTTTGGAACAATGTTACACAGATCATTTACCTATTACATTGGCAAAATTTAATGATTTACTAAGCCTATGTCAAGGCCGTATAATACCCCAAGAGTACCATACTTTTTATCAACAATTGTCACACAGTGGCACTTTTGCTGAACAAAACAATAGTGAATCCTTTGACTAATCTATTATCTATTATCTATAATAAATTGTTATTCCCTCATAAATACATAATTATACTTATAACCTACTTACCTAAAAATTATATTGTGTTATATAAAAGAGGGTTGAATAACTAATTTTAAAGTGATTTGCATTTGATTTTAAAGATATTATTATTTGATTGTATTTCTATGTCATTTAATTGATTATTGTATAATTAGACATAAACTTGTATATGTCTAACATAATTACATTAATCTATCTGAGCCTTGAAGATTATCTGGCAGATTTAACATTATTTTTAGAGATTTATTGTTTTTGTTTTTTTTTAAATAAAAGTACCTATATCGTAACGTCCATTGATTTAAGAAGACTGAATTATGTTCCTATTATGATAATTATTGTAATAAAGTTGATTTGAGCTTAAATTTGTCGTTATTTTTATTCATCAAGTACGTTCTTATGACCCCTTTTTTAAGAGAAATGATAATAATCACGTCGCATACAGTCGTAATTCAAACATACGACTTTATTCGTGTTGTCTATATCAATCTTATGAAAAGCATAGAGTCGTAACAATAAGATACGACTTTTCTCTTCGAAGTATAAAGTCGTAAGTTGCTAAAATGAGATTTTTTGCGTAAATATGATTCTTTATAATATCCAAGGCCTGGAAATACGTTATATAAGTAATAATTTATAACATAGAGCAAAAACACCTATTCGAAATGTTTTACAAATCATTTTTTTCATTATAGTATACAAAAGTTACGCTCCTGAAAAAATGAGTTTTTGGTCTTACGACCTTATGCTTGGGAGGCGTCGATTTCTTCTGTATCTCAATTAATCAGAATACAGTTACAATAAAAAACAGATAGATATGAATAAAAAACACATAGATATGAATCTGAAAAAATGCGAATCTGCAGAAATGAGAAACAGAAAACAAGCGAATAATTCCTTTTTATATAAGTATGAAAGCATAGATTGACATCTATACTGACATTGACAATGACAGCGAACATTTATATTTTTTCTTGGATTATCTCCGTTTTTTATATTATCTATACTTATAATAAATCTGTAGAGAGGTCGATTCTGTACATGAAATATATTTCCAAAATAAATATCAGCGGGTGATTAGTGATCGATACTGACGCCAAAAATGCAATCAGAAAAATTTTTGTCTGTCTGTCTGTATGTTCTTTATAGAAATAAAAACCACTCGACAGATTTCAACGAAACTTGGTACAATTGTTCTTCATACTCCTGGGCAGGTTATAGTATACTTTTCATCACGCTACGATCAATAGGAGCAGAGCAGTGAAGGGAAATGTTAGGAAAACAGGAGAACTTACTCCATTTTTTAAGCTTCCGTCGCGTGTGCAGCCTTAATGGTTAAAGCTACACAGAAATAATGTACGACGGAAATGTTGTCCTTAAAATTGTTTAAAAAATATTCCACGACAGCAAATGTCTATCTCTTATGGTTGACTCACAATAACACGTATAACTCCCGATAGCTTAGCAGTTCGGAGCTTTCTGATTATATTTGTCTACTTTTACGTTTATAACACTCTCGTTCATTCATTAATTCATTAATTCATATTATAATAAATCTGTAGAAGGGTCAATTCTGTACATTGAAAATATTGAAAAAATAAACAGCAGGGGGGGTGTTACTGGATCGATACCAAACCCAAATATGTGATTTTTTTTTTGTCTGACTGTCTGTATGTTCTGGCATCACGTGAAAACTAACGGTTCGATTTCGATGAAACTTGGTATAATTATACCTTATTATCCTGGGTAGGATACTTTTTATCCTGGAAAAATACGTAGAAAAAATCTTTATTTTTCAGTTTTATTCTACAGAACGCGAGCTCAACAGCAGTAGCTCAATAGAGGAATCTCCTTAATTATATTATGGGCCTCGCCGTATTTGGGACCAATATGATGATGTTTATAAGATGTCAATGTTAGAGTTACTCAAAATGGAGAAATAAAACTTCCACGCGAAGACCGACATCCGCGCGAATATGTGGAAGTAAGGATTATTTGAATTATATTTTTTTTACAAAACAATTAGAATTTATGGATAAATAAACATTGTATGTAGTTTTTGTTTTCGGGTTTGTTTTTAACGACAATATACCAAATAGGGTGCATGTTTTTGATAAAATATTAACAAAACAAAACTTTGTTTTCAGAAGCAACACAATAGTTAATTTGAATCCTAATGTATAAGATAATAATATTGTTAGTCTTACATGTTTGTTACTCAAATAAATATAATTATTCTAATATATAATTCTCTATAATAATTCTAATATATACAAATAGCGTAAGACCCATGCTGCGGCACGAATGGGCCAGCTCGACCGGAGTGATCCTCACCGAAAACCGACGTGAAGCAAAGCTTGCGCTGTGTGAGGTTGCCGGAGGCCCAATTCCCCCTTCCCAATCCCCGATTCTCCAACAACCCTTAAATTCCTAATCTCCAAAAGGCCACCAACGTATTCGTAACGTGCACGCATACGTGATACGTATGCTCGTTTAGGCGTGTTCCATAAAATAAAAATAGACATATGTACATAAAATGAGATATTTGAAAAAAATCAATCGAAGTAACCTATGAACAACAACCTATAATGAATTATAGTATAAGCACTGGCAACGTTTTTGAGAGAGCATTTCAAGAAGGCCAGTTTTTAGATATAGTATGTCTCTCACTCTCCCAGACATCATATGGGCTATCTGGCACCTGGTGGTGGTTGCGTTCACCAGTGCGCATCGCATTTGTACAGGTAAAATTTCAATTTTTCAAACCATTTTAAGAAGTTATTTTTTATTATTATTATTTTTATTCAACTTATAGTAACATGAATCTCTTATTGCCAGGCATTTTTATTGTTGCTTAAGCATAGAAAGATTCATGTTACTATAAGTTCAATAAAAATAATAATAATAACCCCCCTGTAGGGGCCACCCTGACGTGGTGGGGGGGCTTACGGAAGGCATGAACTATAATTAGGTCACTAACATCTAGACCCACCCTTTATAGGAGATACAAATGATCAAGCCACGAACACCTCGGCGATACCCTTCGAACTAACGGTCCCAATCACCAATACATTAGACCCAATCACAGACCAAATGTATTTTTCTAATGTTTTCTCCTGTCATTTCCTCAACCTACGTTATCCTCCACGACTTTGATACTTTTCACGTCTTTTGCCATGATTTCTACTCTGGCCCATTCCTCATAAAAAAAAAAACAACCTCTCACATTTATGCGATGCGACTAAGAAGTAGAGTTATACCCCAGGCGGGTACCGTAGTTAACAACGATGGAGAATCCCGCCCCGGGCCTTCCAGCCCGGGCTGCCCTTCGTACTCTGGGGAGGGCACCGTATCGCATGCTGCCCAGCCACAAGCTGTTGCAGCACAACTTGACCAAGTGTCAACATGTTCTTCACCAACTTCATCATTATTCTCATCCATCCCCTCATCACCAGCATCATACCTCAACAACCAGCAATCAAGCTCAGCTAATTCATCCCCATCATCATTTCATTCCGCCAGGGATGTTGTGCAGGAGGCTATCTCAGCCGAAATTACTGCACCCGCCCAAGGCGGTAGACGCACACGTAAAACGTGGACGAAGCAAATGAATATTTTCATCATGCGTCACTATTACATCCTCACTGACCTCGAACTCAACACTAAAACTTACCTAACGCCACTACATTCACGTTTCATAGCAGAATTCCCTGATATGAATGCTTCAAAACAAAGAATAGGCGATCAGCGCCGTGCTATTGTTCAGCGCAACTTTCTCTCAGAACAAGAATTATTAAATATAAAGGAAGAAGTTAGGCTTTTGCTACAACATCAACCGTCAGCAGCACAACACAACACAGACCACACTCACTCTCGCAGAATGAGATGGACTGACCAACTTAATGAAACCATAATGAGAAGTTACTACCGCCTAACGAATCTTGAAACAGACCTAACCACGTACAGACCGCTATTACACCAGGACATCATCTCAAAATGCCCTTCTATCGCCCATCTATCTGCACAGAGAATATCAGACCAGCGTAGATCAATTGTCAACAACCAACTATTATCCACTGATCGACTTAATCAGATTAGGGAAGAGGTTAGATGCGAATTAGCTTCTATAAATACAGATAGTTCTAACTACACAATATCACACGAGACACACGAAACAGTAACACAACCAACTTCGATAATCACAAACGGCGACAATATTGAAGTATCAACTTTAACAAACGCTAATGAGCAAAACACACACCAAATGACACAAAACCCTCCAAATCTTCCTGCTGAAATAATCAAACAATTAGATGAAATGTTCACAGACCATTACAATAAATTTAAAGACTCCGACCCAATAAATAGACCGTATATCCCTAAACTAAAATCTTCCAGGAAACTAGCGGCTATTGTAAATCATCTCAATACCCATTTACTCCCAAAAACACTTACCTCTGACACAAATTTTTACAATCTTCAGACTACTATATACTGTGCAGCCTACACTGCTGCTAAATTCAATGGCGCTAGAATAAAAGAAAATACTGGACCTACTAACCAACTCGAACATGTACCATGGTGGCAAAAACGTCTCGAACGTAGGATTAGCGAGCTCAGAGCCAATATTGGAAGATTAGCGGAATATGCAAAAGGTACACGGTCCCAAAATTTAGAACATCACATATGCAACATAAAACGAATATACAAAGTCCACACTCAACATGAAACGGAAAACACAGATATTACACATTTTCAAGACACATTAAAACAAAAACTTAACACACTAGTAAACCGATTAAGAAGATATAGGGAAACAACAATTAGGAAAAAACAAAACAAACAGTTCTGTACCAACGAAAAACTATTTTACCGGAAGTTAACACAACCAAACAACAGTTCACAAGGAAGTAACATACCCCTACCAAGTCCTGAATCACTTCAAACATTCTGGTCAAATATATGGTCTAATCCAACAGTACATCAGCAAAATAGTTGGATTGAGGAAGACAGGGAAAGATGGACGAATACACCTGAAATGAAATTTGACCAGATTCCATTACACCTCCTACAAACAGTTATAGCCAGGACACATAATTGGAAAGCTGCAGGATCCGACAATATTCACAACTTCTGGTATAAAAAACTAACATGCACACATACATTACTTCTCAAACATATCAACGCATTCATTCAATCACCTGATACAATGCCACAATACATCACACAAGGCACAACATATATGTTACCAAAAGATCTATCGGACACCACTAACCCTGCCAAATATAGACCCATCACTTGCCTCCAGAATGTATATAAAATCATAACATCATGCCTTAGCGAATCTATATACAAACACATACAGGAACACAACATCTTATCAGAAGAACAAAAAGGTTGCCGTAAAAATAGCAAGGGATGCAAGGAACAACTCACCATCGACGCTGTTGCTTGCAAACAAGCACTTAAACAAAAACGCGACATACACACCATGTATATAGATTATAAAAAGGCTTTCGATTCTGTACCACACTCTTGGTTAATCTACATCCTTAAACACTATAAAATTCACCCCGCAATTATTAAATTTTTAGAAAACATTATGCCCTTCTGGAAAACCAAATTAAAAATATGTAATTCAAATGAAACCACGGAAACAGATAATATTTCGATAAAAAGAGGTATCTTTCAAGGCGACGCACTGAGTCCCTTGTGGTTTTGCCTCGCTCTCAACCCACTTTCGAACATACTGAACAAACATAATATAGGATTTAAAATAAAAAGTAACTCAGAACATACCACCCTCACGCATCTAATGTACATGGATGACATTAAATTATTTGCAAGCAGTTTTGACGAAATACACACCCTTGCTGACATAACACAAAAATTCTCTAGTGACATTTGCATGGAATTTGGGATAGACAAGTGCAAAATTCATTCAATTGTCAACGGAATAGTAGAACCGACGTCTTACGAATTAGGAAATCGCGAACTAATTGAAGCCGTAGATCCTAACGAGGGTTATAAATACCTAGGCTACTATCAATCAAAAGAGATCCACCATAAAAACACAAAAATATTACTGCAACAAAATTTTAGGAACAGGCTGCATAAAATACTTCACACCCACCTCAATGCAAGAAATACTGTTAAAGCCATCAACACTTTTGCTATCCCCATTTTAACTTATTCCTTTGGCATTATAAGGTGGACTCAAGCAGACCTTATAATGTTACAGAGAATTATCAACACAACAATGACGAAGCATAGAAAGCATCACCCTAGGGCCTGCATTCAACGATTAACTCTACCGAAAATTGAAGGGGGCAGAGGTATTACCGATATCACAAACCTTCACAATAACCAAATCACACTACTCAGAACATTCTTCTACAATCGTTCACAACATTCACCACTACACAAAACTATATGTCAGGCAGACACATTTACACCCCTGTCCCTAGCAGACCACACAAAAGTAGTTAACACCATTACTAAAGAGCAGAAAATACATACTTGGACTCAAAAATCACTACATGGCCGTCATCGTCTCGATTTAACCAACCCTATTGTTGACAAGATAGCGTCAAACGCGTGGTTAAAGCGAGGCGAGCTGTTTCCAGAAACAGAAGGTTTCATGGTAGCGATCCAAGACCAAGTAATTGACACCAAAAACTATAGGAAATATATAATCCGTGATAGCACCCTTGGCAGTGACCATTGTCGGCACTGCCACAGACAACCTGAAACAATTCAACACATAACAGGAGCATGTTCATCCATCACACAAACAGACTACAAACACCGACACGACCAAGTTGCAGCCATCATACACCAAGCACTCGCATTCAAACACAAACTCATCGCGGAGAAAACACCTTACTACAAATACACACCCCAAATCATCCTAGATTCACCCGATTTTAAAATGTACTGGGATAGAACTATATTCACCGACAAAACCATACACCATAACCGACCCGACATCACACTCTACGACAAGAAAAACAAAATAGTACACTTAATAGATATAGCGATCCCTAATACACACAATCTCAGTTCCACCCATACTAACAAACTTTCCAAATATGCAGACTTGTCCATTGAGCTGAAAACCCAATGGCAAGTACACACAGTCAAAACAGTTCCTATCATCATATCTAGCACTGGCGTCATCCCCAAAACACTCCACACAAGTTTAAAGACCCTCGACTTACACCCTCTTACATTCACACTTCTCCAAAAAGCAGTTATATTAAACACTTGCAGGATCGTTAGGAAGTTTCTGTCCATAGATTAAAAAACATCTAATTCAACCCCAAGGTTGCTTTGACCAAAAGTCCGCAACTTTGGTGTATTTCCCCAGAAATGGGTGAGGTTCTAACCTAAACACATATATAATAATAAAAAATAACTTCTTAAAATGGTTTGAAAAATTGAAATTTTACCTGTACAAATGCGATGCGCACTGGTGAACGCAACCACCACCAGGTGCCAGATAGCCCGTATGATGTCTGGGAGAGTGAGAGACATACTATATCTAAAAACTGGCCTTCTTGAAATGCTTGTTTTTTCGACGTTGCTAGCTCTCGTACCATTAATTACATTTGATGAATATCAAACTTGACGAATGACGTTTAACCCTATATTTCAAACTGTAACAATAAAAAGAAAGTGGAATGACAGGCATTGCATAGAAGGAGTTCAGGTTTGGTCCATTGGAATGACCGGACGTTCCTTACAAATGTGATGACCAACAGATGTTTTAGTAAGTGTAGAAATGTTTACAAACCTTTGTCATAAATACCCCAAAAAACTAGGCACCTTTGGAAAGTCTTCCTCAATCATTATGACAAAATGGTACAATAACTAAACACAATAAACCAAAATTATTTTATCATGAAAGAAGAATGAATGAAGAAAGATTTTCTAACAATATATAATAAATATAATTAAACAAATATTTTTATTAGATACCGACTTCACCAATATCAAACAACTAAGTACAAATTGTTAACTTTTAAAGTAAGCTTTCAACAAATACTTGTTTAAAGCAAGCAACTAATAAGTAACTAATTCGAGAAATGGTTTTGATCAAACCAAACAAATACGATGCAGCATTTGAGACACTACTACCCAATTTTACTATCATTTCGAACAGTGATTAACCTCCCAATAACAGCAAAATTTAACAATTGACCAAACACAATATTGACATACAATATATTTATATATATTTTAGGCATTTTAATCCTTCCAACCATCTTATTCCAAATAACTGATAAACCTTATACAAATTTGGGAACAATATTAAATTTAGACTGTTTAACCATGAGTAGTTTCCTAACACAATGTGATCTGCCTAATGATTTCATGTGAAACTCAAACTCCTTTTTCTATAATAAATAGATAGTCATACAGTATAGACTTGAATATATATTTTTTGAATGATTGACAATCATTTTGTCTTAAAATAAATGTGAAAGTACAAGATTCTACCTCTTATATTTCGCCTGTGCAATATAATAGTTACACCTGTGCTGTATACACCTATAAATGACAAATTCACAGCAAAGTGGTGTAAAAATGTAATGTGTCAAATTTAGTGAATATGTTGTTATCTAAAATATAAATAAATCTCTGTTGAGTAGCCGGCCGGTCACCACAAGGACTTGCTTGTCCGATCTGTACTCCTTTGTATGAAAACAATAAAAGACCCTGACTATGACTACCTATTTCATTGATATATTTTTATATAAACTATCAAACTTTTCAACTCCAGGTTTGCATCAGTAAAGGTTATTGTGCTACTACTCTTCTGTTACTGAGTGACAGACTGACACACAATGCACAGCCAAAACCTAGAAAGCTGAAACTTGGAATGTATGTTCTTTGGGGGGGTGTGGGAGAGCACTAAGAGAGGATTACTATTGATTCCTACGAGAGACTATGCGAGAAAAACGGTAGGTACTGGCAGATGCCAGTCTTACACATTGTCACTAACAGTGTCCTAACTAATGCAATGCAATAGGGAAGGTTGACACCCACCCAGAGTTGTAGTGAAAGAGTAAGACGCGCCAAGCGCCAAAACAATCCATTGTCGCATAATTGGCATTGGCTAGATCTAGCAACGGATTCAGGCGTATGCGTTAAGCTAATACCATAATATGCGAGGTAAGAATGCGTATTTATTTATTTATTATTAATATATTAACACGGTTTAAGAAACCAATTACATTAACACACACAAAATATAGAATTATAAAAATAAAATTGAAATAAAATGAGGAAAAACATAAAAAAGACAACACTATAAAATTGGTAAAACAAAAACAAAAAAAAACAATAATATATACCATTGCACAATACACTTAAGGCAACGAAAAGAAAAACAAAACATTTCTACACTATAGGCTTTCGCAAAAGCTTAGGCAGACCCTTTTAATTGTTTTAAGGTCATCCACGAATAGATCACAGTCAGGGTAGGCTTTCATGAGGCTATTGAGTGCGGACAGGACACGAGGAATAGGGGAGGATGCCCTGGCCACGGTACGGCATGCGGGCACAGATAGCAGACGGTGACAGACGGTAGCAGACGTAACCATTGGTCAACGTTGACCACGATAACTCTAATTTTTAATAATTAGTTAAGGACGGAAACTTACTTATCTGCAGAAGAACACTCCATCAGTATAACCATGGGTATAATAGGTTTAGGGGCTTTTATGTTATGCTCTTAAAATAACTTATCTGTGCACCTCTGACGACCTTAATCTGAAAAATTAGTCAAGAAGCATGTAAAACAATAAATTAGATTTAGATGTAATTAGTCCAGTAATTAGATGCCCGATAATATATTCCTTTTTTACACTCTTGTTTTATCATGTCGAAAGTTTTTAGTTTTCACCGCTTTTCACTGGTAGCAACCGCCATCCCGCCATTCCGCCATCAAGCAATACAATATTTTAAATTTTACCATTACCATTAACAATGACATCGTTATCGACCAATCAATGCAATCGACCAATCCACAAAAATATGAAACAAAAATGTTTTCATTTCCGCTATAACTTAGGTCAAATTCAAAACTTTAATAATATTAGTATGAAATTTAGCTAGTTGTGGGTGACTGAGACGTCATAAATTAATAAATTATTACAACCACAAATTCTCTAAAAAAAAATTAACTAAAAATTTTACTAGAACAAAGCTTTTATTAGTTAATGATTTTTTTATAAGTATACTGAATCAACATTCCTAAAATGTCTTTGGCCAAAGAGAAAGTTATTGTTTGAAAATAGTTTATACTTCCGCTATTTTATTTATATACCTTTTTTAACTAGATTTTCATTACTCATATCATAATTTTCATTACATTTTTAAAACTAATCTAATCATAAAAATGTGTTTGTTAATCTGATGTTATTTAATAACTTATAAGTTAAAGAAAAAGACGTCTATAGACGTCTTTTTGACATAATACAAACTTGTCATTATTTTGCCATCATTGCTTGATTCGCTAGTTAGTTGTCTTCAAACATATAGGAAAGTTACAGCAACAATACTGTTTCCATCGTTTGTTTAAATATGTACCTATTACATGATAACAAAAAGACTGACGCAGTAAGGTGAAAAAGTCTCAGAACCAATAATATTTTTCTCAAGTTGGAAATAGATTCGATTTCCACTAGCTCGGCAGTATCATTTGCGAGTACTGGCTGGCTGCTTCATAGGTCTCTACCTACGAAGCAGCCTTTATAGCACGGCGCTTACACTCCCTGACTAAGTGATGATGACTTCTCATTCTCAAACTGACTTGGCAGTGGTTAAAATGTACAATGAGCTGCAATTATGTGTTATTGAAGACTGTTATTCGGATTTATGAAAGTAATCCAGGCAGGCTTTTATTAATTACGGTTAGGAGCTAGCTTTAACTGAGTTAGGTAATCATTACTTTTTGCTTTGATTGTAAATTATAATACTTGTTCTTTAACACGTCTGGCATTTATAATTCTACTCAATAATCTATATAAAAATATAAAACTCCAGAACGCACGAACCGATTTCCACGGTTTTGTATTCGTTGGAAAGGTCTCGGGCTCCGTGAGGTTTATAGCAAAAGATAATTCAGGAAAAAAAATTAAGAGAAAAGCAGGAAAACAGAGAAAATCATTGTAAGCGAAACGGAGTTCGCCGGGTTTGCTAGTCTATTATATAAAAATAAGTCGGGTTTTCCTTCCTGACGCTATAACTCCAGAACGCACGAACCGATTTCCATGGTTTTGCATTTGTTGGAAAGGTATAGGGTTCCGTGAGGTTTATAACAAAAAAAAATTTAGGAAAAAAGACATGGTGGCGAAACGGAGTTCGCCAGGTTTGCTAGTTCACTATAAAATACACGGTAAGAAATAAAGAAAACTAAATATCCATGTGTATTATTTTATTGATTCATATTAATTTGCCTCAGATCAAGCTTTTAGAAATGGAAATTTAACAATTAAACCCCATAGAATACAAGTTAATACTATTACGCAGGTTAGGTGCAGGCTGTAACACATTTTCTATTAAAAATAACTTCAGTAGAATAACATTCAAATAAGATATATTTATGTATATAAATACACAGGTAACCACACTCGCCCTGCAAAATATTCAATTATTGCAAACCAACAGCACTTGATGTTGTTGTAGGATAACATTTTCTAAGACAAAACTATTCTGGTTGACAATGATATTAGGGTTAGTCATTATTTCTATGATATTTTCTCTACGGCTTATTAGCATATTAATAACAAGATTTTAGATGTTAATTAAGTTATTTAAAAATCTCACTTAAAATTCGGTTATCATATATAAATTAAGTAAAAAATTTAATATTTTGAACATTTACAACCATTGGTCTGTTAAGAAACCTTTCATTTTCCATCAGTACATTAACTACAACTGATAGGCCTATGGATAAAACAACAATATAGACCAAATTACATAACATATTACACCTACTTTGTCATTATCAAACAACATTTCATTAAAACAAAAGTAAAGGTATTATATTGGGTGTCCCAAAATTAACGCAAGATTTGAATTTGCTGCCATTTATGCAGTGAAGTGTTGGCAACCCTGAAAAAAAAGCAATTTGACAGCTAACAGTATAGGGTTATTAAAAATGGAGCGTTACACGATAGAACAACGTGTCTTCATTATTAAATTTACTGCATGAGACATTTCCAGGTCGTGTACTCTCTCGTTTCGGTGATCAAAATTGGCCTCCTAGATCGTGTGATTTAACACTATTAGACTTCTTTTTATGGGGTTATTTGAAATCACAAGTCTATGTCAACAAGCCCACAACCACCCGTGCATTAAAGGAGGAGATTTAACGCTGCATCAACGAAATTCAGCCACATTTATGCAGAATAGTCATGGAAAATTTCAACAAAAAAGTGCATGTGCATAAAGCCGTGGAGGCCATTTGTCCGATGTGTTATTCCATACATAACCCTATCCTATGTACTTTACGAGTCAATAAAAATATAACTATCAAAACACTAAAAACGGCGTTTTCTATTTGATTCAAATCTTGCGTTAATTTTGGGACACCCTATATATATATAATAGATTGATTTGAATTGAATATGTTATATAAGGGGCAGAGCAACACATAAGAACATCATGGGCTTGGTACAGATTGATCAGTTAAGTAAATGAGCAGTCGAGGCATACTTGTAATATTGGATAAAATTAATATAAATAATGTAATCAAAAACTATTTAGAAGGCATCCGTGTCGCTACCTATGTAAGCCGAAACATTCACTATTACATCTAGTTACCACCATGACGCAGTTCACGAGTTTCTAATCATACATTTGGTCGCTTACCACACGACAATCACGCGGACCTTGTTCCTGAAGGCGCTTTCAAATGATACATCACATTCTCTTACAACACTAGTAAGCTTCAAACCACGCCACACTCGCGAGTGAACTGGTCTTACCATCTATTTACCCTAAATACTGCTATAGATTAGGTACTTCGGATATTATGCATATTAATCTAAAATTGAATAAGATGTGTGTGCATATAAAATTGAAATGGTCATGTTCAGTGTTAGGAAATATGCAGTTACGTTATGATTGACTATTTTTAAGTTTAATCTTCATATCAATACTAAGGTTTATACATTATTGTTGCCAAATCATAAAGATGTAGGTCGTTAAATTCACATTTTTAAATATAATTTCTTCTAATAATGTATAACAACGTACAACGCATTACCTATAATCATAAAATACTTTGCTAGTCATCATACCATGATAGATAAGTACCCCAATTTCATAATTAATTTGTCAAACATAATTAAAAACGAAATCGCTATTTTGCTGTTAAATGTGGAGAAAAATTAAGATAGTTAAATTATTTCCAAAAATAGAACCACCATTTTTCTATACTTACTTATAAAAAGTGTATAGGTTGATATAAATTTCAAATACTATGTATGAATGTATATTGTAATAAATTCAATTCAATGAATAGTGAATACATTAAATTCAAATTGTAATAAATTTTTTCGTTATAAAATGTGTGGGCCTTCACTACATGATGTGAACAACCAAATGTAAGTGACCTAACATTGTGGCAATTTCCCAGGCGATAGTTAACATATAATATAATCTTAAACATAGCTGCGGTCAGTTCGCTTACGTTAGGCTCAATCTGGCCACGGCTAAGCTTAAGGCATCTGGGAAATATATCACATAATTATTTAAATACCACTATATAACTAAGCTTCAATAGGCAGCTTAAGGAATCACAATCCTATAATAATTGTCGATCACAAACTGGTCTGAGCGAGAATCTCTACTACACCTGTGACTAAGTACAGCCTCTACATCAGTCGCAGTTTTTCACTACGACCATGTCGCCAGATATCAACAAACATTACAGATACAGAACTTGCTTTTAAAACATTAACATTTAAGTATTATATGTAGATTTTGATTTACTAATGTACATAACATAGATATATTAAATCTCGGAACATTCATGTATTAAACTAGGAGTTAACAGATAATTTAGACTACTGCTAGACGTTACCCTTGTACGATTTAAGTAATACACAAATTGAACTGTTCTTCACAACGATCAATGCAGTTAAGTGCTTTAAGTAAATTGTCTTAAGTAAATATGTTAAGTGTTTTGTAATATCAAGGTGAATGCTTCATGCTAGCCTGTGAAATTAAAATCACAACAAGTAATTAAATGAACAAGTATAACTGTGTTTACAACCGCGAATATATATTTTGTCATCATACTATCCAATATGACTGACTGACTGCACAGTTGGCGCGGTGGCTAGGCCACTGGCTGCCGTGCAACGTGTCGCGGGTTCGATTCCCGGACGGAACAACTCTTTGTGTGATCCACAGATTATTGTTCCGGGTCTGGGTGTCACGTGTATGTGAACTTGTATGTTTGTAAACGCACCCACGACAGGAGAAAATCCTAATGTCGAGCTGCAACGTCTCATCAAAAAAAATATATATATATATATATATATCGAGCTGTAAATTGCAAAAACTTAAGAAAACGTATATTTCGCGAACTACCTTGAAGCATCTCCCTTAACACGGCTTAGTTTCACGAGTTAAGATATAATTGCATACAAACAGTGTCCACAATAATAAGATGTTGATCAGAGAGCTGACTGCACCAGTGTCGGACCGGCCGGGTGATCTTAGCATTAACAGGGAAATTGCTTTGTTATGATATTGCACTGGCTTTCACATGGTTGATGTTACACAAGAATGTCATGAGTAGCCAGTATATCAGTCGCAGGTGGAGAGGGAGCGCCGCGCGACGCACGAACATAATCTAAGGGTTACAGCTAGATATTGGGCTATTTACGAGCATTGCTCGCATTCTCTGCATTCTCCTTCATGATCTTGGATTTGAGATGGTCCTTGTATTTGAGAATGCCGCCTTGCCATTTTGTGACGGTTCCATTCTCACATATCCAGATTTCCTCCGCGACCTGTAAATGAAAATCAAGAAAAGTTGAGTCTAATGAATGGATGAATGCGATCATTTCAAATAGTCATGATAATGTCCATGCTCGATGTCGCCTATAGACACACGCAACGCTAAATGAGGATTGTTTTGGGTAATAGAAATTTATTCTTGTTTATACCTGGTTAATAAGCCTGAAGTCGTGGCTCACGAGTACCATTCCGCCGTCGAAATCGTTGATAGCGTCCGCTAGCGCATCGATAGTCTCCATGTCCAAATGATTGGTAGGTTCGTCAAGGAGGAGGAGGTGCGGTGTCTGCCACGCAAGCCAAGCGAACACAACGCGGCACCGCTGCCCGTCAGACAATTGACGCATCGGACACACCTGTAAAACACAAAATTTTAGTAAATTACCTTTAATTTATTATTACACCTGACAGTTTTTCCAACACATTACGAAATTGTAATACTTGTAAGAAAATATCTTAGTGATTCTATATAATAATATATACTAGTGGTCGCCTAGTGGTCGAAATTCGACCATATTATACGATTTAATTTACAATACCACTTAACAACGTTCAAGGATAATTTTTATTTAACTCAAACTCAAACAAACTCTTTTAAAAAACTCTATTCATATGAGACGTGAGAATATCATCGCAATGTCTATCGATTTTGACGTTTTGTCAAATACGATCAGATACTATGCATGTGTATGTAATGTTTTATTTATTGATTTAATGTACTTTATAAGCATTATTTTTGAAAAATATTAGCGTTCTTCACTTCTCCTACACATAAACTATAAGTGTACCAAATTTTATGCTCTTACGTCCGCGCAATTTTCGTAAAAAGAGGTCCAAAGTTTTTGCATCACGTAATAATATATATAAAAGAAAATCGTATAACAGTCCAGTCGAGCCAGTCCATTCGTAGCAAAATATGGCTACGAAACTGAACAAAATAAAATACATAAAGTTACTATGTATACTTGTACGAAATCGTGGACAGAATCTAGCTCGCAGATAAACGTAACGGAGTGATCAAGTTACCTGTTGTCGTCCGGTGAGTCCGTATCGTCCGATGATCTTGCGCATTTCTTCCCGCTCTCGGACTTCAGGGAACTCCTTCATCATGTAGTCGAGCGGTGACAGGTCTAAGTCCAGCAGCTCGTGCAAGTGCTGGTGGTAACGACCGATACGCAAGTGAGAGTTCTTACGGATCATACCAGTGGACGGGACGAGCTGTAATCAAAGTAACATTTTATTTTAGTAACAGAGAACATTGTTGCTACTGAATATTATAAATATTACTGTGACTAAAGGTAGGTAGGCAGGTATATAAAGGCATTGATGCATATATGAGAATGCAGGTTCGAAAGCTAACAACAACTTTTTCCGAGTTTTATGTACTTTGTAAGATTATATAGTAAGATTTATAAAGATTATATATATTAAAATGTGCTAACCAATTCGTGGACGCAAATACATAATACAGTTTCACAGACTATCAATGATAAAAATTTAATATAACATGCAACAAATTTCGATTTTAATAATTGAATCCCTTCACAACTTTGCAAAAATGCCTTGAGTATGTATATCCTTAAAATTCTTGTCCATAACTAGGGTTGCCAGGTCGCCAAACCTAAAAGCCGGACAGGCCAGCCAGCTTGGCCAGACATGTGAGTAAAAAGGCCGGACACGCTACAAGATTGAGGATTTCGCGACCTATTATTAATAGGACAGAAAAAGGAATGTAAAAACTAAGCGTTTTTATGTTTACCATAACACAATAAAAGCCAGACACCATCCGAATACTATTAATTTTGGCTGGATACGCAATCAAAAAGCCTGACCATGACCGGCTTTATCCGGACTCCTGGCAACGCTATCCATAACATAAGACAAGAAATATACTTACATCTCCATATAACAATTTAAGGAGTGTGGACTTGCCAGCTCCATTAGGTCCTACAAGTGCGAGACGTGTATCGAGGTCGATACCGAACTCCAAGTTCTTGTAAATCCATGGGCCTGAGTCAGTATACCGGAATGACACATTCTGAAAACACATAATTTAACATCAGTCATCAAAGCATCTACACACTCGAGAACGCCTTTTTGTCAATTGTCAATGAATAAAGTATAATTGCACAAAATGCCACAAAATCAACTACGAGCATTTATCATATAAATAAAATAAAAAATTAGTACTTCAG
Organism: Spodoptera frugiperda; assembly: GCF_023101765.2. Taxonomy (NCBI): domain Eukaryota; kingdom Metazoa; phylum Arthropoda; class Insecta; order Lepidoptera; family Noctuidae; genus Spodoptera; species Spodoptera frugiperda. Next base: position 16,386,051 of record NC_064236.1, read on the forward strand.
CCTAGTCTTATTTTTGGCACAAATTAAAATAAATATAGCAGCCACTTGTCGTCAGTTACTTCACATAAGGGATCACCTTATTGTTACGGAGTGTCTGCTGTGCTATTTCTGAACGTTGGCAGGTTTAATAAAACCATATTATAATTAACTGTTATACAGATTATGAAAGAAATTAGATATATTCGTCTTAATAAATATTGAGAGATTACATGTAAAATACTAACCTGCACCATAATAACAGGGGGCGGCACCTTCCCGCACGATGGGAAGTAGAAGTTAAGGATCTTGTCATCGATAACTTTCTCCGTCAATCCCTGGGCCACCATCTTAGCCAGTGTCTTCTCCTTGGACTGAGCTTGTCTGGCCAGCTTGGCGGAACCGTGACCGAACCGCGCAATATAGTTCTGTAAAAATACTACGATTAATTATTCATGTAATAAATATTGCCTTATTGTTAGAACAGCAATGCCTATTTTCACCTATTTCAAGTAAATTTAGGAAAGGCTAAGATAAGATATGCCACATATAGCGTCTGTTTCGTTTTTACCGATCTATAAGTGACACCTATCAGTACAAGTAAGAGGTTAGTAAACACGACTAGAATTTTGGAAGACTAGTATTCTGGTGCACCATGTAAACTATAGTGCAATTAAGTGTTGAATTTGACTAGTTAGAAAGAACCACATTGATAGATGGTGAAGATATATGTATGTTTGTTTCTCTTCCACGAAAAGAGTTACTAGACGTGTTTGGAGGAAGTTTGGTACATAGTATAGAAATTCTGGTTTCAGTAGTAAGCAAACAAGTTGCTATATGAAGCACAGATATACATCCCGTTTAACCGACCTTCATATGAGCGATCTGGTCCTGCTCCCAGTTGTACTGCTTCATCTGGTTCTCCAGCAGTTCCATCCGAGTCCTGACGAAGGCTTCATAATTGCCCGTATAGTACTTGAGCCGGCGCTTGCTCATATGAATGATGTTAGTGCATACGCCGTTCAAGAAGTCCTGCGAGTGAGATATCAGCACGAGGATACGTTTGTAGCTGGAATTAAGACATATCAATATTAGTTCAAATATTATTACCTTAACGATTGATCATTAAAATAGGTCGTGATTCGATTTTTAATAGGAATGATGAGAAAATAAAAATTAAATTGTTTTCACTAATAAAATTATATGAAAATAGCTATATTCTCATTATCTATCTATTCTAAGAGAATTGAGTATGATATTTGACGAAAAAGAAGTTGTAACGTGACTTAATAACATAGAGCGCCATATTTGTCTCTTACCAGCCCCACACGAAGGTATGGAGTTGGCAAGTTGTGTCTGTCACGGTATGAAGTTGTACCACGGTTTTTTAAAAAAGAAGAATATTTTTATGAACAATCCTTACTGTTTGAGTTCTTCCTCAAGCCACACGCAGGCGTCGAGATCCAGATGGTTGGTGGGCTCGTCCAGCAGCAGAAGATGAGGCTTCACGTACAGCGCACGTGCCAGCGCGATACGCATACGCCAACCTTTGAGCAAATGTCAGGTTAGGAATCAACGTCTCCAAAATATAGCTTATCTGACTTTAACGTATATATACCAGCATTTCAGAAACTTACTTTCGTATTTATTATTACTAGTGGTCGCCTAGTGGTCGAAATTCAACCATATACGATTTAATTTACAATACTACTTAACATACGTTCAAGGATAATTTTTATTTACCCCAAACTCAAACAAACTCTTTTATAAAACTCTATTCATATGAGACGTGAGAATATCATCGCAATGTCTATCGATTTTGACGTTATGTCAAATACGATCAGATACTATGCATTTGGGTGTAATGTTTTATTTATTGATTTAATGTACTTTATAAGTATTATTTTTGAAAAATATTAGCGTTCTGCACTTCTCCTACACATAAACTATAAGTGTATCAAATTTTATGCTCCTACGTCCGCGCAATTTTCGTAAAAAGCGGTCCAAAGTTTTTGCATCACGTATTAATATATAGATTTGGGATTGTAACCGAGGAAATATTCGTAAGAACTTCAAACAAGTGTAATCGATAGTATAGAGTACTCTTTGTAAATAAAAATAAATAAATTTAAAAAATTAAAAAACCCGACTGCATAAAAAACACTTTAAATAAAAACTGAAAAGTAAAAAACAAGCTTAGTCTAAAAGTTTAGATAGCAATGCTATTACCACAAAATTAAATAATTTCATAATCAATACACAAAAAATAATAATCTTATGCGAAACATAATTGAGTGCAACAGTCGGGACCCATATTGAATGATTTTAGTCTAGTTTATTTAATGGGTCCCGACTGTTACACTCAATTATGTTTCGCATAAGATTATTATTTTTTGTGTATTGATTATGAAATTATTTAATTTTGTGGTAATAGCATTGCTATCTACACTTTTAGACTAAGCTTGTTTTTTACTTTTCAGTTTTTATTTAAAGTGTTTTTTATGCAGTCGGGTGCTTTTTTAATTTTTTAAATTTATTTATTTTTATTTAACACTTTTTAGTTAGTTATAATACGGCTATGTGTTTTTCAAGATTTCACCCGCGACACGAGAGAACTACTTCCAATACCAAGATAATAAAAAAATAACACACGTCGATCCAGTTATTTTAGATTGATTGCGTAACACAAAGAGAGTAAAGGAATTAGAAAAAGAAGAAGGATTAAGGGCAGTAAAATTTACTATTTACAAATTTCGTAAACGGTCTAATTCTTTAAAAGAATTTTCGTCGTGTGGACTATTTAATATATTTTTTTTTGGATCTTTTATTGTGAGGGGTTTTTGTCCGTAATAGTATTAATCCTTATTCTTTTAAATAGTCTATTAATTTTCTACATTAAATGAAGATAAAATTTACTCTTTACACTGTTTCAAAATTTCTACTAGTTTTAGACAAAAAACGGTCTTTACAGTTGACACGTCGCATGGGCTATAGGTAAACGACTATGTAGATAGATTCCTTATTTAACGTTCAGCAAAGCGAGGGCGGGTCGCTAGTCCTTTATTTATAAATAAATTCATTGTAAATAATTTAGTTAAGACGTACTTTTATTATCACTTTTCACTTTTAAGTTCAGTCACCGCTAGTCAATCGCATCGCGTAGTACCTATACGAGTATTTAGTTTGGATAATAAAGAACATAATTGCACATAGTATTTTTTTTCTATATGTCAGTGATATACCATTTTGGAATCCTCATGATGAGCTCTTTAATTTGATACCCATATTGTAGCAAATAAAAAATTTTTTTTTTTACTCCTGTCTAGGGCGCCTCACGGCCGCCATGTTGGTTTTTGTTTTACGTCACATATCTAAGAACACTTGGGTAATTAAGACGAATCCAACGATACCCTGATTGTCGAAATCCATCAAGCCGTTTCGAAGAAATGAGGTAATAAAGAATATTAGGCTCATACATACAAGATACGCGCGAAAAACATAACCCTTCCTTGGCAGTCGGGTAAAAAACTGCTGGTATGCTCCGTAGGCCCGTTTGTTGTAGCAATACTAACTTCTCACCGTGTGGTGACAGGAGTACCGTAGTACGAGTTAGCTTTACGTTGAACAAAAACAAAACGAGAGGGCGTTCGGCGCTCTGATTTCCCGACGCGAATGAACAAACCAATAAGAGCTTCGAACGCGGCCTCGTTCAACGTAAAACAAACTCGTACTAAGCCCTCTGAGAAGAATACATTTGTCACACCCTTACTCTTCTTTTCCTCTTAACTACAGAACTACATATTTAACAGAGTTGGCGTTGGTGGCCCGGCCAACCTTTTTTCATAAACTTGATAGTTTTAAACTGCAATCTTTAATCTGCTTGCTTAGCTAGGGCTTAATGGCAAACATATCTTCAGTAGAGAAGGCTCATAGTTCAACAGTGGATTCTCACGAGCTAATGAGGATGACGATGATGATAATAATGAATACTAACCTCCTGAGAAGTCCTTTGTTGCCTTCTGTTGCATTTCCTTGGTGAAGCCAAGACCGTGTAGAATGTTAGCTGCGCGCGCTTCTGCCGTGTCGGCGCTCAGGTCCTCCAGTCGATCATACACGTCCATTAACTGTTCCTGAGCGTCTAGAAACGAACACAGTGTGTAAATATAATAGGTACTTTAATTATAGTTTGATTGAATATTTAATTATAAAGATTAAATATCTAAAATACCATCCAAGCGTATGAATGGTATCATATGTATAGGATACTGTTGTATGGCGTATATGATACTGTTAAGTATATTTTTTTTTACTAAACTGTGATTACCTTGTTCATAATAAAACGTTGTAAGATTGTACAGAATCACTATCATTATATATTTTTTAAAATATTGCCCCACACTAAGATTTCTCTTTCTCTTGTGTTGTGGGTACGTTTACAAACATACAAGTTCACACGAACAACAATTTGTGGATCACACAAAGAGTTGCTCCGTGGGGGGATCGATTCCGCTACACGTTACACGGCCAGTTGCTCAGCCACCGCGCCAACCGTGCAGTCAGAATTACATTATAGCAATAATTCTTACCATCATCCTCGCACTGCGCCAACTCTTCGGCGAGCTTCTCCAACTGGATCCTCTCCTCATCGACTTCCATGACACATTGAAGTGCAGACTTATCGGAGGCGGGCATCTCCCTCGTCAGATGGAAAATGTCAATATGCGCGGGTATAGTCACCTCGCGACGACCTAGCACGGCCAGCAACGACGACTTGCCTGGAAATTATCAATACTTTACGTTAGACAAATATATATATAATAATAATATATATATCAGAATTTATGACGCCTGTAATCATGCATGAAGGAGAATCAGTACGAAAGTATCAGTACAGTTGTGGACAGAAACTAGCTAACACGCTACGCAACGGCCTGTAGAACGAGACCAAAGTAGAGCTGAAATTACATTATAAAAGTTTTTAATTTATTTTATTATAATGTTTCACCAATCAGGCGAACTAATTGTTTATTTACTATTCAAATACCAAAATAAAAAGAGCTGTAAAGAGTATAGGACCAATACTTCGCGCGTCGCGTCTTTCGATACAGCATACATTATATTCGCTATCAAGAATAAACAAAACTCGCCTTATTAGTTATAAGTCAGTAGACTAAAGACTTAAAAGAGGATCTCAATAACAATAAACATATTTTTTTATTTTTATTTATTCAACAGGCACATCAACAATATGCATATAATACATTTTCCAATCATCTGACTAATACAACTCCCATATGCATATCTTTTACAGATGCACACAACATTCCCTCTTTTTTGTTTTAAATTATCATGGAACCAAAAATGCAGCGCAGCGTCGTATAAATCTCGACAAAAACGAATACTTATACTAACTAATTCTAATTTGAAGTTTACTTTATGTGTCTATAAACGATATTTGCAAGCTGGTGTACGTACTTAAGTATAAAAATAGCATAGGAAGGTTATTCCCAAGAAAATATAATAATTCGCAATAAATGCAATGTAAATATTTCGCCTTTAATATAATAGCGCAGCATCATTTAACATTCAAATAAATTTCATCTAAATCCAAGAACGTATTTTATAAGACCACATCAGGTACTTAGAAACGTCAAAAAAGTATTTTAATATACCTACTGTTAAAAAATGTCTTATATCCTACTGATATTATAAATGCGAAAATTTGCGAATACTATTACGTCAAAACGATTGAAGTTGAACAGACATATGTATCTTATGGTGTGTGGAACGCGGGCGAACCCGCTGGCAGAAAGTAGTTTTAAAAATATGTTAATTAATGATAAAAATAAAAGGTTTGAGATATCAACCTACGTTGATGTCTACGTTGATGATTTTTGTCTAGTTAACAAGTATAAATTCGAAGGTGCAGCGACACTCGCAGTCGGTAACACATTCACAAACATTCAGGAAAATGTAAATGTCGAGCTGTTGACTTGGAAAACAGAGGCTATGGCTACTTGCACTCACATTCTCTGAAGCTCACCTTACTCCTCCTCGTTTTACTCAAATCGTAAACCAGTACAAAAACGCGAGCCCAAACTATCATGGTTGAGAATTTAAAGTACGGGAAGTAAAATTATTTCAAAATTATTTGACACGACAAACTTTTTTTTTTTTTGTTACGGACCGCCCACACAATCGATGTCGCTATTCTGTATGTATAGACAATCGATTGCAAAGTCTAAGGGTAATGCGTCACTGTATTGAATATTTAATCGAGGTTTCTGTGTAAACATACTTCTTGTCGATACCTTACCCCTGTTGTTGATTTCTTTTTAAGTGTAAATTCGTCACCCTCCCGGCTAACTGTCGTAACTACAAATTGATGTTTTTCCAGGGCAACCGTTTTTCGGTCCGGCGTTACAGTTAAATTACTGTAGATGCGTTATTTGTGGCTTTATCAATGAATTAAAAAGTTTTTTTATATAGGTCTTGGCTTATTCTTTAATTTTGTAGTCGCCCTAAAGCCCTAAGGTATCTATTAAATGTCAGTGCAGATAGGTCGGTTTGTGAGATACGACAGTTAGCGGGTAGGGCGACGAATTGTTCAACAAGATTTCTTTACAAGACGAGAATAATAATAGATCACTTTTTCCACAAATTGACTAGATGGGACTCACGGGACTAACGGGAAAACTCGGCAAAAATATCACACTGACTATTATCATTGTGTCAAGATCGATACGACTGTTATCGCTCTTGTGAATACTCAGTAAGTTCTGAATTTGTTTACAAATCAGACAGTTTCTAAAAATCTAATTAAGTCTTTAGAAATAAAATGGAAATTAAATTAGATACATTATACAAAACCAAATAAGTTTTTGTTATAACTAATTATCGTGAATTATGTTGGGCAGTTACAACAAAAGCTGGCAACGCTCCAGAAGTATTTTTTTTTTTTTGATGGGTCGACGTTTGGCCGCTATCTCACCTGATGGTAAGTGATGATGCGGCCTACGGTGGAGCACGTCTGCACATAAGCAACCTATTCACTCGGGCCTTGAAGACACCCAGGTTATACTCATCAGGAAACACAGACTCCGGCAAGGAGTTCCATTCCCTAGCAGTTCGCACAAGGAAGCTTGAAGCGAAGCGCTTCGTGCGAGTGGGTGGGATATCTACCATGAAGCGGTGACGCCTCGCCGATTGTCTTGTGGTTCGACGATGAAAAGGACTAGGAGGAATCAAGTTGTGCAATTCCCCCGCACACTCTCCGAAATGTATCCGGTAATAAACGGAAAGGCTTGCAACCTTACGCCTGTGTTCGAGGCTTTGAAGCCGGGCCTCCACAAGCGCATCATCATTGATGAGCTTCTTGGCACGCCTTTCGATGTGTTCTAGCGCATCGAGCTGGTATTTAGCCGAGCCGTCCTCATCGGTGAGAACAGTACTCCATACAAGACCGAACCTGCGCTTGGTACAGGCTCAGTAGTTGTTCCGATGTGAAGTACCGTCTCACCCTCCAGAGGATGCCCAACAGGAAGTTGGAGTACTGTTCTCACCGATGAGGACGGCTCGGCTAAATACCAGCCAGATGCGCCTTCGACTCTATATATGAGCCGAAGTTTAGGGTAGGCGATAGAGTTACGCCCAGAAGCTCAAGATGATCCGATATTGGAACGGATACATTTCGGAAAGTAGGAGCTAGCGGAAATTCACTCCGTTTGGCAGAGAATAGACACGCCTGGATGTTGGTAGCATTGAACTTGACCAAGTTGGTGTCACCCCAATCGGAGACCGCCTTCAAGGACGAGTTCAACCGTTCGACCATGGATTTTCTTAGAGACTGGATCTGTGTTCCGCTAGTCCGCGCATCGGACACATACCTTTCAACAACTGTGCTGTCATCTGCATACCCAAAGATACCGGGCTTAAGCAGGTCGTTGATGTGCAGCAAAAAGAGCGTTGCTGAAAGTACTGACCCCTGAGGGACTCCGGCGTTGATGTCAAATTGGTCAGACGAGCAGCCATCAATGACTACTCGGATTGACCGATCCCTCAGGAAGTCTGCAATCCATCTGCACAGATCAGCGGGAAGTCCATATGCAGGAAGCTTGCCGATAAGGCTGTCGTGCCAAACCCTGTCAAAGGCCTTCGATATATCGAGTGAGACCGCTAATGCCTCCCCGTGCTTCTCGATGGCCTCGCTCCAAATGTGGGTGGCATACGCAAGAAGGTCCCCAGTGGATCGGTTGCGGCGAAACTTATATTGCTGATCGCTGAGGAAGTCGTTACCTTCAAGGTATGCCAGGAGCCTGTTGTTAAGTACACGTTCAGAGTATGGACGTGACTGTGATTGGTCGGTAATTGTTAGGGTCAGCACGACTACCTTTTTTGGGCACAGGCTGCACGTTGGCCAGCTTCCATGCAACTAGCACTTGACCAGACTCCAAGGAAAGTCGAAACAGGCGTGTCGGGATTGGAGACAACTCAGGCGCACAGGTTTTTAAAACCACGGCTGGGATTCCGTCGGGTCCACTGGCCTTGTTCACGTCACCTACCTAAAACATCATATAAAAACTAGCCAAGCCTCGGTAGAGCTGCCTCTCTATATTTAGTAATGTACTTTCTAAGTTGCAACCAACCTTTCAGTTCCCATAGCAGCCCGGCCTTTATATAACTTCATTTATTTAATAATATAATAAAGAGCAAACGATTGATATCGTCATGAACAAAAAAGACTAATAATAGCCTAAGAAAGAAATATCTTCCTACCATAGAAAGAAGAATATACCATTTAGCACTTTCTCGCACATTTTTAGGAAGTAACGCGGTATGTGTCTATTTTTCATCGCATACGATAATATAGGAGTATTTATCTGATAACATAATTTACGGAATTTATTAAGAAACAAACAATATAAAGTAACTTTATACATTGTAGAACAGTCGTTGGTGGCATGGATTTTCAAGCTACATCAAGGCATTCGAAAACGTTCATTTTACGTAAATAAATATATTAATACATATGAATATGAATGATACTTGTTTCTAACCCATGAGCGATACGTACTTGTGTACGTGTAGCAAATACGGTAGTACTAAGGTTGATAAGCAGTTTATAAAATTTTCCATTCCCATCCAAGTCATTTACTTAACAGATGGCGTTGTCATGGCTTTATTTTTAATTTCGAGTTTTTATTGATGCTTTTTATATCCACTGACAAAGGCGTACATAACGATAACATTATTATATGTTGTCCATAATGAAATCATACATGGCTACAACTACCTATTCCAGAGCATGTGGCACTGCCTAGACCACATATAAACCGAGATCCTGAACATTTTTCTCTTTCTCTACAACTTTAAAAAGTGATTGTAAGTAAGTTTGATAGTACGATACAACTTTAATTTCTTAGAGCGCACCGTTGCACCGCGACCGTAACGCTTTCACAAAAATGGGTCAGTGGTGTACTAATCAATAAATGCACGTAGACTATCACACTGCTATAACAATAGTTACAAACATTATTCTATTCCACAGTTTTAAATTGCTGGCTCATTTTTTTTTATATTTGTTACAGAATTGAATTATATGGTAGGAATGTACTTTTATTATTAGTGGTATACCTATAACTATATAACTAAGGCAATAATTATAATTTTAGATTTAATTTTTCGTCAGAGAAGTTTTTGGTTGTCAACAATTTATAGTACTTATTCGCGCAACATTCGATAAGAAACAACTCACAAACGTGCAAATGAATCTTTGGTGTGAAAAACCACAATGCTCAAATTAGAACGATGTGACGTGTTTTGCGATCATGAAATTAATACCGTTACACAAAGCATGTTTTAAGTGTAAGGTATCGCCGATCAAATTGGTCAGACGATGAATGACGTTAAAATTAGATTGCAGACTGCAGAAACCGTAACAATTTTAAATTTTGACACGCTTTTTAGGCAAATTATACTAACTAAATAACATCGATATTCCGATTCCTCGAATATACTAAGCGAATTTTTATTTAGATTGATAGAGTTATTATAATTTCAGGCGTAAATAGGAAGTTTTCAATATTACCTACAATAACGTTATTGATTGGTTAGACTATTGTGTAAGGCAGTGAGTAAGAGCCGGCGCTCACTGTCGGCATGGCACGTCGACGGGTGCCGTGGTATTCTGTAGCATTCTGTACCGTGGCATTGTGGTATCGAAATAAAGTAAGATGAATTCCAAAGTCATAAATAAGATTCTATAATAACTTTATTAGTGATAAAATCCTCTTATGATATGCCGTACCGTGCCGGCAGTGGGTGCCAGCCCTAAGCCAATGACTAAAATATTATTTTGCATAAAAGTATTAAATTATTATAGTACACAGGCTGTGATATGCGTTTTGCCTAGGCAAAAGATGCTTGAGTGTTTCAGAAAACAAAATCGAATATTGTCGCTTGATTGCATTACAAATAGATCAAATTAATCACTTAACTATGTGTATGTTCGAAAATCGCTAGCATTCTTTGCTAAAAGAGAATTAATTACTTCCTTAACATATTAGCATCATGAATAATATGATAATAACAGGACATACAACTTAAAGTTCTACATACCACATCCATTCAATCCCACGAGACCGTATCTTCGTCCACAATTCAACTCCAGAAGAGTGTCTTGCAGTAGTTCACTTCCATAGAAGGTGATGGAGAAGTTAGCTATCTTGATGTCTCTCGACCTCGGGTGGACAGCAAGCGAACCAGTACATGATCGGGCTTCAGAGTTCATCTTAGCCTCCTCTTCAAGTTTAAGACATAGTGCCTCTGCAACAAGATACAAACTTCATATTCACATTCATTCACGATATCATCTTTGATTAGGCTCTGTGGAATCTGACCTATTAAGATTATCTAATAAACATTTTATATGGCTAAGGACAGGGATGGTGTTCTTATGGAACGAGTGACACTAATGAGACATTATAAGATATTTTGGGCATATCTCTGATCACAAAACCATTCCCTTTGATGCAACTGATAGTAGATAGCTCAAGTTTAAAATTATTTGTTTGATGGCACATGACAATACATAACATTAAGGATACAACAAATTGATTTGCAGTCTTAAATGACAGTAGGCCGTTCATATTTGTCGCAGAATTGATGACAAAGTAAAGTAAGTAAATGTGTTCCAGAAAACATTTAAGTTTTGTCAGAAAAACCATGTTGGTGACTTAAAAGTGCACCAATTCTGACCAAGGAGAGTTATTTTGTCAATATCAATAAATTTTCTTGTTACTATCTGTAGAAGATCTCAACTGCAATTTAAGTTTAGTGAAAGTACGACTTTCTTAAACTTTTTGTTGATTTTTCAATAGTACTTATGTAAGTAAACCTAGAAAACTATTGGACCATGACATAGCTGCAGTTGAACAATATAGACAAACAATTTATTTCTGATTGGTTGACAAAGCTTTACTTCTTGCATAAAAGTGTACATACATAGGTATACAGCAGCATATACTTTTCACCTGCTGATGGCCAATGGTTAACCAGCCCTTTGGTCCTGCTTACAGGACTCAATTGCAAACTCCCACTAAACAAAATACATAGATTTCCATTCACCCTACTTCAATAAACTAGGCCTTACTTATATAACTCTTTTTCTTTAAGTTATAGAATTGCATTTCAGTCTGAACTTTAAACTACTAACCTATAAATTTGCTATCAAGAACCAGTCCAACAATATAATACTAGTAAGCATTGGTTGATTAGTTTGGTTAAGTGTATTTATTTTCAAATTATATGATAATTTCAGTTTAGTCTACAAATGTATATCACCAGTTAATTCTACAAACTTATATCCCTTCCTTAGATATGACTCTTGAGGATACCCACCTACAGAGCGGATATCATACTTATGTGAATGTTACCTACTACAATAGATCTGTAAAACAAGTTCATGATACAAATGACATGAACTACAGCTTGTTTTTTTACACAACTGTTTCAAATGAAAATCAAATCTACAACATGATGCACTGCAGCAAGCCTAGCCTCCATGCATAAATTACTTGAACAATATCCAAATACTAAATTCATAATTATTTATAATGTTAGGCGTAAATATTATAATATTGCCATGTGCTTGACAGCTATCGGTTTATGAGTAATGAATATAGAGACCGAATACCCAAGAAAAGGGCTGTCTGACATCATAAAATCTTTAAAGACACATACCAATTCGCAAGTAAGTTACAATAAAGGTGTAATTGAGTGAATATCAAATTTCATCGTGGTATTTACCTTCTGCGGTGAGCTCTCGCTCTTCCTTGTTACCGTTAGTAGCAGAACCATTCTCATCATTTGTCACTCTAGCCACAGGTTTCTTGTTCCTGTTGCTCGCCTGTTCCTTCTTCTTCTGTTGAGCCCTTTTCTTTGCATCAGACGGCATTTTGGTTACCTGATCAATGCCATTTTTTTATTAACACGAACACAAAAAATACCACTTATAATACGTGCGTTAAATTTCATCAACGTAATTTAAAAGAAACTCGCAGGATATCCTGTATCACGAAAGGAATATTCTATAGAGCAATCACTACACTTTATTCATGTGGATACAGTGGAATAATTTATTATTACCTAAATTAGTTTTATGGGATGATAAGCAAGTCGTCAGCGTCTACACGTGCTGAAATAAAAAGAAAGACATTTAAAAATTCACAGATACAGTAATGTCAATCAGCACAATGTTGCCACCTCATTAATCATAAACTACTCGGTGATTTTTAGTTTTGTTCAAATATTAAACTAAAAACGTTGTGTTTTATTATTTTTTTATAAACTAAGAAAACTAGGCCACCATATATTAATTTCAAAATTTAAAATAAATCACTAAAATATTTTTCATCTCTAAAATATTTTGAAAATCGCCGCTCAATTACCAAATTTGACAATCTAAACGACAAAGTCGTTGGCAACACTTAAGTAGAGACAATGCGCAGATACATGCGAGACAATGGTCCTTTGGTTGTTGCCATATGACAAAATCATAAAATCTTACTAATGTAATAAATGCGAAAGTTTGTAAGTATGAATGTTTGTTAATCCTTCACGCAAAACCTACTGAAGGGATCGGGATAAAATTTGGAATACATAGTATAGATTATTGTATGGAATAATACATACTTTTTATCCCACGGGAACGCTGACGATGGCTAGTACTTTGATATGATTAGGTACTTGATTGTTCATAAACTATTGAAAAGCTATTAAAAATAAATATTAAAATTTATTGTAGGCACATAATGACAGATACAATAAATTAATAATGTAGGTGTTCTTGTTCTATTTATCGATAGGTATCTACGTACTATTATTTAAAAACTGCTAAGAACTGTCTTCTTGTGGAAGAATTTGGCCCACACAAGCACGTTCTCGTTCAAATAGTTAGTGTCGGCAAATGAAATTATTTAGCCCTCGTCGACGTTTTACCCTAAGACGATCAATAGCCTTAAATCGTGTGTATCAGAATCCTATACAGTACGGTACATAATATTTTTTACTATGGGTCATTCTATGGGTACGAATCAAATGACTAATAAAGGAGAAAAATGCTAAGAATAAAGGGTAATGTGTCGCGCAGTGTAGCTCATAATAATTATAAACACAAGAGCGTGGCTTGAAAACAGTTCGTTTAAAAAATTAACGGATACGGGAACCATATAATAATTTTTATTTTACGAAGAGTAAAATAGAAAATAGTGTAGGCAAAGTACAGGTATACAGTTGCTAGTTAGGTACTTAGTGGATATAAAAATAAAAAAACAAATAAGATTTATTTATTTATTCTGGTAAATATCAATCAACAGCAATAATTATTTATTGAAATATTTCAACAAAATAATTGTATCTTTCACAGTAAGATAAAATGATAAATATAATATTTGAGATAAAGGCATACTGGATACATAATATAAAATCTGTATTATCTGTATTAATAACAATAATTATTATTAATAAGAACACTGGTTTATTGCATAATTGCTTATAATCCCCACTATGCAGTAAAAGTATGTGTGTGAGACAAAGATTGTATTAATTTCTGAATGCATAATGACTGACATAGGATAGGATATCTAATTTTTATTTTAATGTCCGTTATGTAGATTCTAATATATTACAATATTAGATAGGTGTTTTTTTATTTTCCTACGGAAACAAATACTTTCTAATATATCGATTTGACATATCGCGTATCGTCACTTCTATGTACACAGAAATGACGTATTTTCTTCCACTCCTAAACTTTGATTAGTTTTATCCAAGTATGTATGTTATCTTATATGACAAAATAAAAAATAGTGTCTAATATTTTTTCATTATCTAACGGATTAATTAGATTTTAAATGTTCATACCCCGTCATTATCCCAATTGGAATACCCACTTCGAAACAGTTAAAGTCAAATACCTCTCGATCTCCACACACATCTTTCCTTTAAGCTATAATATTAAATATTTTGTATAGATATCGCCCATATTGTATAGAATATAGATAATATCTCTAAATTGAATAACTACGACATATCGATATAATGAATAGTTATTAGATTGGATTTGAAATTGATTAGCAAAAATATTTTGACTAAGTTAAGGTACTTGTTTCTCTCTGTAGTTGAATGCGATAAACTGTATTTTAGGCCCTCTACATCTTACCGGACCGCCTGCAAATGTACGTACCTACATGTACCTGCTGCAACCACATCGCGCATTTCTTGTTACTCTTTGTATGAATAAATATCAATATTGCTTGAGTTGAAGGCATCATTGAGATTGGTGTATTACACTATTTAAGTTATACCATCTTTTAAGTAGGGAAAGGGTAAACTAGCAATACTACTTAAAAGCATATTACGAAATTTGTTTCTACCTACCCTAGCTAACAAGCTACATGACATTTAGTAACTAAAACTAAATTACACCAAAATTGCATTAAAATTCAACACACTACAAATTACGATATTGCATTTTTAACAAATTAGACAATTAGTCAACGACAAGACGTCGAGGCCACAAGTGAATTCTAGATTGATAGAAAAGGTCTTCTTAGTTCAATCAATATGTCTTCTTATATCAATCATACCAAAGTGTTTAAATAAACATAGCACACGTTGTTATAACAATAAAAAAAATAAATAAAATTGCAATTGTAACTAGGTATATAATTGTCTACATAACATAATTAACTGTGTAGGCTACCAGGAAAACACAGTAACTGACTGGTGGCTGACTATTGTTTCCATCATTACACCGTAAGAGTAATTGTGCCTACACAGAGAATAAATTGCATAAAATAAAGACCTTTTATAACGTAACTGTAGAAAATACGTACAGCATTACATGTGTAAATTTTCATACTACATGCTTGTGATCTTTAAACATACACAATATGACAACAACCAGTTATGTGAACCAATCAACTTTAATTTGGTAAGCACATCCACATCAACACAAGACAAACTATATGGTGGTTTATTGGCCTACCTACAATAAAGGTTTTAATGTGATTTCTTATTAGTGACACATTAACACATGTCTACAAAGTGACATAACCATTCCAGTATGAGAGTTACATCCACAACCTTCTTGATAAACGAAGATCTCTTTACACCAATCCCCAATTCACATTAACAAACAAACATGCAATAACAGATTATAGAACAGTAGTTACTTAATAATATACATAAAATTTAATAACATAGTTGACGCGAATTAGCAAAACGTTAGTAAATAAGTTATAATTTTAATACAAAACTGCCCAAGATGGCCTATCTTGTTATATAGCACATCTCTCGTCCGTCAAGCTGATGGAACAAGATAGGCTTAAAGACGAGTATGAAGTGAATTTTGCTTTGTCTTTATATGATGGAGGAGCGAAATCTTAAGCAGGTAAACATCAAACACTACTGACAGTACCCATACGAAATACCCAATCAAATTGCAACTCCGACATTGGTTCATATATTACAGAACTATTGGACGTTTTCAGGTCTACCATCAACAAATATCGGAGTGCAAGATACACGGGCATTCCACATGCGGCCATTTATAACATATAATTCAATATTAACAGTGTATATAGGCAAACAGTGGCGATTGTAACCCTATAATATTTGATTAATTTGTAATAATTTGAAAAGTCTACCTAACACGAGAGAGGAAAAATTTACTAGTTCTTGTTCTAATATCTAAAGGGATAAACATTAAGAAAGGCATTATATAATTTTAAATACCTACCTAATAAAAATAAAGTATAGTTAGTTAGTTAAAGATTGCACAGCGAAAAGGACATTGGAGGTTTCTTTATTTTATTTTGTTTTTTTTTTATATAAATTTTTGGATTACATTAGACAAAGGCAGAAAAAAATTATGTTGATTTAGAGGTAATTAAGCTATGTTGGAATAATTGATTCAGTTTAAATCAGTATACACAAAATTTAATCAACATAGGTAAAATTAACTAAATGAGCACAAAATTAACTGATTTTGCAGTTGATACAATCAATGGGCATTTTGGACAATGCTATGTTAGAGGTTTCTATTGTGAGAATGTGGTCTGTACTGTAACTACAGGGTGTAGGCAGATTAGAAGCATAGCAGTACGTACACGCAAAGAAATAGAGAGCATTCGAGACTTAAATCGAGTAGTTACTAGAACCGGTGCATAAGGCCATTGTTAGTCGATATTAATCGTTATCAATTTATCATAATGTAGGTTTTGTAATTGTACTTTTGTTCTCAGATGTATCCAATGCCCCTTAGTTTCTCAGATGCTTGGCCTCCACTTTGAAAATCTTGAGACATCAGTAAGGTTACACCTTCTATAATTTAATCCAAACATTTTGCTTATACTAATCACAGCTCTTGCCTTACCTCGTGTATAGTACAGCTGTATGCTCGCTCTATACTAAAGGATACGTCCATAATATATTGTATAATTGAATCGAAAACTCAAACTGTCTATATATTCTATATTTTATTTTGAGACTACAACACTCTTTCAAATCAAATGGGCAACGATACAGTCGATAAACTTAATACTTGTAATATAATTGGACGGTCTGATTAGAGAGAGTGCATGAGGTTAATAAATAGAAAATAAATAAAAATAAAATAAAAAAATACATAATTTATTGTAATCACAGGTTGTGTGACCGACTTCTGGTCGGTGTCGTTTACTCTATCCACCTCAATTTATACCACCAAATGCAACCAATGGTTCGCTACACAATTACAAGCTTAAACGATTACAATATCCTTTCGAAATAATTAAATAAATTGGAATATGTCACGTACGTACACAGAATAAATATGACGTAACATGCACAAGAGCTATGTACAACGAAATGCAATTTGCTAATATGCTTAAATTAGAATGTGATGCGAGTTTGAGCTCGAGCGTTGGGGCGGAACGGTCGCGACGGGGATGTCGCGTGCCGGCCGCGTGACGTCAGCAGCCGCGGGCCTGCGGCGCGATCACGTCATATTCACGCCGAGAGACCGGCTCGCGTACTCGTACACCACGTACGAGATGGACACGGCCGGGATCACCTTGATGAAGTTCGGAGTGATGCCTCGGTATAGACCCCTCAAGCCCTCGCGTTGGACTATCTCGCGGAACGCACCGCGCATTGTGCCCTCCGCGCCATGTGCTGCTTTCTCTGGAATAAAAATAACATCTTTAGTAAAGACCGAAGACTAACATCAAACTACTTATAGGCAGACGAAGGGTAACACAGTCAATTTATCATTTTAGTCGGGTCAAATGTACCAAAGTATAGAAATCAGGGCACAATTCGCATCCAGCTCAAAATTGATAGGAATGTTTACACATCCTATCAACATCGTCATCATGAAATTTAAAAAGTCCTTGTGGATACTACTAACGACAAAACTGTAGATGAAGCCTACCAGGATCTACCAAAATATCTTAGTACTGTTCTAGGTGTCTCAGGATAGATGTCTAAAATAACCAAATTTAGGTCATAGGTTTCAAGTAGGTAAGGTTTTACTGTTAATTCTACTGTTATCTATCACAAAATATGTATTAATGATTTTTTCGGAAAACTATTATAATATACGCATAATCTACGGACACGGAAACGCCAACTTATCTGTGTCAAGATAGACGCGTTGATAGTGTTATCAGGATAGAAGTATGTGTATTTTGCGTCAAATTATTATAATATGTTAGATACAACAGTTTTTCGTAGAGGTTACCCTATATCATAATTTTATTATGAAGTACATTCTATTTGTTGTTTTGTTTATTTATTCCTTAAACGTGTAATAATTATAATCCCTGATATTTTACATAGAGCAACTGGCTACTCTTCTCAGACATACAAATGAGTATCATTTCATGCTTGTCTCGATAACTATCTGTTGGCATAACACGTGACCGGCGTCAGTCAATACGTACATTAAGAGTAATTTCTTTTTGCATCAGCAAAGAAGCCGAACGCTTGCATGTAAGTGTTCTTAACAATACAAATCGAATCAGTACTTGGTCGTTGATTGGTTGTGATTCGATCCCGAGTGTCTGAGTCAAACATTGGTTGAACGCTACTTGATCCTTAACTTGTGGCCCACACAAAGGATAATTGAATCGTTTTAGGCAAATAATTTAAAAGGCATTTTGCTTTCGTTTAAAATATTTTGAAGTACATATTAGTTTTTCGTATGAAATGAATAAGTTATTATGTGATTAAATACTGTATGTTACCTTGAGCTTGCAATCGCGTCCGGACGAGTGCCAGAGGGTATGAGCAGACTTGTCCGAGCGTGCAGGAGGCGCTGCCGCACGCTAGTAGAAGTAACATGCCTGGCTGCTCGTTGTGAGTTTGGTATTTGCTTATGTACTTCTTCTTCAGTGTCTCGTAGACGGCAAGGTCAATGCCAGCGTATGGTACTATGCCCAATATATTTGGAATGTATCCTTTGTAGAAACACTTAAGCCCTTCCCTTAAATATATTTTTCTTGCAGCGTCCAGTATCCCGCTGTACTGGCCCGTCCTTCTTAAAGCTAATCTTGTTTTCAACACCTCTAGTGGATAGATCACAGTTTGGGCCATCGCACCCGCCATTGCGCCAGCTACAAAACGCTCATGGATTTCCAAGGGGTGATTGGCTCTCCTGTCTCCTTTTATAAGTCTTTTCACTTGTTCATAGGCAGCAAACTTCAAGGCCGATTCGGGTGCTATTTTAATTACATTAATGCCATTACCTCGCCATAAGCCGCTAATACCACCCTCATTTATCATTCTTATTAAACATCCACTCATATTTTCCCTTGTTGGGTTAACCTGGAAATAGACAAAGTCCCATATTAGATTTTCATTTCATATCAAAATTCACAACTTACTTAGCATCGCCAAAAACTTGTAATGACTACGTCCTACGAACACTAATAATTAATAATAAAAATAAAAAAAACTTAGCATGTGTATTCCTAGGTTAGTGTGGGGGAGCAGAAGCTAGTATATTTTATCTGTTGGGGAATACTTCTTGGAAATTAATTTATATCATCATCATGCATATTTAATAATATCGTTAATTATTTTATTGTTAAATGCATCAGCTTTGTCGAACGATGACATCATGATGCTGTGAATCATACTACGGAAGTAAGTACGTACCTGTAGAAATACTTTGAGTCTATCTAATGGAGCCGTGCAGGTCCGGCTGACTGCTCCTGCGATGCCTCCGGCTAATAGATGTCGCCACCACTTGCCCGTCTGCAACTCACTTTGGGTGAAGTCATCGGGTACGTTCATGTCCTCGCCAATGTCCAAGTACTGGAAATGAAAACATATCACTATAAGTAAAATCACCATAAAAATACCTCGCAGCTCTAACTAATTTCGAAATTGAATCAGTTGTCAATGAATCTATTTAACATTTTTACGTTCGTACTTAGGTGTACAACCATTTTATATATCTCCACGATATGGGCCGAATGGACAAATCTCTCTACAATTCTACAGCCAGACAGACTACTGAGAAAGATTTAAAAAATAGGCTAATGGATACGGGTCTTAGATGCTTGGCGCTAAGAAATATAGAGACTTTGCGTGAGTGTATTAAAACATTTTCTAAAGATTATTCTACAGTTTAAATAGATATGTACTATCAATAAAAGTACTGTCACTACCAGTACCCTCCATACTAAGTTCGGTCACTCAGACTATTATTACATTATGGTATTGAATCAGTCACGATATTACACTGGTACTGGATCCAGGTCTTCTACATCCTCCTCCTTTTCCTCTTTTTTTTGGTACCATATTGTGGTCAAATATTTAAGTTCTTCAGTCTGCCGTGATAATAATGGTGGTATTAATTTCAATTTCAATTATGATAACTATATAACTAGCCGTATCATCATACTGAGTTCGAGACTTGGAAATCAGAAATTATAAAGCAATACATTGGGTAAGTTTTCGAAAAACACATGTCTCAAATAAAAATATGTTGAAATGTGTAATTCCTCGTACCCGGAGAGCGCTTGTAGACGTCTGTTAATTTTACAGGATAATGGACCGTGCTTTTCACCGGATTCGCGGTAGTGCATAGTTTATAATGAATGTTAATACATGCACCGGTGTCTAATGATATTATAAGTAAAAGTTTTACTTATAATAACATTGCCGGTACGTACAACATCATTATAAACAACCGTGAAACCGGTGAAAAAAGGGATGTCTATAAGCGCTCGGACGGCTCACGTGTAACGTTTTATGATAATAGAAATACATTGTGTAATAGACTTTAACATAGCTTAATTAATTTTCATAAAAGAAAGGTGCTGTTTTTTCGCCTCAAAACTAAGCTTTATACACATATTTCAGTACTCCGTATGCTTTGTGTGCAGCAGAAATAAACTTAGAAACAAAACATGCTACTGCGATGGACCACTGTTTACAGTATACGGCTGGAATATACTATATCTTGGTTGATCTGTTGAAGTTGATCTGTTGAAGTTGCAGTAAAGGTAACCAGTTGGTTTATAGTTACCGCAGAATTTTTGAAGTGGTAAAGCGTTTTTATATTCCAGTCCATGATCACTGTTACAAGGGTGACATAAAGTTTCCAATGCATCGCATTAGTCTTGAGAAAGCCTGTATGAACGAAAAATTTCAGCATAAACTTTGTCGTCCTTTTCATTTTCGTAATAATTTAGACTACTGAAGTCAGAAAACGATCATTGTTTGTTGTTTTGAACTGTTTTATGGTCAAAGATGAGTACTTGACAGCCGGTTACATCAGAGACGTCAAGTAAACTGTGACGTTTATTTTTTTAATATTTCAGGTTTTTTTTGGTACGACGAGATGGATGGTATAGATTTTAAAAAGTTTTGTCACTTGTATTTGCTCCATTGTACAAAATTAGTTTAAACTGTATAAATATTCGGGCCCTTTATTACTTCCATCTCACAAAGTACTTCCGAATTAAAACGATTGATACATTGTGAAGATTTTAATCTCATTTATTTAAATAAAATATTTCTAAGATAATATGTAGCCAGATCTACTTTCTATTGTAAATGATAAATGATATTTATTTAAAATAACACTTTTACACGTCAAGATTTCAAATAGCTAGATGAGGCCGGCATTTCCTATCCGACTACTCTGAGAAGAAATGCCGAAACAAACTCAGAGGTCATAGTCTCTTTTAAAGTCCAGACAATGATATAGAGGATAATGTGAGAGAACCGTGCAAGTTGATTCTGTAATGGTCTTTAGAGGAAAGAACCACAGCAGTTTGAGCGGACCTGTTCAGATGGCAGTACGCATGTGTCAGTTTACAATCAGTTCAGCTAACGGCTGTTGCTGAATGATCCGACGAACAATATCAATAAAAATAACATTTGGGTAGGTATCGTAAATGCTCACACTGTCAGAATATAATTAACTAAATGTGAAATGACTGTAGAAATTCATATAGGTACCACGTGCCAATGAAGTGGCAAAACTTGACATAAAATTGCATAACCACTAGATTATTCATGTAAGGAGATATTACTTTCGCTTTCTAATAATTTATAAGTAATATTTATTTATTTCAAATTTTATTGCACATATTCTGTGAAATTGGCGGACTTAATGCGATGAACATTTTCTGATACTCAACCAATATTCACATCATTGTACTGTACATCTACATAATAGTCAGCTTAATACTAGGGCCTTAGTCTGCTATTACAATTATTGTCTACCATTGCATCGGCATTGTTGTCGTCCCTCTTGCACTGCTCGATGATCGACCATTCTGACACAATTGTAATAGCAGACTAAGGCCCCTGGTCCTTTGATGTAATACCATTTTACATACTTCTTTTAGACAGCACGTGTAGATTAATTAAAACCAAAAAATATATATAGACAAGAGTATGGATGTCGTCACACGCCAACGCAACCATTGACCCAAAAATAATTCACTTAACTATGTAGTGACGTCATCTAGACGAAGACACTCGCTCAATAATTAATTTCATACACGTGTTATAAAACACTAGCTACTTCCGCGCGGTTTCGCCCGCTCTACTTAGCTCCTATTGGTCATAGCGTGATGTTTTATAGCCTAAAGCCTTCCTCGATAAATGCACTACCCAACACAAAAAGAATTATTCAAATCGGACCAGTAGTTCCGGAGATTAGCGCGTTCAAACAAACAAACAAACAATCAAACAAACTCTTCAGCTTTATAATATTAGTATAGTATAGTATTAGTATAGATTCAACAGAACCCTGAACGCGTATAGGACAGGCAGAACTAACTAGGGATGCTAAAATTGTGTTCTGCAGGTTTGTTGTCTGTTGCGGACTTACGGCAATGGTAGGTAGTATAGTAAAGCCACCAAAGAGTACGCGCCACCAAAGAGTGCGCATTTTATTAACTTTTATTTATTAAAAAATGAACTTAAAATTACACTTTGTACTTATGCAGGAGAAGGAACGGGGTGGTTTTTAGTCAGTAAGAGTCTGACACTCCCTCTCGCCTTGCCCAAGGCGGGAGAAGACATTGGATGATTTTCCACCCTCAAAAAAAAAAAAAAAAAGTTAAGCGGTCTATAACAAAAACAGACGTTTTTGTTACAGAACAAACACAATGTGTTTGTTATAGAACAAACACATTTCCTATGGTTCGGTTTTTTAAGAAACATCTGTGCCTACAACATGTGTGACAGGTGGAAAATTTAAAATGATGGATAGCATTGGATAACAGCGCTACGGATTTTTTATATAAATCCTGAATGAAGCCCTGTTGAACATTATTATACATTTAATGGAAGAGAACCTAAGAATAAGAATAGGTAATGTAATTGTAATAATTGTATAGCAAGGTCATAGCTGCATTTTGAAGCAAAATCCAATAAATTGGTTAAAGTTTGTAAAGGCAAGTTGAAATTGTGGGCTCAGCAGACAAATGGTGTCAAGGGTGGTTAGTAGACTGTGGGATTGCATTCGATTGAGACTTGAGACTCATTGCCTAACGCGCCGGTATGCTACAAGGTTAGTGATAAAAAACCTTTTAAATTATTGAATTAAAACATTATTTACATTAATGATGTTCAATGAAAAGTGAACGACATTCATAAAACAAATATTTATGTATTATTAATGAAGCAAATACTTACAATACAAATTTACTTTCGAATTTAGATAGACACAGTAACAAAACGGAACACGGAACTAGAATTAAGTATATAAGTAAATGTACTGTTCATAATAGATACCTAGGTAAATTTCTACATTTATTATACCTAATGACAGCTGTTTTTCCTCCTGATTAAGGAAAACCTTGCAATATTACTTTTAGATAAAACCACGACAATTACTTAATGACAGATTTATTGGAGTTACAAGAAAAAATAAGAAATAAATCATTATTTTAAAATAATCTCAAGATTCATTTTCGCAAAAACTGATCAATGGAGTTGACGGTTTGAGGAAGGCATTTTTTTTCATTCACGGTGCATATAATGAAAGGCACGGGCCTCTGGTCGGCCTTGTACCATCAAACGTCGGAATGGAGAACGTCTTGTATTACCTCACAGTGACATTGGCCCACCCACTGCATGGCTTTCGGAATGTCAGAAAAGAGGTTCCTCATCCTTTTCATTCGCACTTTTCATTAGAAAGATTTAAGAATGGTAAACTGTTAACTACTAACAGGAGTAATCAGGAGTAGTCATAAGGTATACTTATAAAGGAAAAACGAAATAGAAAAACAAGGAAACAAGTTTTATTTGACCTTTTGGGGGTTCCTGGTAAATAAGAGCACCTGTCTCAGAGGAGACAACCGCCCTTGACAGCAACATCTCAGGTAGGATCATTGACTTGCAACCTAACCGGTTTTCTGAATGATCAGGGTATAAAATAGTATATATTTTATACCAATACAAAAGAAACAATATCTTCGTATTTCCATTGAACGGGCAATAATATTAAAGGTCAGTCTATTATGTAGCCTTTGCCATTCGGAATATAAATCCGTTGTGAATGTTACCAAATTAATAATAATCAGTAAGTGACATTTGAAAGCCGAAAATATTTTTATCATCATTAGTCATGACATTTAGATAAGGTCATTAAACACATTCGTAGAAAATCACTAAAAACTCGCGGCGTTTTCCTTTATCTTTCCGGTAAGAATGAAAGACGGAATAAACATAATTTCGTACTGAAAGTTATCACGAATTAAATATTTTGATACACCAGTATGTGTTTCTAAAACAACGCTATCAGTCGAACACTAACACTGGCTGCTTTACGTAGCATTTCAAATGATCGTTACGTAATTTCAAATGTTACGTTTCATATGTTAATACATAGCGCGTCACTATGTACTTCAATCATGTTGTTCAGTGCTGATCCTAATACATCAGTTTATTGTAAGGTCAATAACTTGTGTATATGGTACATCTACATAAAATGTATAAATAGAAAACATACAAACGTAAATATTACAATTAATGTACTAGGTGATAAAGTGTTAAGGAATACCACCTTCGGTATTCGATTATAATCATGCCAACAAATATTTTCGCACAACACATATCTCACTTTTAGACGTGGCCACAAAGATAACACGAAATATGGGTCATCTATTTAGGTATGTCCGTATAGAAAAAGTGGAATATTTTGGTCTATTACAATACCTACCTACTATACGTTTAAAAATAATCTCATTCTGAGAAACTGCGTAGACAGAGGGTAGTAAATGTCGAGACTCGAGACTGTACATGTGTGTATGCGTGTTATAATTAAATATTAACGAAACGTAAATATGTAATCACGTGTACAGTGAGTGCAAAAAGAATGAATTCAATTACATAGGCACATGTTAGGCAATTGTTTAATGTTTATCATGAAACCTATCGTCTTCCTAAACAATGCTTAGACACAGAATAGGTAGTAATCAAATCAATTACTAACTTTATACCAACATTAAAATTTATAATAATTGGACTATTAGTTCTTGAATTTCGTATGGAACTTGTATTATGTGTCAAGTGAGATATTTGAAACCATAACGTATGAAACGAATAAATACTTATTCGTAACTAACGTGCCAATCACTTACATATTATCATTCCTACTATGTTTATATCTAAACCATTATTTACACACGTGATTGTTTACTGTGCAGTAAATTATGCCTTGTTTGTCTGTCTACATCTAGTTTACGTCAGTATCGAGATTAAAAAAGAAAACTGTCCCAATTTCAGGCAAAATATTTTAAAACAGCCATTAGCCTAGACCCTGATAATTTTAAAATTAGATCTTGACGTCGCTCCGAACGAGAACATGTATAATTAACTGCTGTTACGTAGAGTCTAAAATATAATCGACATGTAAAAGTTTCTTGTAACAGGAAAATGTGAATCATTGCGATAAGGATGTGTGTCCTACAATATATTATTAGGATTTCCCCGACGCGTTAAATGATTGTCGTTTGGCGCCTTTGGTGACGTGACGCAATACGTGCGAACGACGCGTCATCGGCAGGCATGCGCTTGCGACTTGTGAGTTCGACGAATCAAACCACAGATACATAAAATCATATCGACTGTTTAAACAACAGAAAGGACAATGTCGGGATATTACGACTCTGGAAGTAATAAATATTACTATTTTATATTTTAGTTTTTAATTTTAGTATCAAATATTTTATTCTGTTTGAATATGTGCTGTGTAATATTGAGTTAGGTACTAAATTACAAAAAACAGGACTTTGCATATAAAATAGCTACTTTATTATTTAAATTACTATAAATAAATAAATAATAATAATAGGAAAATATTGCTCTATCAGAATGATGTAATTCAAAATAACAGTGATATGAATAATAAACTTATAAATTCAGTGATATGAGTTTAAGTTAACTGTTGATAACAGCTGTGTGTTCAGAGTTAAACTTTGTTGTAAATTTTTATGTTCAGTAAACTGGTAATTCCGGTGACATTATTATTTATTCATAATATATCTATACTACCTATGTACTATGTATACCGTACGTGAGAATACGGTTCTGTCTGTATACACTTTCCCTATGTATAATGGAACATTTTTAGCATCTATATTATGCTTTATATGTTAATGGCACTCGTTCTAGATTCATGAGCTATCTGCAAATGACTCGACATCCTGATGACGTTACTTACAACTGATATCAGTTCGTTTTCCATTGCGTGTCTTTAAAATAATAAGTCGATTCTGTTGAGTATCGAGTCTATGTTTAGTACAATGCTAGCAATCGTTATCGATCGAATATAGTTAATACAAAATCGAATAGTTATCGACGTTATTTATTTAACTGATAGATTATTATCAGTGCTGTACCTGTTCTGCTATGTAGGGCATGCGTTTGGGCGCTGGCTGGCGATCCTACTTGACAATACCGGTCAACGTAATTCGCTATAGCAAGTTAAAAGTAGGACTCAAGCGTACGCCCAATACGTACTACTACAGGATATAAAAGAAGTTTCTAGAAAGCTCCAGAACTAAGAAACAGGAAAATCAGTGAAAGGACTGTGCATTAATGAAGATACCAAAAATATTATAATAACAGACGAAAATGATAATAATTGGTTTGTAGTAGTACTGCATATGTTCTATTCTTAACCGGATCTGAATGCAGACATGCAAGTAAAGGAAATTAAAGACTCTCGCGCAGCGCATTTTGTGCACAGCTAATTAAAAATAAGTGGGTGTGTCAATTTACTACGCTGCAGCAATTTTTTTCTAGATAAACATCATTCTTAGTTTTTTAAACTGCAAATCATTGTGGATTGTGTAACTGAATCAATCAATAAGTTTTATCTAAACGTACGATGAGCAGATAGAATGGCAAGGAAAGATCTTCAACTTTCTGTTTGAGAGGTGTGATGATGACGGAGGTGAAAATAAAATAAAACCAAATTACACACACATAGAGAAAAGTGAAAGTTAGCAGTCATCAAAGAAAGTTCATCAAAATTCGCAAAGCGGCGCCTACGCCCAGCATGGAATGTAGGTAATGACGAATACATTATTTTATTGCAGATTATTATTAACATCCAAGCTAAAAATACATTCCGTAACCATAGTGATAGTGTAGACTGTGTAGGTATCAGTCAAAAATGTCATTAAAAGTAATTTATAAGACATCAGTGCCCCCACGCATGCCCGTTGTTACCTAGGCAACGTTCGTAATGCCACGCTTTCAAGGTTGTATTAACATTAACATTTTGATAGACAATAATGGACTACTCTTAATTCGTTAGTTAAGCTGAAGCTGAGTAAGGCATGAGTCATTTTATCAGACGGCCGAAACAGAAGGAAATCCACATTGGTCTATAACCAAACTCCGCTACGACACGTGTTTCCCGCTATAAGCCGTTAATGGATATTCCTGAACGCATACGTCGCGAGTGACAGAGAACGCACGATACTTCAAATAGCGGGACATTTGATTTTTCTTGCATGCAATACTAAATTTTATTTCTGAAATTTGAAAACGTTCCAAATTGCAAGTAATTATGTAAACTAAGAATGACTGACAGATTATATGTCCTACCTTCAATATCCATTCCCAAGCGTCACCGTAAGACTCCATATCCATGTTTGCAAAATTAAAAGTTTAAACTATGGACCCGTTCTCAACGCAATGTCTGTAATGACTGGCATCGACTCGACTAGCTGTCCTAGCTAACCCGAATTTAGAATGCATTTACCTTTGCCAAACATCGACGAAAGACGATCAGGAAATCCTCGAAGACATCGCCGGTGGTTACAGTTAACTCCTCCATTTCCAGAGACATTTTATCTAGTTTACAGTGTTGCAAATAAGACAAATACAATTAAACTATCTAATATTAGGATCACAGACGATTTTCTTCTTTGGAACTTTATCAGATCGTATAATTAAATTCGAGTGTGCGTACGGCTGGGGCGTAACGATCACGCGTCTAACTTGGCCAACGGACAGCCTCACACTGAGCACTCGACGTGAACCGCACGACGAGCGATGTAGTTTCGTCATCGTGATCGGGTAGAGAACCGCGTGCCACCGGTTTTGAGTGGTGGACGAATACCGAGCCCCCGATACCAAGGTTCGCGACGAACGCTTTCCATGTCGTTCGCGAAGTCTACGCCGCGGTAAAATCAGTAAGAATTCGTGTACAGTGGTACGGGCAGCTAAACAGCTGATAATGAAGGCGCGTTCAGGTCGATATACAAGTTCACTGGGGGCTCGCCCCATACGTATTGTGATTTGCGATAGGACAGGGCTACTGGCGCGGCGTACTGGTTAGTAACCGTACTAACTTCGTGGTGCTATTCTAGCAATGTGAACGAAGGTGAAAGTAGCGTTACAAGAATGTATATGGAATTAGACCAGAACACTGATGATTAAGACGAATGTGACACGAAAACATATTGCTTTTTTGCATTACTTGTGTAGGTAGAAGGACCAGATCATTCTGCTACACGACATTATAACCGCTTTTGCTCCAATGCATGAATGACTAAAAAAACTATCGTATCAAGCACATAACCTTAATTTATTGTATGTTATTCGTTGTATATTATGTATGTTTTAATAGTGGTATGTGTGGAGTGTATTCCTAGTTGGAGACCCTTACTAGGTAAATAATTAAATATGGTACAAACAGAAATCTGTACATCATCAGACGTAGTTTTATTGTTTTTCAAATGCTACAGAAACAAGGTTACGAGCTTGTTAACACCATTTTGCACTAGACTACATCAATAACCAGGGAAGGGTTTTCTTATTTTCCCTTCATACCTAGATGTCAAGTCCTCACTTCTCTTTACTTTTTACGATTGAAATAACTATATGCCTTTAGTTGCCAAAATTAATTACGGACAATTTATGATATTCGTTCTTCTTTTCTGAAAACCCAGATAGATCTATATATTGGAGTATGATCAATTATAATCTATAGTAATTTCGTCTGTAAGTACATTTTGGATGGGATAAGGATCAAGAGTAATTTATTTAAACAAAAAATATATAATTAACTATGAAACCCGAATAAGTTCATAAATGCAAGTATTTCTTTGCAGTTGCACACATACACACTCTTATTGAAGTTATCAAATGTGTGGCACGTGTTGATAATAGCATGACACAGTTCTGACGTCAAATGGTTGAGCCCATAGTATTTATTTACAAGTCAGTTAGCATTGTGTTGGTAATTCAATTTCTTGATATAATTGCGTATAATAATATAAAATAGCAAGTAAACAAAACAAATTGAACAGTTATCGCAATGAAACTGATCAATCAAACAGATGATGGCTGAATTTTCCAAATAGCTCCAATAGAACAGAGAATTCTTACTCTCCTTTTAATATGATTTTGTTATCGCTTCTTACTGTCAGATTGGTGACATCTTACATCAGGATTACATAGTCAATATCGTCATGCATATTTTTATACATAACGGGCATATTTAATGGACTTCCAAAGAATAATCTAGAAAAAGATATGTGTATGAGTATATCCTAGATGATAAGATATATGATACATTTGATAACGTTTTATTATTTGTATTGTGTTTAGTACGAAATGGACTGTAGACCGATGATAATAAATAGGGTGTGCAATGTCGTTTGAGGTCCAATCTCGAGATTAGCATTTCCTAATTATAAACATTTCCTTTAAATTGGTTATTTAATCGAGTTCTAGACTAAAAGATCTTATTGTATATGCTGGTTCATAACAGTTAAACCAGTATAAGTTTGGCAGAGCCATGCTTCGGCACAAATAGGCTGGCTCGACCAGAGTGATACCACGACCTCACAGAAAACCGATGTAAAACAACGCTTGCATTGTGTTTCGTTGTGTGAATGAGGTTACCGGAGGCCCAATTACCCCCTTTTCCCAATCCCCGGAAACCCAACAACTCTAAAATTGCTTCTCTTTTAGCGGCAAAACGCACTTATAACATCTCTGGTGTTTTGGGTGACCATGGGCGGTGGCGACTGCTTACCATCAGGTGATAAGTCTGTTCGATTACCGGCTTATACCATTAAAAATGCCATGAATTTTGAGAACTGCTTGCAGATTTTGCAACAGTTAGAATCATCTCATTCTATAGGATTAAGATCGATTTTTTTTATATATTAGCACATTGAACGCCGTGGTGGTCACCGGTGACCGACGTTAGCGGAGGATTTGCCTTCAAATTTTTTCTATTGGCAGTCAAAGACTTAGTTCTAAAGAGTTCTATTAAAACCATAGATCAATTAGAGATTTAAGAATACTAAGATCGGCTATAAATATCGGCTGGAAATCGAATATTTACCAAAACTTCTCTAGCACGCTTTTTCACATAGGTACAGTCTTACTTCTAAAATAACAACTTTTTTTATCTTTTATCTAAGTTCCTTGAAATTTTCCGCTGAAATGCAACACCCACAAGTAATTAGTCATAATTATGAACTTTGAAACGTAGGTACATTTGACGAGGATTACAACTAAATCTCATGGAACACAGTAACATAAATAACTGATTCTGTGAAGTGGAACAGTAGTTCTTTGTCTTACAACAAATGAAATAATACGTAAGTTGCTATGCGGTAGTAAACATTCAAAAGTAGTTTGCGTGACATTTCACTACCGGCTTGACAGATATCACTAACAATTATACATAACTTAAAAATAAATAATCTATTGGCAACAGACCAACTTGGAGAAAAGGTGACAGAAAACGCCGTCAATGGAAGAGAAATAGGTAATATAACATAACACTGTACCAGTTATCTAATAAATGTAATAATTATTACAAGTACTTATGTATGTTATGTTAATGTAAGTGCCTATACGACATTTATGAAGAGTAACTAATGAGTGTAATTGAGTACAAAGAAAATTTATACAAACTACAATATGACTGATGCAGTGGAAGCTTGGAAAATAAGTATAAGTAAGGCCGCATAAGTCGTCATGCCAGCAACAACGACATTATTCGTCGTGCTCTCGCCTCAGCCGGCGTACCAGTCGTATTAGAACCTAATGGTTTGGTTTGGTACGTGATGATGGCAAGAGACCAGATGGTATGTTGTTGCTGCCTTGGAAGATGGGTAGGCCTTTGGTGTGGGACGCTACGTGTGTAGAGACCCTTGCGCCATTTCATCTTCTAAGTACTGCTGCATGCGCTGGTGCGGCTGCTTCCGCGGCAGAGGACCTCAAGCGGCGCAAATATTCTAACTTAGTTGGCAACTATTGTTTTGAGCCGTTTGGGGTCGAAACACTTGGGCCATGGGGTCCTGGTGCACATTCTCTATATAAAGAGATTGCACATAAGCTATTCGACTCTACGCGTGACTAGAAGGCTGGCTATTTTTCTGTCAGAAGATAAGCATTGCTATTTAATGTGGCAATGCGGCCAGTCTTCTGAGAACGTTCCCCAGTGACAGCGATGCGGACGAGTACTTCGACGCCTAACCACGCCTAACGCCTTTATTTTAGTTTTAAGTTAGTTTTTATTCCTTTTTTTTTGGTATTTTTAAGTTGTAAATAATGTGTTAGTTAATATATTGAAATTTTTCTGTTTGAACTACAATTATTATTATTAATAATAGGTTGTTTAATACTTCGAAAATAAAAGCAATACCTAAAGAGCTGTGGAAGAAATTTATTTATACAATATTAAGAACAGAAAATATGACTGCCTCGGTGGCCTAGTGGTTGCAAGTGCGACTGCTGGGCAAGGGGTCTCGGGTTCGATTCCCGGGTCGGGCGAAGTATTATTGGGCTTTTTTCGGTTTTTCGAAAATTTCTCAGTAGTAGCACGGAGTCTGGAAATGTGCCCGGTATATGGCAATAGGCTCACCACCTATTACATGGGACTTACTACATAAATTGTGAAAAGTGGGTGTACACAGTGGCATTACGTGTCATAATGTGCACCTCTGCCTACCCCTTCGGGGATTAAAGGCGTGACGATATGTATGTATGTATGTATGTAAGAACAGAAAATATATTGTAGGAAATAGGAAATGTCATCAAGGTCAATAATTTGCAATGTTTTCTGATGTTGCACGTTGCACATTGTATAATTTTTCCTAAATTTCTTTATTCGATTATCAATTTTATATTTTTGGTATAGTAAGGTATATAAGTATAGGTAAGTCGAAATTCAATGAAAATGCTGACCGCTATAATACGCTAATGTTTTTACCTTGGAGAAATGCGTAATGAAATTATCATCTTCGTTTGAAAAGTAAGTATGCAAGCAATTTTTCAAAAAATGTTCAGTAGTAGCAGGTAGGGAACTGTACCCAGTAAATTATGAAAGTAGGCTCACCCCTATTTAAGTCCCCTCTTTGAGGAGTGGCTAGAGAGGCGTCACGGCGTCCTCACCTACCGCCTGACGCAGGTGCTTACCGGACACGGAAGTTTCGGTAGGTACCTGTTTCGGATTCGGCGGGAGGAAACGCCCGGGTGTCGGCATTGCGTGGACCACCACTAGGTGTGCCCTGCATGGGCTGAGCACCGCCGTGTGCCGTTAGGGATGTGATCGGCGATGGTGACCTCTCGCGTCCGGCTCTGGTTCAGGCCATAGTGTGGAGCGAGGGGGAATGGGACGCCGTCTCGTCCTTTTGCGAAGCAGTCATGCTAGCTAAGGAGGAGGCGGAGCGCGTGAGGGTACGATCCTCCTCACGCCCCTGGCGCCGGAGAAGACACTTCGGGCATCGGGGATCGCGTGACGATCTACGGCCATCGTAAATGCGGGTCTGCGGACGGCGAGCAAGGGTAGTTCGCCTCTACTAACCCCTTCGGGGATAAAAGGCGTGACAATACGATTATACGATTGGGTGCGGCACTGATTCACGAAATATGACATACAAAACTGTTTGGCAGAAATCGTCAGAAATCGTTAGTTTGTTGATAATATAACAATACTTGGAACTTTGGCAGAGCATTGTTAATCTCTTCCGGTTATAGGGAGTTCCTTGAACACCGTGTTGTTTGATTTCACAGTCTGTGGTTAGCGGATCTATGTTAAAAATTAATGCTTGCATTACAATTTACACAATGTATTACGTATATTTTGTCAAACTGTTATATATTTTTTGTATTTTTACGTAGGATTTTAAATAGGTTATTAGAGCCATATCTCATTTCGGATCAGAGCCCATTCGTCCCCTAAAATTCGTCCCCCAGCATAAAAGTTGTAGATTCGCATTGTTGGTCTCCTGGTAGGGGACCAATTAATATTTTAATTAAAAATATTATTTTTAAGGTACCCATTCGTCCCCTCTAACATATTTACAATATAAGTTAAAGATTCGGCACCTATTCAGGTGCCTATTGGTACCCTGAGATAAAATTAGCTATATTTTACATAAGAAACGGTTAACATAGTACACTTGTGTTTATTAACGGAATTAAGTTTTAAGTTATTATGATTTTGCATGTATGTAGTTGGTAAATATACAAAAAAATAAGAAGTGATTATTTACTGTTGATATGTGTTCTATTTTTTTTTTTGCATATTTTATATTTAATGTTGATTTATATGATGGTCAATCAAGGCTGATTTTTGTAAAAGAGTTGTATTTTGTTAGTTTCTAGGACATTGTGATTTTGTATGTGTTAATCTTATTTGAAATAAACATGATATCTACCGAATAAAATATTTTTTATTTAAGCCTTTTCCGCGCGACTGTATCAGGACTACCAAGCTGCAGTATACACATATACATGTACTTATATTACAAGAATGAATAAAAATAAATATTCTTTAGGGGACGAATGGGCTCTGACCCCTAATTTCATACAATAAATGTGTATTTCGTATATTATTTTACTTTTGTATATTATAAATTAAATCGCCGAAAATGCCGGCAACCATGATATGACGTCATACAATATGTAAACAAACGAACGAATTTGTATGTAATTTGTTATGTATAAACTGTAAAGGAGGATTTACAATCTACCGTATAACATTATGGTTAGCCGTTTATACAATCAAACGTTCTGTAACACAACGGCTGAACTAGCCGAATTGAATATGGCTGAGTCAAAATCCGCCAGCGAGTTTTCGGCGTTATGCATTTCAGCGTAATGACTACTGGACTAGATAATGACTAGTTACATTGAAAAAAAAAACACATTCGCGATTGTAGAAGACATATGAGTTATTTTAAATAAAACTAGAGTCAAGTAGCCTATTTGATTAATAAAGATTTGGGAGTAAAGTAGCGTAATAATTTCTCCGCCTGTGTGTAAGAGAATAGACCATCTCCTAAAAGGCCAAACAACTGATCTATAATTTGGCAATGTCAGTGATTAGATGAGCATAAAACTTGTTGCAGATAAATGTCAATTAGTGTAATTATTCAGACAGGAAAAATAATAAGCATCACCAACGAAATAAAAAATGTATAATTGAATTAATGATGCGATGTCAACTAAAACACGACGTATTATTTGTTATAGTGTAAAATTATTACTATAATATATTGGACATAAAAATGTATACGTACATATAGCAGAGCACTTTGCTGATACCAATCACATAAAATACGTAGACTCTCCTGTAGAGTACCTAGTAGATATTGCTCGAGAAAATAGCACATTACACGGTGGAATGAATACAATACAATTTGTAAAGTGTACATTGATTGCACTTGGTGACAGTTGACACTGGTACGCTGTATATATACTAACTATACATATAACTATTTATTCTACAAAGGGACATTTTTGTCTCTTATGTTCAAACTTTAGTGATATGTTATAGGGATCGCACCTATTGGCACCAGTGGCACGGTGGTGTTTGTTGCTTACGGCTTAGGAACCTAGATTTATTAAAGAGCTTGGCACGATTTGATGAAATAATTACAAAAGACTTATTTAATAGCAATCGTTGTTCCTAATATGGAATGCCCTAATTTGGTAATCACGGTAAAGAAAATGTGTGCAGAAACGTAGATATATCTTGTTTGTTTTGAAAATCATCACGCGCCCGTCCAGTCTGTCTGTTTATCGTCGCCATTGATAAAACAAAACGTAGCGAAATTTACGAAAATAGTTTGAAACTATGGCAAGTTTCCAATTAATGTACAGAAGCTGTCTTTTGCATTGTTTGACTTTTCAAATTCCTATGCAGTATTGAGATAATTTAGTATTATGAATCATTTAGACAGTTATTTGTTTTCCTTGCTTCTTGAACTCGCTTTAATTGGAAATTGTTAAAGACTATATTATTGCGTGTGAGTACCAAGTTTCATTAAAATCAGTTCAGTAGTTTCATCATGCGTTGTCTTGTGGATATCCACGTGATTTATTTACCGGAGCTTCAATGCTCAAAAGGCTGGAAATGCAAATCTCAAAGAAATCTCAGTTTGACTGCTCGTTTGCCTGCCAATCCCATAAACGTTTCCGTGAATTTGGACTTCAAACTTAGTATGTGCTCAGAAGTTCTATCTACATATTAATATTAAAGATATATTTCAACAGATACAATTACTGGGTATATAGAAAGCGTGACGTGCATAATCAATAGTTTACCGACAGTTCTGTAACCGAATACAATGTGAGTAGTCAATATCCTGACAATGACGATTGACGACTTACATAATTATGTTACTCGTACTACGGCAGGTGTTGACTGGTTAGTCAACGACGTAGGTATATATGCTATAGCTATATGTATATTTATTCCGAAACATTGATTTGTATTTCACAAGCCTGTGAGTTAACACGTGTTAGGTCTAGATAAGCTTCACAGAGAACGCCTGTTACCTCAATATTCAGGACATTACGTGATTTTTTAAACTATTTTGGCTCTGCTTTGCCTCATTATCTATAAAATATTGGTAATAGAAATATGTTAAACAATTATTACTTTCTTGTTGACCTAGTGATTGATTTCTGGTTTTGAAATGTGGGTGAAACATTTTCAAAAGGACATCACCCATTTTGGTCCAAATTCGAAAGTGCCGGCCGAAATGGAAAAGTAGAATAATCTGTTAGTACTAAACGTGGGTCATGTCCTTTCCATATAAAAACCTCTTTTGTCAGTTCTGGGCTACAAGGATTATTAAAATTACTACTAAATCTATTAACTGCCGATTTCAATAATCGATCACAATCTAAAATATTTATATTAAGATCGATTTTTGACATTAGTGCTAGGTAGATAGAGGTTCAGTCAAAAATGAAAATCAATTCAATGATTTTGGATCGGTTATTGAAATTGGCAGTAAGGCACAGATTTGCCGAACTGTGTTAGTTTTTATATATTTTGGTGCGGACGGATAGATGATATGGAGACTGGCCGTAAGTAAGATGTGAAAAAAAAAATTAACAAGTTTAATTGCAATACCATTCATATTCTTTATAAAGTTTTGACATGTGTTTCAGAAACTGATATTTCGTGTTGTTTTTGTTTTAGCTTAATAATAATTACACGAATGAATCATTTAGATCCTTTGTCTATTGTACAGATGAGTTTTATTATTAATACGTTATTTTCTATATTTAGTTCATGGATGAAAACCATTTTAAACATTCTCGAAAACATTAAAATATATATACTTATACAATGGACTGAAACGGGTATTTTTATTGTTATTTTTATATAATTGTTAATAGAATACACTATAAATAGTTTGAGAGTTCAGTGAATAAAAAAATCATTTAGATTCTACAAGAGTTGTTCTAGTAAAAATTATCCTGTGAAGTAATGACCTAAGATCCATGAGGTTTTCTATTCGTAGCGTTACAAAAAAAAAAAAAAAAACTGTTAAAACTATCGTGTGAAGAAATAATCTGTTTACTAAAGATATTGTGAAGACCTAATATGTACTCTTAAGGCTGAATGGGCCTCTTTCTTTGCAGCTTAATAAAATAACTATCTACCCATTTTCCTGCTTCTTTATAACATTATCCGTATGAGCTACGGATTAGGCGATGTCCTGCGGCCTGCATACATGTAATTTATGGAGACTATAGATAAATCTGAGATGTTATCAGTATAATCTGGTTCATACAGAGTCCGGGGACCTACCCGCAACATATTAATAGCTCATTATATTTGCATTCATAGTTTAAATATAAATTGGTGCATTGCCTATGCCATCGTATTTTCTGAACAAAAAATCTCCGAATTTACTTCTGAATTATTTAAACACACCTCAAGCTAAAAAGAAATGTATGTATGGCAAATTACAAAACATGTAATATGTTGTTTTCAGACCAAGAAAAATACTTTTTTTTAGGGGGGGGGGAAAATCATCCAATGACTTCTCCGCTTTGGGCGAGGCGAGAGGTAGTGTCAGACTCTTACTGACTAAAAACCACCCCGTTCCTACTCCTGCTTTTTGAGCCGGAGCCCCGGTAAACCCGCTAGGTAGTCCGCAGCTCCGGTAGGGGAAAGACCTTATTTGTTCGACTACGGAGGAAGGTGTCTACCAGGAAATTTTGAATGGGCTATGTACTACCTACACACTAATATCAGGAAGATCAACTAATATCAAATAGTTATTAACAAGTTATCTGACTATGCAAGCTATTCACGAGTTG
Source organism: Spodoptera frugiperda (assembly GCF_023101765.2). Classification (NCBI taxonomy): domain Eukaryota; kingdom Metazoa; phylum Arthropoda; class Insecta; order Lepidoptera; family Noctuidae; genus Spodoptera; species Spodoptera frugiperda. Next base: position 16,424,148 of record NC_064236.1, read on the forward strand.
CCGACACTAGTAAGCCTATATCAGTTCTCTCGAACATGAACTAAGTACTTAAAGCAGATTATCCCAGTGTATGTGGAAATAGTATTCTGGTATTCATTTGTGTCAAGTTATGTAAACTGAACTAATCGCTTAGCCAACAGTTCGGGTAATATTATTTTTATTCTCACATATGCATTTGCTACCTCAGGTGAAAAATACTTTTTTTAGCTTTTTTAAGTCTGTGTTTGGCCACCAACCCGCTTTCTGCCAGAACGGCGAAGCGAAGATATGGCCGAAGATGGAGCACACAGACTTAGATAGGAATACAATTTAGGAAATAAATAATAAATATACTATTTAGAAGTATTTTAACTTCAAATTATACTTGCATTTCTAATTTATTTCACTTACTACACCATTTTTAAGTCTTAGTTGGGGCGCTATTATCACGAACTAAAGTTGACCAGTAGTTTAGGAGCCTATGGATATTGATGTACATACAGCGATTCTAATTAATGTTCTAATATTTTAAAAACATTATATTACTCAGTACAATCATATTAAATGGCAGAAAGAAATACTTGTTTAAATTAAACAGTCAAAGATCACTCAACCGAGATAAAGGTCCAGTTTATCGTGAATATTTTATATTGATTTGGCTATTCCTAAGGTCAAGTGTTCAAGTCCAATGTACCCACTACCCACTTACTGCAGATATCATTGTTAGCAGATACCTATACTATGTCAAACATTTTTAAGTTAAGTGTGGGAGAGCCATGCTTCGGCACGAATGGGCTGGCTCGACTGGAGTGATACACGGCCTCACCGAAAACCGACGTGAAACAACGCTTGCGTTGTGTGAGTGATGTTACAGGAGCTCCAATTCCTCCCAATTCCCGATTCCCCGAAAACCCTTGAATTTGTAACCCCCAAAAGGTCGGCAACGCACTTGTAACGCCTCTGGTGCTTCAAGTGTCCATGAGCGGTGGCGATTGCTTACCATCAGGTGATACGTCTGCGCGTTTACCGGCTTCCATAAAAAAAACGTTACCTTCAGAATCTATGTAAACTGTCAATCCAATAAAATGTCTTTGTGTTACTCGTAAAAGAATTTAATGGCAACTAGACAACTCTGTTTGACGGATCTTAAGAAGCTCTTTCTTTATTCGATGATCCAACTAACCGATTGGCTGAACATGTAAATGTCATGTTCAGTAAGTCGTGGGCATGGCCACTATAAAAGCAGACAAAGTAGTTCCGCAATTAGTTATTGTTTAGTAAAAAAATAAAAAAAGTGTTGTTGTTGCAACGAGTTTCTCCGACGTTAAGTAAATTAAGTTCTTTCAAAAGACTTCAAAGTCAGTTTAGTAGGTCTCTCAGTAACTGCTGTTGTTGTATTTATATTATAAAATTTTAATTATTTTATAAATTTCTCAGCTCATTCTTGTAACTGTGCACTTTTTACCCACAACAAACTAATAAAAATAGCTGTAAATAAAAGATTATTACATCTAATAATAACTTTAAGTTCATGTTTTGCTCATACAAATTGTCGGAATTGCCAGTACGTTGCGGGATTACCTATATGTATTTAATTTTGTAATACATTCTCGTAACCGCGACGGAAAACGAAAAGGATAATGTTATAAAGGACTCCTAAATGTTCGTAGACAGATGACACATGTAATCTACGTTGTCAATTGCGCAGACGAAATGACCATGATTTGTGAACAAGGCTAATTTTAACTCTATTATCAGTTTTATACTGGATAATACCTGTTGGCTGCTACATTTCCCAACTTATCTAATCAATGTACAGATATAATCAGTTGTCTTGCCGACGACGCCTACGTCTTACTTTGCCTGTTACAAACTAGTCATTGAATTATACATAACCTAGTTACTTTACATACATAATTTACATGTAGTATTGTTTCTTTATTTCCGTGTATTGACATAATTAAGCATTCGAGTCGTTTTACTTAAGTATACTAGACGTTATTTCACGCCGGTTCTCTGTGGAGCATCATTCCAGGTCGAAGCATGGCTCACAGACGTGTAAATATGTAATAAATATCGTAAAAAGTTAACTAGAAGATAGAATAGATAGATAGAAGTATCTATATTAATGTTCAACAGCCAGCGAAACAGAGAGTTGTATTCGATGATTTATCATCTTTTAAAACGATGTCATAGCCAATTGATCTATTTAATCCACTGGTTTGTTTGGAGGAAAAGTACTTCGAAGTGGTACCTCGAGGGTCTTTCGATTACTGACCCCAGGGTACATGGACTGATTTTAATTAATTCACTTTGATTGCATTTTCGCGAAACTGGGTCCTAGTTATTTATATTTATCGTGACTCTTGACGAATCTTTGTCTATAGCTTTAGCCACGCACTTAATGCCGTGTTGAGCGGCCATAGCGTGACGTCACTTGGCGACTAGCCAAAAAACCGGTTGAAACCAGATCAACACGACCGGCAGACAGTTGCAGGTTAATTAACAATTTTGTATGAATGGTATTTGAACGCTTTAGTGACGCATTCTAAATAAGGAAATCCGAGAGATCGGTTGCTAGACATTTCAAGCAGACTAACGTTGATTTCGTAATGGGTTATAAATAGGTATTTACTAAAATGATAATGTATAATTTATTACCTATTTCATGTATAATACTTGTGAAAGTTTGTAATTGGCCATCATTAAGTTGTTGTTTTTTAATTATTTTAAGTAACTAGTTAGCTGTAAGTTTTCCGAAGTGTAAATTAAAATAAAATAAAATACTTATAAAAAAAATGTGTAAAATTGGAGTGTTATACTAAAGTGCCCAGTGCTCACAGGGTTTCACATAATTAGAAAAAATATTTTTGTGTAAAATAAAATTTGTCATAATATAGTCTGTTCCTCTCTTCCTACCAAGTCTCTTACTTTGGTTGAATAACAGTAAAGATAGCACACATAAAGAAAAAAAAATACTGTAGGTACATATAAACAATTTTAGAAACGTAACATCTATTGTTTTGGACATTGTGGGAAATGTGATTAAATTATTTACTCATTGACCTTACCGATAACAATGTTATTGTTTTAACAAAAAATATTGTTCTAGAAGTTTCGCGATACTACGTACAAGGAGGCGCGGCTCCGTCTTGTTAAATTTATACGTCACCTGAAGGTTACAAAGGATTTATATTTAACAGTCTGCCTTTCCAATTCTGACGTCAGAAGAATCCGGTTTTCTACCACTCCTCGTTTATTTTATTACCAACTATAGAAAAATGACTTAGCAACTTATGTAAGGTACCCATTCTCGAAATAGAGGAAGCAAAAATTCCTATCAATTTTATTTGCAAATGAACACATTAATTTGTGTCCAGCAAGTACTTTTTTTAAGGAAATTTATTTGATATCTCAGCTTATAAATTTGAATTACAAAACAGTTAAAATTATTAAATCTAAATAAATGAAAGAAAATGAGTAGTTGGGATATGACATAGTAATAGTATGACCAAAAAACCACAAATAATGTTTAATAAGTTATTTCTCATGAAATATATGTTCGTACTAATTACTAGAACCGTAATTTATCTGTTACGTTTGAAAAAAGAAATAAGTAAGCAAGCAAATAAAATCGTTTAAATAAAATTATAGTAATCTGAACAATATTGAACGGTAGGTAGATATGTTAGTGGGGACAACTTCGTTATCAATGTGTGGCTGTGACCTTGCGGGTGTTGCTATGACAACATGCACTGACCGTACATAACCAGCCAGTAGACTTATTAAAAAAAAACCTACATGTGTAGCCCAAAAATATTTTCTATTTAAAACATGTCTAGGTACCAGTGGTGGCCTGATTGTTTCAATCAAACGTTCAAAAAAAGCCCACGATTTCTTTTCCATTTTCGATCAAACTTTTTCAATTTCAATTTTCCCGTCTATTAAAAACCACATTCGGAATGGGTTGTATGAAAAAAGAGTCCAAACTGTCCAGCCGGCTCGGCTTTCAGTTAATTCTTAAGTTAAATTAATTTACAGACCTCTAAATATAATAAAATATTTCTGTATATTTACCTATCCTGTGGGAAATTTATATGCGTAAGTTCCTAACGATACTAGGTATGTACCTAATTATGGATATTTCTGACAAATTAGATTTAATATTTTGCATACAGCTAAAATTAACAACAAATGATTCAAAACGTCCTTCACTTTCTGTGATATTTGGTTGCAGGTTTTTGCCAGAAACTTCATAAATATTCTTTATTAATTTCGATCATATATGTACTATACTTAGTGACGACAAATCTCGTGAAGTAAAAGTCGACCCGTGCGTTAACAACTGCCATTCTACCATGTGGCTCTTGTTAAAGCGACCAGCTGTTTAAATGTCACGTGACGTAAGTGTGACGTGCACCTCGTCGTTTTGTTAGAGCACAGTTTTAGACCGATCTCATCCTCCCACTGTTTTCACATGAATGCACAAATTACTCATAATTATCTATAAAACTGCCCATTGTTGTCTTACACGTGTCTGTTATATTTATTACTATTATTACTTAACGTAACTATAATAATAATGCTAGTCTGACTGCCAAGTGCAACTATAATTAAGAGTAAAGAAAAAACTTCAAGGGGATTCCTTTGTCGATTAACTGTTTAATAAATTAATACCAAGCAATAAATCGATAGTATCAGTCGAATGAAACACACCGAATTTATACAGATTGGTAAGTACTAAGACCGTATTAGTGCATTCGTGATAGCTGCATAGCGACTGCGGCCACAGGAGACAAATAAACGTTGCAACGGACACCGCAAGTCATTCTGTTATCGGTACTTTGGCGCGCCGATATCAATTAGTCGCGTGTGATATTGCTCAGCTACGCTCGAACGAAACGTTTCGGTCAGGCTGCGAAGAAATCACGCTGTGACCTCGCTCGAACCGGGGCATGGTGGCTAGTCCAGCCAGGAAACATTAAAAAACGCGACATTTCTGAAATTGTAGTCACAATGCTTAAATAATAAAGCTAAACTAGTATTGCTTGACCTTTTACAGGCGTAGTGTGACTATGTCACATTTCGGCCAAAGTCCAAATTAGAATGTCAACGGTATAATAAATTGTACCTACACTACATGTTAAGTAATAAATATTTTGTAAGGAGGGACTAGGTATACCTAGCGTTAGTTCCAGTTACTAGTACGTGCTCTTTCTGCACATTTCGTAAACCGAGTACCTATATAATGTTATTGTGACGATGGAAAGTAAATCGAGTAAAATGTTCAAACAACTAGGACCGGTACAGCTGTTCAAACAGGTACTAAGTTCAGGGGAAGCTGATGCAGTTATATTTTAGATCTTATTTTCGATGGGAACGGCGATTTTAGTTTATCATGTTACTTACTAGACGGTATCACAAAATTTGATGAAATTCAAATAGGATGTTAAAGTTTGATCCTTAGTTTTATAAATTCATCGTAACTTCATAACTGTTGACGAGGTTAGACTCAACTTCTGATGCCTGTTTTAGATACGTTCAGTTTTGCTTAAAGTTACTTACATACTTAACATAGTAACATGATAGACGTGAGAATAGAATAACAGGCATTAAGATAGTTCGTAAGAAAATACGGTAATAAATTAATATATAATAAATTAATGCTTACAATGTACACAAGGAATTTAGAGAACTTGTCCTTTTTTTTGAACAAACATTGATTAATCTGTGGTAGAGTTGGCCAAGGCACCTTGGCTTATATTTACGTTTTAATTTAATTAAAAATGTACAACTGTTTATTTTAATGCAACTACATTTATACGGATACCACTTCAAAAGGATTACTGTTTGGTTACAGTAATAACCTTTATTCAACGTGGGTTGAAATATATTTTCTGAAAATATGGAAGGATTAAATTTCAATAATTAATCCCTTTTCATCATTGTTCAAAATAATAAAAGAGCCACAAAGGAAAGAGTACATTAATTTTAAATTTCTTATTTAAATAAAAAATGTGTTTAAAAAGTATATAATAATATTCGTCAATTTGCATCGACATTAGTATAGAAACAGCCATTTTCGTATTTTACTAATGTAAATGTGTGTACATAAAAACGAACCTTCACACATATGTATTCATTATTAACATCTGGTGTCTTCGTATTTGTAGATAGCTTTTAAAGCAGATTTTTAATAATTATAATAGTCAGATTTTTGCTAAAATCTTTCCGCCGTACTCAGTTATTTAATGGTTACTTAATTCAGTCTATAGCAATTGTTTTCGATACAAAGTCGTTACTAAAAATAAATGATAAATGATATTTATTTTGCAAATAGGTTACAATTTAACTTATTTACACGTCAATCTCTTAAATAACTAGATGAGGCCGGCATTTCCTATCGGACTACTCTGAGAAGAAATGCCGAAACAAACTCAGAGGTCATAGTCTCTTTTCAAGTCCAGACCAATAGTTTCAGTAATCATAAAACGACTCTGAGCGTGACAGTTAGTCTGTGTTTAATAATATAATTTCAGTTGATATTTGAATTTTATTCCCATAAATCGAGGAGGCTTCATTTAATCGCCATGAAAATTAATTACCACATTATAATACCGAGTGACAGTCGAGGACAGCTCGATTAATTAGATTTTTTTTCACCGTGCATTCAACGTCCGTTATTTAAATAAAGAGAATATAATGTGAATAAAATAAATAATCACTGATTTATTTCGTAAGAACCGCAATAAAAGTTACAGAGAATATAAAAAAAAACCATTTCATTTTTATGTCTTATGTTACTCAAAATCAAAGATTTTTATTGTGAGCCAGTGGTAACAGAGATGTTTCAGTTTTCATTTAAGTATGTAAAGCATTCTTTAATTTCATTCTGTTCACGCAAAACAAAGCTACATTTCACACGGGCAGTAATCTCTTCCTTACAAATAGTTAAGACGCTAGAATATTGTTAGCCAACCTGTTTATTAACGCAAGTTTAGATCGTCTTAGTTATTTCATAGTTCGCTATTCGTAGAACAAAACTAGATAAACGTTTAATTTCCCCAGTAAATAAGTAATTAAATTATTATTGTGTACATTGCAATTTTGTGGAATAATTATGTTTACAATGAGTAAATCTGAGTGTGCGGTGGGTATATACTATGTAGATAATATAGTTAAGTGAGCTATATGCTTGCTAATAAGTACGCGACCTGACCTGTTGATCTCTTGACTCTTTCCCTTGATTCATTTATACGAGACACAGGATCACTTAGACACATTATTTAGGTTTTTTTATTATTGTTTTTTTTCAGGGGGAAAATCATCCAATGACTTCTCTCGCCAGGGCAAAGCGAGAGACATTATTTAGGTAAAAATGTTTAGGAGTAGAGTAAAAATTTCTATTTATCGTATTAGCGTTGTATATTATATCTAAATAATACCAAGAAAAAGTAAATTGTCTGGTATTCTATAAAAGTCGACATAACTACAGGATGCAAATGACATGCCAGTGAAGTCCCTACATTATGAAAATCAGTGAGGCGTACAACTTAGATAGAACAAGGAAAAGAAGTTATTAAATTAGGCGGTGCAGTGTAAATATCAGTCATTGAAGTAGAAACCGCGATCTGACTTCTGAGCAAAGGACCCGCGTGGAAAAGTCTGTGTGCGTCGCAAAATTGAACCCGTCGGCGAATAGAATATTCCACAACAAACAATTACTGGTATCAACGGCGTACGGCTGCGCTTATCACCCAGTTAGTGAATAAGAAACTATACTAGATACACATATGCGTAGATATATATATTTGTGTACAAAGGTTAATCGGAATATCGATGATGATTAATCGAAATACTTTATCATACTTTAATGTTTATATTTATAAATAAATTGCGTATTTATATAAAAAGAAAATGGAAATGTGATTTTTGTACATTAAAACTTCAAGGTACGCACATTTTTGCGTAAGTTAATAATAAAATAAACGATGTAATTTCATAATTATATTTCAAATATAATGATTAGCCATTATTTTTCTTTTTTTTTATAATGCTAACAGCATACACGAACATGTTCGTATGGTAGTTCATATTAACACTCCCATCGTGCATGACGTTTATATACAGGTAAATAAACTAGGTACAATATTATGTTTATTTTGGCGTCATGTAAATCAAGAGAATGCTACCACCGTTGCTTAATCACATCATCTCATCACGTGCATCATGCAATTTAGATCTTTATGTATATTGATTAATGCGGTAATTAATGACTGTCATTTTTGATTGCATTGATGTCTCATGTCTCCAATGGTGATAAAACATTAGATTGACAATAACTCGTAGTACGCCGGGAGCGCAGATCTACGCGAGACACAATGAGTTTTCTATTGTGTCTCATATACAAGAGGTTAATGAATATTAGTCTGTCTAAAGTCAGTCAGTCTCTATGAAAGGTCTTGCTTAAATAATTTTGGTCTTTAATCCCAATTTCTACAGATATAGGATTTTTATAGGTGTGTAACGTTTGCACATAGTTTAATGGACGAGATCTGATCGGATTACTGCCAAATTTGATACTGCTGTTGTTTGCCAATACACTTTTTTTACATTTCACACATAGAGTATTTGTATACAATTACTAGGTTTCACAGGTTTACCCTTTTAACGTAATCTCGGATTTATTTTATATATCACTGTTGTTGTCACGTTTGCAGTACAAAGATGCAAAATAAAATCCCTTGTAACTATTTGTATGTAAGTATTAGAGGAACTTTAACACATCTCTTTGACTTTGTAGCGAGTGATGTATTGAAGAAATATGTAAGATATGTAGGACGACTAAAAAAGTTATCAGAATATTTAAAAAAAGTTTACATGCATAAGTGAGTATTATTACATAAAACTAGGATGTAAATTTGGACTTAATCTTCAAATACAGGCACGATAAGCCTTCAAGCGGAAACATGAAAACGGTTGAAAATGTTTTAATGAATTACAAATGTATCACCCGCCCCATTAATTTATTTGACCCTCTCCCGCCCCTAGGCAAAAAGGAGTGTCAAATTCTTACTGACTAAACACCTGCTTTAAGCCGGAGCCCCTGTAACCCAGTTGCGATTCTTTGCAGCCAAGGAATTACAAAGACTTAATAAAGAAAATACCGTTATCCATTACTTGTGCACGTGTATCGATAGTCCATTACATACATAGGTAAAGCGTGACCAGTACGAATGACGACAAATTTATTGCAAGAACACTGTAATTTAAAACTCCTTGGTCATAATACCGTGTTGCCGTGCATATAATGACACGAAATTTAAAAGGCCTCAAGTACGAAGACAGTTATTATAATGACGCTGCCCACCGTCCAATATGACTGACACCTCAAGGAACATCTATAATGACAGCAAGCCCATTTGATTGTGTCTGTCCGTTTTTCGACCATTATTTGTCTTCCTTTACAATACTAAAATATTTCCGATAACCCTATTCTCTCACATCTTTATTTTATTTGTCTGGACTTTAAAAGACACTATGACCTCTGAGTTTCTTTCGGCATTTCTTCTCAGAGCAGTCCCACAGGAAATGCCGGCCTCATCTAGTTATTTAGGAGATTAACGTGTTACATTGTAACCTATTTGTTAAATAAATATCATATATCATTTAGCCGGCAAATGATCCTACTTACAGATCAGCTGACGATAAGCAGTCGGCGCCACCCATGGACAAGCAAAACTAAAAGAGTTGCAAGTGAAACGAGAATGAGAAATGAGATGCTTATGACTGTTTTGTAAATTAAATCTATCTATTTTTTTTATTAGTAGCAGTCTTGACAGGACTACAGAGACACAGATAGATACATACATATCACTATCATTACGAACACTGCAATATAAATATTGCAGTATATAATGTAATTGCAAATCGAAACTGGAATTAATTAGCGACACACAGGGCCGGGATCACTTTTGTTGCGTGCCCTCACATAACTCAAGCGTCTCAAGATAATGGGGAATACTTCATAAAGTAATTTAACATTACATCACATTTATATACATAAAAAAAACGTTAATTAATTTTCCAGCAACACTTACTTAAATAGGACTTTTGGTCTAACACCATGAACCGAACTTGACTTTAAGTTTCTTTTTATTTAAGTATTAATCCTAAAAACTTCCTCTACAGGATTCTCCAATACGAGAAAAAGGATTTTAAACTAACTGCCACACTCAGAGTGGTTCATTAAATTGGTCCTAACGAATACACAACTAATTTTCATTAAATCCGTTAATGAACGATTCATCTCAGAGACATTTTTTAAGGGTTCATTAGTAAATGTCATCTTTAAGTATTCGTAGGGTGGGGTATCGCCAAATCATTGTATAGATTGCATATCGATAAACGTTTGGTGTGGCTACACATGAAAAAATGTTAATATCAAATGATTAAAAACGTTTATTTAAACACATTGAATGCATATAAAACAGTAATACAAGTTAAATTTCGTACATTTATCGATAGTTTTTAATAAAATACAAACCAAAACGGCTATTTTCGATCAAAGAAGATAAAGCAATCGGACTCTTTTTTTCCTGGTAACTGGAATCGCTTTGGCACTTGTCAGTATCAAAGTCTGTCATCATGTCATGTTTTATTATGACAGTAGTTTGTGTTGTTTACTTAAAATTAATAAATTATTTTCTTTGGTTCTTGCGCTTAAACCAATAATAATAAGCCCATGTGCTATCCGTTATCACACCCTGGTAAGTTTCATTAAGTACATTCTGTACATCTAACAATACAATAACAACAAATAAAAGATGGTTATGTTCATGTTTTGTATTATTTTAGGAGTGTCTGCATATAAAATCACGCGACAGAGTGGTCAATTTCTCCGCCGATGAAAAGCTTTATTGGCACAACAGTGATTAAGAAGAGACTAATGTTGTAAAATCCAAAATAAAAGATTGCAAGTCGGTCCCAAAGAAACAAGCGGCATGGGAGTTTAATTGTAATGCTAATATACACATGGTAAGAAGGAATTATTATTATTGATACAGAATTATTTGTTTTGATAATTGTCATACCTAAGTATCTATAAACTTTCTGTTTTTTCAGCTTGATGATAAGAAAGCAGTCACACTTATAGCTCGGGCTACAGAAAGAGGAAAACAAATTTTATCTACAAAAAGGTTCACACAGTGTTGCATATGCACAGGACCCTGTCATACATCACTTGCTCCCAGGGAAAGAGACAGCTTCATAGGGTGTGCCCAGTGCAGCGCTGTAAAACGGCACTGGCTAAACAACACTTCTATGGGATTGGTAGCCAAATTTATAATAAGATCAACAAAATCTGTTTCATACACTCTACTATCATCCGTGAGTGTAAGGAAAGGGTTGTCAGCTGAATAAAAACTCAGAGTTACGAGGACACTGAAGTGCTATTAATGACTTGACTAATTTCAACACACACAAAATAGGCAAGCTCGGTCTTCTTATATAAAATTGTTACATTAATTGCTCAATTTTGTAGATGATATTGAATTTGACTATGTACTTTATGAATAAAATTTACTATAGTGTATAATGTAATCTTTCGCTTGGGTACCAGAGTTCATACAAATGTTTGTATTTGTGACTTTACATTATATTTTTGTAGATGTATTAATTTGAGTGCTTTGTGATTCAATAAACATATTTATTTATTATATATTATATTATTTATAAAGCTAAATTAGAATTAGAAGAAATGAAAAAATCTAAAAAGGATTGAAATAAATGTTTACAATTGATTATTTTATGGATTTTTATTTATTCAATAATTGATATTAACATAGAAACCTATCAACCAAAGCATGTTGTACCATAAAACACATTGTTGTTGGTGTTTTCTTTAATTAGTACAACGGTAACATCATTTTGGATCTGAATACCAACACAGTTCATTGGTACCAAACCATCTACCAATAATGCTATATTATGCAATGTTGCACATGCAAATACGATAGCCACAATTGTTTCCACCTTAATACCCATTCCCAGTCCGTCTTAAAGACAAGGAAATCTTCTTTTCCAAATACAAAAACATTTATCCACAGTATATCTGGTTTTCATTTGGCTTCTGTTTAAAATTGGTGTTATATTAACACCATAACACTGATTTCGTTGGTTTCTTTAGATTAGGAGCCGGTAAAGGCAATTTTATAACACTATACGGATACTGGGGTGAATCTATAACGCTCATGGAATTCTCGAAAACCGCCACGATCCGACTTCTCTGTTCCTTCTGGCAAATTCCACAAAATCAATAAAGTCTACCAAATCAAACATCTTCGCTTAAAACAATGAAATTAGAAATTAAAATATGACCAATTTTGTGTAAACATATGTTCGACAAAGATGGCGGACGTCATAATAATCGACCATTAACTACCTTAAGTAAAGGTTTTGCCATACTTAACTTTAAATGTCATTTAAGCAAGATAAAGGACCATTAACTGTCTCTGAGAGTGAATTTTTTTAAAGTTTTACTAAGGAACGACTTAAGTAGCCATTAACTGACTCTGAGTGTGGCATTAAGTCTAATAACAAAGAAGAAAAACTTGAAACAACATTAAAAAAACATACAATCTCTGAACATAGTCTTTATGAAAAACTAAACCTTAATACTACATTTGCTAATTCGAAACCTATTACATATTTTCGTTATCTACGTCTATTCTAAATATACATTTTTTTAGATTATTAGATGACTCTGTAGACAGTAGCAGTATAACCAGCAACGCATTTAAATAATCCAATTTTTTTTAATCGAAATGATAAACTTTGTGAGGATATAAGGTCGCATGTATGTGTGTTACACTTTCACACAAGACCTACTTAACTGATTTGAATGAAATCACTAAGGGAATCAGCCGAAGATCTTAAGTATACAAAGGAACATAGGTCTCTTTGTATGCTTAAATCTTTAAAACTACACAACGGATTTTGATGCGGCATTTTTAAATAAATAGAGTGATTCAAGAGGATGGTTTATATGTATAATACATGCATAATATATCACCATTGCACCCGTGCAAAGCTGGGGTGCGTCGACTAATTAAAAATAAGAAACTTTTAGTTGCTCGTACGTTAAAAAAAGACTCAACCGAATGTATAAAAGTTTTATTATTGTTTTATACCAAAATATTTCAAAATATTTGTCAACGTGTGCCAATAAAAAAGCGATGGACTACGGCCGCGAGGAATCTTTTCCTAATTGGATTGCGAGGCCAAAGGGCAATTACTTACTCAATGTTCAATAAGTATTGATATGATACTCGAGTATGTCTGGAAAATACAAGTTCATTTATTTGGTCTTTTGTTTTTCTTTTCATTTATCTAATTGAACGTTAACAATGTAATCGTTGTTAGCAAGAGACGTTGTTTGTTTGTTTCCCAGCAAATTGATTTAGAATTAAACTTATGCAACGTGGACTAGACAGCTTGCTAATTAACTTAGAAGAATGTTTTGCTTTGAATTTCACTGGAAACTCAGCATCCTTTCATTCAAGCGGATAAAGGTGTAAAGAGATTAAAACCTAGTATGAACAGGAATAGTCTCCCATGTGTTAATCCATCAGTAGTCCATTACTGTGAGAAAGCCCTTAGACAGTTCTCTAGCAATGTTTAGAGTACTCGCCAAAGTAGAGGTGCTTCGCTAGAATGACCAATATAGAGTGAGTGCGGATACAATACGGTGTGGCTGGTATTGTTTATCTCTATTTTGATGTATAGGACTTTTACTTAATTAGGTATATGAGTAAGGAGGGAATTAGTGCGGTATATGTAAACAAAACAACCAATTAAAAACATAAACGACTGAGATAAGAGGCGGATACGCGAATTTTATCAATTGGCAAGAATTGTTTTCTTGCTACATTGCGAACGAGCCAACAAACCTGGGATACCCTTCACAACCATTTCCACGAGTAGAGTTCAGGGTATCAATCAGTGTGTCACGCTACAGGCAACAGGCGATACGACACGTGAGTTGATTTATTTAAGATAAATAATGAGAAACATGTGAATGAAGGCGTGCTCTGTACCGATGTTCTAAATATAGCTCTTAGTATCTTAACGAGAAATAAAACTGCGACAATTTACCGAAGATATCGGTAGCTCAGTGCACTTGTGTGATGCCGGCATGTCTGTACATTGGATCTGAGATATAAGTGAGAACTTAAGTGGGAAGTAGAGGAAGTAAGGACTTAAGATTTCATATATGAAGTATTTAAGAGAAAACTGCAGGATTTTTTTCTAAGCGGATAACTTGAGAATTTAATAAGAAACTGTCGTATTTTATTTATGGTAGGGACTTACAGCAATAAAGCTTCGTATAAAATGCATTGACAATGTAAATAAAACATATCTTATCTTTAAGAATGCAACTAGAAAATGTTGTCATCTGCAATCAGTTGCGGCTGCTGCAAGCATGATATACAATGTTTTGTTAGATCGGTACATATCATTCCTACTTTTGTCTACATACATATTTTACATAACTAACTTTAGAGAAATGTTATTATTGCTTAGTAGAATCGATAGAATGATGTTTTAAGGTTTCACGTTTACTATTTTTATGCGCTCTTTGCTTGCAATCGTAAACACTGTAGTCATACGTTTTTTGACGTAGAAATGTTTAATTGGTTTTCCCTAAAAGCATAGTAAACATGATCCCCAGTTATTAAAATTTAGCTTGTTGGATTTCCCAGTAAGTTAAATACACGGTGTGGTTTTAGTAAAAGGAAAACAGAAACTTATTTAAATCAATGGAATACATTCATCAACTTTTTAATCGCAGTACAGAGTTATATGCATTTGTGGATCGTGAACGCTTTGTAAAATCATAATTTTGTGTAGTTTTGTAAGTTCGGATATTCATCAGAAATTATAAAATTGTTTTCTTGAAAGTTTTAGAGCTTAGATAAGTCGTGAATTATTAACTATGGGAAAATGTCTTATTATAATCATAGCACGTCTTAATATTCTAAAAAGATTGCATTGCATAGCAAATTTTATGCATGGATGATACTTAAATACATATAGATGGAAATTGGTTCCCTGGCACTGTTTGAACTGGAGACGAGAACTCAAGAGGATTTGTTTCTATGCGAATTAGAGAATGCAAATCCGCCGTGTTTTGAAAATCCGGATTTTTAAGAACGGATTTTTGGTCCAATCCGGATTATCCGGATTTTACGGATTTTTCATGAAAATAAACAAATCTACTTATGTTAGTTTAATAATATGAAGTTTTTTATATCCAACATCAGGAATCGATGAAATATCCTGTGACTGTAATGAACCTGTACTTCTTAATACACCAGAAATAAATCCGTTAGCGTCCGATCCAATCGATGTACCAAACTTAGGAGATTTTGAAGAATCCAGTGTTTCTAGCAGTAATTAGGCAGAAAATTATTTTTGAGCAACAAATAAAAAACTAAATGACTGATTAGGAATTAAAAAAATAACTAAGCATAAAAAATTTAATTACCAAAAATTTATGTAAATAGCTGATTGAAAATTTTTAAATAGACCAGAGGGGCCTACTCCGGTTCTCGAATCCGAAATTTCGTTTAATCTTCGGCCGTAGGTTTTCTTGATTTACTAATAGAATTACTTGAAATAACGTTTTATTTTTAATTTCATATCAAAACCTATTTATTTATCTTCATTTCATTCGTTTATTTTGGTTCCCGAAAGTTCGCAATAAATAGAATAAAATTGTAGTACGAAATCTGCGAAGTTTTGGACAAAACTTCGTTTTCTTTGAATTAGAGTAGACCTACAGATTAGTTTTAAAGTGCACATTTATTTACTACTAGCTACTTCCGCGCGGTTTCACCCGCTCTGCTTGGCTCCTATTGGTCATAGCGTGATGTTTTATAGTCTATAGCCTTCCTCAATAAATGCACTATTCAACATAAAAAGAATTATTCAAATCGGACCAGTAGTTCTGGAGATTAGCGCGTTCAAACAAACAAACAAACTCTTCATTCAGCTTTATAATATTAGTATAGATAAAGAAAGATGATTGGGCTCGCTGTTATAGCAGCGGTAAGTCCCCTCTTTGAGGAGTGGCTAGAGAGGCGTCATAGCGTCCTCACCTACCGCCTGACGCAGGTGCTTACCGGACACGGAAGTTTCGGTAGGTACCTGTTTCGGATTCGGCGGGAGGAAACGCCCGGGTGTCGGCATCGCGAGGACCACCCAGAGGACACGGTGGAGCATACAGTAGCGGTGTGCCCTGCATGGGCTGAGCACCGCCGTGTCCTTAGGGATGTGATCGGCGACGGTGACCTCTCGCGTCCGGCTCTGGTTCAGGCCATGGTGCGGAGCGAGGGGGGATGGGACGCCGTCTCCTCCTTCTGCGAAGCAGTCATGCTAGCTAAGGAGGAGACGGAGCGCGTGAGAGAACGATCCTCCTCACGTCCTAGCCGCCGCAGTAGACACTCCGGGCGTCGGGGATCGCGTGACGATCTCCGGCGGGTAAGTGTAGTAAGTGCGGGTCTGCGGACGGCGAGCAAGGGTAGCTCGCCGCCCGACCAGAACCAGACCCGTGCGTGCGGCGCGTCGCGTTCTGCGCGCGCCTCAAAGAGCCAGACCACCACAGATGGGGCCCAGCAGGGCTGATGCCCGACCCGGAGCTGCAGACAACGTAAAAGGTTACCGGGGCTCCGGCTCAAAGCAGAAGAAGACACTCCCTCTCGCCTTACCTAGGGCGGGAGAAGTCATTGGATGATTTTCCACCTCAAAAAAAAAAAAAAAAATAATAGATAAAGAAAGATGATGAAAATTAAGTCTAATCTGACATTACTAAGCCTGAAAACCATGAAGGGAAGTTTCCAATCACTAAAATAACATTTACAGTATCATCCATAGTTGGCTATTAATGACTATTAACTGTTTTTAATCGATTTATTAGCCGAATTATATTAAGCGGAATAACCAACACTACCTCTGGAGGACGCGAGCCGAACATACGCGTGATAATGTCATTGCGAATTACGATTTCTTATTATTCAGAAAATCCGCGGATTTGATTTTCGAATCCGGATTGACAACTCGAGTAAAAATGTACGGATATCCGGATTTTTCGGATTACGGATAGTCCGGATTGGATTCCCTAATGCGAATGAAATCACCATTAGCTATAAGCAAGTAGACTGTAAAAAAGTACTTATTAGCAGTGAGTTTGTTTAAATATTAATTTAAGATCTTGTAGGAAGGGAGAAAAGACGATGACAATAGAGCATAACGGTCTGCGGTTTTATAAATCCAATTATGCATTATTTCTATCGTTGTATGTTGGCAGTTTTGGTATAACTTTATAAAAAATTCAATTTTTAAGTGCGGTCTGTTCCTGTCCTTATTGTCATTCTTACATGTAATAGTGAATATTAATAGGTACGTGAAATACAGGTTAGGGATTTGATATTCGGATTTGGTATTATAATATTATATTACTTATCCGTTTTTGAAGGATTACTAATTTCCGTATCAACTGAAATGTGGATGATATAATAAAATATTTTTTAACGTAAGTTTTATGTATGACATGATTACTCTTAGACATGACGATCCGAACTCACGGAAGTCTTTATACCACGGTTTAGTTACAAACTATCCCGTTATCTAGCCTTTGTATCATAATTGGTCAATTTTAACAAATGATTTCGTCGTCATTTTTAGTATTGTATATTTGTCGTAAAGTACTGTCATCCGGTTACTAGATCGTTACCTTATGACTTGAGAATAGTGTAGTAGATGATTAGAATTATACTTTTTTTTTGATTGGGGAAAATCATCCAATGTTTTCTCTCACCTTGGGTGAGGCGAGAGAGTGTCTGCTCTTCGAGCCGGGGCCCCGACAACCCGTTAAGTCATCGGAGGCTCCGCATCGGGCATCAGCATTACTGATTACAATTATACTTAAACATTGCATTTTCATCGATGACAAAATGTCCAAACTTATTTTAATTTCGCTTAACTAGTGAGTTTTCGCCTTGTAGAATTGAAGCCTCGTTTGCACTCGTAGGTATAGCTAATGAATGAGAAATAGGACGCGACATAGTATTGGAAGAATAATAGATATTGACACAAATCTAGATTGATTGGCACGTTGCCGTTGTGGGCATTTGTTTCGCACCAAGTCTGCGCCTACGTCACATTGATTGCATTACGTGCATGTCCAATGTTGTTATAAAATTGAGATAGAATTTAAAAGTATAACCTCCCTAGTTACCACTGGGAAATACGTTCAGTCTCCTGGGCGGGTCTCCACTAGCGTTCTTGCAAACCGATTTTCCATCACAACACAAATGGGTTTTAAATCGATATTTTAAAAATCTATGTAGGTATTAACTATCTATTATCGGTTGGTCAAGCACTTGTGCTAAATGGGTAGAGATGAAAGACGAAATAAAAACAAATAACGGTGTTACTCCCAGGGCGAAACACAACGCAAGCGATGTTTCACGACCGTTTTCTGCGAGGCCGTGATATCATTCTGGTCGATTCGGGCTGAAGCACGGCTCTCCAAAGTGAGAAAACAATGTCTTACGATAAAGGGCTATAGTGAGCATGTTGTGTTAAGTAGCGTTGACGTTGACCTCAGAATTGAGCTAGGAAATAATAATTAAAAAAATGACAATATTCTAAGTAGGTACCCAATGAACGGGAGGCTGTATTTTAAAAAGAGGCAACTTACAGAAAGTCAATGTACAGTTTTAACGTTTTAGAACAAAATTACCGCGAGATTAAACACATGACTCTATCAAAATTGTGTTTTAATATGGTAGAAAAGTTAAATAGTAGGTAGGAATGTATTTAGTCGTAGTTCTCAGTAACAAAGCGCCCCTTGTGTTTCTTTATACAAGAAACCATTATGATTGAACTCTATTTATGTTAAATTGTTGTTGACTGTATCAAAATTAAAATGGAACAACTGCTTGTTTGACGGCAGCGGTAGTGAGCTCAAGTTAGTTAGATAACTTATTTTATTTTATCCAATTACCAAAAACTTCTAACAAGGATGATGACGAAGTATGAAAATTAAAAATGTATTTAATTTCGTCACATAGGAAAAAAAAAATATTTTTTTTTAATTTGTCATGTAAGATAACAACACTTAAATAAAACGAGTCAAAGTTTAGGTGTGGGAGCAAATACATCATTTCTACGTATTAAATATACCTAGAAGTGAAGTCATGCGATATTTCAAATCGATATTACTTCGAAAGTATTTGTTTCCGTAAGAAAATAAAAAATACGTGTTTAATATTTTAAAATAATCTACAAGACGAGACGGATAATAAAATAAAAATCAGTCATCTACTCTAATCTCTTTACAACATGATGGGAATAACATTTAATCAAGTGACAGATCACATTAAGTTAAGGCAGCTTTTAATTACAAATAACTGTTTTTAAAGAATAACCTCTTGGAAATGTACCTATAATTATACTTAAAGACTTAATAATTACAATCTTTAAACCAAATCATTACGAATCTCATTTATTTATTGATAGTAAATGGAAAACAAAATGTTAAAGAGGCTTAGTAAGATTAGAGTGTTCCTAAATATTATCACTTTCCTAACTAACAGGAAAAGGGCGACATATTTTCACAACATGACAATTTAAAGGCTCTACTGTCTACCCCACCGAACAAAAGTGATGATGACCAATGATGACAGAAAAATCTTAAAAAAATCTAAAATATGAATATTTACACAAATAATTTCAATTAATACAAATGGCTCTGTATATACATATTCCACAATACTAAGTAGCAGTACTTTATAAAAATAAATCCTAAATTTACCTCTTCCTGGCACACGATGTCGTCCATTGCTGTATTTCTTTTTTATTTACACTACACTCTAAAATTTCTTTATATCGTTCATAATGATAAAGTTCAGAACAAAACAAACACAATTATCCACCATTCATTATTAATAACACACTACATTTTTTATCTTCAATTAAAACCCCGAATCATTAACAAACCAAAAACTTTTAGCAGACTGAAAGCTTTAAATCCTCCCGCGGCGCTCGAACGAAAACCCGCAAAAACCAAACAGCTTTTAGTTTTAAACGCGAAAAATATAATAAGTTTTATAGAATAAAATCCACGATAAAAAATTATAAGGGAGAAAAACTGCAATTAAATACGTTTCGCCGTTCCGATACCGGTGACGGTCCTGAAAGCCGTCCCGCACGTTCCAGGTCGTCGGAGTAACTAGGACGTACCCGTGAAACTTGCATGGGAGTCCTGAAATGTACTAGTGCATACAGCCTTCCGTTTGCTGCAGTTTTCAATACTGTTTCGTTTTGATTGTACTTAACTACATTATTTTGTTAATAGATAATTACGTTGCATCGATAGTGCGTAAAGAAAATGTATTAGTTTTGGAAAATGAAATGAAAATTCGATACTTTTTATTTAATTAATGAAAGTACAATATTTTTTTTAAACTGACTTGGTCACTAACACTAATATTAGGACTTGAGACGGGATGTTTACCGTGTTTATCTATTTCTATGAGTTTCCGATATTTCGGCACTGTTGCAAGCGCCATGATCACGGATGAACGGAAACTCATATCATGGTAAATATCCCGTCTTAAGTTCTAATATTAAGTACAACAAAGCTTATTTTGTTTTTGTTTGATCAGAGATTGTATAATAATTTAATAATTTTCGAATTAGCAGCTCGATAACTTTAGCTCGTATTATAAAGAGTATTGTTATTAGTACTAAGTTAATCTACACGTTACTCCGTCAAATTGCGGACCAGGCATAAAAACATACACAAAACAGGATTAAGTTAAGTAACTTATCGTGAGTGCACTCTCGAGCTAGTACGGGATTGTGACACGGTTGGTCAATGCAATGTGATTGGATTTTTTTTTAAATTTCAGGTATAGGAGCTACTCTCAACAATTACGCGGCTATGGTTTTTTTATAACTCAGAATTAGCAAAAGTGTTAAGTAGGTACATTTTTGTCAAAGTTCACACCACTGTATCGTATATATACTGTATCATATATATAATGCATACATATAAACGGTGTCTATGTTTGATCGAACAATACATGCAAGTATATGAACAGATTACAACGTAACATATTGTATGATAACGCAATTTCATAATACTATTAAAAGCTGTCAATCACGAACGTGTGAATAAATTAATTTGTACCACGCATTAATGACCATTGTTCTTCTTCATTGGCACGTAGTGTAAATAGAGTCTATGTACTAACTTCAGGAGCGGGAAAGTGAGCTTTATAAGTTTATCACATAATGTAGACTTTTGCTTGCATTTCAGTTTGCACAGGTACCTACGTCAACGACGCATATCCGTTTTACAGATTTGGTACGTTTCGAGAATACAGGAAGGCTGAAGAAATAATGCAATGCTGTAATAGTGTATATTTTTTTTGTGTTGCCTTAATTACGTCAACATTTTTTATTGGGAATGAGTTATAATAATATTCTGAGTAATGAACAATCTTATTCTCATATTTATAAAATGTGAAATGATTTTGATCTCAATGTTTCGAGTGGTGACGTAATTGCAGAGTATGATATTTCCTCTGATAGGACAAAATACCTATTATTGAACTTTCCCATATGAACGAAAGTTTAACGAGAGTTTATTTATAGAAAATATGTGCAGTCTTGAAATAAAAGAACTATTGAGAAATAACTGAAGTGTTGTTAGGTACTTATTAAATGCTTCCTTCATGAAATAAAAGGTATTGTTTAGTATACGATGTTGTTTAACTGTTCTGTTGTTGAACTTAAAGGTGAACGCACACTTATTCGAGCCGAACGCGTCGAACTAAGAATCGATGCCAAGGAGGCCTCGCACAATATCAAGAATCGCATAGGACAGATTGTCTTTGATTCGTATGAATTCGTATAGGATTTATGGAGTTCAGATTCGGACGATTCGACGCAGGGAAGCGTGCGAGGTTTCATGAAATTTCATATACAGAATTCTGATATTCGTTCCGTTCTACTCGTTCGACGCGTTCGGCTCGGATAAGTGTGCGTACACCTTTAGGTCTACTTTACAGGGTTAAAACAAAAGGCTTTTGATGAAGACTGCAACTGTAAACCTCTCTGAAATACATATCTAGATCACATTTCGAGAATTGTGCATAGAAATAACTATAGGGAACTACAGAGACATACAACAATAGTCCGGTCATAATAATAGACATTTCAGAACTAAATTTTGATATAAATTAGACAATGAATGATGTAAAAGGTAAAAGTTAAAGTTTTCTCGATAACGGTGTAGATGTAGTTTAGTGATACATTGTGAGATATTTTCGTAACATATCGGCAACGAAATTCAATTCGAATACATATTTTGAAACTCAAATCCAGACTCTATTCTTGCTATCGAGAAGTTCTTAGTGAAAAGCACACAAAATTCGTATATATCATATCTTCTGAAATGGTATTCCCAAACATACCTTCTGAAGTAAGGTACGTACTACGTACGGTAATAATATTTACCAGTACTTTTATAGTTATAGGTACAAACAAAATTCAATCGATCGCCAGACGAATGACAAACATCTAGCAATTTACTTTGAACCTTAATTACGGCAATGCACTAGTTATGTTAGTACTTCATATTTATTTTACGTTAGAGTATACTATTGCTTATTGCTTGTTTTATGAAAAAATCCATATGTCTATTCGAATACAGTATTAATGTTAGTTTCAGTATTTAATGTCGAAATAGAGTGATAGATGGCGATGAAAGCACGTATACTACATGTTGTGTGTCTCAAAATCAAAGTTGAGTAAAGTGTAATACGCAATTCAGTTTAATTTAGTTTTTCCTATGACGCTTTTTTTTTTGAGGGGGGAAAATCATCCAATGACTTCCCCCGCCTTGGGCGAGGCGAGAGGGAGTGTCAGATTCTTACTGACTAAAAACCACCCCGTTCCTTCTCTTGCTTTTCGAGCCGGAGCCCCGGTAAACCCGCTAGGTAGTCCGCAGCTCCGGATCAGGCATCAGCCCTACTGGGCCCCATCTGTGGTGGTCTGATGGCTTCCTATGACGCTAGTGGGTTCGTTAATGTTTCATCTGTACATTGGTACTTATTAAATAGCCCTCCGGTAAAATTGCCTCCGGTAGTACCTATATATCTAATACCCAATATTTTCTACACAATCCTGATATAGAACGAAATGTCAACCAATTATCTGATTGAATTACACTAGCGTTCCACCCGTGCTGTCGACATAAAATCCTTCCTGTTAATCTACGTAATGGCCTCTGCACCCAATTTCGTTTAAAACCCTTCAATATTTTAGATAAATCCGGCTTCATAATATTACTAATTAGGCAAATCACCGTCGATGTTTGTCAATTTAATAGAGAGCTTATGACTAGAAAGGGGACTAATGTTTCAATAGTGTTTCAAGTTATTAAGGTTTTTATGTTTTTTTTTATTGAATAAGTCGATAAACGAGCAGACGAATCACCTGATGGTAAGCATTTGCCGCCGCCCATGGACACTTGAAACACCAGACGCGTTCCAAATGCGTTGCCTTTTAGGGGTTAGGAGTTCAAGGGTTGTTGGGGAATCGAGGATTGGGAAGATTGGGGAGGGCCCCAATCTTCTCAATCCTTCTCGGTAATTGGTCCTCCGGTAACCTCACTCACACAACGAAAGCGTTGTTTCACGTCGGTTCTCTGTGAGGCCGTGGAATCACTCCGGTCGAGCCGGCCCTTTCATGAACTTATTATACCTAATCACTAAGCTTACTTATCTTATATGATTATTATAATTATACTCAGTAATTAGGTATGTATCACCAATATTGTGTCCCAAAAGTGGGTGTACATTGTATAGTGGCACTACGTGCCTACCCCTTCGGGGATAAAAGGCGTGACGTTGTGTGTGTGTGTATCAGCAATATTTCCAATCCCTTGCATTAAACAACACAAACTCCGACTAACCAGAATAATTAGCGGGCAAATATTTTGTTATGTGAGGACACTTAACGAATACCGAATTATGAAATGACCAATTGTCATTCCAACGATGCACACTCATTATTAAATTAACAGATAGGTACCCAATGTATGACCACAATATTTGTTTACAGGTACATCATACAACACTTCATAAAATAATATTAATATTATGAAACTAGACGCAAACAAACCTAACTCAGAACTCAGGATTATTTAGCTAGGGTTAACTGATGTAGGTTCTGTAAGCTTAATTTAGTTGGATGAACATACAACCGCGATCCGCTTTTGCAAAGTATAAATGAATATGCTTTGAGAGTGCATCGGCAGCTGTAAAATGTATGATAATCATTTTCATTTAATGAAATGTGTTGATAAGAAGTATTCCGTAGTGGCCGCAGGTGTGACTGCCGAACAAGAGGTCTCGGGTTCGATTCCCAGGTCGGGCAAAGTATTGCTGAGCTTTTTTCGGCTTTTCGAAAAATCTCAGTAGTAGCACGGAGTCTGGAAATGTGTCCAGTATATGGCAATAGGCTCACCACCTAATTATTACATGGGACTTTAAAATAAATGGTGAAAAGTGGGTGTACATTGTATAGCGCCATTAAGTGCCGTAATGTGCACCTCTGCCTACCCCTTCGGGGATAAAAGGCGTGACGTTGAAGAAAATAAATTTCGTTAAATGTTATTATTTGATATGGACTAATTGGCTTCTGCATTTCAAAGCTCATAATGCCACAACCACAACCCAAGTATTGTGCATTGTGGAACCGAAACTAGTCCCTAGTCCAATGTTTATATTAAAAGCCCGTTGGTCTATCTGGTGCTCACCACTGCGGATTAAGACCTATCGGATTTGGTCAACGTATGCAGGATTACCTTAATGAAAAATTGCAACATGTTCCTATCTTGTAACTTGATAACCAGAGGATACAAATCCTTCAAACGAATTTTGGTGAGGTTTTTCAATTTCGGGAATTGAAAAACCTAGTCGTTTTTTTAGATGTTACCCCACACAGGCTTTTTTGTCCTGTGTCGTAGGTGCGTTTACAAACATATAAGTTTACACAGGCACATGACACTCAGACCCGAAACAACAGTTTGTGGATCACACAAAGAGTTGCTCCGTTCAGGAATCGAACCAAGCCATTACCAAGCCACCGTGCCGACTGTGTAGTCAAAATATTGAAGTCAGAACATTGAATACGCAATTCAGATGCAAATTGCAGTTAATCATACATACCGAATTAAAAGACTACATTGAAATATAATTTAGAAAGATAATCTAGGTATATGATATAGATAGCCTATCCAGTTCTGACAATATGTCGGTTCATGAACTATATGTAACTATTCTATATAACTATATCTATTTGTAGTTAAATTATAATGACGAACAAGTCCCGACGCGACGGACTAATGCCTCAACAAACACGGCTCATACCAACTGCTCTTATTTGTTTAACAAGCAGCAATCGTCGTTTCCATGAATGTCAAGGGCGATAGAAAATTTACGAAAGACATTAGTTTAGAAACCAACAACGTAATATTGTTCTTGATTACATTTTGATACCAATCATATTCGTAGACGTAATATATAAAATTCCAATAGTATTGTTTATTCTTCTCCAGGCAATAACCAAGCCTTTCAACGCTATGAACTATTGTGTGTACTACAATTTTCTGTGCCGCTCTTCGCGACGAGTACGTGAGAGATTTTATTGAAGAAGTGCGGTTCGACGTTTTATATTTCAAACAGATACGATGCGGATAGAACTACTCTTGGTAAACAGTAATGCCGACGTTTAGAGAATCATACAGTGCAAAGTTTTGATAATTTTACTATGTAGTTCATTCATAATACTAGTAATAAGGTAGATTAGCAAGTTTCATTAACTGTTATAAAAGTTGAGACTATTTTGAATACATGCTGACGTCAAAGAGATAGAGAGGTCATCTCTGAGTTTGTTTCGAAATTTCTTCTCGGAATAGTCATAGTGGACCAAATCTAGATAATATATTATTTTATATATTCATTTTTGACGTGTAAATGTGCTCTTTTGTCAGCCTATTTACTAAAAAAAAATCATTGAATTAAAACTAGGCGACAGGGATATAATGACATCAGGATTTTAAATATCAGGGAAAACATGTCTACATTCTGAAGTCGACTCAAGTTGCTTTCTCTGTCCCTTTGTATGCTTAAATCTTTCAAATAGTTTTGATGATTTAAGCATACAGACAACGGACAATACAACGGATTTTATGCAGTTTTTAATAGATAAAGTGATTCGAGAGAAAGGTTTATATGTATAATACATGCATAATATATCACCATTGCACCCATGCGAAGCTGGGGCGGGTCGCTAGTCCACGATAAAACAAAAAGAGTGGTAGTAACATCCATACAATGAACCTGAGTACTATTCCATTCAATAAATGCGCAGTATTCGCATCACATCCAGAACCATCGAGTCATTAGGATACGAATGATATAAAAAAGAGACGCAGAAAGACCACTTCTATATATCTACTAGCGGACCCGACAGACGTTGTCCTGTCTACACGTCTTTAATTTGAAAATTTGTCGGATCCAATGTAAAACATTCCAAAATCAACAACTACTAATAAATTAAAAATGAATTAAAAAACATTGTTCACCGGACAAAATTGTGAATCTAAACCATTCTCAGATCCCCTTGAACACACACAAAACATTTCATCAAAATCGGTCCAGTCGTTTAAGAGAAGTTCAGTAACATACACACTTACAGAAGAATTATATATATAAAGATTACAGAAAATGTATACTAAGTATATGAGTCTAACAGAATGTTAAAAAAAATCAACAAGACTTTAGAAAAAGAACATTATTATGTGCACTTGATTAGGTTCACTGGATAAAAATATATAAATATCATCTCTTTAATGAAATACGGGGCAAACGAGCAGTTCGCAATTCGCTGCTTCTGATCCTGCGTCTCATGCTGCGATCGCTTATGATCAGTTGATCATAAGCGATTAGCGCCACCCATGGACACCCGCATAACCAGAAGAGTCACAGGTTGCCGGGCTTTTAAAAAGGAATACGCTCTTTTCTTGAAGGTTTGAAGGTCGTATCGGTTCGGAAATACCGCCGACGACAGTTTTTATCATAATATTCTCTTTGACACTACATACACTAATAAAACTCACGACGAATTCTACTCAAAAACGAACCGGAGAGTAGATTAATAAATGAATCCGTCTGAGTTAAAATATGAATAGGAATAATGACACGATTACAAAGTTCAGAAGTTAACATGAAATAAAAATTGTGACTGAAACTTTTCAATAGATAACTGTAGTTTTTGTATCGTAAACATTTCCTAGCTAGCTAGCTTTGTCAGTAGAAAAGTTTGTGAACAAGGGAAATTAATTGAACATTGTTAGATTCGCAGTCTCATTGAACCATGGTAGGAAGTGCACTTGAAGTTTGTTCGTCAAAAGGATTCGAGGGCTACAATGTTTCAAACCGTGCCTATTGTTGTTGAATTCCTTCTTTTTCTATGCCATTAATTCCTACTGTTTGCTTTGTTAGTTGCGGTTGTGGAGTTCGGAAGTCCGGAAGACTAAAAAAATACTTACGTACAGTTGGAGATTATTTGTCTACTATCAATAATAATAGCTATTGGTGTAAACGTTGTGATGATCCTTATCCTATTTGCCATTCATTCACTTTTGTTTTGATAGCGATAAAGAATAGTTATTTCTCTAAGCATTCATAGAAATTTCACAGATATACATGTACGCTAAGCCCTGAAGACCGGCTTGCACGTGTAGCTCGGATATATTATTATCCCACCATCTCTACGCAATCTTATTGTGTAAATAAAGTTTATTGTATTCTCTTATGTTTATTTAATTTTTCTGTTACACCGTCGGCTTGTCAGTGTGATTCATAAAACTCAAGTATATTGCTGCTAACAATAAAATTGTCGCCACTCCATACCTTCTGTGACAAATTTAGTTCAAACAATGACGTAGTTATGAAGTCTGCACTCATAGTCGGACCACGCCCTCCAATTTTGATGGATGATCCAATTACAGAATTCTAGTTGGCAGTTCTGTATCTAGGGCTGTGTCAATCGTATTAAGTATCTAATACGCAGTTCAGGATTTAAAACTCAAGTAGGGTTCCTGCTTGAGTTTGCTCAGTTCCATTTCATTCTTGGATTGGACAAAAGACTGTCAATAGCAAGCAAAGTCTCCTGTCTCTTTGGTACTAGTGCTACGATAATATTATAGCAGAGAGAGAAAGAAAATAATTCATTTCTCGGTTTAAAATATTTATAATGATAAGATGTTAACTAATTACTAATGTAAGTATTAGATTCTCTTCAAGTTTGAACATCTTATACAATATAAGCGACGTTAACTCATGGTGACTTGACATTTTACTATATAAAGTACACACTCCATATCCGTCTTTATCGATTTACAGATTACATTTGCAACTTTATTTACAGTTCATATGACGCAACAGTTCCCAATATTTAGTATCTCTTAGCATCCAAAGTTATTAAGTTGCATCTTCTTGATAGCGTTAATCAGTTTAATACCTTAAGTTATGCTGTATTAGGTGGTTTTTTGCTTCATTTACTTAGATGGAAAGTGTGTTTTTTTTTTTTTTGTTTAAATGTCACTCTAATAAGACTGCGGCGGGAGGGATAATTAAGGAAGACTTTCAACAGCTCATTAAATAAAAATACCGGCGCATGGCTCTGCGACCGTTTTCGCAAACTAATTCATGATCAGCTACTAACCATAGAATTAAAACAGTATTCGTCCGAAGTTTATGTCAAAATTCTGTAAGCTTTAACTAAAACATAGTGGATAGAAAATTTGGAGTGATGCTATTGATTTATGTGTCAGTTTCCCAAACTGACACATCGAACAACGAAGAAAACAAAGGACCTTTGATGTCAAAATGCTCGATGAAATCCGGGATTGTGTGTGTATCAGACGAATTACAAGTACATTCTTTCTCATCGGACTGGTAATAGGTTTAGCTCCGATAATAAACACAATTTAATGGTCTAGTTTTGTGAATAATGGAGACGTAAATCCTCAAGAAGATGGTTTTGTTTGGAAAGCTGTAGTCGTTGTGTTGTGTTAATCAAAATTATTATATATTTATCCGAAATTATTAACCACAATACCGAAATTCTGAAGCGGCAACCCTAACAAGCTGTGAACAACGTCGTCATAAGAAAATATCGCCTCATAACACGTACGCCGCAGCTCACACCTCCGACCAGAGTCGGACTTAGAAAAGCGCGTTTTTGTTCCTTACATAAATATCTTGCAACCATATTCAACTCCAGCATTTCTAATGCACAGTAACAGCTAAACAAGCTAAAATGCTATACATAGAAGCACCAAGTACTGATATTACGTATTCATTCGTCAACAAACCAACCAAAATGTGACGTTGACGTTCGTGGACACTATCTAACGCATTGTCATATTGAAAGTTTACCATCTCGCCAATAATAAGAAAATCTATTTTATTAAAAGTCTGGGAGAGACGTGGTTTATAATTCCAACAAAGAATCTGTTTCATATTAAATACTAGCTGACCCGCGCAACTTCGTTTGCGTGTATCCCGCTACTTCGACAAATACAGTCAACGCACCAACACATATTGGATACTAATTTTCAATTCACAATAACTTCTCTTTCCCTTAACCGTGTTTAAAATATTAAAATGTTTTTTGGTTTCTGTGACTCTTCTTTGATCGCCCCCCCTATCAGTTTTTGGAAAAAATATTTAAGTAATGTACAGATTTTTTTTTGTCTTATATGTATAGATCAAAGTCGTAGTACCTACTTTTTAATATTATTTTTTTTTTTATATTTTTTGTTTTTTTTATGTACTTACGGGGTTTTTTTATGTACTACTTTTGTTATACATATACATCTAACTATTATTTTCTTGTTTACTTTTTAAATTATTTACATTCTACATTTTATTACTTTTAATGGGGAGCCGCTGCCGCCGACGCGCTATTTATAGGGACGCTGCCCCCGCCGCCGCGGCCGGCCCGTACCGTGCCGCAATACTAATATCGTGATATCTCCTAAACTATATGTCTAAATAACACACTGTAAACTGCAAAAATAATCTAAATTAAATGCTCGTGATGATGAACTTACTTAATTATGATAAGGATATATGTATTATTGGTTATATCACCAGTTAAACATCACCCAACGAATTAAATGTTTTTTTAATACAGAAAAGTAGTTTTTGTGACTTAAATAAAAAAGCTGGATATATGTCATCGCGGACTTTTTTGGAGAACTAATAAAGACCAATGTTTTTGCTATACATTGTTCTTACTTGTATCCAACGGTATAAGCGGCGCACGCACAAATGCAATCTTCAATTAGATTTTTTTTCTGACTTCTTGGACATAAATCGCTATAACTCAGCTAATATAGTTTCAATGTATTTCAATTATATATAAAAACCTGTCGGAGAAAATACTCTTTCTATTAGTGAAAACCGCATCAAAATCCGTTGCGTAGTTTTAAAGTTTTATGCATACGAAGGGACTACAGACAAAATGGGCGACTTTGTTTTATACTATGTATAGTTAAATATTAAACGTATTTATTATGCCTATGTATTACAATAATAAGAAACATCTTATCCTGAACTGCTTTCTACTTTCTTTTGTAATATGATCGTCAATCTAGTTATAAATTATCTCTGAGTTCAGTGTGCCTCTTGGCAAAGGCCTCTAACAAATTCCATTGTACTCTATTCCTAGCAAACCTTCTCCACTTTGGCCTATGTATTATTACTAGTTCATGGACAGTCAAATCCATCCCTGGCTAACAAACAAACAGTTTAATATGAAAACTGTTGTCCCCGTCCCAAACAATCAGAGCCACCCTCCCTTCCGTCGGTCCATTCAGATCAAACGCAATAGCAGGAAATTGCATAAACGATGGTAACTGTTACTTGAGTCACGATGCAGATTGCAAAAATGCAGTGTAGTGTGTATGAGGGCCGGGGAGGCGGACATCTTCTTTTTTATTTACAAATTGATTGGTTTTGTAGTGGACGCTGTTGCTTTTAGGCTTTCATATTCATATATTTTTAGGTGGTGGTGGTGGCTTTTAGGTGGTTTTGCGCGATACGTATTCCTTTGACATGAAAAGTATACTGGCGATGCGCAATTCTATATTGGAATGGAAAAGATTGATGTTTTTTTCTTATCAATTTAAGTTACTTTTCGTATTTCTTTGAGGCATCGTGTTTGGTACTCAATAAATGATTTTTCTTTTTTCTATATCGATACTATTTGTTTATTCTAAGTACAGCTTTATCAATAGCGAAATTATTTGGTCTCGCATCACGCCTAGTGATAATAATGTAATTAATCGGTTTAATCAGTGACATAATTTACGTCGAAAGTAACGCACGAGTGACGATATTCAAAGAGCGAAGTACGTGTTGATACGTCATACCATACTATGGCCGCGACGAGGCAATTGGCATTGAAATATGAAAGAGCAGTGGCCTTATGGGGCGACAATAACCTTCTATGTAGGCCTAACTCAATCATATAGTTCATGGCCCAATTTCAATCTTTACTAATGTTTTAAACGCGAAATATATATGCGTAGACGTTTGTTACTCAATCACACCAGAGGGCTATATGAGCTACTGTGTTTTATGTTTAACGAGATCGAATCGAGAGCGCGATCGTCGATCTGATGGGTTCATTCGTGCCGGCCGTTTTCGTTCAACGTAAAGCAAAATAGTAAGTTTTTTTTTTTTTTTTGAGGGGGGAATATCATTCAATTACTTCTCCCGCCTTGGGCGAGAGGGAGTGTCAGACTCTTATTGACTAAAAACCACCCCGTTTCTTTTCCTGCTTTTCGATCCGGAGCCGTAAACCCGCTAGGTAGACGGCAGCTCCGGATCCGGCATGTCCCTACTCTGCCCCATGTGTGGTGGAAGCAAACTCGTACTAAGGGTAGGTTAGCGATGGATATTATAGATAAAACACGACACAGAGATCTATAATTTATAGTTGACATTCAAAGCAATAGTTTCTGTGGAATATCCTTAATTAGTTTAAGCTTAACGAAAGTGTAACGAAAAATTACTCTGTATGTAGATCTAGAAACTTACAGTTGTTTGTAGCCTAAACCTATTATGGACCTTGTTCATATAAAGATACTTTTTTATGTTAAATGGGCCGACGCTTGGCCCCTATCTCGCCTGATGGTAAAGGATACTTATGAAATCTACTCTTCATTAAACAAGACGAAGTAGCTACGTATGTAACTAGAGGGTCATAAACAAAAGTATTAAAGTCATGATCGTCTGATGCGCCTGAGCTCCAGTAGTCCGAAATGATGGATGCGTGTGATTGTACAAAATCGAACGGCCTTGTACTACGATCGATCGATCAAGTAGACGAGCTGAAATGTTTTCATCGATCAATCGGCATCTCTTACGCATGTATTGTTATGTAATTTATTGTCATATTGCAATTCGTCTAGATATGTATCTGATATTCAAATGTATGTCAATGTGTGAATAACACAGATTTCATTCAAGCAAAGGGCAGATTATCTCACATTTAATAATATGTATTATAGTTTTTTTTTATATACGAGCAGACGTATCAACTGATGGTAAGCAATCGCCGCCGCCCATGGACAATTGAAACCAGCGGCGTTACAAGTGCGTTGTCGGCCTTTTGGTGGGAGGGCGACGGTAATTGCTTATCATCAGATGGTCGGAAGGTTCATTTGCAGGACTATTCCATAAAAAATATTTGCGTCGTATATGTAAGTATATGTATCAGTATTCGGCAACATACACTTGACCCACATAAATTGATCTTGATTATTACTTCACAGATGGAAATGAACTCATTCACCAGAGCTTCCGTATATTATGTATTATTGTTTACATAATAATAACTAATACGCAACAATACAACATTTTCCTAATATAAAGGAGTACGTATAATATACTGACACGAAAAGAAACTTGGGATTAAAGGTCTATGTTTTATTCCAAACTATAAATATTTTTAAACGATTTGATGGGTAGATTTTTTTGTGTAAAGATCGTCAGGAGATTGAGCAATTGGCTGCCGTGCAACGTGTAGCGGGTTGGATTCCCGCACGGAGCAACCCTAACAAGTTACCCGCTACGCTAAGTGGATTTGCCTTCAACAGTTTTGTTCGGCAGTTAATGCTTTAAGTGAACCACAAATTGTTGCTTCGGGCCTGGATGTCATGTGTACGTGAACTTGTATGTTTGTAACGGCGTCATGGGAAAAACTCATCCATTGTTTATAACTTTTTTGTTACGCTCTTGTAGTGCGTAATATTGCTAGTAGGTCACTGGTAAAGTTGGCCATAATAACTTAGAACTTGATGCTAAATGAGGTTTCATAACTTTTGGACAGTTTACTTATCCATGAAGTGTTTGAAAATAACAATTTCGTCTCTGTAATATTTCAATTGCAAATCGAAGCTCACTGTAAACAAAATACAGTTAGCATTGCTATGCATCATTCATACGGCGTAGTTAATCTTTCATAAGTACTTTATCATTCACCTCAAGTACATTGACCCCAAAACGCTTAAGTACAGGTGTGAAGGTTCACAATCGTATTTCATAACAGTTTCGTATATAGGAGTTTTAAATTGTGTGTAGAAGGATCATAGCTCTTAAAATTTTGCCTTTCAACACTAAACCACTAACGCCATCTAGCGGTAGATACGGGTAATTAATGAACTAATAGTACTATGTGATAAAAACTTATCAATTAATTAATATCTACAACTTGAATTACAGTTCCTCTGTCTGTTTTATCCCAGTTCCAAGTTTGTTGGACCATTTAATGTTTTTTCCTTAGTATAAGGGTTATTCTGTGGTTATTCTAATAGCACTCATAACTTAGGTCTGTGTTAAACTACTACTTACTGGGGCTTTTTCACCTTTCCATACGTTGCTATAGATGTGTTTGGTTTCCACCAATCATATTCATTGGTACACATAGCTTAGAACTGTGGTGTAAAAGGGCTCAGTTAGGCTATATTTATTGTATGGAAAGATGCGTGCTAAGGCTGTGTTCTATAGAACCTTACTATCAATACATCACGTACTCGAGCTGCGCATCTTCCTTGCACAGCTTAGTATTAGTGGAAACGGTCACATAGTTCCACAGCTTAGCTATTACATCTTCGTAGCATAGCTACATAGCACATTTCTGGTTTAAAAGCATACTAAAACCATGGCTGTATTTTTATAGACATTGACAACTGAAGTACGATTGTTTGGCTGTGTTAAATTGAGATAATTATGGTCATAATTCGTACCTAGAAGTCAATACTACCAAAAGATAGACTGAACCTCAAATAGACGCAAACCACATCTAACGCCATTTATAATTGTAGTTACGTTAAGTGTCAAATGAAAAAGAACCTTAAACCTATTTACTTACGGTAGAATGTCTCCAGAAGTGTATGAGCGAGTGGATGTCGGTGGCCGGCGCCAGAAGCATGTAGTCTCGCCATTCGTCGTAGCTGATGGTGAGACTGCCATCCTGGTCCATCCTGTGGACAAACTCAATGAGTGAGGGAGACAGAAGATGAAGGATGACTTTTGGGCATTTTTATCGAGAGCTAATTTATTCCTAACACGATCCCTTGAATTAATAAAAATATATATTGATTTTATTCTTTTATAATTTATTACATGTATCAGAATGTTGCTTTAGTAACACCTAAATATAATAAACGTTATCCATTTGTTTTTAATCAAGTAAATAATAACTTTATATACAATATATAACTGGTATAACATCTACTTATATAATGACTGATGGTGTTCTTTAAAGAATTTCACTATAGAACTTTGCTTTTATATTATATACCATCATAGTGAGAGTTAAAGAGATGTTACCTGAGTATGTAATTAATAATTTAATGATCAAATACTCAATTTTAAGACGCTCGCAGAAATATTTGTTTCTACAAATTCCTTATAAAAGACAGAGACAGAATGATATTTAACTACAACTTAAAATTGATTAGCGTTTCAATATTTGGGCATATGAGTTATAGGTAGATACTATAGAACAGTATTTTTACAAATATAGGACTTTATCTCTTGTGTATTAACATTTTTTTTGAACTAACATTCAAGTGCGTGTGTTTAGGTGCAGTGTTTCATACAGTGCACATGCATAGTGCATACAAGTTCATTTAGCAGACCATTTGCGACACAGTTAGCGACAATATGATGATCATGGTTTTCTGATAGTCCATAAATACATAATTTCTATATATATTACACAGAAACTCATGCCTTTGTTTAGGTGTTATCCAATGACTTCTCCCGCCTTGGGCGACGGAATGTCAGAGACTGGGAGTGTCAGACTCTTACTCGGTAACCCACTAGGCAGTCTGGAGGTTTGTTTAGTTATAGAAGTACATATTTGATAACACTAACTCCATTCTCTAAACATTTGCAATTCAACAGTTATAATAAATAGATTATATTTAAGTAACAAAATATGTATTCAATTTTTTGTACATCACATCAACAGCCTATAAGTGGCCACTGCTACCAAAGGCCTCTTATCGCACAGAGAAGGTTTGAGCATTTTTATACGCACGTCTTTAAAAAACAGAAATAACAGAAAATATATTTTTCATTCGTCATGTTTTTCTATACAAACTATTACGAATATTATTTATTATAAGGGAAAATTTTACTGTGGCTCTTCTTACGTGTGTCCTAATTCCTCTTTCTTTACAGATTTGGCTGATAAATAGATCACGTGTGGGCGTATCATCAAGAAGTACCGCCACAACCTTCCATGCCGCTGCAACTCCTATAAGCCAGGATCTACAGTAGATACTACCTCTGCAACTCCTATAAGCCAGGATCTACAGTAGATACTACCTCTGCAACTCCTATAAGCCAGGATCTACAGTAGATACTACCTTGAAAACACCGGAACACTGAAGTCCGGCGCGTCTCAGGGAGATGAATGACTGTCTTGGATCCCGAAACGAAATAAATCAGAATATGATATAGAGATCGACCTGAGAAAGAGAAATGTCGCCTATCTCACCGAAATATACTAAAGACGATCTACTGACATCTCCCTACTTCTTTCGATTTTATATCATTATTCATATCTAGATTTACCTACATAATTGTCGTCTAATACTTATAATTTCAACCTGTAACCCTTAAAATCTATATCTTTACTGTAACATATAAAGCTAATCTCCGGAACTACTGCTCCGATTTGAATTATTATTTTTGTGTTGTATAGTCCATTTATTGAGAAAGGTTATAGTAAGACCCATGCTACGATCAATAGGGGTCGAGCAAAGCAAGTAAAACCGCGCGGAAGTAGCTAGTGTTAAATACATAGAAATCGTTAAAACATGCGATAAACAATTATTTTTATATATAATTATAATTTCATAGTTATAAGTCAGTATCCTTGGCAAAAATACACTACAACGTGATTAAATTTTTAGAATAATAAGTAGACATGCTTCATATCCTTCGAAGTGATGAGCAGAATATGTTTTTTCAATATATTATGTTGTTTAATCTATATATTCAGTAAAACGAGGTGAATAGGGATCGAGAGGACAAAAGAGAGTTGAATAGATACAGGGAAATTGTTCATAGTATTTATTCACCTCTCTTCTGTCCCTATTCACCTCGTTTTACGGTTTAATATATAAAGCCGAAGAGTTTGTTTGTGTGCGCTAATCTCTAGAACTACTATTCCGATTTGAGTATTTTGTGCGGAAGATAGGCTATAAAAAATCACGCTATGACCGATAGGAGCCTAACAGATAGTGTGAAACTACGCAGGGCCGGATTTAGGGGAGGGCAACCGGGGCGAAAGCCCCGGGGCTTCCACAAGCAGGGGGCCTCCACAATAGAGACTTCGGAAAAAAAATCTTTCAAATTTCAACTAGTAAACCTAGTAAACATCTCTTCCTTTGATTTTTTTGTCGCTTTTACCTTTACCTACAGCCTAAAGTCCTTAATGCATACATGATTATTTGATTATATTAATCTTAAATATTAACAGAAATCATTGATCTATATTTGTTCACTCCAATTAGGCAATCAGTGAAATGTCAAAATCTTAAATGGCCCTGATAAGCACTTCCAATTTACTACCCATCTTGAGGGAGTACCCCAATGGCTCAATGGCTCAGTGGGGTGGTACTTGCCCGCAACCTCGGAGGTTGGGAATTCGATTCCGTGTCCATCAACGATTCAACGACAAACCATCAACGATTTTTCGGCAAAAAAAGCTCGAAAGGTTCCGTTCGTTAACACTAAAATTTAATTTCAGATAATTCTTGTTTCCGATTATATTTATATGTGTTTGTTAAATACTAAGAGAATGTACTTGGTTTCACAATAAATTATTTATTGAAAAACTCGACTGAAAAAAATTGTTCATTTTATTTGGAAAATAATTTGGGGCAAGGGGGCCTCCACTCCTTTGTTGCCCCGAGGCCTCTGGACCCCTAAATCCGGCCCTGAAACTACGCGAGAGTATGTAGCTACTTTATTTTTATGTTCCTAATTTCCTTACGTCCTAATACCTATATATTCTGCAACAATTTATAAATACAAGTTAATTTATTAGTATTATTGACTAAAATATTTTGTATGTCCCGTCAAATTGTCAAATACACTCGGTTTTAATATACAAGATGATTATTATTTGACATAAGTTTTAACGATAGGTTCCAACAATAAGCCTAAATTATATGAGCTTATGACTTTGTAGTATATAAATAAATTATGATAGTATTTAAATAATTTATGAAAGTTACTAGCAAACCCGGCGAACTCCGTATCGCCACCAATGATTTTCCCCGTTTTCTCTTGATTTTTCCTGAATTTTCTTTCCTATAAACCTGATGGAGCCCGAGACTTTTCCAACCAACAATGAAAAAGGTTCGTCAGTTCTGGAGTTATAGCGTCAGGAAGGAAAACCCGACTTATTTTTATATTAACCTTTAAGTACCGACGTGGGGCCTGTGAGGCCGTGGCGGATGGACAAGTTGTAAGTTTTACCCCTTCCCAGTGCAGGAGAGACCCGTTTCATCAATAGCTGCGAGTTTAGTTGCACCGACGTCGTCGAGTGTGGTAGAAGTACCGGCAAATACTGTTTTTCAAGTTATTCGATTTAAAATAACGACGCGGCAAGGCCCAACGTCGGTACTAACCTTTGTTGCACCGAGGCCTATGGACCCCTAAATAAAGTGCTTAATTTCTGAAATTACTGCTAATAAGAGTAATGTATGCTACTGGGACATCGATGTAAACCTAATTTACCTTACGACCTAATAACACTATTCCAAAATACCTTGTTTTCATATAAATTCAAATAAATAGAATACTCGGTTCAGATATGCCAGATTTAGTTCAATATGAGGCGAACGAAGAAAAAATAAGAAAAGTATGTGCAAGATGCACATTCTTTTCTTATTTTTTTCGTCCACAAATTTCGTCATTATATTTACAAATAAAAAATCCACATATCAATGTTACTCATGCAAGAAACATGTTGTGTGCGTGTCTTGATTGTGAGTAACTTTGATATTGGACATTTTTTTATTTCTGGAATACCAAATACTTTTTGTTTTTTTTATGTATCTAATAACCCATAAATTTAGGAAAAATATAATTTACGGTTCCTAAGAAGTAATATATTGTTATTTTAGATATTTTTTTGTAGGCGAGTAATTTTTTTGTAAAAAATGGGACCAAAGATTGAAAATGTTATAATTTCAAAGTCTTTTAAAAATGATTATTAAAAATGTCATTTCTTTTATTTAGAAATCCCAAATTAACAGTTTGACCTATAATTTGATGTATTTTTATACATATTTTTTACAAAACTCAGTGTTATTTATGCGGCCTCTCAGGCCCTATGTCGGTACTAGTGTGACAGGAAGGAAAACCCGACTTATTTTTATACTATACGGTGCGTGTCATGCAGATGTTTGAATACTTCAGACCACTGCGCATATGTATATCATATGTTTACTTTTGCAATAAATTCTGTAAATCATAAGTAGATTGAACTCTGACTCTGATTCTGTGGTTTTGGGCAATACAATACAATATTTAATATCGTGTAATGACTGTCGCGAAATATGTCAAATAATATAAAATTACGGCTTACTCACGTGAACGCATACGCTGTTCGTGAATAAGAAGCCCGAAAGTCCCGAAGTTTCGAAACTTGAAACTAGTAGAGTTTATCTCAAACGTTCACGAGGGAAGATAAGCCGGAATTTTAATTTTATATTTAAAACTAGGGTATGGATATTATATCTATTATAATATTAGTATTATGATAATTACGACCGAAATATTATTTCAATCTATACGTCCGTCATTTTTCTTTAAGTGAATCAAA
Organism: Spodoptera frugiperda; assembly: GCF_023101765.2. Lineage (NCBI taxonomy): Eukaryota > Metazoa > Arthropoda > Insecta > Lepidoptera > Noctuidae > Spodoptera > Spodoptera frugiperda. The sequence goes on from NC_064236.1 coordinate 16,463,697, forward strand.
TCAAAGTGTTGTTTTACTATTTTGTATATATCGTCTCTCCGCTATTAATACGGATTGAGATAATCTGTCTGATATTTCCCGAGGGACTAGAAATCAAAGCAAACTGATTTCGTAACTAATAAATTAAAACAATCGCTGAATACAAACATCCTATTAATCATAGTTGCCCTCGATAAAATAGGCATAATACGTAGAACATTAATAAAATATTTATAGTAAAAATAAGTATCTACTAGCACGCTATGACACCCATTAATTACACAATGATTTATAATATAGATACTAAAGCCTTCTTTAAGAACAAGATTATAATCAGGGAAGAAAATAAGAGATTATGTAAATAGAATAGAAAAAAAAAGGTTTCGATACTGTATACATTAGAATATAAAACCAATAAATAACGTCGAATAAAAGTAAGATGGCTGCTTTCAGAATAACTAACGCATGTGCCCGAAACATTAATGCGGAATGAGGCTAGCTAGGTCTAATTTTAGTGTTATGTAACGCATGAGCGACATTAAACGCAGGCGCGGTACTAGTTGTGAGTTTAGTAAGGTGTGGCTCCTAAACAAAATGTAACACTGTCCACAGAACACAGCAATTAGCTAATCATTATTATCAAAAAACAAAATAAACACAAACAACTCGAAAATAATACCGTACAGTAATAAAGAAGGCTACCTACATTCGCGATCCATATTTACGCAGCGAATATAAAGCAATCGTGATTTCATGTTATTGCTCGTGAACTCCCAACAGTTTTTGGAACAAACTGCTTGGATTAGGAAAGTATAATGAAAATTGTAATATGTTCAACAATTAGTCCAAGCAACTTGTTTACAGACATCGGCTGAAGGAGGAAAAATCTTCAAAAACAAATCACACAAATTCACTCAATTAAATTTTCCTCTCTGTCACAGTCTCACAGGTGAGCGGTATTTGTAATGTTTCGCAATAATTAATGGCGATGGTTTGAACATAGCGTATGTTTAGCAAGTCTAAGCCATCGACTACACGTGGTTTTCGACTTACCACCAGAATAATGGCCAACCAGCTTTTCTGAAACATTTGTTTTAATGTTCTGTTTACTTGTGTGATTTACTAACCTTGCATAGTTAAGGTTTTGTATTAAATCTATAAGTAAAATAAAACAAAATGGAAATAGTAAACAAAATCAAACATTAGAATAGTAATTCGACAATCGCTATGGCAAAACATAAAATAAACAAAAAAAAGAAGACTCATATAAATAATCGCGCAGTGCTTTATATCGTGATAACAAGTCGCCATCACAACTAGAATGTAGTCATTGGTGTTACCTCTTCAATAAATTAGTTGCTTCGTTTCTCCCAACCGCAATGCCCATGTCTGCGAATGCGGATATAAGCTCCTCCAAGTCCACTTTCCCTGGAAAGTAAACAATTGTTTCGTTAACACAAGTAGCACATAATGTTCAATGGTGTCTCTATTCCAGCAATCAAGCCCTTTCGTCTGAACTCCACAATGGGGTAGTTGTGAAAAAAAAAGTTAATAATATTATAAGTGTGCCAAATATCAGATCGATTTATCTTCAGAAAGGGGGTAAAATTCCACTTACTTTTGATTCAAACAAACAAACAAAACCGTAATAAATAAAACCGTTTAGAAACTAACATATTGATATCTGTCTAAAGATTTGATACAGACAGAAAAACCGAGCATTAGCACTTAATCTGGATTAAGCAGTAACCGACGGTGCGTGTGTACTGTGAAGACTGGTACTTTAATGATTACCGTACTACATCAGTTATACATAAAGACTTTAACAGATTGAAATTTATTTAAATATAATTTATCTCTGAACATTTCAGAATTTAGCTGCCCTAGAAATGTTTAAATTACTAAATAACATTCCTATAAAGTCTAGATATTTGTATAAATGGCTAAGTACCAAGGAAGATATATCTGAACTTTCAAATATATTTCGTTTATACAGATTATGTGGAAATTCAGTATCGCAGAATTGCAAGCCAGGCACAAAGATAAACTATTGATATCTACGAGTATGTAACTGTTGCGTGTCGATTTCCACGATAGTATGCATCTTAACTAGTACGAGTAAAGTTACAAACACGTTAGTCGGGACTGATAGATATTTGTTAATCTTTTATAACAAGTTATTGGTCATATTTTAAAGAAATTTCGCATTAGGCGGCTGCATTTTCGCATTATTATCGATTATGGAATCTCACACGATATTTAGAGACTATACGTACTTCCATGTGGTATAATTATGAAACTATATAACAGCAAACATAATATGTTTGTTTATACTAGGCAATCATCTGAGCCGGTGTGTGTGTTTCTATAAACTAAGGCGCCGATATAACGACCATAATTATCTGTTAACCATGACGGCCGCCATGTACTGTACAAGTGTACATGTATATGTGTTGTATTTTGTGTACCCAGTGTCACTCGCCCCTAGCCTACAATAATAATTATTAATTCAAGACTTCAGGAAACACGGTGCTATATGGATTGTACATACATATACACATACCATTTAGATATGTGATACCATCTAGCACCTATTTATATATGCAGCAATGAACGAGCTTGCATAAATAATAACGATATGTTTATTGTTCGATTTAATTTATTAGGATTTATAAAGGGCTAGACAGAGGCTTGCCAATTTTTGCCAATTATGTAAGAAGTCCCTTTCAAAAGAGTAGTAGAATGAGGGTTAGACATTTACAGGGTCCTGTCTTTGCCAGCAGTAGTTAAGCTGGCAGAGACAAAAAATCGGAGTGAAGTGGCCTCATTTTGTGAGACGGTAATGCTACAAAAGGCGATTGCAGAGCGGGATCGCGAGAGAGCATAAATATTCCGCTCGTAGAAGGCGTCGAGAAGGCAACTGCCTTGACGCCTAACACATTGAAATCCCGGGACCATAGACTGGGGACTCTAGGTGCCCATCCAGTGGCTTTAGGGAAGACAGTGCAACTTGCATAGCGAGGGTAGCTACCAGGGTGGTTTTAGTGAGCTAAAAATCGCATACTCTCTATTCTTTCTCCCAAAAAAAGGTTTCCCCCGTCATCAAAAGAAAAGGTACAGTCCACTACCTCTCAGCGCTACAAGTGAGTTAATAATGTATGTATTCCAAAATGATCAGTGCACATGTGTACCTACATGACTTCGATGTGAGATGAGACATGTGCGTGATCGTTACTAACTTTAGTCCAAAACACAGAGCCGGATTAACCCTAGCATGGGCCTGTAGGCAATACAATTTTCGGGCCCCTTTTCTGTACCTACTTTGCCTCACCATATTTAAGTGTGGGAGAGCCATGCTTCGGCGCGAATGGGCCGGCTCGACCGGAGTGATATCACGGCCTCACAGAAAACAGACGTGAAACAACGCTTGCGTTGTTTTGTTGTGCGAGTAAGGTTACCGCAGGCCCAATTCCCCCCTTCCCCATCTTCCCAATCCCCGATTCCCGAACAACAACCCTTAAATTCCCAACCCCCAAAAAGCCGGCAACGCACTTGTAACGCCTCTGGTGTTTCAAGCGTCCATGGACGGCGGCGATTGTTTATCATCAGGTGATATGTCTGCCCGTATACCAGGGTGTTTCATAAAAAAAAAAATGAAATCATGTGAATCAAAAAAGTTGATTATCATTATCGTTCGATCCTTAAAACTGTTTTTGAGGACTGCTGTGCAGTGGGCTCCTGTCGAAGCTGGGCCCCTAGGCAGTTGCCTACTCTGCCTTAAGGTTAATCCGGCTCTGCAAACACAACTATATAAAACATGCACGTGTTCGGTACACTTGCATATCTTATAGGGTACATAGCTGACATCATTAATAATAATGCTAATTATTGTAATGCATTCTATTAAACGTACGAATGTCACGCATACGATATCTTGACCATATTGCCGCGCCGCCCGGTAGAATACAATAGTATTGTCCAGTCGTACAGGCGACTAGGCGCGTTTTCGATGCCTATAAATTATTGTCAATAATAGAAACCATTAGATACCTCGCTGTCTGGATGATACCTTGAATAAGTTAATTCTATATCACGAGAAATAACCATAATTTAACTACATAATTTAATGTGTTTAGATGTTCAATAAGTATCTAATATTTTTTGTATTTTTTGCTAAAAACATAGTCATAGATATGATTGGGAAACACAAATCGTGAGTATGAATCCATACAGTGGTCGAGTACCGAAGCCTTAGGGCGGGCGCCGTCATCTAATTTTTATAAAGACGTAAAGGTTATTGTGGCCGTCATGGCCGGCTGTGCATTGCGTAAACTACTGACGTTGTACGGGAATGTCAATGTTAACGAGCGTAGATAACGACTCGACTATCGAAGTATCGACAGCTTCAATCTACCTACCCTTGTTAGCTTTACGCCGACCTGGAAATGTGATTTGCGATAGATTGCCGCTAAGTAATGAACGGCCAATCACACTAATGGCAAGAAAAATATTGACTTTGTACGATAAGAGATACTTACCATCTTGATTCTTATCAAGGTGAGAGAATTGGAGCCTAAGGTTCTTCTCGTGTTCGCGCACGTAGTGCATGAATTCGGACATGGTGACGTCACCGCCATCTTTCCAGCCAGGCTTTGCCAAGAATTTCTGGAAAATAATTACATTTAACGTTAGTACGCGCGTAACTATACGTTCTATCTAACCTATACGTTCGATGATAAGCTCGACATACGTTTTAGGAATATTGGGTAGATACGTACCTAACTAAGTACTGTGTATTATAGTTAAGTATAATTTTTAAACACGTCATCGTTGAGCCCAGACATAAAATGAATAGTATACATTTAAATAAAATGTTTAAATCAATATTGAACGTTTAAAATACGGGATATTTCCTATCGCGTGATAAAAAATAACCGCAGGGTAACATGTATGTAGTAACTATGTACAATACGTAATTATGTATATCTGTACTTGAATAATTCAATAATTCACGGTGTTGGTGATATTATACTTATGTTTAGTAAATAACAATATGTTTTATCAGCCCATCAGTACGGAAGTCGCATTGCACATATTTATGCTAATATGACTATTATTGCAAGGAAATAAGATGCAGTATGGAACGTTGAAGGTCATGCAGAAACTAAACCAAGCCTATTTTTATTGAAATAGGATATTGATTGTTTGTTCATCCGCTCGCTTGATTGCGGCGCGATGCTGCCGCCAACGAGATTAGAAATAATTCGATGGATGTCAAACATCTGTTAATTGTCGTACGCGCGTCGATAGGTGTTGCCAGCCAATAAAATCTGTGAGGTTGCTGAGACAATAAGCTCTGTATGAATCATGGCGTTACGTCATTTTCTAAGTAGACACATTTGCATGGGGAAAAGGTGTTACATACAAATCCAGTAGGGCAGTTGGTTGTATATGAAATGTAAATTATTCCAGCATGTTGACAGACTGATTAAGAACAAGAACATAAGCAAGCATAGTAAGCTTTGATAAAATAGTAATTATTTGCCCTAGATTTAGAAGTGTATATTGTATTTATTTGCTATGACAATATAATGGTATAGTTGAGTGCAGTTAGCGGACTTGTGAACATTTTTTTGTCATTTTCTTTGTTAAATACAATATAATTATTTAATAGTGTATTTATTGATTTTTATATCTCATAGTTATCTCCTAAATACAGAATTATATTATATCAAGTCAACTACCGGGAAGTTTAATTAAGACATTAATTAATGTTTGTCATTAAAATTACTGCATGTATGTGTACAATACATGTACATACATAATTACCCACATACCTATACATTATTAAAATGAATTAAAAAAGTAATGAAATTAATTCATTGCAACATCTGGGAGTATAGTTACTCTGTTATATAGTGTGTCCACTTTAGTTGGAGATTGTAACACTAGTGCCACAATAGGCATAAAATGTAGTACTACTGAATCTGTCAAAAAGTAGGTCAGTTTGGAATTAGAACCCAATACAGCAGTTTGTACATAATTTTAAGGAAATTTTAACTTTATTCCTTGCATAACTGGGGCATTACCCAGACGATTAATATAAATGAAAAATAATTAGAATTTTATTAAAAAAAAAAGTTTTATAAAATAATCGAAGATCAGACACATTATTTGACCAATTTTGTTGGCGGTGAAGGGAAATTTATGTAGCTGGAGTAATAAAAAAAAAAAAATTATATTATCATGATGACAGTTATTGATTACTATGGAAATTAAGGAACACACAAAGAAAGAATAATTTTATAAACAGTTAAAGAGGGTCAAGTATGGAGATGATCTGTGAAGTTAAAAACCATAGACATAATATATAGGTAGATAGAATAGCAATTGGACAAAAGTCTTTCTAGTTACAATAGTTCTTTGGAAATCTACTTCCTCTTCTTTCAAGATTACTTATTGTCATTTAAATCATAGGTGTCAAGATCAATCAGATAAGTTTGAGTTGATTCATGAAATTCAAATATATCACACACACAGACTAGTGATGGTATTATCAGCTATTGTCTCCAAACAATTTTTTAAATAAATCTTGACACTCGATATTTTATCAATGATTTATTGTTAGAGTAACTCCGTTTTTTTTTCAACTCTAAAACATTAACTGCACTAAGATAAAAAGTTGCATGAAAAAAATGAGGGTGGAAGATTTTCGTAAAATAAAAATTACGTATTCTACCTGTAGTTATTCTAGAAAATAATTGCTCACTTAACTAATTACAAGTTACTGGCAACTTTCATTAACAAATGGAAAATAGGGACGGAAATATAATAAAATGAGGTTTTATGTAATGAGAAAAGTCTAGGTGGGAGAAATGCGACACATGAAGTTTTAAACATGAATTAGTAGAATTACGGCGGCATACGTGTCGGCAGGTACCCGACCACATCGTCGGAAGGTGAAACCGTTATAGCAAAAATTATAGGAAATGTTCATTCTAACCTCTGCATAACTGCGGTTGATGTGCGGAGCCAACTCCTTGAGGGCGACGGACAGGTCGTGGATGTCGATCTTTCCATTTCCATCGGTGTCTAATTTAGAAAACAATTTTTCTAGCCTTTCTTCGTCTTCTTTTGGTATTTCCTCGAGTTGCAACGGTGGATGCAACTGAACCATGGTTTCTGTAGTCAACGTAAGTACTGCTTGTTAAATAACAAGTTAAAATATTTTCATACGGGTATTTAAAGGCGTACATAACTCTAAACTAAACTATTAACGTAATAGAAATCATTTTTATAGGAAAAAAGTGAACTCGTTTTTCATCCACTAGTTATTTGACAGCTACTTGCTGCCGCACTGCCGCACACAGACGCACACTCACACATGCACAAGCACGAAATACTGCCAAACAGCGCGGTATTCTCTAAAGCGCAATACACACTGAGCCCGCCGGGCCGCCGACTAAGCCCGGCGATACAATCCGGCGGCCTGTATGAAAAGAATCATGTCGGCAACATGCATCTGCGCGTGTTACCCGCCGACATGTTGGCGGCTTGGTTACGCCTGTGCTCAGTTGTGACGCCGTCAACCTGTAGTGACGTGCTTGTGATTTTTTACGACATGGAGTGGGGACGACGAAAAATGTCTTACGTTAATTAATCTTTATCGCGAGAAGGAGGTATTGTGGAATCCAAAACACCCAAATCATAAAAATCGACCAAAGCGCTAATGTACTCTCATCTCAAGCCGCCGACATGCCGCCGACCAACTTTTCCGACTTGTAATAAGTGAAGTCGCCAACTATACCGCCGACAAAAAGTTGCCGACATATGTCGGCGGCCCGGCGGGCTCAATGTGTATTGCGCTTAACTGTGTCCCACAATTTTACAATAGAACTTTATACTACAAATGGATTTTTTATTATGAACCTTATGAATACGACATAAGGAACTGCCAGCTGCACTAAAGTTTCTTAGTGTGTCATCGCTCATGTTGCTCTACTTTCAGTATCTAAAATGTGTATCAACGCCATCTGTTAGGTTTCAAACAAATTAATTACTACTTAGTGACAACGAAATTACTTTAGATACTATTAAATTTGATATAATACAAAAAAATATTGCTCTTTATAAAAATATCTTTTACAAACGACAACAACCGTAAATGATAAAATAACCTATCAATAGTAATATTTTGTAGTGCTAGGTCTTGAGCTCCAATATGTTGTGACACATTATTTATTGCGGGACACTGTTTTATTTCTCAATATTATTATAACAAATAATATTATATTTTGGAAATAAATATAATTAGGGATAAGAAGAAATTAATAAAATAACCCTCCTTCTGGCGCAGTCGGGTAATTATAGTAAGACGATACATGGCAACACCATAGTTAGTTACTTTGTTCATAAAATCATAATCATAATGAATTGTTGAAGGAAAATCTACCTTCTACGTAATGAATCACCATAATAAAAGTTCAGAAAGTTTAGTATTTTCCTGAAATTATTAGTACTCAACATAGATAAAACAATAAAGTCCTTAAAGAAACTACTACTAATAAAATTACTTCAAGAAAATTAGGCGGTCTTATTAAGCAGTTAATCATTAGATCGACAGATGTCGCTAAATACAATTTTAGCTGTTAAAACTTCAACTGTAAAATCATAGATGGCGCTTTTATACTTTAAGAAACTACTATGAAAATTAGGCGTTTTTATTAAGCAGTTAATCATTAGATCGACAGATGTCCCTAAAAACAAATTTTAGCTGTTAAAACTTTAACTGTAAAATCATAGATGGCGCTTTTGTAAGAAGTGCCTATTTATATTCCAAACTATCAGTTTGAATGATAGGTAAGTACCTATAATTCAAACTTGGAATATAAATAGGTTTAATAAAAACTTTTTATAATAGTGAGATTCTTAATGCTGCTTAATTTTATCGTAATACCAAATCAGTATCTGAATGAAAACCTACAGTCATCATACCATCGGTATACCTACCTAAAAATGCATGGCAAGGGCACGGACCAAGAGTCCCGTGGTAAACTAACATAAATAGAACTAAAAAAACTTTGTACCTACCGTAGTTACCTACCTTTTCTTTTGAGGGGGTAAAGTCATTCAATTACCGTAAAACATGGCAACTTTACCATATTTTGGAACAAAAATCGAAACATATTTTTAACCATGAACAAGAAAAGATCGTAAAATTTAAGCAGTCGGTACCCATTCTAGAAAGCCAGCCGTATGTGCCTCACTAAGTGTTCATATTTAGAATGAGTCCCGACTGCTTCAATTTTACGATGACTTTCTTATTTTTTAAGTTTTTTTATTAGTTTTTATTTTCTTTTAGTTTTATTATTTTTATAAGTATTTTGATATATTTTGTGTCACTCTCATAGTAAATACTAATCAAACGACCCATATCAAGCTGAAATACATCGAGTCGTTCAAGCTAGAGAGTGAGCAATATTCGAATTTGGCGCCAAAATCCGCCATTTTTTTTTATTATTTTGATATATCCAGTGTTACTCTCACGGTAAATACGAATCTAACGACTTTTCTCTGTTCGTTTAATACGAACCGTTTATGCTGCAGCAGAGCGTGCCAAACAATTATACAAACATACAATACTCTCGAAAAACATAACCCACCTTAAAGCTTCTAACGTTTTATTTTTAAAAATAAAAACTTATTTATTTATTTAAATTACACAATTCCTTAAATACTAATTTACAACACAAGGTATTATACACTACTACTTAAAATAACGTCTTATTTTTAATTTCAAACTTAATCTAAATGAAATTGTTCATTTAAGAAATTCGTTCCCCCAACGCGACGTATTTTTTTTTAGAATTATTAGTACATTCTTAGGTACTTTAAGATTAAGTTTCTTTTATTATTGGTTTTTCGTTGAATTACAGTAGACCCTCAGTTAACTATTTAAAAAAAATAGGAATAATGTAGGTACTGGCCAAAAACCTAGGTAGTTAGCTAGTTTTTCCTGACCTGGGAATCTAACCCCTTGGGGTATAATGCAGGTAAAGGCCTTGCCCCTTACTCGATGGTTACAGTTGCGATCGCTTCATCAACGAGGTAGTGGCTATATTACCACTTGCCTGGAAGCCAAGTCTGATATCTGCGTCAGCCTACAATGTTGCGGATTTGGAGTGCGACACAGTGTGCGCAGTAGGTATGTAACACCGTTTTTGTGTCGCCCCGGGTTTCGAACCCAACACCTACGCAGCCGCCGGCGAAGGAATCTAACGTGCCAACAGCTGCGCCGTGTGTCGCGGAATGCTGCTCATAATTATGAGCCTCTAGCATGGCTCGTTGAGTTCCTCGTCAAACAGTTAAGTAAGAAAGCCGATAATATAATAATTAATTTATTATCTTTATATATATAATTCTTCTGTAAGTGTGTATGTCACTGAACTTCTCTTAAACAACTGGACCGATTTTGATGAATTTTTTTGTGTGTGTTCAAGGGGATCTGAGAATGGTTTAGATTCACAATTTTGTACGCTGGACAATGTTTTTTTAATTAATCAGACGTGTAGACAGGACAACGTCTGTCGGGTCCGCTAGTAATAATATACTTATTCATTTGTGTTTAACCACCCTGGAATCGATATGAAATATTGTATAGGTAACTTAGACACTTCAGTTTCGGTGTCTGTCATACAGTAAAATGATATGGTAGCTAGGGCCCTTCAAACGACATAGTTCTTAAAATGCAACAAGGTTGAGAAAATTTTAAACATTGTTCTTCGACAAAAGTACCTAAGACATAAAGAAAGATCTCACGTTTACCTAAAAGTCTTAGACCCCTAAATGTAAGCAGATTTGTAGGTATACCCCAACCGGTATTGAAAGCAAAAGCTAGTATCTATCTGCCATCTGCCATCTTGCAACTTAATGACTATAGGGTATTTTCAGTTCGGCTTTAAAGTTCTAGACAAAATGCACTACATCAGTGTTCTGGACAGCAAGACAGTTACTGGTCACGTTATTCCCGACCTTGGAATACCAAATACATACATACATATCGTCACGCCTTTAATCCCCGAAGGGGTACGTAGAGGTGCACATTATGGCATGTAATGCCACTGTACAATGTACACCCACTTTTCCCAATTTATGTTATAAGTCCCATGTTGGTGGTGAGCCTATTGCCATATACCGCACACATTTCCAGACTCCGTGCTACTACTGAGAAATTTTCGAAAATCCGAAAAAAGCTCACTAATACTTTGCCCGATCCGGGAATCGAACCCAAGACCCCTTGTTCGGCAGTCGCACTTGCGACCACTCGACCAACGAGGTAGTCTGGAATACCAAATGTAACCTTATATTTACAATCAGAAGCCTATGCACATGTTGTAATTTAAAGCAGAAAACATCTGCGGATGACATAGCAATAGATACGTAAGCATTATCAAGAGATAATGCTTACGTATCTATAGGAAGACCTTTCACTATCTATTGAGACTCAACGGCTAAACGTTCCCGGAATCGCTCTGTGAATATAATACAATATTTACATATGAAGTACGTCTCACTCGGTTTATCTGCACTGCAGTAACCCAACGCATCAAAAAACTGACTCATAAAATTGGTTACAAGATATTTTGGGGCGCATTAACCGACGACAATAAGTCACATTCGGAAATATTGTCACGTCCCTCACGGTGACACACACATAAAGCGCTGTCACCCTATTATACTTCATTAAATTCACTCTATAACAACCATATTTTCCTAAGTAGGTCTTTTATTTCGACATTATTCAATTCTCCATCTCATTCTCATATTGTAACGCGCTCGAGTGGGAAAGGGACGCACAAACAAATTTGTCAAAACCGTAGCAACTGTCATCGGGTTTCAACCAATAAATCCGCAAGGATGGGATAGCTATTATGTCTGATATGACAATACACAGATTGACGCGACCGAAATCTATAAACTTTAAAAGTTAATACGCGCCTGTTGCATACTTTGCCAAAAGAATTTAAACTTAACTGCATAGATCAAAGAGTCCAAACTTAGGGGTGTGCTAATGTATTCGCAGGTAATAGTAAATTAGACTCTATGTACGTTTGTTAAAGTTGTATTTCGTATTGAAAGTGTTGCTTTTGTTGATGGGATGTGCCCACAAAAAATCCTCAATAGAATGTGAACAAAAGCTCATAAAAGTTTGAGATTAATCGGGGATTTGTGCACAATAATACACACACATGCCGCTGACACGGTGTAGTTTGACTGTTTGTCCGTCATTTTGTTAAGGGGGCACATCATTATTATTGATTCACGTTAGTTCCCGGTTTAGGGTTTTATTTTCGGTTCTATTTCCTTAGCCTGACAAATTAGTTCCATATTCGTTTTTCCTTTAAAAAAACATTGCCCCACACTATTCTGTCGTATAACCTTATGTTTGGTATATAACCATTTCTGTTTAATCGTATGTACTAGAGCAGTGGTTACCAAAGTTATCTTGGACTACGAACTATCTAAATCATGTTCCCAAACTCAGGATCTGCCTTCAGGGAATTAAACCGTTACCAACGTGATAATCAAATACAGAACGATTGAATAGTGCGTCTTCTACAGACAAGGCTCACTAAAAAATCGCTTGCGACCCTCCAATGGTTTGGGAAACCCTGTATAAGACCATGTTTTTGCCTTTTCTTATTTTTCTTTCATTCGGTTTAGTTTCAAACCTTATCTATTTGAGTTGTTTTTTTCGGCTCTGCTGTAGGATACCCTGAGCACTGGCAAAATTCTGGAAGATTTTTTTAGTTTCTAAATGACTTACTAATTTTCATGAAATATATCTTAAATATTATTTTTTTTTAAAGGCCGTTTAACCATGAAAGTGTTTATTTTTTCATTTAGGTATGTTATGGCTTCAATACATGCTGATTTTCTCAATTACTTTTCTATTGGTATCTAGCCTAATAGCACTAAGGGCTTACATACATTATATACTTATTTTATGCCCTTTTTTTGAGGGGGGAAAATCATCCAATGACTTCTCCCGCCTTGGGCGAGGCGAGAAGGAGTGTCAGACTCTTACTGACTAAAAACCACCCTGTTCCTTCTCCTGCTTTTCGAGCCGGAGCCCAGGTAAACCCGCTAGGTAGTCCGCTATTTTATGCCCTTATACCCGTATTTTTAAACTGGTCACTAATAATATCATTAGATCTTAAGACGGGGTATTTATCATGTTTATTAATTTCTATGAGTTTCTGGCATTTCGGCACTGTTGACAAGCGCCATGATCACGGATGATCTCCTAGAATTTAATAAACATGGTGAAAGTTTCAAGTTCTAATGATATGAACTAATTATTATGTTTGACGATTTATAAGATTGAACTAATATTAATTTGTTGCTTTATATTTGTCCGTGCGTCAAATCACAAACACGGTATCTTCCTTGAGTTAATGTTGAAATGATAACACATTCGTTATAGACATTTAATATATTTAAAGCTTCACATTTAGAAATATTATGTACAATAGTAACACTTAGTAAAGATTAGATAATATATAATTGGATACCTAGGTATAATTTTCCAGAGGAAATACATATCTTAGTTAAAATTATTTAGTATTATTTGTGCTTTATACGGAGAAAATAAAAGATTTTTAGGACTAAAGTGTTTAGTGGTTGGATCTGTTTTGAGTTATATTTTCTTAAACATTACATTATAACATGTGATAGCAGGTTTGGTTGGATAACCATACAGAATAATACATTAAGTACATTTTACTCAAACTGAAATGTTTAGATTAGATACTTAAAATATAGTACAATTATTATTTTTAAGTACTGAAACTATTGAAAGTGATTTTATTAATTTTGTCTTTTAGATATATATTTCCAGTGTTCATATAGATTATAGAGCATGGCCATAATATTACAATTTAGTACAAGATGACATGATGCATTTACACTACATTAATCAATCTACGAATCATTATTCTAAATTCTATTTGCTATACATTTATACACAGTAAGCCTCAACAGTACACATTAATATTAATTTTACATTATCGGCTTACTCACGTAACTGTTTGATGAGAAACTCGACTAGTTTCAAGCCATGCTAGAAGCTCATATTCATGAGCAGCATTCCGCGACACACGACGCCGCTGTGAGTAAGCCGATAACGTTTCAATTCAGTACGTCTCACGAAAGTTATGATAAAATTACAGTTTACACATTAATGTTTTGTTTTTGAGAAAATTTTAAAATTGTGACTAGAATTTTCTTTCATTACTGTTGTTGAATTTATTTTGTATTACAGTGCACGCGGAACCAGTTGACCGCGCGCGTTAAACTTTATTTAAAAGTTAATTTATCATTGTTTCAATAATTAAACAATATACGATGTCATTAGAATTTGAGACATGATATATACCAGATTCATTTATGTCTATAAGCTTCCGATATTTCGGCACTGTTGCATGCGCCATGATCGCGGATGAACTGATGAGTTCATCATGAGTTCAAACATGATAAATATCCAGTCTCAAATTCTAATGATAGTGATAGTGACCACGTCAGTTCATATTATAATATGCGATATGTCGAGACTGGTCATCAATCATCATTGTCTAATTTCATAACCGCCCCCTAGCACCTAAGGAGTCCAACTATGTAGTTCCGCGCGCACTATATACCTACGTATCTACCTGTTTTTTTTCTGGTACTACCTACTTTGATTGTATAGTGTTGAGATGTATTTTATCTCCTATTTTATGTTATCCTTGTAAAACCATCGAATAATGTATCAAGAAGTCTTTATCTTAGTTTAAACATTGGAAACACCTATAACAATTATAATCAACTTCTATATAAGTAGGTAACATTGACAAACGAACTACCATTTTCTAATATTAGACAGACACTGATAATAATATATGATAATAAAAACATATTTTTTTAAATCACTTATATATGTGTTTCAAATAATCCTTAATAATATACTGTGTAGGCATACGAGTTTATTATGCTGATCCTACGTAAAGACAATTTCGAGCTCTTTCGAATGGGGTCTACTCTAATGGCTCGACGAAAAACCGAAGTTTGGCGTTTATACTCTGGCAAATTTCGTAAAACAAACCATTTATCCTAGCGATTCTTTCTGTGAACGAAAAATTTAAACGGCTCTCCTGAAATTTTATTTAATGTCGCTTATACGCTATTTCCTTTTAACCGTAAAAAATAATACATTATATTTAAGTAATTTCATTATTAATTCTTAATATTATGCTGTGTGCCAAAAATTAAACGAAACTTCGGATTCGAGAACCGGAGTAGGCCCCAAGATCTTAGATTTAAAATATACGGTAAAGTATAATAAGTTTCTTTTAAGTATTAATAAGGATTCGCAATTCATAACACCACTGTTCATAACCGATACTAATCCAAAATGACTGGATCGATCTGACCAGCGCAGCGTGCACAGACGCTGTGACGTCTCGCAGCCTATTGCGCACGCTACTCGAAATGAAGAGTCCCTCTGTGTCGCAAAACAAGTAGAACCTTTCTCAGTTAATGTATGTGAGTAAACCGTGATTTTTAGTTAATTTATAATTTCTCAAGATAGTGATTATAAAGGTCATAGGGACTCTTGGGCTCAGATTTCAAGGCCAAAGATACACAACATACACTTAAAATTACACAGAAGGTTTATTATGAAAACCATTTCAGTACAATTTAAGTTTTAAGTGATATGAATAAACAATATTAGAGATTTTTAATTGGAAGAGTTATTTAATGGCGTAATCATTAAATAGCTGTTTAAGTCTTTGACTGCCAATAGGAAACTGTTGAAGGCAAATGTTCCGCTAACTTCGTGGTGGTCACCGGTGACCACCACGGCGTTCAACAATGGCGTAGCCGCTTAATAATGGCGTAATCAATAAACAGCTCTTTAACAATGGCGTAGCTATTTATTAATGGCGTAATCAATAAACAGCTCTTTAACAGTGGCGTAGTTATTTAATAATGGCGTAATCAATAAACAGCTCTTTAACAATAGCGTAGCTATTTATTTTGTTAATGGCGTAATCAATAAACAGCTCTTTAACAGTGGCATTGCTGTTTGTTAATGGCGTAATCAATAAACAGCTCTTTAACAGTGACGTAGCTATTTATTAATGGCGTAATCAATAAACAGCTCTTTAACAATGGCGTAGCTATTTATTAATGGCGTAATCAATAAACTGCTCTTTAACAGTGGCGTCGCTGTTTGTTAATGGCGTAATTATTCAGCTCTTCCTTTTGTGTACATATCGGCTAGGATCCGTTCTATTGGGATGTCACCAATAGTAGCTCGGAAGAACAGCTCGACTATGGTAAAACTTGGCACGTTCTTGATGATGGGTATGAGGTCCATGAGACGGCTTGACCTACGCAGGTGCAGTGGATATGCCCGGAGACAATACTGAAAACAAATAGTTGATGTTAATGGTTTTTTATAAGTATTTATATTATTTTACCTATATGAAAGATGTGTACTATAAGGCTATATATTAATAACGGAATTAAGACTGCTAGACTTACCTCATTCAACATATGCATTGACTGTTTCTCGAGGAGAGCAACGGCGGCAACTTTCTGCAGTTTCTTGTTCTCCGAGCCGGTGCTGCTGGGACTGCCGCCGCCGTCCTTGTCTAGGTGACTATTGAATAGCATTATGGCCCGGAGACAAGCGTATTCATTTGCATCAGGATTTAAATTTGAAATTTCCTCCAATGATTTTTCAAAGAATTCAATTTCTTTTTTATTAACTACAATTGAATTGTTCCTATCTACTAGCATGTTTAAATCCATGGGGTAAAGATATTGAGCAGCCCCTAGAATGAAAAGATTTTTCCAAGAGTTTTCAAGAATAGCAAGTCTATCTTCCATGGAAAGATTAACGAATGCTGGAAGGTTTTGAGACCACTGCACGTTCATGAAAAGCAGTCTAGCAGCTGATTCACAAATTGTTGATGAGTCGCTTGGCCTGAACATCGCCGGGTTGAATATGGGTGGTGACGGCGGCATCCGTAACATGGGAGTAATTGGAGTATTAAATATGCCCATAGACGGGTAATTGTATGGATTATACAGTGGCAATGGTGGCGGTGCTACCATGGTATGTTTTGGTAAGGCTAGATTCAGCGGAGGAGGTCCTGGTACCGGCACGTCAGAGCCCGGCGGTGGATCTTTTAAAAAGAGTGCCATTTGGCGCCGTATGGTGGAATTTCGCGGGCCTCTCTCATGCTGGACAGCTGAAATGAAAACCATATTTGTATACATTTTTCTGGAAATATTTTCAGTATTGCTTGTTGGTGTTGAAGATTAATAAGATATATACCATTTTTGTTCATGCCAACCTTCAGACATTTCTGTAGGCGGCAGGCGCGGCATTGGTTTCTATGGGCTTTATCAACGACGCAGTCGCCGTTGTTCCGAGATTTGCACGTGTAGCGTCGGTCGCGTCGCACGGATCGCTTGAAGAATCCTGCGCAGCCATCGCAGGCAAACACACCGTAGTGCTTGCCTGAGGAATGATCACTGCACACCGCACACGGCACGTCGTATAGTATTCGACCTGGAGGAAGAAACAATATTCATATACATAATAATATATTTCTTTACATAATATATGCATGTACTGAATGAACTGAAATCAAGAAAAGTAAGTTTTCACAAACTTTATCTATACTAATATTATAAAGCTGAAGAGTTTGTTTGTTTGTTTGTTTGTTTGTTTGAACGCGCTAATCTCTGGAACTACTGGTCCGAATTGAATAATTCTTTTTGTGTTGGATAGTGCATTTATCGAGGAAGGCTATAGGCTATAAAACATCACGCTATGACCAATAGGAGCCGAGCAGAGCGGGTGAAACCGCGCGGAAGTAGCTAGTTGATAGATAAATCAAACAATTGGCAGTATGTACGTATAAGTAGGTACCGTTATACCGTACACGTTTCCTTAATTATATTAACTTAAACAACAATTATATACACATTACACATTGCACATAACCTTATAAATATATAATATGATACTAGCGACCCGCCCCGGCTTCGCAAGGGTGGACATTTATTTTTTAAGCTCTTTAAAAAAAATGTTTTGTATGTAAGTTTTTATAGGTTTTTTATTCGTGTTACATTTCTTTGTTTCGTACCTGCTTAACGCTTTTATTTTTGTATTTTGTTTTTATTTTAACGACTCTTTACCTTAATGCTTCACTATACACTATGTTCGCAGTAGTATTTGTAGATGGCATTAAAACATATTGGTTTTCAGGAGATTCTACTCGAGGAAGTGCAACATATGCATGAGAAAAGCACTCTTTTCTGAGATCGATGCCTACCATTGAAAAAGTTTGACCTTGGGATTTATTTATTGTAAGGGCAAACAATACCCTGACGGGAAATTAATAATAAGAATGAGGCAGGAGAGGCCACTACGGATAGTAACCGGAGTTAAAAAATAGGGCCTCTCCCGGGAGTCAGGTCCGTGGGGTCGCCACTGCCCAACAGCTCGCCACAAGCTGCCTTGCGGACGTATTAGTATTAGTATTAGCACAGATAATAATATCACACCCATTCCAGTTTATTACACTAGGTATACAATCCTATTGGTTAATACTTCTACGTTCCTCCACTTCGCTCTCTCAGTTTTTTTGTTTAAAAGCACGGATAGGCACCCTTAAGCTAATAAATCAAAGTGAGCTGACAGCATAGAGTGTTTGCGCCCGGCAAGCCAGCCAGCCCCAGCTTGGGGCCCCGCCCACCGGGTCCCACCGGGGTTATTTCTCACTTAACTTAGTGCTAGCGGATTATTTAAACAGTAGTCGAGTGGTTACGTTGTGATTGCCAAACAATGAGATTTAACTTCAGGATTTTAGATATAATTTAAAATCTATTTATTTATTTATTTAATTAATAGTACATCTACAATATGCATATAATACATTTTTAAATTATCTGACTGATACAATTCTTATATGTATATCTTTTACAGATGTACAAAACATTCTGTGCATGTAAATTTAAACATATAAAGTAGGATAGAATTAAAAAAACAAAAAAAAGATGTTAATTAGTTAGGAAACTTACAATGGAGACAAAAATGGACGGAATTAAATATATTCAAATTAAAATCTAGACAAAAGGATGCACAATTTCAGATTCTGCAATATTATTAAGAATTTATAATAAAACACTATAGTTTATGCTCTGCCAACAGAACTTGGCACTGGTCTGTAATCACTCTACTAACGGTGTAAGTATGTAGTAAATCAAATAGTTACTTCGTAGTAAACGCGCTCGTCATCTTGTTGGCAGGATATATTGATTGAACTTGAATATATTGTTAAGATCTGTAACTTTGGCTACGCTTCACGACGAGTCCCGCTACACTTTAGCGCAGACATTCGCTACGCTCTCTACGCATTCGCTTGACTAGGCGAAACTTGCGGAGATGTGAGTTTTCTGAATCCAATATTTCATTAAATACGTGAGCCAAGAGCTATGCTGGCACATCATACATGATTCTCACACGTCGAGCGATATGAATCACTTCACACTTTGTTGACCCCGGATATAAAAAGGAATATTAATATTAAAATGTGAGTGACGAAACATAGCATTGAGCAAGCATGGTGATTATTGCTCAAACCTTATTCGTGTGAGAAGAGAACTTTGGTCAACTACACACAGCCTATAGGCTGTTGTTGGAATGTCATGGTTGTCATAAGTGCGAACGATTTTTTTTCATCTCTATCATTTAGACTATACTGATTGAAACATAAACAATTATATGATAAAATGGAGAGTACGACTAATGAGTAAGAGATTTTAGATTAGATTCACAAGTGAGGCAAAGTTAGTTAGACAAATAATATAATCAAACAATAAGTATGTTGGAGGAAAATAAAGTGCTATAGATAATTATATCTAGCACATACATACAGGTACAAGGAATCATTCATTCAGTGAGGAAACGATGATTGCAGTGTCAAAATATTGTCGGACAAAACAGACTGCTGTTTACATGAATGAAAGCGGACTGTCGATGTCGGTAGCATGCGGCCTTGGTATTCATGGGGCTTTAATAAAAAACTTCGGACGGTTCCTTCGGTTGCTCGTAATAGGAAATAAGCTGGTTGTGGGTTCCGTCCGCCCAAAAGAGTAATACTTTATTCAATGAAATACCGAAGTCACGTAGGTACTAGACAACTAGGTAGGTAGACAACGATTTATTTGTAAGTACCTATTTTTGTTGATTTGACAAATCATAGAGAAAGGTAATGATGTACATATTTACTTTATTATTAATTACTTATTTCGTAGTTATAGTAATGCAAACGAGGATAATCGATTTCTATTTGCTCTATCATAAACATTAATAGGCACCTGTCTTTACATTTAGGAACAAAAATAAAACTGTATAATCTACATATCACCTATTATTTCACGAAATAAATCATTCTATAATTTGTGTACATTGACACGGTACACGGTGTACTCTAAACTCAATGCAAAACATCGCCTGATCCCACGGTTGGGAAGATAAGACCCTATATTGTCGGCCCAAAGCGAACAGTCAAAAAGGCATAAAGGCAAAGTGAATAAGACATCCCACAATGAATGCGTGAATACACTTGCGATGCAGGAAACGCGGTGTCGAGTGTTCCGTAAGAAACGCTAAACAAAACATGAAGGAGAGCTGGAACAATGTAGATAGATAATTATAGGTTCGAATTTAAAGACAGATTAATATTATTATAAAAGGTCTTCACAATGCGACCAGTGTACGGCCTGTTTTTGCCTCCTTTACTTGTCGTTCACTTCTACTGTTTGTGTGTGCGCGTTCTTAAACAAGTATATGGAAAAAAACTATTAAATAAAATAGGTAACATAATCGAAAAGTTCGTTGAAACGTGAATCGATTTCCTCAGAGCGTGGAAATGCTGCAGATTTACTTTACTACAGGCAAAAGGTTTTCATTAATGTGTGGCAGTTTTAAAGAGACGGTTTATTGTTGTTTGACTTGTACGTACTATGTACCCTTGGCGCGAAACCATTGTCGTATCAGTATAATAGTGGCTAAATATACACTTATATACTTTTTTAATTCAGGGAATATAACTGTACTTTTTCTGGTAGATACTTATGTTCCTCGGTCAGAAGATAAACATTGCCATACTCGTGGCAATGCTGCCAACCTTCTGGGCACTTTCTCTATTGACGTCGATGCAAACGTTATTTTAGGGTTTACAAATGTATATCTATCTATACTTACATATAATAAATCTGTAGAGAGATCAATTCTGTACATGAAATATACTTCCAAAATAACTATCAGCGGGTGATTAGTGATCGATACTGACGCCAAAAATGCAATCAGAAAAATTTTTGTCTGTCTGTCTGTATGTTCGTTATAGAAACAAAACCTACTCGACAGATTGCAACGAAACTTGGTACAATAAAATTATTCTTCATACTCCTGGGCAGATTATAATATACTTTTCATCACGCTACGATCAATAGGAGCAGAGCAGTGAAGGGAAATGTTGGGAAAACAGGAGAACTTACTCCATTTTTTAAGCTTCCGTCGCGTATGCACAGAAATCAGGTATGACGAAAATGTTTTCCTTAAAATTATAGCCAATGTCTATCTTTTATGGTTGACTCACAATAACACGTATAACTACCGATAGCCTATAACTTAGCAGTTCGGAGCTTTCTGATTATATTTGTCTACTCTTACGTTTATAACACTCTCAATCATCCCTAATTAAAAAATGTTAACATTATTACCTATTTAATAAAAAAAAAACTTAGAAATTGGTACAGAAACACCAAAGATATACATGAATTACGCTTTACTCTTCCGTTACTGAGTGACTGACAGCAGACAACGCACAACCGAAACTACTGGCAGTAGAGAACTGAAGTTTGGCATATTTGTTTCATGGGAGGAGTAGGCTACCACTAAGAGAGGATATTTGGAAATTCCCTCCCAACGGGGAAAAAAGGGGGATAAATTGTTTTTCATTTCATTCATATACATACATAAAAGTCATTATTCCACGCGGACGAAGTCGCGGGTAAAATCTAGTAGTAAATAATTTAGATTTCTTTTATTTTTTAATTATTACCTAAGTTTTTTAAATTTAATTTATAATCAAAGTATTAATTTATCCTATTTTTTTTTAATAATCAATGGTCTTTTCCTGCTCATAAACGTTCAAAAAGTTGTTAGGTTAAGTTTAATAGGCTCATCGATTTCGATTTTTATCAACCGTGCGAACGCCCACCTGTGTCAAATGGACCCGGCGTGTGTGATGCAATGGCGTGACTGCCGTAACTTAGGGTCAAAACAACGCATGATGATTATTAATCAAGGATGTTATTTAAATAACAATTTATTTGAAATACTCGTATCTCGCGTATTGAGTTCCCACATCAATTTTGGTGTGACTTTTGTTGATAGGTAATGCGAACCCTACTTGTGAATATGATATGTGGTCTTTGTCCAAAATGGAAATTTTTGGTAGTATTACACTAGTCGTAAAGTATTTTGTTATATGTATACTTCATATTATGCTACTCGTATTTTATTATGGTCAATTGGTAATAAATAAAATAAATTTAAATCGTAAAAATAACATAAATAAATATTTTCATTATCTTTTTATTACAATTAAATAATATTAAAACACCATGAAATCAGAGAACGTAATGTTTTCTTGTTAAGCTTGTACTTAACCTTTTCTTTTAAATATTTTTATTAAAATAATATAGTTCGTTAAGTTTTTATTTTCGTTACATTTCAAATAAAAGAATCATAAAACAAATGTAATAGACGGTATCACTACTGGGTTATTTCGCGTTCCACGGGGTGGGGGTGTAAACGGCGGCAGATGCGCGAGCGCACCTCGTGGGAATAACGCTGATGGGTCAAATTGGCTGGGACACGTCATCTCATACATTGATAATTAACTGCTGATGAACGTGGAGGCAAAATATACGGTAGTAAAACAATATATTCATGTCCGGCCAATTTATTTAGTTTGGACTATTTATATTGAATGACGGATAACTATTATTAATACTAACTAGATGTATGTAACTAGAATAATTTTAAAATAAGTACTCACTCGACGAAGCCGATACAGAATGCATTGTCGACCTGCTATTTCGTCACCATATCTGCAAAGAAAACAATTAAATGTTTAAAAAGTATTCGGAGCTTAAGAAATATTTTCACACAGGAACGATCGAGCCACGTAACACTCAAGTGCAAATCTTTCGCTCGCGGTTTTCAAGAGCACTCGAGAATCAATGTAAAGAAAGGAATCAATCAAGAATAGCAACAAATGTAAGAAAATAAAGTTCTATTGTATTTTGGCTTTGTGGCTGACATCTTTTGGTCACAAAGCTGAGAGCTACTCGTATTTTTGTTCATTATTTCTATTGTTCTAGTGGCCACTTTGTATAAACGGCTATTGCGGAGAGCCATGGAGTGCTACCGTTTGGTTTGGAACACTTACAATCATTATGCCACAATGTGCGTGTGAACGGAATTGTACTTTTATTGAGATATAAAATATTCGCTTTTGTACATATTCATATTCATGTTAAATAGTTTTGTAACAAGTATTGAATAAAATCTTGCACGGCTAGAGTTCTTAATGTGTTTGAAAAATATATAAACGGATGATTATTTTATTATGATAATAAATAATGTAAAATTGTATTATTACTTAAATATTTTCAGATTATAAATATTAAATATTGTACAAATAATAAAAAAATACTAAATATGTACATAGTTACTTTTGCGTAATGTACTTAGGTATTATCTTATAAATAAAACATTATAATTCAATCGCAAAATACAATTTAACAAGCGATAATATTTCAAGACCAGAAGTTATTCAATAGATAAAGCATTCTTAGAAATCAAACAATTGACGTTTTGTTTGCATAAAGAAAGAACGTTTAGTCGGAATACAGTAGCAGTTTCTCACTCTTTTATCTGTCGGTCACTTAGAAGTAGGATTGCGTACTTTTTGCAAACGTAATTATAGACTCGCAAAACAGGTAATTAGTTTCGGATAATCTCGGTAAGTATCGGGACAAAGGATCAGATGAGCTCGGTCGAAAGGACCTGGTGCGCGCCGGAGGGTTAACAACAAAAGCGAAACCAATAATAACATCGGAAAGTCGGTAGCTTCTTGCTTTCAAAAATTGAGATGGCGCAAAAAATTACTGCTAATACGTTTTTTGAATGTTTGGGGCTAAATAGCGGAGAGAATTTGCGGACCGACATCTTTTTTTTTTTGCTTGACTTTATGCAGCTGTTGTAATAACAAACATGTCTTGTAGGGGTATATTAATCTGTAATATTTAGAGAGTAATGCATTGTGATGGGCCGCATCGTTCAATGTAAATCCCAACAAATTATGTACATAAAAAGAGGCTGCGAGATTTCTAAAAACTGTACTGAATATTTATGAAGTATGAACTGCTATTCGTTTACTGACAAACCTACTAAAGGACATTCTAAAAAGCACCGTAAACTGTTTCAAACACTAAAATGACTAATCAAAATTTTATAAAGAATATCACACTAAACTTAATAAATATCAAAAGTTACCAACCTACCAAGATATAGAAATAACTGCCAAAATTATTCAAAATAATTTATCTATGTTCTTACCACTAAGTTTTAGACCTAATTCAAGAAAACAAACACAAATTAAAAATTAAAGAAATCAATACAAAGTGACTTACACTGCTTTACAGGTATTCTTGTGTAATGCTAACGAATGCCGATAAGGGACGTGTTGACGTGTTAAAACAATTAAAAATTAAGGCAGCAAGCGTGACGCTAGCGCATTAATACGAAACCTTAACAACTTGACAAATAAGCGAATATTAATTTCAGCATTAACGGCACTTGGTTATTGTTTTCTATCGAGAAATTCATTTAACGCAACCTCCAACAAATTATATTCGCGTGTTATTATTGATTAGCGAATTTAACAGGTTTTCATTATGTTGGCAACTACTCACACATGCGAGGGTTTAGTACTATAGTCCTAGATATAACTTACTTGCTTTAATAATACAGGCCATACAATAAATTATGAGCTGCGGACTACCTAGCGGGTTTACCAGGGTTCAAGCTCGAAAAGCAGGAGTAGGAACGGGGTGGTTTTTAGTCAGTAAAAGTCTGACACGAAACCCTCTAGCATTGCCCAAGGCGAGAGAAGACATTGAATAATTTTCTCTCCCCCCCCCCCAAATACAATTTATAATATATACCTAGTCCTTAACTGTGATAAAATTCATTAATTAGTTAACGGTATTATTATTTCCTCTTTCTAATTCACTTTCATATAACCTGTAGTTTTTCGATGTCACTCTAACACCGGTGTCGGGAGAGTTTCATGATCTACGTTTATCTAGTTCATCTTGTCTGTTACAATGTGTGTAATATTTTTACTATAAGCACTGCACTCTACAACTGACATAGTAAAACATTTGTCATATAAGACTCATCTGATTGCTACTGTTACACAAATAAATCTTTCTCATATGGAGTTGGGACAAGGAGGCAAGTCACTACGTTTACTCAATGTGGATTGCCAAAGTCAAATTTAAGTATGTATAAGTTGAAAAAAAAAAAATTACAGTCTTCACACAATTTTTTTCTCCACCTTATAACTTTGTAAAAGTCACATTGCTATTTGCGAGGTTTCTCACTCGCACCCTCATGGGTTGGAAGTGACCTTAACCTGTGGGCTTCCTAAATGCTCCTCACAGTGCTAATAACTATAATATACAAACTTAAAAATAAATATGTACTTAATACAATAAACGTAAGCATATTTTATGCTAAACGGTTTTAATAGGCTCTATTCTATTAATCGGGGCGTTCGTTTGATATCCATAATGGAGATAGTTGTAAATAAAAATAAAAGATTAATAAATTGTCATCATCAAGATTAAGAGTGTGTACCAAAAATCTGATTGATTTGTCGCAAGAAAGGGGGTGAAATTTCAATTTTAAAATTTTACCCGAACAAACAAAAAAGTCAGAATTAATTATTTTTTTTACCATTATAGTTGTACGTGGTATTACAGTTCATTGACTACAATGTTCTACGAAATTTGCAAAGCCTTGTGTGGGTGTACCATCTTACAGAAAAATATATTAGAGGTACCTACTACAAGTCTAATATAAGGTTTGCAACCAATTTACGTCATTAGGACCTATTCCTATGCGCTTAAGAGACGTATTCTTCAACTCTAGGAATCACAAGTAAGATGTTTCATATATATTTTTATAACATAAAATAATGATAACACCTTTTATACATATTTGTCGAAGAAGTACACAATACCTATGTATATATTAAGGGTCGGTCTATGTGAACCAATGAATATGATTGGTGGATACCAAACGCATCCACAGCAACGTAGCGTAGCACATTTCTGGTGAAAACGCATCCTTAGTTTGATAACGCGCGCTTAACGCTTGCCATCTGACCTTAGGCTAATGATGATCATGAAATATATATTTTTTTATCATCCATTATCCTCTTCCGCCTTGGCCGAGGCGAGAGGGAGTGTCAGACTCTTATTGACTTAAAACCACCTCGTTCCTATTCCTGCTTTTCGAGCCGGAGCCCCGGTAAGCCCGCTAGGTAGTCCGCAGCTTCGGATCAGGCATCAGCCCTACTGGGCCCCATCTGTGGTGGTCTGATGGCTCTATGAGGCGCGCGCGGATCGCGACGCGTCGTAAGCAACGGGTCATGAAATATACTTAGGTATTGCTTGTGCCATTTGAGAAAAAAAGTTTTGAGTTAATCAGTTGTCATTATCCCTATTCCGATAACAGACAATGCATAACAGTCTGTTATTTGAACTGTGGCTGTGATTTGCAACAATATTGTTATTTAGTATCTGTACAATACCTATTACTTACTATAGTACCTGTGATATAATAGATACACTTCACGTGTACACACAGCAATACGTGTTGTAGTAATTGTTTCATGCGTTGCGGCTTTGTTCGAAACTCCGTATTAATCTGGATTGTATTAGGGAAATGTATTGAGCACATTATTATCTGCCTTCACGTGGAATTCAGTAGAAAATTAAACTAAAATGAATCTGTTAGTTCAAAGCTATGTAATAACATAGCTTTGAACTAACAGATTCATTTTAGTTTAAAACTGCTTATCGCAACGTTTAGTTGGTGAATTTTGAAAAGTAATTAATTAGTAAAAACCGATCATGTCGGAACACTGTTTACAGTTAATTTCACAATTAGTAAACTGCTGTAAGGGATGCATGTACTCGCTTTTTGAGAGGGTTTCTAACCAATAGATTTCATTCATATACACATATTTTAAATACCTATATGGGCTATATGTAAATGTTAATGTATGTATATGTAGGTTATAGGTGTAAACGTAAAGGAAAGTTGGACAGTTAAAAATTTAAGGTTTCTGTAGCACGTGTCGCGAAGTTTACATTATACGTGTTAAGTCACCTAGGTTTGTTAGGAAAGAGTTCCTTCTTCGAATCGTTTACAAGTTTTCTCGACATAGGTAACTGTCGGGACATGGGTAACTGTATGTAAGTAGGTACTTTTCATAAAAAGGTTTTCGTAATATGTAACTGTAGATAGTCAATGCTTACAGCTTTAATCAAAATGAAATTTTTATGTACAACGTTCTAGGATAGTAATGTCCGAAGAGTTCAATGGAGAGTTACTTGAGACTACGTTTATTCATGAGCGATGCTGATTGCTCACCATCAGGTGATCCGCCATCTTGTGTTTCCCAATACCATAAAAAATGGAGTAAATAGCGAGCAGTTTTTAACAAGATGCATAAAATGTGATGAAAGCTGAAGAAGTTATACTAATTGTTATTATTTCAACACGAAAGTTTATTTATTTATTTATTTCGTACATACATCTATCTTTACAGTTTATCTTTTTAGTTAGTGTAATCTATGCAGTGTATGGCTATACGTATGTATAAGTTCCATTTTTACAAAAATAATCAGTAAATAGATATAGATTTACAATCTAAGTATAAGTTTTATTTCTGAGACGTGGACAAAGCCGCTGCCAAAAGCTATAGCTTAAGTATTTTACTAAATGGCGCCCTCTCGTTTTGTGCTTACCCCCATGTGACATCTTGACATTATACGAGTCGTAATATCAAATTTCCCTAAAATCTTAAACTCTTTCAATGGCACCCGCATGTACCTACTTGGCAGGCCACTTGATAGTACCGACCTACCGCAGATTATAATAGTCCTGGTAATTACAACCAATGTAACATTACGCCTTCATTTTCGAACTTCGAAGGCAAACTTCGGTAATGTTGACACAGGTTAGGTAAAGTTGCCACGGCCTGCTTTGTGGCAACTTTACCTACAGTTAGGGTTGGCAATAAATGTTTTTTTCTTGTTTGTGTGTATGTAACCATTTTTCTAAATTTCCCAGCATTAGTCTGGTCCCTACTTATAAATAATAATTTTAAATACTTATATTATTTTGTCGCCTTTTTTTACAATTTTAAACATAAATACTTAAAATTTTAGAACTTAATTTAGTTTAAAAGGGAACAATATTTATGTCAGATATTTTGTTAAATATATAAAATGTGTTTTAATATATTGAAATTATTCGAGATTTCGTGTCACTATCGATTTTTTTAGAATTATGGCGCAGTACTTTGCCTGATCCGTGTAAACTCAGAACTTCGTGCTAAGGCTAATATGTTAAGCTAAGCTAATAATGCCTACTTCACATATCTATTATTTTAAATAAATCCGACATTTGTAACCAACATCAAGGCTTTCTTTAAAATAGATATGGACAAATCTAACAAAGTTAAGTTTGTCACTCTTTAATCATGTAATTTGAGTTCATTGAAAATCAAATTATCCAGATTTTTTTTTTAACATAATTTATACTGACACCATTAACAGAATATTTAAAGAACACTAGAAATAGTTAGCAAGCCCACCGTCTACTGCTAAAACGTTGCGGCTTCGATTCCCGCACGGAGTAGATTCACCGAGTGACCCACTGATTACGTCATTGTTCCGGAGGCCTTATTGTAACACTACTATTCAATGTATTGATTGCAATAATACAATGTTATTAGTAACGGTGACTGATGGACTTACTAGTTAACCCAGAGATGCAGATTCAATTGTACATTCCAATTACTATCTCCGTTTGTTTGGCTTTGTGTCAAATGTAGTTTGCATTAGTACCTTATCTGGATTTACAGAAATCCCAATTTGATTTACTGGTAGATAGGTAACGCACGGTTTCCTGCCAGTCTCAATATTCGTAGTCAATGCTTAACTTATATGTTGGTAGATTTGGATACAAAAGATAGGACTTGACACTAGCTCCATACAAAATGTGTCAACATTTTGTTACTAGTAGCAAATCTACCCAGATGTGCCCTGTAGGTTTTTGGGCAGAGATTAGGCATGTGTGATTTTTTTTTGAGGGTGGAAAATCATCCAATGGCTTCTCCCACATTGGGCGAGGTGATACGGAGCGTCACACTCATCCTGACTAAAAACTACCCCGTTCCTACTCCTGATCAAACTCCTACTCCTGATCAGTATTATTTGTGTTCAAAATTGTAATATTCAAGAATTTGTATCCTTATTTGTACGCGTCTTGGGTGAGGCGAGAGGGAGTGTCAAACTCTTACCGATTAAAAACCACCCCGTTCCTTCTTCTGCTTTTTGAGCCGAAGCCACGGTAAGCCCGCTAGGTAGTCTGCAGCTCCGGATCAGATTAGGCATGTATAAAGCTTCAATGACGCTACCGTACTATCCCTTAAGAAAATATTTTTATCAAAAATCTTTATTACTTTTCATTAAAAATAATACTCATGCGAGTGAATCCACGTGCAAACACACATAAACGCCATCTTAAAGGATTTAGTTGCACCTGTACTTAACACCCGTTTTGTTAACACACAAAAATAAAACGTACACAGCATTTCCCGGTAGTAAAACCCTCATATTTTTCAAGAATAATCTAATCCATAAGAGAGCTTAAGCGCAGAGAAAATCTAGAAACCCTTTAGCATCTAGGATTCTAGTAACTGCTTGGTCTTTTATCTGCTTTGTGCTTGTGTTATCCTGGCACCAAAGGACTAGGTACATAAGCTTTCAAAGAAAACTGAAGTTTCCATAAATATTTTACATCTCTCCTTTATTTATTTATTTCTTTATTTTTCACTGAAAGGTGTTCCGAGAATATTCAGATCCGTATTAAAAGATCTGTTTTTATATGTACTTTGTTTGCACTTTAATGCATAAACCGCTTAACCGTTAAGATGGATTTTAATAAAGTAAAATTTATAACTTTATTTAAATCCGCGACGGCGCAAAAACAGAAAGCTTTTTTTAAAGGGGGAAAATCATCCAATGACTTCTCCCACATTGGGTGAGGTAATACGGAGTGTTATATTCTTACTGACTAAAAACTACCCCGTTCCTACTCCTGCTTGAACCGATAACCCTAGGTCATCTGCAATTGGAGCGTTTTTATAATTGGTAGGATCAGTATTATTTGTTATCAAAATTATAAAATTCAAGAATTTGTTTCTTTATTTGAACGCGCTCAACTTCGGAACTACTGGTTCGAATTGAATAAATCTTTTGTGTTTGATAGTCAATTTATAGAGGAAGGCATATAATCTACAAAAGCTCACGCTACGATCAATAGGAGCCGAGCAGTGGATAAAACCAGGACTAACTAGAAATAAGATAAAAATGCCAGACTTTTGTGCTTGAAAAATTGACAGACATGGAATGAGGTAGCGGCCGCAGCAGGGTCCTTTAATGCTTGCATTGTGCTCCATAGATTGAACAACCGATTAAATTAAAATTGATTTAAGACTCTTTTATAGAAAAGACTTTAAGAGACTGATTTTTAAATGAAGAGTTAAAACATTATTTTACTTTAATATTTTTTTTTATTTTTATTTATTCGATATAAACTAATGCTTGACTACAATCCCACCTGATGGTAAGTAGTGATGTAATCGTTGAAGGTGAGGCGCACTAGTTTCTTAAGAGCCTATTCACTCTAGACTAGAAGACAACCACATTGTAATCGGAAAATTAACTTACAATGTAAAGAAATATATGTGTGAAGTTGAATCTTGCAGCTGTTTGAAGCAGAAAGAAGAAAATAATATCTTCTACGGACTGAATTCTATTTTTCTCTATTTACAGGTTTTGTTAACGACAGCGTTCTACTCTTTGCCGATGAAAGTAAACTGATAAACGTTCCGCGTAAAACATCTGTAACTTGAAACGCCTTGTAATCTAGTATCTTGATTAAAAAACGTAAACGCTCAACAAAAAGCTTTGCACTTGACTATCCCTTTGCTTAAAGCATTAAGAAATATTATAGTACTAGATCTCGTGTAAAAATAAAAAAAAATACAATGGGAAAATAACTACTTAATTCATTAAAAAAAAACATCCGGGTACAGAACATTTAGAAAAAGTTTTTGAACTGACATGGTCACTAACACTAACATTAGAACTTAAGACGGGATGTTTACCATGTTTATTATAAACTCATAGACATAAATAAACATAGTAAATATCCCATCTTAAGTTCTAATGTTAACATTTAGAAAAAAATATAAAATCAAATGGGTAAATCACTCATCTTAATCATTCAAATGGGTAAAAGCCGACGCGCACACACAAAGGAACGAATCTACATGCAGTATTTTATTTTCTTCTCCAATTACCTTTGTCCCATGTAAGCCTAGTACCGTATCTACACTTGACACGATTCCAAATAATAATTGGTACACAGAAAATGTTCTAACAATCAATTGTTTACGTATATGGAAATAGTATCTAAAAATTCGCAAAAGAATCTTGTTCATACTATTGCAATTTTGAGATGATAAATATTTTTTTTATTTTATTGGCTGCTAACCTACCTACCTCAACTTGTTTACGCTTAGCAATAAAATTAAGGTTAAGTATTATAATTCCTTTTAGCTCAGCTCAGATAATATTTCGCAGTGCTCTTACATTTATATTAGTTTTAAATTAGCGGCAATGAGCGTTAGTTATATTAAGAGCAATGGCCAATATTATATGTATAGTATTATACATATGCTTAATATAGAAATTAAAATTACCTTATCACCAATACGTATAATATTAATTATAATATTATTTATAATTCACCACTGAACAAAAAAATCTGTCACTGTCTTTACAATTTTTAATAAATTGCACTTACGAAAAACCACTATAAATCACCACAAAATTTCACTAAATAAATCGATTTGAAATTGTTTGTCTGTTTGTGTACATCGGTGTTTACGTTAGAGGGATGGTGATTGAGTGACTCTTGCGCACGGTGGATGGGGATGGAAGGGGCGGCGCGGCGGGGCGCGGGGCACGCCCCTAACGTTGCCCATTTAAAGCCTATTCATACGTTCAAATGTTTAATGCGTTTATTTATTAATGAAGTGGGTGACAAATGCACTCCACTTTTTTCTATCCTTAAGTTTTATGTTGAAATAATTGAGGTGATTACCTGATTACTGTTTAGAAAAATTATGTTAAATAAAATAAAAATGTAAAAAATATAGTTTGTTATAAAGGTTATTACAAAAACTATAGTTTTGCATAGTGAGCTAGCTAATTATTGTAAGAAATATAATAAAGTATAACGATTGTTTATTAAGAACTAAATTCAATTCAATAATAAGGGACATTTGGTCCCTACTTTAGCTGAAGTCACAAGCTTTGCTTTCAATCGCATTGCAATTGTGAGATAAAACCACGCTCATAATCCTCTAGTCCAGTGTTTCCCAAAGACATATTTTAAGCATACATGTATTAACGTTTTAAAATAAAAAGGTTTCATTGGTACTTATTACATTTGGTATATTGCTTATGCAATACATTGATCGATAGTAGGGTGTTTTTAATACTGGGCAGGAATGTTGTATCTCCGTATTTTATTTTGATAGCCCGGTGTCTGTTCGTTATTTGGGAAACGTTGGACTTGTAAGGAGTAAGCTAAAGGTCCAAACAGGAAGACAGTCCGTAAAACTCACACGAATGTTCTCTTTTAAACATCTCTTAATTATGTAAAAACCCTGAAGTTGATTTTATTTTTAACCGGTTTCCCAAAAAGAGGAGGTTCTCATTAATTAGTACTTTTACATCAATAAGTAGATACGATTGAGAGATGCTAAGACGCCACTCAACACCGGGCATCGACAATTAAAACTTTATTTCTCAAGTACTTAACATTGTTCACCTCAGATCCTTATAAAAAGTAAATAAACTTGTAAACATTTTTCCATGGAAAATAGAACTAAACCAAAAAAACCTTTTTGAGTATCAATTGTACTTATGAACTGTTTAGTTTATGATATTTTTAAACGAGCAGACGGATCACCCGATGTTAAAGATTCGCCATCGCCTTGAAACACCAGGGGCGTTACAACTGCGTTCCCGGTCTTTTGGAGGTTAGGAATTGGGGAGATTGGGAAGGGGGGTGATTGGGAGCTCCGATAACCTCACATACACGACGAAATACAACGCAAGCGTTGTTTCACGCCAGTGAGGCCGTGGTATCACTCCGGTCATGTCGGCCCTTTCGTGCCGGAGCATGAATCTCCCACACTTTCCACAATTATGCCAAATATTCCACAATACAATTTTTTTTTATGGAATTGCATGATGGGAAGGGATCAGAGTCGCCCGTGAATGGGTACGCGCAACACTAGAGTAGTCATAAGTGCGTATGCGTTGCTTAATCGAAAAAAATCGAGTAACCGCTTTTTGATTTTCGTAAAAGATATAAGATATAAGAAGGCCAACTTACTTCTATCTGTATCTCTTTATTTATTCGATTTTGGTCTTTATTCTTTTGAAATACTATCTATTTAAATTGTCTGTACATAATATATATATACTTATTGTTGAATATCCGTAGACGATTCATGGCGATAAATAAATATTTTTCTTTGTTTTAATTTTAAATTATATTAAGTTGTACACTTATTTAAGTTTATATTGCTAATAAAATATATATTAGGTACCTACACAAGTAAAAATAAAATGGTACCTAATTTTACTAGGCTTTGCAAAGTATTTTAGTCGGTTTTGAAACATTAAATGTATAAGGTATTTTACCAGTACAAAAAGATTTAATAAAAAGTTCATAACGGCCCAAAATACATAGGTATAAAGATTTATTGAAGGTAATAACTGCTTACAACCACAGAAATCGTACATCGCGCACCAATCGTATTGTTAATCCGCAAACACTATATGTTAATATGAAAATGGGTTTTAAATTTCATGGTCTGAACACGTTGTACTATTTGTACTGATTACCTTGTAATCCGATTAAGCACTCACAGAGTGATTGCTTTCATATAGGTATTGAAACAATTTCGATTATTGTAATTTCAATAAAAGCCTGCATCCTAGGTACTAAACATTTTTTACAGGACTTTAACTGCCAAAGTTAATCGTTATCGATTTTTTTACGTCAGCTTTTGTAGAATATTTTACAAATAACCCAGACTATTTTATATTACACATACGCGAATAGAAATAACAATTTGACTATTAAAAGTTATCATTTGGAAACAATAAAAATACTTTGACATGAAAAATCGCAGATAATGTTAATTATAACTAATACTCTATTCAATTAATTAATAGCTCATAAATTAATGTAATTTAATGACTGGTAAATGTTCCGTTTTCAGCGATTAACCCGAATTATTGTCGAAGTATGAAATTTCCTGAATATTCAAAGTTAGTTTCAAGTAACACTTGAGAAACTCTCACTGTTCTAAACTAGGAAATTGTAAGCACTTAAAACTTTAAATAAGAAATTGCAATAGTTTTAAAAAGACCAAGATATCAGTTGCAAATGAATGTAAAGTTAGAATAAAATATGGAAAATCAAATAAAGTCGCCGAAAATTGCAGGAAAAAATCACGTAGTTTTTATGGGGCAGTATTTTTTTAATATAATACCTATTGAAAAACGTATGTGTATTCGTTAATGACGTTTTATTTAGAAAAAAATATTAAAAACGTGTAAAAATTAAGATAATCATTAAAATAATTTTGTACTAAAAAGTTACTCTTAAAAAGTTAAAATTTCTTCGCCATTAATTAGCCTTTATATTAGCTAGCTTTCTTAGCCTTTATATTTAATTAAAATAGTTTAAAAAAGTTCCAAGTACCATTCACAAACTTTAAACGCACGATAAAGTCCGAAATAAATATTAAAAATCACTGTCACAAATTAAACACTTCAATATTTAATCATCGTTTTAAATCAACCAAAAATTATGAATAAAACTCAAAAACTTTACAAAGGGAATAAATAAAAAATCGCGTTAAAAACGGTTAATAAAAAAATAAAAAATCGCGTTAATACAATATTAATTATCACTCTACTTACCTGTGACTCGATGGTAATCACTTCCTAAACACGAAAAACCGGAGCGCAGTGCTCCCGCGTGCTCCAGTCCGGACCGGAGACGTTAACCTATGCAAATATTGTGCTTTAATGGTGATAAGGCTGTGCTCCAGGCGCATCGGGAAGGGGGTGGGAGGGGGGTGGCCGGTGCACGCGTAAATCAATCAGTTGCCCAACAACTCGGATGCTACGGCACTAAAAGTTGTCTTTACATTCACGCAATTTTTCATTTTGAACTTAAGCTCATTAAATCATTTCCTAACTTTCCTAACACCGGTTATAAAAAAAATAAATAAAAAAACAAGGGCACGAACCAAGAGTCCTTGGAGAACAAATGTAAATCTTCTTCTTCTCTATATATAAAAATCAATTGCTGTTCGTTAGTCTTGCTAAAACTCGAGAACGGGTAGACCGATTTGGCAAATTTTGGTTTTTTAATTATTTGCAGAAGTCCAGGGAAGGTTTAAAAGGCGAGAAAAAATGATTGAGGCGGTACGAAGTTTGCCGGGTCAGCTAGTAAACTTATAAAAAAGCACCGATTATTGTATTTTAATTAAATTTTTCTACCTTATAGTTTTTCAAGTGTTTGTAAACTCGGAGAAATCTATTAGCCTAGCGTTTTATAACGAACTAAGTATCAGTAATTTTACAACTGATTTATTATTCGGAGCGAATAATTTTTTCCAGTTCACCAGCTTCGCCTTTGGAGTACGACTGAATACTTTTAATTATTCCACCAATAAGGTGCATTATGTAACAAGGGAAGTTTATACTTTAATAATATTATCTTCGTTTTTCATTGAAAATCGACCTGAACATTTTTATGGTATCTTTTGTAAAAGGAACAATATGTTTACGGGTTACAATGTATTTCCTTACTTTTCTTTGTTAATTAAACTTTTTAATATTTATGTAATCCGTTACGTGATTTTCATTACTTAATTAATTAAGTTTTTGGCCGGTTGTAAGTTCGTACTCTCAACGTACTTACAGGGCTCGAGCAATAAACATTAAGTTTCGGGTCCCCCCCCATTTCTTTTTGTTTTCTATTGTTTAAGTCCAAAATTGTTTGTGAGACGGTATCTTTGTTGGTTATAGGTAGATGCTTCTACCTTAATCCACAAGTCTTGATATTAAAATAAAAGAAGTCGTTTAAAAATACAGGTATCGTTTATAACTTTTAATGGAGAGAAAGTCGTGTTTTTTTTTCTTATGAAAGAAAACAATATTTATTTATTACTGTGCTAAATTTATTATATTAAACCATATCAACTAAATAATAATAATAACTGAGCCCACAAGGCAGCTTGTGGCGAGCTGTTGGCCAGTGGCGACCCCACGGACCTGACTCCCGGAAGAGTTATTCTTCTTATTCTTCAACTCAGTTAGTACCTATGACTAACCAAAGAGGCCTCTCCTGCCTCATTCTTGCCTTAATCGGCTAGTTTGAGTGGAGATTCGGAAGAGTGGAGTTGCCTTCAATTCCACTCGGAGGAAGGATGTATCTCAGTAAGATGCTGGTAGGGGTCTTGACCGTACTTCGCGGATTGCTCTGATAGCCGTGTGATGCCTCTCCTTCCCCAAGCAGCTCAACGTATGTTGCCCCCGTTTTGCTACATGCTAGCGGCCTTTTTCGCGGGCCCATTAATTGCGTTTACTAGTCACCCCCTGCCTGTTTATCCGTATGTATCAATATTGGTCAAGGGCAGGGGCCTTAATTTTTTTCATTTATTTATTCACATTACTGGATATTTACATTTTTAAATATTCAATTAAAAAACATTTAAAAATATAAAAAAATATTAAATTATAAAATTATTATTAAAAAATTAACTATTAAAAAAATATTTTATTTATTATTATAAGGCACGTCAACAGAATAAACACCAACATTAAAGTAAGACAAGATGAAGACACAATATCATGTGCTTATGCCAATTATAGACACGCACCACATTCACAGTATTAACACAGATCGATGTCATAAAATTAAATAATAATATAAATACAATGCAATTAACAATATTTTGTACTTAAGTCTAATAGGAACTATAAAATTAAAAAATATTTTAAAATAACATAAAAACAGGAGCAGGAATATTGAAATAAATAAACATTATAAAATTAAATAATTAATATCTTAATATTCCATAGTTAGTTACCATATTTTGGTAGATATGGAGATATTGGTGTATTTTCTTCCATATTACACATTAATTCTGCATCAACTAGGGAATTGTCGTTTGGTGTACTTCCATAGAATATACAGGGATAATTGCCGGCCGATGTCCCATTTCACTTAAATTAAAATTGTTCAACGGGCTTCTGCGAGTTGGCTTCCGCTCTTCGTACACCTTCAAAAGGTCCGGGACACTGTGGTACCGTGCAAGGAAAATAACTATGATTTTTTTTATCAAATGTTTTCATTTATAACTTAAAAATCCTTAAAAAATAAAAAATAAATAAAAACTTACTTGAAGCGTCGAAAAAACAAGTATGAAAGTCGTTATGAAAAATAATTTCCTTATATTCACACAGCCGGAATACAGTATATACATACTGTATCGGAAAGAACATGGTATTACGCTGTTACAAAACTAGACACAAAATGTATGCGAGCACATTACCTCTTTGTAAGTCTAGTACAATCAAATTACAGTCTCTGGCCACATTATTAGATATTTTAAATATGGGTATATTTATTTTATTTTTATTATTAAGTATATTTTATTTATTATTTTTTATTATTTATTTAATTAATTATTTTTTTATTATTTTATTTATTTCATGTTAAGAAGCATCATGTTTTACATTCCATGACAAGTTGATTTTTCAATTGGAACCAGTACTTACGGAGATCAGCGCGTTGAAACTTACAAAGCTTTAAATTTTATAATATGTAGTAATTATGAATATTTAAAAACAATGTTACATTAGGTATAAATGAAAAAAAAAGAAAACAAAACATTTCCTCCTTAAATAAAAACCCTCATATTTAATTATATTTTTAAATGTATTACAAATTGAACATAAAACAAGAGTGTGTAATATGGCAAGGAATTGTACAAATTACATTGCACAATGAGAGTTCAGTACGCCTAAACTCCTAAGCATTAGGAACTATGGAGTAAGCACGAACTTAGTCAACTACCGAAACTTATAATCACGCCATCGATTAGAATGACTGCGGTTTGAAAAAGTAAAATACGGTGCTCATCGTTTTTGCATTATTATTATTGAGAATAGCATGATAGCCGAATGGAATGGGGGAGTGCAGTATAATAATACCCCATAATAAAATCCAACAGACAATACGCGGCTGCCGCATTCACAACTAAAACGGGGTGCCATCTTTAAAACTATGTCACTGCGCTGTCAAAAGTAACGTAAATCACGTAGCCTCGCTGTGATTGGTCGAATGTCGTTCGACGTCACAAGGGGGCCAGTTTTATTTTAATTTAAGGCCACTTTGCCGAGATTACCCTTTGTGTGCGTGACTTCGGGGTTGCCTTCATGACTAGCTAGTCATTTTTTAATCGCAGTTCATTATTTCATTGTTTGTCTATTCTGGGATGCTTTTAGGGGAGTTGTATGAGCAGAGAACTTTATTGTGCGCTGCCTGCATACAATTTGAACCGGAAGATAGGAGTAATTGTACAGTTGTTTGAAAAAAACGAGTTGGATGTATGTTTACACTGGGTCGTACTGACTAATCAATGGATTTAAATAAGATAAGAGCCTTGCATAGTGGGGCTCGGAGAGCCATACGCCGCACCAGGCCAGGGGAGAACACAATTGGGTCCTCTTCGGGGGGGGGGGAGAGGCTGCTCTAGGTACCGTTCGACCTGCTGTTCGATGGCTGCTGTGTGTTGCACTGGAATGGGCTGGAATGTTACCTCCAGGGAGTCGGCGAACACTTTCCCCCCTCAAAAAAGGTGCAAAGTGCACTCTAACATTCCATCACTGTGATGCCCTATAAAATAGTAATGTAATTAATGTTACGTGTGCAACAAATTGAATTCACTCATAGTAAATTATTTACTCTTTCTCTCTGTAGTCGGCCCCTCATAACTGAGGATAGTGGTCATCATTGGATTCGTATTTGGAGCGAATTATTTGTCTCCATCAGTTTCTGTCCATCGCATCGTGAAGGAGTAAGTGCAGCTTCGATACCCGCATGAGATTAAATTAATATCTATCTGTTTTTTTTTTAATTCGTAGTTACACATTCAGATTTTCTCGTGTCGTGGGTGCGTGGTTACATATAATTT
The DNA here is from genome assembly GCF_023101765.2 of Spodoptera frugiperda. NCBI lineage: Eukaryota > Metazoa > Arthropoda > Insecta > Lepidoptera > Noctuidae > Spodoptera > Spodoptera frugiperda. The sequence continues at coordinate 16,503,539 of NC_064236.1, forward strand.
CACATGACTCAGTCGACTCCTAGCCTTCCGTTACAATTTGATCGACCTGGAGATTAATCCCTGACCTGGAGATGATCTGTTTAAGTAAGACTTCTGCAACCATAATCTTGTTGGTAAACTCCAAGAGAAAGTGCACCCACGTTATTGGTTCCCAGTTCCATATAATTTTATTAAAATATTCATGTTCAACAAGCTTATGGATCTTCCATTAGTGGTAATTTTATTTTATTATGGGAAATTCTACGATAATATTTTAATGTATAATCTATATATTAATACGTGATGCAAAAACTTTATACCCCTTTTTACGAAAATTGCGCGGACGTAGGAGCATAAAATTTGGTACACTTATAATTTATGTGTAGGAGAAGTGCAGAACGCTAATATTTATCAAAAATAATGCTTATAAAGTACATTAAATCAATAAATAAAACATTACACACACTACCATGCATAGTATCTGATCGTATTTGACAAAACGTCAAAATCGACTGACATGTTTTATAAAAGAGTTTGTTTGAGTTTGAGTTAAATAAAAATGATCCTTGAACGTATGTTAAGTGGTATCGTACCTATTGTGAAAAGGTTTCTGTCTCTGGAGCCCTAAGCACCGGTAGCTTGGACCATGCTCCCGCTACTGGTCGGCTCATATTTTTAAATATTATTTGATTTTGTATTTTATAAGTAGTATTTAAAAATGTAATTTTAGAGAATTCCCCCCTTCATAATCTTCTCCTTCCCCATTCCCGAACAACAACCCTTAAATTCCTAACTCCCAAAAAGCCGGTAACGCACTTGTAAAGCCTCTGGTGTTTCAAGTTTCCATGGGCGGCGGCGATTGCTTACCATCAGGTTATACGTCTGCTCGAAAACGGCATGTTTCATAAAAAAAAAATTGAATAAGTATATTGCATTTTCTGTTTTGGTGTGTACCTATGTAGCTATTGTAGTGATTTACTATTTTGGTTTTTTTTTGGTTTGTGCAATATTAAGTAAATAGTAAAAACTGCTAAAATATTACTATTAATTACTTTACTAGCTTCTGCACGCGACTTCGTCCGCGTGGAATAATGACTTTTATGTATGTATATGAATGAAATGAAAAACAGTTTATCCCCCTTTTTTCCTCGTTGGAAGGGAATTTCCAAAAATCCTCTCTTAGTGGTAGCCTACTCCTCCCATCAAACAAACATGCCAAATTTCAGTTCTCTACTGCCAGTAGTTTCGGCTGTGCGTTGTCTGTCAGTCACTCAGTAACGGAAGAGTATATTATATACTAGCGACCCGCCCCGGCTTCGCACGGGTGCACAGCCGATACTAAATATATCTCTATTAGAACTAACTAAAGGACCGCCCGCAAAGCGCTAAGTCTTGCTCCCGGCAAAAGTGTTCACTTCTGCCTGCAGTCCCGCAGTGCAACCTGTTGTTTTAGGATACATAACTAAATTATTGTAGAGCTTCTCTATAAACAACATTTGACGTTAAATTATTTTCAGCTAACAAAATATACTGATGGTCGGGAGCACCGACCCGTGATAGGGCAACGTAAACTCGTAATGTTGCCCATGCGTAAAACATTCTTTTCGTAAATCAATTCCTACTAATTGGAATGTTTGGCCTTGTGATTTGTTTATCGTTAGTGCGAAAGAAATTTTTACTGAAAATTGGAGCCTTTTGAAAGGTATTGGCAAATCAGTAGGGATCATGGGTATTCTTGGTATATGAGCTAATTCACCAGCTGCAGGGCCGATGATAATCTTCGCTACTATTAAATTATCTTTTAGCTCCTTGATAAGAAGTCTCGTACCATTGCACATGTTGGGGGGGTGGGGAGCTCAAATTTCTGAGAAGCATCATCGGCGTGCCAACTTTTAACGATAGTTCATGAGGCGGTAGCCCAGCGGGGTTCAGGGAATTTAAAAATTCCTGGGGGTAGTGCATTGCGTCCTCGATGTTAGTGACGGTGTCTATGGATTTATAGCACTTAACTTCACCCGGCACTTTCTGCATAAGTAAATTGTTTTCTTTCGTTGACTGTTTCATTCCTGGAAGAAACTATTGCTCAACCACACAGCCAACGAAATCATTTTGATCTAAGTTTTCGATGTCAGGATATATAGCATCTATCAGACTATCTAAATTATGCACTATTTGGCCTAGACACTCATCCAAAGTAACCGAATAATCGGTGCCCAAATTTAAAGATGATCGTAATATTTTAATTTCACCACAACTTCAAAACCTAACGTCCAATTTTAATCATTCAAAGACCAAATATTATCAATATAAACTGTACTTATTGATGAAATAATTTATTTTGATAAGGATCATTGGCGAGGAACATCATTGGCGAGGCAAAATATTATATATGGCACTTTAATAGCAGACGGCGACTCTAGTACCTACAAAAAAATTTTCGAAAGCAGACCGTATTCAAACTATCAAGTCCAGAAAATCGAATGCAGCAACCATCTGCTCCGAAACTATAGTGGCAAAATTATTAACCTCGGCAAAGATACGTCAATACCTTTACAGGAAAGACGTTTTCTTACTGCTGATCGCCAGAAAAAGCTTCGGACGGCCATCAAGCATGCTGTACGATTTCGAAGGGCACAAAATTTAAGCCATGCTGATCAAATTATTAATTTAAAAAAAGATATTTTGAATAGCCCCTCTCACATTTTTGGTGATCATCGCGCCTGTGAGAGTTACTTTTGTACAGAAAATAGAAAGGACGAAGAAAATTTAAAGCCGAAGGTAAAAATATTACTAACAAAAATTACGGAGTATGCAACCCAGCTAGCCTTCCACTCTAAGAGCCTGCTTCGTAACGTAACCAACAACAGAGCTGAGCAGTTTAATAGCATTGTGGCAAAGTTGGTAGGAGGCAAGCGCGTAAATTTTTCGCTAAAAAACTCATACACTGTCCGATGCCATGCTGCTGTAGTTTCATTCAATACTGCTCGGCCTCAGTACGCCATCTATAAATCCAAGTTTCACAGGAGTCCAGGTATACTCATTATTTAGTCCCAATCTTTAACTAAGCTTACATTCCTTATAAGGAATACTCATAACTTAAAATGCGTTTTTTTTATTCTAGATATCTCTCTAAAACGGATAGAAATGGCACGACTCAAAAGGAAACAATCCGGAAAGAAAATACGTCTTCCCAAGAGACGACTAATTTACGACGACAAAGCTGATTATGGTGAAGCATGTCAAAAGCCAGATATATGCTCAAAGATGAATACAAGATGGCAAAAAACAATTTTCTACAAAATCTTCAAGAACAGGTACACCCATGATTCATTGCAAGACCCATCCATTTCATATGTTGTTTTGCCCTTTGAATGAATCAAACTTTATTATTATATTTTTAGGTCAACAATAAAGAAGAAGTGGAAAGAGACACCATTCTTCAAGCAGAAAGTGCACTTTGGCTGGAATTGAGAAGGTGTCTTTTAACGGCATCATCATTTGGCAAAGTGTGCAAAAGAAGAAAAAATATTAGCTCTGCGCCACTTGTAAAAAGCCATTTATTTATAATCATATTCTCTTGACCATATAAGCAGTATAAGGCACGGAAAAACTAACGAAGCGATTGCAATTTCACAACTCGAAATCCAAGAGCATATAAAAATAGATAAATGTGGCCTCTTTATTGACAAAGATTTTTTCTTTTTTGGGGGCTTCACCCCATGGCGTGTATGAGGAAGGTATTGTTGAAATAATAAATAAATATATTAATGCCGACGACGCCATCAGAAATAAAAAAAATAAAATTCTGGCATTCAGATGGGACCATAAACCAAAAACACGAATGGTTTTATCAAGTGCAAGGGCAATTACACATTGCAGATAAAAAAATATGTCTATTTGCAGTCTGGACGGGTAAAGAGTTGCCCGTGAAAGTGGAAAAAATTACCAGAGACGATGAATTTTGGGAGAAGGCAATGAAAAATAGGTTGATAGACTATTATAATAAGTGCCTATTGCCAGAAATTGTTGACCCACGTAATTCTAGGTCGATGCCACTACGGACCACTACCTTCTAGTCATACACGTCCATGGACATTCTAATGCTTGACTTTTGTTTCAACGTGTATTGATGTTTAGAATTAGGGATTTTCCTATTATTGATTTCTTTTTCTATTATAATTTATTTATTTTTGTGATAAATGTGCCTAGAAGGGCACTATTTAATATTCTAGTCCAGAATATGTGAATTTATTGTCCTTTCGTTTTAAAGCAAGTATAAGTAGCCTTATTTGTGTGATCTCTAATTAATGTAATTGTAAGACTGTGATTAATGTTATAAATAAATATCTGCTGGTCAAAAAACATTGGGTTTTAATTTATTTTATTAGTTTCACCAATATGGTCCTGAATTATTAATAATCACTACTAAAAGTAATAAATTTCTACCAATTATTTACATTTACCGAAACGTGAAAATTATTAATAATTTTGTAAAATTATTAATAACTAGCTTCCGCCCGCGACTCCGTCCGCGCGCATGTCGGTCTTCGCGTGGAAGTTTTATTTCTCCGTTTTGAGTAACTCTGACAATGACATCTTGGACCCAAATACGGCGAGGCCCATAATAATTAAGGAGATCCCTCTATTGAGCTACTGCTGTTGAGCTCGCGTTCTGTAGAATAAAACTGAATAATATTTTTTTTTCTACGTATTTTTCCAGCATAAAAAGTATCCTATTTTAAAGTATCAGATAATAAAGTACAATTATACCAAGTTTGGCCCTTCTACAGATTTATTATAATATAGCTTTTGCCCGCGACTTCGTTCGCGTGGAATAGTGACTTCCGGCTTTAACCACATAGTGCCCGATCTCGCGAAATCTCTTCAAAAATGAGATGTAGAAGATATTCCAGGGAACTCTTCAAAAATCAACATAATGAGCTCTGCGTTTGAATTTAATAGATGTATACTCACTTAGGGCATTGAAAAAAATAGTTTAAAAACGGACTTAAACTAAAGAAATATTATAATCTTTCCGAACTTAAGATGAAAACTAACTTAAAACTAAAGAAAGCTACGAATTACGAATTTATAACAATTAAAAAAGAAATTATATTACAATCTATCCTCTATGCTATAATTACCAAGCTTAAACTAAATAATTTAAAAGAAACGACTTAAATCTAATCTATCTAATTAATTAATAAATTAGACTTACAATTTTATTAAAAAAACTAACTACAGTAACTACTAATTATCGATATCAAACTAAACCTACGTTACGTACGTACCTACGTAAATAATTTAACCAGAAAACCCAACAAATAAACTTATTAATTGACAAATACAACGAAACCTTTTTTTTAGAATATACGAAACAGCAGAACCTCTACAGACAATATAAGTTTTTAAACTGACATGGTCACTAACACTATTATTAGAACTTATGACGGGATATTTACCATGTTTATTGATTTTGAGGAGTTTCCGATATTTCGGCACTGTTTCAAGCGCCATGATCACGGATAAACAGTGCCGAAATATCGGAAACTCCTCAAAATCAATAAACATGGTAAATATCCCGTCATAAGTTCTAATAATACTCTACAGACAAATAATCATACGACTGATAATACACTTTTTCCACGATAGTACCGAAGCGCTCGGCCGATACCCAACCAAATGAATGTAACGAAACCATAGCGCGATCTATTTCGATCCCAACGCCATATATCGAGGATAAAGACAACTTGGATTATTTATTTATACTCCGTTCGGGCATTTTCTTTGTACTAAAAGTTTAATTATATTGATATTATTTTTTTCATACCTTTTTACTATTTATTTACTTTTTTTCGATGAATTAAAACAATAACATGAACCGAAGTCGTGTAACGATCGACATAGAATTATTTATAAATAATTTATTTCTTATTTTTATTTTTTGATTTTTGAAATAAAAATATATCTATGTCCTTTCTAAGGTTCTAAACTATATCTGTACCAAATTTCAACCAAATCCGTCAAATAGTTGCGGAGATTAATGGTATAAGCATATAATGTTCGACGTGATTCTTTAATTTGACATAACTTTTTTATTTATGAACCGATTGACATGAAACAAACACTAAATGTAAATTTAAGCATCCCACAATATATTCGTGAAAACCGCATCCAACTCGGATCAGCCGTTTCTGAGATTAGCGCGCACAGACGAACAGACAAACAGACAAACAGACAAACAGACAAACAGACAAAAAAAGTTAATTACATTTTTGGGTTCGACATCGACATAACAATAACCCCTGCTATTTTTTTTATTTTTATTTTCAATGTACAGACAGCACTTTTCTACGATTTTATTATATGTATAGATTTTATAAAATTATTAATAATTTTCAATTAATCAGATTTACCGTAACATTTATCCAAATAAACTCTTAGTCTTTCTTGTTTATAATTATAACTTGAAAATGTGGTCTATTATTCTGAGATTTTCTAAGATTTTACATTTGTATTACATTTCTAACTTTTCTCCCCTGATTGTTACTATACTTTATAAAGTATCCAAAATTGCCTCTTTATTTCACAAGGTTGTAATAAAAATAAAAATAGTAAATAAAAATCAACTGACGATTAAATAAGTTTCATTAATCAAAACTCAACAGGATTAGGATCAATATTGGTTAGTTTGACTATAATGACAGCGAGCGCACCAACTATACGCACACAGACACGCGCGTATCTGTGTGAGTGCAAGAGCATTGCAATTACCTAAACTTGGTGCCGCGGATTTGGCGTTAACGCTCTTAATAGCATGAGTAACATAAACGCGTTTAAATGTAGTCCAAAATAAAATTCAAGATTTTTAAATAAAAATGTGGTTGTTGTGCCTCATTCGACATAGATAGCAACAGTGTGACGCGGACTTTTTTGTAGATATTTATAAGATCTACAATTAATTATAACATTTTATAGTTTTGTAGTTTAGGCAGCGTACGCAAAAAAAGTAACTTCTTTGGTTGATTTTTTTCAGTTTGTGTTTGAAAAATCCAAATATCTTACGGAACCCTATTTTTATCCAAAATAAAATATAGTCTATGTTACTCGTGGATAATACTAGTGTAGATGTAGAGCTGTGACCGCAATTTCATCAGTGTGCAATTCCTTGTGGGTTTTTTAATTTATTGGTTAAAATGAAAATAATGGTTGACTGAAGTTCGCATTTGGATCCGCCGCCTTTTTATACCTCCCGCCGCTAGCCGAATAATCCTTATTGTATGATTCAGTATTCACGCACGATGGCTTATTACTGTAATTCATGTATATCTTTGGTGTTTCTGTACCGATTTCTATGATTCTTTTTTTATTAAATAGGTAATTTGTGTGTGTGAACTTGTATGTTTGTAAGCGCACCCACGACACAGGAGAAAGTCCTAATGTGGGGCAACGCTTTTCAAAAAAAAAAAAAAAAACAAATGTTAACATTATTTAATTAGGGATGAATGAGAGTGTTATAAACGTAAGAGTAGACAAATATAATCAGAAAGCTCCGATCTGCTAAGCTATCGGGAGTTATACGTGTTATTGTGAGTCAACCATAAAAGATAGACATTTGCTGTCCCGGAATATTTTTTAAACAATTTTAAGGAGAACATTTTTGTGTAGCTTTAACCATTAAGGCACACGCGACGGAAGCTTAAAAAATGGAGTAAGTTCTCCTGTTTTCCCAACACACATACACGTCAACATACATACAGACAGACAGACAGACAGACAAAAGAAATCTGATTGCATTTTTGGCGTCAGCATCGATCACTAATCACCCGCTGATAGTTATTTTGGAAATATATTTCATGTACAGAATTGACCTCTCTACAGATTTATTATAAGTATAGATTAATAATTAAATCCTTCGATAATTTTAATTAATGTTACTAACCTATAAATATTTTAATTATTTTTTAAATGTTACTTATAGATGTCATAATTATAATTCTTTTAATCTATACAATACATATAATAAATCTGTAAAAGGGCCAATTCTGTACATTGAAAATATTGATAAAATTAATAGCACTGTGTATAGTGTTACTGGATCGATTCCAAACCCAAATATGTGGCTAAACATTTTTTTGTCTGTCTGTCTGTATGTATGTTCAGGCATCACGTGAAAACTAACGGTTCGATTTCGATGAAACTTGGTATAATTATACCTTATTATCCTGGCCATAAAATGGAATAGACGTTGTTCTGTTGTAGAACTGCGAACAAACGTTGCGTTACCCGCAATGGATTTAGAGAACACAGTTTCCTGTAGCTTTGTATTACGCCATGACAATAAATAAGGCTCAAGGTCAGACCCTAGCAGTTGCTGGCGTAGATCTTACCTCGTGTAGTGTTTTTCGTGTCATGTTTTTCACACGGGCAACTTTACGTAGCTGTTTCCCGGGTGAGCAGTCCAAGAAATCTTCATGTTCATATTCCGGACGAGCTCACTAACAATGATGTTTATGCTGAAGTTCTCAATTAACTTTCTGTCGCGTTGTCACGATCACTTTTTTATTTTTATTTTTGTTTCGTCACTGTCAGTAATTTACTATCAAGGTCGGAATTACTATGACAAAAATACTTACTACAGAAGGCGAGCTCAACAGTGGTAGCTCAATAGAGGGATCTATTATGGGCCTTGCCGTATTTAGGTCCAACAGATATTTATAAGATGTCATTGCCAGAGTTACTCAAAATGGAGAAATAAAACATACACACGAAAACCGACATCGGAAGCTAGTACTATTTAAAACAATGTTACCAATTATTATGTAAGTAGATTACATAAGTACTTTTGTGGTGCCCGACAGGGCCCATAGTTGAAACATATTACTGTATAAAATTGTAGACCACACTGTACATACTATAGATGCATTAAAGTGATTTGATTTGATTTGATTATTTTCGAAGTGTATCTATCAATATTTGAGTGTTCCCAAAACTTCCTTTAAGTTAGAATACCGATACTAGCTTCTGCTCGCAGCGTTGTTCCAGACCACAATCTATCCCTATTCCAAATTTCGATCCCTTCAGCCATTTTGATGTGATCGAGTAACAAACATATACACAAACACACAGTCTCACAAATTTTCTTTATAATATTAGTAAGATTACCCTCACACATTAAGCAGATACCGAGCAGTACGGGCTGCTTACCCTTACTTTGTAGAATAGGCCTTTAGTCTTTTTTTTTTTTTCAGGAGGGAAAATCATCCAATTACTTCTCTCGCCAGGGCAAAGCGAGAGGGAGTGTCAGACTCTTACTGACTAAAAACCACCCCGTTCCTACTCCTGCTTGTCGAGCCGGAGCCCCGGTAAACCCGCTAGGTAGTCCGCAGCTCCGGAGTCCTTTAGTCTGGAAGTGAATTTTCATAGGGCGTAGGTAGCCAACACTTACGATAGCGAGCTCTTATGAAACTCGCTTGAAAAGCACGATTGGTGACGAATGTATTTTACTCTGCCAGCAATGAGCAGCATTATGACAAAACAATAATTAACGAAACAATGTTCTGAAAATAATTAATGTAAATCATAAAATACATACGCTACTAAAGGAGGAGGGAGGAGGAGAAATATAATTTGAAACAGGTAGGTGTAGAAGTGTTAATTAATAAAACGATGAACATATAACATTATTTATTGTTTACAGATAGTTTCATAATATATTGAACAACAATTTATGCACATACAAAATAACCGCGGTTTTTCACTCCTTCGTCCATCATGCATACTTGGCTGTGGTTTGAATATTACGTATTACCTCAATACCTTTTAATATACAGGACCTACTAAACAATTGGGTACTATCCTCGGTCAAAAATAAATTATTACAACTTTTCAATACAATAAAATATTAAAAAATAATCACACTCTCATTCATAAATTTGATGAACGATTTAATTTTCGATGTTTTCTAGCTAAATTTCTAGAAATAAGTCTGCTATTTGACGTCAAAAACTTATGACGTCATAACGCACTATTTCATACAAAGTTCATAGAAAATATCGTTTTTGACGTTTCGAAAAAAGTATTGAATTTGACTAGTAGGAAAGTAGCCAATTATTCTTTACGTTCAAAGTCACCCTATGATCGAGGTCTTTTGTAACTTTAAAATTTCGTTCTGTGGACGGCGTCAGGGACCTGTGCCGCTCTTGTGACTTAATCGCCCTGCAGGAAACATGGCTTTTACCGGATGAGGTGCCGTACTTGAGTTCAATCGACAGTGAGTTTGGATATACAGGTACCTCGGCTGTGGACACGTCAGCGGGAATATTACGCGGAAGGCCGTTCGGTGGTGTCGCCCTCCTCTGGAGGAGCAGTGTTTTTCCCAATGTGTCAGTGCTACCGTGCGATAATACTCGCGTCTGTGCGATTAAAATCATTACAAGTGATCGGCCTGTGATTGAAAGTCTGTCGCAGTTTACGGACTGTCTGGGGACGGTGAGTGCTATAATAGATGAGTACGGTGTATAATCACGAACTTACACATTAATGGAGGTTAGACCACTGTATTGTTACGCAATCAGCAAAACATTCAGTCCTAAAGGCTTTTGTGAATTGTAACACGTTTTGGTCTGATCATTTCCCACTCATTATTGAATGAAATTTTAACTTATTAACACCAAAGCTATTTGCTAAAAGTATAAATAAAAACAATGTGTTATGGGGGAACAGAACTGATGAACAAATTGGGTTCCCTCTATCTGGCAGAATTTTAATGCTCCGAAATTTGATTGGCATAACACACTTGGCAGAATCTTCTTTAAACGAATATACATATGGCATAAACATCATTTAATATAATTATTGTTTTGCCGAATGTTTATATGTCCGAATTTACAAAGGCATACTTTTAAGATGATAGAATTTTATTTGGCATAATTACTTTTGGCAAAGTTTAATTTTGCATAATTTCAGATTTCAGAAAGTTTCACATAACGTTTATTTAGAGCGACGATTATTTGGCATAATTTCACTTGGCATATTAAGAATATGGTGGAATATCATTTGGAATAATTTTATTCGGCATAATTATTATCCTTTTTATAAAGTGTAATCATATTCTTAATCTTGAATTAATAATTGTCTTAAAAAGTCAATATATTGTACTACAAAAGTTAGTGAAGTCATAGAACCGAATCGCTGCAAAACCGACTGCATGTTGTCTTGTCTGCTCTACTCCTAGAGTGCAATTTAAAATCGCGTAGGCGCGGAGGGGTGAGGCGGCCCGCGGGCTGAGGAGTAGGCAGCTACGAGCGAGCGTGAGCGAAAGCTGTCTGCGACGATTAGCGCGCGTGGGACCGCCGGAGCCCTGCAGCGCCGGAGCCGTGACAGAAACCATGCTTGCTTGCATGCTGCTTGCTTGCTTGCTTGCATGCTTGTTTGTATGCTGCATGCTTGCGTGATAGATGAGTCTTTCAACTATTATGGATATTAAAAGTATGCTAAAAGATGACTCTAACTGTGAACATTCTGAGATGTGATGGTTCTACTTTTTAATTATTATGGCTATGAAATTTATACCAATAGATGATTCTGACAGTGAATATTCTGCAATATGTTGGTTCTACCTTTAAATTATTATAGGTATCAATTTATGCCTAAAGATGATTCTGACTTACAAAATTATGCGAATAATGGTATACCAAATGATTTTCTGCGAAATGAAGTTTCTGCTATACGTTGTTATGCAAAATAAAATTATGAACAAAAAAGTTCTGCTAATAAAGGTAGACCCGAAAAAATTGCGTTCTATGCAAAAGAATGTCATAGCAGACTAAGATGTGTAGATTTCCCTGCGGAGTTTGCGAGCTGTGCCGATGGATACTGTAATGACCCACACCATATTCTGGATAGGCTGTATTCTGACGTTGTATGGGCGTTGCGAGAGGCGGCAGCGGCGCCGACGACGGCTCGAGGAGGCACGCGTTCGGGGAGAGGTGTGAGTGGCCCACGCATTGCTGGCTGGAATAGGCATGTTAGCGGGGCTCACCGGGAGGCCAGGTCGAAGTTTCAAGTGTGGGTGATGAGTGGTAAGCCAAGGTCTGGGTGTGTATATGACGAAATGTACCAAACTCGAAAAATATTTAAGTCTCGACTTAAATGGTGTCAAAACCACCAGTTAATGTGTCAACAACACTCTGCGGTGGCAACTGGCAACACTAGCCAATGTGTCAACAACACTGCGGTGTTTTATTTAAATTAAATTATTTTTTTATACTTTGACGTGAAATATTAAAGGTAATCCACTTGACCAGTAGTTCAAAATCGGTGGTAATGTTATTACAGTGAACAATTAGGTCATTAAGTATATGTAAATTCGAACAGTACAAATTCCTAAATGTAAACAATGACCAGCTGATTCATCAATCAAATAATAATCACAAGACATTAAAACTTCGACGCTAAAATATTCGTTCGGAAACTGTGTCAATTCAAACTTTTTTTAGTTGCTATAATCAGTATGGATTCCGATTATATTACTTGCAAAACTAGTTCGCTAAATAACATTAGTAATATTCACGAAGAAGCAAGTATATTCGATAGCACAATGATGAGTTTACCAGATAGTTATCATAATAATAGTCAAACATTTCACGACCTGAATGAGAGAATTAAAATATTAACCAATGACCTACTAAGTGCTAACCAGGAAATAGAAAACCTAAATTCAGAGAATTTTCGTTTGAAAGCAGATCTCCAGAACTCCTTAAAAATAATTAAACAGTACATTTGATAGGAAAAGTGTAACACCTAAAATTATGAGTAAAAAGATCAGAAAAAGACCCATCAAAGCACAGAGGCGACAGGAGAGATATATATATATATAATCAGAACTTTAATAATTCTGCTAGTCCTGCACCTACACAAAATACACCAAATAATCTCAGCCCAAGGGTGTCTTCCCCTTATAGTATACCTTTGGACTCACCTATTATGTGTCAAAGTCTAGAAGGACCAATTAGGACTGGAGAATGCAGTGGTGTAACACCTGAAGAACATCGCGAGAATTTAAATATATGTATAAACATAGAACCATCACCAGACATCATCATCAGGGATACAAAGTAAGAGAAACTCTGCAAAAAAAATTTGACTGCACGGTTAGTGCGGTAGTTGGGCAACTGGCTGCCGCGCAACGGGTAGCGGATTCGATTCCCGCACGGAGCAACTCTTTGTGTGATCCACTAATTATTGTTTCGGATCTGGGTGTCATGTGTATGTGAACTTGTATGTTTGTAAACGCACCCACGACACAGGAGAAAATCCTAGTGTGGGGCAACGTTTATCTTAAAAAAATAAAGCTGACTGGAGAAGAATGTATAATATCCTGTTACTCGAAATATGGAGCTCCCCTGAGGGAGGTACTAGCAGCAGCAAAAGACGAAATTAGGAAATTGAACAGTAGTGATTTTATAATTATACTAGCAGGAATTAATGATAAAAACCCTATTGAACTTTTGTTTTCACAGAAAGAGTTTTTAAGCAACACGTGTAAACCAAATATAATAATCTCAGAAGTACCACGTAACAAATGTCTTAACGAGAAAAAACTAAATTATGAAGTAAAAGGTCATTGGGCGGAATCCGACCCGGTCGCGGACACGAATGAAAATGATATCAAATGAAAGAGTATAAATTTACTTAACATTAGGTATAGTTATTTTTTTTTAAATCCATGGGAAAAAAAAGTTAGAGCCAAAAATAGACGAAATTAAGTCGCAACCTTGACATAATTCCCAAATCGCTTAATAGAGCTGAAAATTAGTATAGATGTTAACTACTTGACTATAAACAAAATGTCAAAAATCCTCATCGATTTGACTTTTACTAAGAGAAATATTCAAGGTCAAAAGGTCAAAATTATGTTTTTTTCTATTTTTCTCGAAGACGGTAAGTTTTATCGTACAAATATGTTCGACGGAGTTGTAGATCATACAATTTTCTACAAAAATGGTTCATCAGTTATACTCTTACGACTTTCCATTCGTGAGATATCGCGGTTTTAACTAAATAAATCACATTTTAAATAATACTCGCGCGGTTTTACCTTCTGCTCGGCTCCTATTAATTGTATGTAGCATTATGTTTTATAGGATAAGCATAAGTTGATAAATGGATTTATTAATAAAAAAAATAGTCGATTCGGATTACTAGTTCTGGAGATTAGCGTGTTCTAACAAATTCTTCAGCTTATAATATTTGTACTACTTCTGCGCAGTTTCCATCGATGCTCGCCTACTATTAAGCGTAATGTTTCATAAATTATAATCTTCCTCAATAAATAGACTATCAAACACAAAAGAAGTAATTCGATTTGCTCTTGTAGTTTTGGAGATTTGTGCGTTCAAAGAAACAAACTCTTTAGCTTATACATTAGCTTAATAAGTAATCCGGCGCTGTTTCAATTGCTCTGCTCAATTCTTATAGACCATTATTGTATTGTGTTGGCTATAAAACATCACGCTATGATAACTAGGAGCCGAGCAACGGGTAAAACCGCGCGGGAGTGGTACTGATATTTAAGACTAAAGAGTTAATTATTATGTTATCGGCTTACTCACGTAATTGTTTGACGAGGAACTCTACTAGTTTCAAGCCATGCTAGAGGCTCATATTCATGAGCAGCATTCCTCGATACACGACGCGGCGATTGTCGCGCTGCTACTGGTAGCGCTGTACCTATGTACTGTAGCGCTGCTTGAAACTAATCGAGTTCCTCGTCAAACAATTACGTGAGTTAGCCGATAACATAATAATTAATGTAGTATGTCTCACGAAAGTTACAAAAAAAACTAAAGAGTTAGTTTGAATCTCCTAACGCGCTAATCTCCAGAACAACAACTACTGCGAATTGATTTTTATGTTTTAGATAGTTCACTTATTGAGGAAAGTTTTTTAGGCTATAAAATGTTACGTGACGATCAACAGTGGCCGAGCAGCGGATAAGACCGAGCGGGAGTATCACTATTATTTTAAGCTGAATAGTTTGTTTGGACGCACTAATCTCTAGATCCGTTCGTATCAAATTATTATTTTTGGGTTGAATTGTCTATTTATCGAGAAAGGCTATACGCTATAAAACATCTCGCTACAATTAATATGAGTCGAGTAGCAGCTGAAACTGTGCGGGAGTAGTAATAATATTTAAAGTTGAAGAGTTTGTTTGAACACGCTTATCTCAAGAACTTTTGACCTGAATCGAATTATTATTTTTGTGTTAAATAGTTTATTTATTGACTATAATCAATAGGAGCCGCGCAGCAGGTAAAATCGCGCGGGAGTTGCGAGTATTGTAGTAAACTGTGATTTATTTGATTAAAACCGTGATATCTCACGAATGAAAAGTCGTAAGAGTATAACTGATGAACCATTTTTGTAGAAAATTGTATGATCTACAACTCCGTCGAACATATTTGTACGATAAAACTTACCGTCTTCGAGAAAAATAGAAAAAAACATAATTTTGACCTTTTGACCTTGAATATTTTTTTTACTTAAGGTGGGATAGATGGGGATTTTTGACATTTTGTTTATAATGATGTACTTAACGTCTATGCCAATTTTCAGCTCTATGCGAATTATGTTAAAGATATTGATCACGCCGAATAAATAATTATGTATAAGTTTATTTTTCTCCATACTCCCACATCCCACAAGAAAGCGACCTTTACCATGATAAACTAGACACATTTTATTCATATATCCCGATAATTTCATTTCTGTCCGCCGTGGGTTTTTTTCCCATACAATTTGACCTTTGCGTGTAATAACTTTAAAAATGCTCTGTAATGATACTCAAACGCATTTTTCCGCTCTATACGGCTCAGTCACTCTTAAAAGAAATTCTCCGTGTGGATTATAAACTAAAGTATGATTTATATTGTAAGAATTTTGACAATAATAATTTAGAACGTACACAGGCATTAAATGATAGGGGCACCCAGACCGATGTTGATCAACGTAATGCTAGTACCGTAGTAACTGATACAACACAATCAAATGATCTTTTTCGTGTACAACAAAATTAGTAAAGAGAACATGGAAAAATTCAATAATTGCCTAAATGCTTTAAGTTTTAACAGTGTGTTTACTAGCGATGATCCAAATATACCTTTTGACTTTTATGATGATTTTTGTCTATTTTATAAATTATGTTTCCCTAAAATGTATGCCAAAATTAATGCGAAAACCATGGATATCTAAAGGTATCAGACTATGTTGCAAGCGTAAACGTCAACTATTATGGCAGTATCGAAAAAACCGAACAGAACATAATAAAAAGACCTTTAAAAATTAGTCAGTAAGGTTACATCGTATTATTAAGTTTACCCAGAAAACCAAGAATGATAATTACATAAGTACCTCAAAAAACAAAAGCAAAGCCACGTGGACTGTAATTAACAGAAATAAAATGAATGTACCTAAACAAGAAATACAACAAATAAATATAAATGGAATTACAATTAATGATCCCCTCAAAATAGCCAATGAATTTATGAATATTTTATTAATCAAATTACCAAATTAGTCTCACATAATACACCAATTAATATTTCAAGTGCATGCAATTCAATATTTATGAAACCCACTACTCCAAATGACGTTCTAAATGTAGTTAAAAATCTAATGGTGCTCCCACACAAGATTTATATAACGTTATACAACATTGTGTAACATTTATAACAGCATGTAACATACTCTACAACCACTGTTATAATTTGTTTAAACACAAATGTTATTGTTACACATTGTTGTATAACGTTATATAACCGCTGTGTGGGAGCACCTTATAAAAGCTATATCTAAGGGCAAGTCCCCTGGCCATGATGGTCTCAGCATCGAGCATTTAGTTCACGCTGGCCCACACATAAATAGAATATTGGCAATGTTTTATACACTGTGCGTGCGCCATTCATACTTACCACCGGATTTCATGAAAACCATAGTAATCCCTGTAGTGAAAAATAAAACGGGTGATATTGCCGACAAATCAAACTACAGGCCAATTTCTCTTGCAACGATTATTGCAAAGGTTTTTGACGGTCTGCTTAATACACAGTTACACAAGTACCTGGACCTGCACGACAATCAGTTTGGGTTTCGACCTCGACTGTCAACTGAGAGTGCAATACTGTGTCTTAAGCATACCGTCAGATTCTATACAGACCGGAAAACTCCCGTGCACGCGTGCTTCCTCGACCTGTCCAGGGCTTTTGACCTGGTGTCGTATGACATCCTGTGGGCCAAACTTGAGGGAATAAACCTACCATGTGACCTATTAAAAGTTTTTAAGTACTGGTACAGGCATCAGGTCAATAGTGTTAAATGGGCGGGTGCAATGTCGGAGCCTTATCGGCTCGAGTGCGGGGTGAGGCAGGGGGGGTTGACGTCCCCTTCCCTGTTTAACCTGTACATGAATGACTTGATCGTCGCGCTCAGCAGTCAACGTGTCGGATGCCATGTAGGTGGAGTTTGTGTTAATAATCTCAGTTACGCTGACGACATGGTGTTGCTGAGCGCGTCGGTCTGTGGCCTCAGGAAGCTAGTACGGACCTGCGAGGAATATGCCTTAGGTCATGGGTTAAGGTACAATGTGACCAAAAGGAGGAGGACATATAGTTACGACCGACCTCAGGGACAATGCTGACATGGAGCGGGAACGGAGGGCCCTGTCAGTGCGGGCGAATATGGTCGCGCGTAAGTTGTTTGCACGCTGTTATGTTAGAGGTGAAGATAACGTCCCTCTACACGTGTAGCCTGTGGGCGGAGTACACGTGCGCATCGCACGGGGCCCGAACGCGTCCAGTTCAACAACGCGTTCAGGGCTGTATTGCAGCTGCCCCGCTACTGCAGCGCCTCAGGTATGTTTGCTGAGGCACGCACAGATTGCTTCTACGCGACCATGCGCAAGCGGGCCGCGTCTCTAGTGCGTAGGGTGCGGGGCAGCACCAATGCAGTCCTGGCGATGATCGCGGACCGGATGGACTGCCCGTATATACGGCATTGTTCGGATAGGCATGTTGCCGTCTGTAGAGCCTATTAAGTGTAAGAATATTTATTTAATATTTTATTGTTAGTTGTAATGGTGTTTTATGTACCTATGTATAGGTATATTTTGTAATTCTGTGTACTCAACTTATGAGCTAAGGTTGCCCGAAATAAATGTATTTTATTTTATTTTTTATTATTACAATGCGCAACGGTCAACTGTCAAGCCTATCAGTCAGTTGCAGGAACGATCATTAAATTTTTAAAGTGACTTTAAATATTAATGAAGCTTTAAAGTGTTGCACAAAGAAGTATTTCTATCTCATTTTAATGCCGGATTAACTTTAATTAAAGAAACGTCAAATCGGGACTTTAGCCTATTTTTTACGTTGCACAAAACGTCATTAGCGCTAAAGGAGCATTAAATTGACAGTTTGGGGTTATAATTTTTAATGGCTAGTCAAACATCCATTAAACTTGTTATTAAACTCTCAATTCTTTTGTAAATAGTGCTAGTAATATTTTTTTACTTTATTACAGTATTATTTTGTCCCTTTCATCTTTATCCGCTCCTTCCACGACGACGTCGTGTAATTCCAGATAGGATAAATTTATTTGAAAAACATGACGGAGAAGAGTTTCGTGTGAGATACAGGATTTCTAAAGCTTTACACATTTGCGAGATACTCAATTTACAAACAAACTCGAAGAAATAGAGCCATCGATGGCCTCACATAGTTATTGATATGTTTGAGATTCTTCGCTACTGGATCTGCCGAAGATCAGCTTCCTGCCAAACATAGGCCTTCCTTAGTGTTAACAACCACTAGCAACACCAGACAGATATAATGTAGGATGTAATTATAATATAATAGTATTTAATTACTGAGTACTATTCATAGGAATAAATATATTAAACCTTTTTCGTCATTTCATATTAAACCTTTTTCGTCATTTCATAGACTACATAAACTGTTTAAAATAAATGTTAGCTGACATGGAACGTCAAATGATATATTTAAAAACCGGCCAAGTGCGAGTCGGACTCGCCCATGAAGGGTTCCGTAACAGCAAGTAGATGACATATTATAAAAGTTACAAAATAACTTGGTTTTACATAGTGTTTGTATGAACGACAAAATTATATTTACGGTTTTTGATATCTCGTTCAAACCAATTTTCGTTGTTAGTTTCTATTGAAATCTACACCATATATTTTTTTTTGTTTTTTCACTCTCTTATTTTAAAAGTTAGAGGGGGGGGGGCACTCATTTTTCCTCTTTGGAAGCGTCTAACTTTCAAACGGTTGATTTTGACGAAAAATGGTTTTGGGAACCTTTTGGATGGGTGTCTATGGATATGTCTTTTTTAAAGACATTACTTTAAAAAAGACATATCCATAGACACCCATCACGGGTATGTTAGCTGAAAAAAAATTTTTTTGAATCAGTTCCATGTATGGATGTAAAAACCCTTTAATTTTTAAATTTAATAATTTTTATTCAAAATTCGAATAGCGGTTATCGAAATACATCAACCTACAGAGTTTCAACTATGTAGGCCCAACAGTTTCGGAAATAAATGGCTGTGACATACGGACGGACAGACAGACAGACAAACATGACGAATCTATAAGGGTTCCGTTTTTTGCCATTGGCTACGGAACCCTAAAAATGGCGGAAAATAATTAATTCGAATACTGGTCGATGAGACGGATTGTTGGTTTATAATAGTTCTGTAAAAATAAATTGTAATTCCTGAAATGTTATGAATTTCATTTAATCTTCTCGCATCTTGAAATAACATTCGGTATTTCCATATCATGCTAGGGGAATAGGTGTATTAATAGATGTATATACCTTGTATATTTTTAAGAATAAATAAAACGACTAATCTTGTTTTAAATTAATTTATTTTATTAGATATTTATTTTACTAAAATACCATACCGTCATTACATGGGGGCAATTCGTACTTCCTCTGTGGGTGCAATATTATACCATTCTTTGGTTAATTCTTTGCTTAAAAAGTTAGTACAAGGGCGATGCATACTGCCTGAACCAGCCTGTATTGCACCAGATACCATGGTTAATGAATAATGCTGAAAATTCTTTCTACAAAAGGAAAACTCGAGACGAGTCCAATTCTCAATTAATCACAACAATAACAAACACCTGGAAGCTACGTTAAATCTTCTCTCTTACAAACGCTGTTACGATACCAATGAAAGATAATTCAACACCACATTAAAGCAATTGATAATATTTTTATCGTAAAAAATTGGATTTTTCCTAAATACAGAGATGACAGAAACGCTCATGATGTCAATATTGACAACTAGGGCTGGCGATCTAGGAATTTCTTCCCGCGAACCAAAAAGGTTGATACCTATTTTAAATCGGAACACATAATTGAATCGGTCAGTGAATTAGAATAAGATTTGATATTTATATGTATTCCACTATTAAGATACTACAAAAAACATTTAATAGTAGCTAATTAAATTAACACATATGCTTAATCTGTCAAATATAGAGATATTTAATCAAATACAAAATATAGATATAGCTATTACGTAAATAATGTAATTAGCTCTGAAAAAACTCATAACTGAGTCTTAATTTACAAGTAACTAAGTAGTAACAAATGGTATTGTATTGATTTTTATAGTGTCCTTTAACTACATGAAATAAATCCAAACACAATCGATAAATCGTCATTTTAAAAAATCGGTTTCTTTCGAAGCGGGATTCGCTTCCTTCCATCCTTAATGACAATTTACATTCAATCAGTTCCAGAGAGTATACAAATACTACGTAATCAGTTCATTCAAAATATGTGTTTTAACTTGCAACACTTTTTAATGTCGTCTTTAGTTAAAGTCCCATTAAAGGGACCCGCAACAGTTTTGTGCAACGTCTTTAAATTTAATGGAATATTAGCGATAATGACGGATTAACTAATGTCGAATTTAAAGACAGTTTTCTGCAACTGACTGTTTATGTATTACATTCATCCTACAACAATTAGGTATTTGTAAATATTTGAAAACATTTATATTTTAAGCCACTACAATGCTGTAACTGTAAGAATATAAAACAAAGATGGTAAGATTATCAGTGGAACAATACATTTCACTATATACATATCTTAATATTTATACATATCTTATGAGTATTATAAGTATTTTTTGGCTTTTATTTATCGAGTACATCTTAAAGCTACCTACATAGATAGTAAGACTATACTGAAGAATATTAAACAATGTTTCTCATTAATTATTATGTTATGGGCTTACTCACGTAATGTTTTGACGAGGAACTCGACTAGTTTGACGAAGAACTCAGTATCAGCGCGACAATCGCCGCGTCGTGTGTCTCGGAATGCTGCTCATGAATATGAGCCTCTAGCATGGCTTGAAACTAGTCGAGTTCCTCGTCAAAACATTACGTGACTAACAGTCAGTTGCAGAAAACTGTCTTTAAATTCGACATTAGTTAATCCGTCATTATCGCTAATATTCCATTAAATTTACAGTCAGTTGCAGAAAACTGTCTTTAAATTCGACATTAGTTAATCCGTCATTATCGCTAATATTCCATTAAATTTAAAGACGTTGCACAAAACTGTTGCGGGTCCCTTTAATGGGACTTTAACTAAAGACGACATTAAAAAGTGTTGCAAGTTAAAACACATATTTTGAATGAACTGATTACGTAGTATTTGTATACTCTCTGGAACTGATTGAATGTAAATTGTCATTAAGGATGGAAGGAAGCGAATCCCGCTTCGAAAGAAACCGATTTTTTAAAATGACGATTTATCGATTGTGTTTGGATTTATTTCATGTAGTTAAAGGACACTATAAAAATCAATACAATACCATTTGTTACTACTTAGTTACTTGTAAATTAAGACTCAGTTATGAGTTTTTTCAGAGCTAATTACATTATTTACGTAATACCTATATCTATATTTTGTATTTGATTAAATATCTCTATATTTGACAGATTAAGCATATGTGTTAATTTAATTAGCTACTATTAAATGTATTTTGTAGTGTCTTAATAGTGGAATACATATAAATATCAAATCTTATTCTAATTCACTGACCGATTCAATTATGTGTTCCGATTTAAAATAGGTATCAACCTTTTTGGTTCGCGGGAAGAAATTCCTAGATCGCCAGCCCTAGTTGTCAATATTGACATCATGAGCGTTTCTGTCATCTCTGTATTTAGGAAAAATCCAATTTTTTACGATAAAAATATTATCAATTGCTTTAATGTGGTGTTGAATTATCTTTCATTGGTATCGTAACAGCGTTTGTAAGAGAGAAGATTTAACGTAGCTTCCAGGTGTTTGTTATTGTTGTGATTAATTGAGAATTGGACTCGTCTCGAGTTTTCCTTTTGTAGAAAGAATTTTCAGCATTATTCATTAACCATGGTATCTGGTGCAATACAGGCTGGTTCAGGCAGTATGCATCGCCCTTGTACTAACTTTTTAAGCAAAGAATTAACCAAAGAATGGTATAATATTGCACCCACAGAGGAAGTACGAATTGCCCCCATGTAATGACGGTATGGTATTTTAGTAAAATAAATATCTAATAAAATAAATTAATTTAAAACAAGATTAGTCGTTTTATTTATTCTTAAAAATATACAAGGTATATACATCTATTAATACACCTATTCCCCTAGCATGATATGGAAATACCGAATGTTATTTCAAGATGCGAGAAGATTAAATGAAATTCATAACATTTCAGGAATTACAATTTATTTTTACAGAACTATTATAAACCAACAATCCGTCTCATCGACCAATATTCGAATTAATTATTTTCCGCCATTTTTAGGGTTCCGTAGCCAATGGCAAAAAACGGAACCCTTATAGATTCGTCATGTTTGTCTGTCTGTCATTTATTTCCGAAACTGTTGGGCCTACATAGTTGAAACTCTGTAGGTTGATGTATTTCGATAACCGCTATTCGAATTTTGAATAAAAATTATTAAATTTAAAAATTAAAGGGTTTTTACATCCATACATGGAACTGATTCAAAAAAATTTTTTTCAGCTAACATACCCGTGATGGGTGTCTATGGATATGTCTTTAAAAAAGACATAAAGGTTCCCAAAACCATTTTTCGTCAAAATCAACCGTTTGAAAGTTAGACGCTTCCAAAGAGGAAAAATGAGTGCCCCCCCCCCTGTAACTTTTAAAATAAGAGAGTGAAAAAACAAAAAAAAATATATGGTGTAGATTTCAATAGAAACTAACAACGAAAATTGGTTTGAACGAGATATCAAAAACCGTAAATATAACTTTGTCGTTCATACAAACACTATGTAAAACCAAGTTATTTTGTAACTTTTATAATATGGCATCTACTTGCTGTTACGGAACCCTTCATGGGCGAGTCCGACTCGCACTTGGCCGGTTTTTAAATATATCATTTGACGTTCCATTTCAGCTAACATTTATTTTAAACAGTTTATGTAGTCTATGAAATGACGAAAAAGGTTTAATATGAAATGACGAAAAAGGTTTAATATATTTATTCCTATGAATAGTACTCAGTAATTAAATACTATTATATTATAATTACATCCTACATTATATCTGTCTGGTGTTGCTAGAGGTTGTTAACACTAAGGAAGGCCTATGTTTGGCAGGAAGCTGATCTTCGGCAGATCCAGTAGCGAAGAATCTCAAACATATCAATAACTATGTGAGGCCATCAATGGCTCTATTTCTTCGAGTTTGTTTGTAAATTGAGTATCTCGCAAATGTGTAAAGCTTTAGAAATCCTGTATCTCACACGAAACTCTTCTCCGTCATGTTTTTCAAATAAATTTATCCTATCTGGAATTACACGACGTCGTCGTGGAAGGAGCGGATAAAGATGAAAGGGACAAAATAATACTGTAATAAAGTAAAAAAATATTACTAGCACTATTTACAAAAGAATTCAGAGTTTAATAACAAGTTTAATGGATGTTTGACTAGGCATTAAAAATTATAACCCCAAACTGTCAATTTAATGCTCCTTTAGCGCTAATGACGTTTTGTGCAACGTAAAAAATAGGCTAAAGTCCCGATTTGACGTTTCTTTAATTAAAGTTAATCCGGCATTAAAATGAGATAGAAATACTTCTTTGTGCAACACTTTAAAGCTTCATTAATATTTAAAGTCACTTTAAAAATTTAATGATCGTTCCTGCAACTGACTGAAGCCGATAACATAATAATTAATTTAGTATGTCTCACGAAAGTTACAATAAAATCAATGTTTCTCAAAAATAGCCCCTTGGCACGGTGTGAAATGAGTTGAGTTTCTCTTCAAACAGTTACGCGAGTTAGCCGAAAAACATAAAATTTATGTAATTGTATAATTATAATACAAAAATTAAACAGTGTCAATACAAAATATAAATCTGGTGTAAAATGAACAACCACAACTAGCTATTACGTACATTTTCTATTGCCGAATAAAATCCAGCTATCTTTAACAAATAAATGTTTACTCGAAACAAAAAAATGTTCACTCGAAATTTTACAACATTATCAAATAATCTCAGTTATTATTCATTGGAAATAAAATCACTAAACTGTACCTAACCGAATTGATTCGAAACAAATACTTAAGTAATGAAATAATGGTTTTAGTACGTGGACAATGTTATATTGCGAAGTAAATATGTGTATTTCCACTTTAATTCCAATCTTACATACCAGCAAACTAAAAATTTCTAAGATTAAAAAAAAACAGCAAATCGAGATGAATAGAGTCAGTACTTATTGGAATTTAATATGACGGATAATTGCTGCACGCTATTGTTGATAGCGAACAAAGTCCATAGTTCACAAAGTATTTTCTGTTTTGGAATTCTTAACAACAGGACGAGTTTAAGACACCAGTGATTATATCCTACTCCTAGATCATCACAAAAATGAGAACTTTATCTACTACATAACACCAGAAAAGACGTTAAATACAGGTGTATATGTGTATTATACACATTGGTACCGCATAGGCCTACTACGAAGTCCTCTTAGAATACGAAGCTAGTTAAATTGCAACGGAAAACAAACACAAACTAATTATAACCGATGCTATAATACCATTTATAAAAGTATTTCCCTATAAGACCACTACGATTAATATTTCATCTAACGCGCGAATCAATCGTTCAATTTTACACATCAATTTAAAACTTCTACTTATTTATATACCATTTAATTTCGATACAATTAAGAGATATTTTCATTAAACTTACTTATAGTCATATATCCCTAGTATTCTGACATTTAACATGGAAACCTGGTCATTCAGAGTAGCCTGAAACAAGACGGCGTAATAATGCCCTGAACTTCGGTGTCTTTAAGGAGCGATCTTCTAATAAATCTTCTCTCATGTTGGAGATAGATAAATGCAGTTAGTCTTTGGGTAATGCACTGTCGCTTTTTCCTCTAGAATATACCCTGTATGCTGTTTTGGAGCCCAGCATTCTGTCCAGTAAACTATGTTTAGCTCTCCGCCTATGTGTTAAGACTTCTCGACAAAGTTCGTGGAATACTTCTCCTACTTGGTTCACTTGTTCAGCGGCCGCTACTTCAGCAAAATTGCACTCGAAGTCCTTAGCAAGGATCTCTCCCTCTTCTGGACTCACCTGTGAAGAGAGTAATAATAGTTTCATTAAGTCAATACGAAATAACTTTAAACAAATGTTTGTGCATATCAGAATTGTTAAAAGAATTACATGCACGAATATTGATCTATAATAATATATATATTGTAAGTAATTAGATTGTGAAAAAACATAATTTGATCTCAATCAATCGTGGCAGGAGGGTTGAGGGAGGGTTCATAGTTAATGTACGATTTCTGTCCATTACTGGATGTTGGTATGCCCATTAGGCAAAGGTGTAATAGGTGTAAAAGGGGGGTTATGCGATAAGCCCCCCCACCTCCCACATCTGCCTGCAATCTGGGCAGGGATAAATACCAAATGCTATGCTTATGCGTAGACCAGGACCTCAAAAAATGAGTTTGTATGAAAAATCATGTACTATTGATAAAATATACTAGTAAAGTCAAATGAATGCTTTGTGACGAACCCTATTCGAAACTCAATACAATGAGATACGCTTCAATTGTCCAATTGTTCGTTTCATAGTATTTAAAATTGTATTATAGCACGTATATACGTTATATTATGTCAGTAAACTTTTTCAGAAGACACGATATGAACTAGGCGTGTGAAACTAAAATGTGGATTAATATATATGTTACAGCCATAGTGATTAAATAGCCTTTATATATAATAACTGGTCATTATATACAAAAGCCAAATTCACTAGACAATGTAATAAACGAATCACATGTGTAACTCAAAATCTCACAAGAGCCTTACTTGTAAGAATAACTTGTAAGAATACAAATAGTCTTTAAGATTACATACTAATTTGTTTTGGCAAAAATTTGATTCGCAAAACGTTAGTAAGCCTAGTGGCTATTTGGATAACGTTAGTAAGCCTAATTACTTATGTAGGAAATGGTGGTGATGAACTTGTAGTGCCCTAAACATAATTCTGATCAAACTAATTTGCTGTAGTCTATGTAACAGTTAAATAATAATGTTGGTTAAAACTTTAATATGCTGTGCAATAAAAGTTCGTGACAGAAGCGAATTGCTACAAAACCGACTTCACGTAGTGTTGTTTGTCCTACCCCTAAGGTGTAATTTAAAATAGTGTAGGCGAATAGGAGCGAGCGAGCGAGCGGTGGTGAGCGAAAGCCATATGCGACGATTAGATTACAGAAACCTTGCCTCTTGCATGCTGCATGTTTGCTTGCATGCTGCTCGTTTTATTACATGATCCCAGTCTTCGAAGATATTAAATAAAATTGCTAGTTAATGTGATTAATTTTGTGTCATTTATCACTTTAGCTAAATTACATTGCATTAATGTATAAAATAAATAAATAAAAGAATTTGTTATAAGCAGACTGACAGACGTGAAGAGTGAAACTATGTATATAAAATGTTGTAATAAAAAGCTAAATTACCGTTGAAATGTGGTGTTATTCGAGCGTTTAATGAATATCATTTACCTGTCTCAGGTGCACCATATCGGCTTTATTGCCGACTAGTGCTAATGGTATTTCTGGCTGTAGATTCTGCTTCGCTCGACGGACATAGTTGAAAGATTCTCTGTCTGTGATCGAGTACACCAGGAACAGACCATCAGCCCACTGGGCTATTTCATTCCCTGGCAATTCATCTAGACTCTGTAACAACATATTATGAATATTATTACATAAAAGTTTTGTATAACAGCCACAACCAAGATTAACTGTAGATTTGTTATGTTTCGAATCATTTCATAGCTGCGATACTTTATTATATGCTATCTATCTAGTTTAGAAATTTTATGTGATCACGCTTACTTCAATATCAACAACTGCTGGACTATTGGGCGCTGCTACAACAACTTATGTAACCTACAAGAAGGTGTAGGGTGCGTTCAGAGCCGTGTAAATAGGTAGGTGTTTCCAGTAAAGCTGCGCAGTGATTAGCGGTGCAGAGTGAGCTGTGTAGCTGGGTGAAGTGGAACCGAGCGCGAGCGAAGCCGTGTGGAGACGAGTGGAGCCGAGCGCAGTCGAGCGGAGTTTGTCAGAGTCGAGTGGAGTCACGTGGGGCCCAGCAGAGCCATATTACTGTAAGCGTCATGTTATTGTAAGGGTATCTGACTTTTAAACAAAGTTTTTTTATTAAAACCATAGTTTGTTTTAACTTGAGTCATATTATGCGGTTGATCATTATAGACGTAGTCATAGTAAGCGAATCATAGTATATAGATAGGTACTAATTCAAACGGTATGAAGACAAACGGTCGATCTACATTAATGTTGCAGTTAAACAAAAGTACGATTTTTACAACTGTTGTAGAAAGATCTTTTTACAGCTGTTGTAAAAAAATAGTCTTAAACAACAGCACATCAAGTTCCACTAAACTGACACTCCTACTGATTGAATTTAAACTTTACTGTGAAATGATAAGGTTATTTATTTTTCAATTATATTCAAGACTAGCTTTTACCCGCGACTTCGTCCGCGTGGAATAATAATATCTGGCAGAATTTGAGTTTTTTTATTAGTATTTTCCAAGTTATACTATTCCACGACTATAGATTATAGTAAGTGTGGGAGAGCCAAGCTTTGGCAGCACAAATGGGCAGGCTCGACCGGAGTGGAGTGATGCAACGGCCTCACAAAAACCGACGTGAAACAACGTTTGAGTTGTGTGAATGAGATTACCGGAAGCCCGGAGGCCCGGAGGAGGTGTGAATGACATTCGAGAGGGTCATCAATCCATAGAAAATCTTATCATCGCGAGTCAGAAAAATTACGGGTTCCCTCTATCTGGCAGAATTTTAATGCTCCGAAAGGAGGATGCCAGATGCCCATAGTAACTTTGGCTCAATATTAATTTGTCACGGACAGTGAATATTCTTACGTTTCTTGTGTTGTTTATGTCAAAAGCATTTCTGTGATTTCCACTTTTACATTGAACTTCTACAAAAGAAGTTATCCAAATATTTTTAATTGGAGGTTATGTTTACATTCTGGTAATATGAATCGTTAAAGTACGATTACCTCAGAAAGTGAAGTCCATTGCCGTAACAATGAACGGACATCGTCAGATTCAACTAAATGCCGTTGCATTCGGAACACATTTATACCACAATTAATACAACGTAACTGTTGAGACATTGTCACAAAATGTATTATTATTTGTATTTCCCGCGGTGAGCGGAAGAAAACAATCGTGCATTGACAACAATACAAGATGTGTCAATGTCTCAACAGTTACGTTGTATTAATTGTGGTATAAGTAGCGGTAGCGGCTGAGCGACATACATGGACCGCTCGAGCGGTCGGCGTCGACTGTCGGTTGTTGACTGCACGAGCAGTTGGGTAGCGTGTACCCAACTGCTAGAGCAGTTGATTTTCTTTTGATTTTATCAGCAAACGCCGCGAGGCCGCAAATGGCGGGAGTAGGGAAGTCGGAGAGCTGTCGACTGCTCTAGCGCAGTCAACGGCTTGAAAACATCACGCTATGACCAATAGGAGCCGAGCAGAGCGGGTGAAACCGCGCGGAAGTAGCTAGTAAAAGATAAAATATAAAAGATACAAATATGGTGTCGCGGACGTTTTTGTAGAAATTATTAAGACAAACCAGATTGCCATACATTGTTTTCAATTTTAAGCAACTGTTTAGGCAGCGCATGCATATTATTCTATTTTATGAGCTATTTCTCTCCGACTTAACAAAAGTTGTGATAGCTCGGTTAATATAGGTACATGTTATAAAAATAATTTATAGCCTATAGCACTCAGAAATAATGTAGCATTCTAGCAGAGCAGTGAAATTTTTTTTAGGATTGGATCATTAGTTCCAGAGATTACCCATTACGTACAAACTTACAAACATTACCTCTTTATAATATTAGTATAGATTTAGTTGTTATATAAAAAGTACATAATTTAGTTGCAAAACATATTATAACAGTATCCACTGTCCAACTACCGGGGTACGCTGCCAAAATGATGCGTCATATGACGGAATACCGGCCCACTGCTCGTGTCATGACCACTCCACTAAGCGTAACTATGACAAATACGTGTTGGCAAACGAATTATTTGTATCAATTAATTAATTATTGTTTGAACACGCTGCCGTTTAGCGTGATAGACGGCACGAATGTTGTCGGCTTATACGAATTTTATTAATATTTTTTCATGACATAATAATAATTCACATATTTTGGAAAATGTAGACAAAATTATCAGAAACATATTATCATCCACACTTAATGTGGCTTTGGATGACCGAGCAATAAGCTACCCTTCCCATTCGCATGGGATTCTCCAGCATTTCTCTCATCGGTCCACAGTACCTATGAATTAGTCAGGGAAATTCTTTCTCCATCACTGGCTAGTTTTGAGGTGCCGTGTTTGACTGATGCAGTGGAAGCTTGGAAAATAGCTTGTCCACTTACTGATTTACCTGTTGACCCTTTATCTCAGAGACAATGGGATCGTTCGCTCACATCTGCGTGCCGCTGTGCAGTATTATTCGTGAGTCATTAATCAACTCTTCTTCTAATGCTGCAGAGCGAGCTCGCTTATTGGATGTGGGAGAGTCATAGGTTTTTAGCTTCAGGACACAGACGCCCGGCTTGAATAAACCAACCAATCAGAGTGCAAAACGCGCTCTCGTTTCGATTATTTTAAACGTAAAACAAACTTTTATTAAATAAGGGTACGGAAATCTTTGTCTTTTTTATTGACTCGATTGGATAACATTTTAACGCTATTTATCGACGAGTGGTTAGTCGACATTAATAATTCATACAAATAGGTAGGTACCTTAGGACACGTATCCAGAATTTCGAACAATATCGGCTCGCCGTCCAACAATGCTTCATGTTTGTATTTGCTATCTGCAATGAGAATTAAATATTAGGTCATATTAGCCGTAATCACTATCTACTTCTAGACAGTCTGTAAATACCTTAGAGAAGTTATAATATCTTAGTGATTTTTTTTATTATATTATTACCTATTACCTTTTCTTTACTTATCACGGGGCCACATGGTCCCGGACCTTTGGAAGGCGTACGAGGGGCGGAAGCCAACTCGCAGAGGCCCGTTGAACAATTTTAATCTAAGTGTAATGGGACATTATTATTATTTTATTATCTTTTTTTATCGAAAATATTCGTGAAGTTACTGGTAAGATTTTATTAAACTAAAAAGCACAATATCACGCTTACGATACTGGAAATCGAATCCAAGACTATTCATTTGGCAGTATTACAGTACAACATTTAATCTACGAGGCGAGCAGAAAAATCTTTTGAAAGGAATTTAAAATTACCTTGTTGATGGTCGTACTCTCCGATGTACCTCTTCGTCAAAAACCGGACTGTAAGAGCTGTAAGGCAAAAAAAAATACACTTAGAAACATATTTTTAGGATTAATTTATATTTATTACTAGCTGATGTCCGTAACTTCGCTCGCGTAGATTACGGACTTTGTGAGTAATAAGGTAAGGTACTCCTCAGTACTATATCAGCTACATGAAATTTTAATAATTTTAATGACCATTGGAAATTTAAGAAAGCAGTAAGAACTGAGAGTATAAATTACCAAAAACCTCATTGGATCGGAAAAGGTACCATTATTCCGCTCCTTCTTACGCATATGCAGTACAAGTCAACTTTTAAAAATAGCAGGGAAAGTATAACATTGTATTTCTTTCATTTAGAAATACCAATTCTAAATAGCTAGAAATACTTAATAG
Organism: Spodoptera frugiperda; assembly: GCF_023101765.2. Taxonomy (NCBI): domain Eukaryota; kingdom Metazoa; phylum Arthropoda; class Insecta; order Lepidoptera; family Noctuidae; genus Spodoptera; species Spodoptera frugiperda. The sequence continues at coordinate 16,534,944 of NC_064236.1, forward strand.
GGTTCCTGAAATTCTCGTAGTTTTAAGACTAGAATTATATGTATGTATATACGGCACATAGCTATCGCCTCAAACCCTAGAATGGGACTCATAACATAAACGGTGAAAAGTGAGTGCATAAATGTTACATACTTTTACGCCTCTACCTCTCAGAGCATAAAAGGTGTGATGTGATTATGTTAGCTTTTAAATCAGTAAATACATAAGTAAAGTTTGAATAATTAGAAAAATAGTAACAATAATATAACTGGCGAAATAGGCATTCCATGAATGGATATATTTAGTGTCGTGTGCCGTAATTAGAGGATTCGATCCTGATCGATTTTCCTAATCCCGAGATTTCGGGATTATCCATAGTTAATTCCTAGATCCCGGGATTGTTCTTACGGATTGTACTTCCTAGAAAGCGATAAAAAATATCCAAGGGACTGACACTTACTACAGAATTGCCTAGTTTCTTTATTTTATTTTACGATAAACTTAAAAAAAAACATCTGTTTACATTTTTTTAGACTTACTAAAAAAAGACTTTATGTTAAAGAGAACAATGTATATACGTATTCATATTTTAAATTATAGGTAAAGAGACAAAAAACTTTATAAACTCCTTTTTTAAACTCCGAAAATAAAATCTAAGGAATAACAATTTGTTGCATAAATATGATGAAGCAGAAAAACCGCATTCAGATTCAATCATTTTTTATAAGTTTTAATCCCGAAAATTTCGCACTAAAATATGACCGGGATCCGATCGAATCCTCTAGTCGTAATGTAGAATAACAACAAATATTTATTTCTGTTTCCTTAAATTATATATTAGGTATAAGGAGAAACACTTCTAAGGTGCCTATTCTATTCTCAGAAAACGCATCCCGTTATCCCGACTTTCTCAGTGTATAGGATTATCACATAATTCAAATTTCACTCAACTCTAAATGTCTTCACTTTAAGTTTATTTAAAGGTTTTCTATAAATTAATTTGTATAGTTGTCTGTGAACGGCTGAAGATGTAAACTCAGAATAATAACATTAAAGTAAATAATGTTTGTTCAATCATTTACTCATTTATATTCGCGTCAAAAACCTATTTATGTAATTGACTGAAGATGTTAGAAAAATAATATTACAACATGTTAAAAATACAAGCATTAAAATATAGATAGGAACAAATACCTACATTCGTACGACAGTTGTTTTATGTTACATCCGGATTCTATTTTCCCGCGACCCTGCACGCGAGGTCATGGTCCGTTTGCGAAAATATTACGTACGAATTCACTTTCGCAATATATTAGCTTGTTCATAAAACATAAACAAAATCTATCTAAAATGAACGCTTATTTTCCGTTCAAAATCGTAAGCTGAGACAGAATGATATACAAATCATTTCATTTACACGCTCTTATCGCTTAGTACATAGATTAATTTGTGTGGCCAATGTGGTCACATAAAGAAAATAAAAATACCAAAGATATGGCCGTAAGTGAAAGCAAAAGCACTGCAAACAAATCTTGTTAATTCGAGGTATTCCTCGAAGCGCAACTGTTTTGAAGCGCACCTCTCCAAGCGCACCTATTTTATTCCTCGAAGCGCACCCGTTAGTTGCGCTTCAAGGAACTATTAAAAATATTAATTTTTATTTCCTCGAAGCGCACCTATGTTTTATTTTCGACTAGAGAGGGGATGCTAACTTAAACTATCGATAATAAGAAATCGATAATCTGATACACCTAGCGCTATCTATGAGCAAATAAGGTTAAACCTTCAAAAATAGTTTCTTGTCGATGTATGACATCGCAAAATGAAATGTTCCGCTTGAAACCGCCAATCAACGACTTTTATATTAGTTATTTTATACAACATTCAAGAACTCTGTACTCGTCGACCATAGATTGTTATTTTTTTACCCGACTGCGCCAGAAGGAGGGTTATGTTTTTCAAGAGTATGTATAATTGTTTGGCACGCTCTGCAGCCTAAACGGCTTGATGGATTTTGGCTTGAGAGGTGTCGTTAGATTCGTATTTACTGTGAGAGTGAAACTGGATATATCAAAATAATAAAAAAAACAAAATGGAGGATTTTTGGCGCCAAATTCGAATATTGCTCACTCTCTAGCCCGAACGACTCGATGGATTTCAGCTTGATAGGGGTCGTTTGATTCGTATTTACTGTGAGAGTGACACTAGATATATCAAAATATAAAAATAATAAAACTAAAAGAAAATAAAATAAAAAAGGTAATTTAAAAAACTTTAAAAAACCCGACTGCGTTTCTTTATAATATAAAAATGAAAAAACCCTAATACAAGAAAGTCATCGTAAAACTGAAGCAGTCGGGACCCATTCTAGAAAGCCAGCAGTATGTGCCCTCACTAAGTGTATCAGATTATCGATATCTTATTATCGATAGTTTCAGTTAGCATCCCCTCTCTAGTCGAAAATAAAACATAGGTGCGCTTCGAGGAAATAAAAATTAATATTTTTAATAGTTCCTTGAAGCGCAACTAACGGGTGCGCTTCGAGGAATAAAATAGGTGCGCTTGGAGAGGTGCCCTTCAAAACAGTTGCGCTTCGAGGAATACCTCGTTAATTCGACCACCACTATATTACGGTTCTGAGCAAACTTACCTACTATATTAAGTTCATTATTTACCTACTTGGATTATTAAAAACTTCTTTTTTAATTTTTTATTCAAAACATAAATAGGTATTATTTGACGAGAGGTTCTAACCTAAGTGCCGTGGAAGCGAGCAACGGAGTCTCAGGTTACATTAATTCTAGGTCATTAAAATATTTCTTTTTTATTTTTTTGAGGAGTGAAAATCATCCTATGATTTCTCTCACCTCGCCCGAGGTGAGAGGGAATGTCAGACTCTTACTGACTAAAAACCACCCCATTCCTACTTCTGCTCTTCTAGCCGGATCCCCGGAAAACCCACTAGGTAGTCCGCAGCTCCGGATCAGGCATCAGCCCTACTGGGTACCATCTGTGGTGGTCTGATGGCTCTTTGAGGCGCCCGCAGAACGCGACGCGCCGCACACACGGGTCTGGTTCTGGTCGGGCGGCGAGCTACCCTTACTCGCCGTCCGCAGACCCGCATTTACGGCGGGGCAATAGGCTTATTCCATTAATACATTGTAATAGTCTAGGAGACAATAAGTGAAAAGTGAGTGTAACATTTAAAAATATGCTACCCCGCGGTCTACGGAATTAAAAGGCGATAATTAGTTTTAGAATGCATCTTATTGAAACGATTCGTATACCCTCCAAAGAGGCTCTGTTGTGAGTTCTCGAAAAACAAGATAACACGTTCAAATGCCAAATAGGTTAATGTTCCGGTCAAGAAACAGGTTCAGACATAAATTGAGTCAAAGAAATTGGCAATCACCTCACAGAGTGGCGGGCGGCGCTTGCAACGATATCCTTCAATGTCGTTCGTTGAACTACAACACTACCATAAATCTTCTACACTGCTAATTACTTCAAATTTCTTGTTTTTCAGATCATTTGAACCTTTTTTTAAATCCATTTATGTTTGCTATGATAATATGAATTTTCGTTATCTTTAACAGGCGTCACCGCCTGTACAATACAATACAATAACGACTAGAATTTTGAAAACATTATTTTAGTACCAATCCATTGATTATTCCGACAATATTTTGTAAAATGGGAATAGAAAAGGAATATTTAGTAACGAACCATTGCTTGAGTTGAGTATTTTTGGTGTTGTGGATTTTGATTGAATTTATACATTGTTAATTTATACAGGGGAATTTATAGACGGTGATCAGAGATGCCACTAGAGCCAGTGGCCAGTACAGTACTATAGTCTGTAAATTTGTGAAAATTAGGCTGATTGGCATAATAGGACATTCGACACTAGCGCCATCTCGTGAAGGTAAATCGAAAGCCTTCATTGAGCAAGAGCGTACCAGTACTTATGTTTTTGGCATAAGGAGTCATCTAGAGGGAATAAAAAAGTACTATGTGACATGGCGCCATGTCACATGGTACTAACTAGACAATTGTCTATTAGGTACAATCCGGCTTTGCATGCATGTGTAAAAAATGGCTGTGACATATGGACGGATGGACAGACAGACAGACAGACATGGCGAATCTATAAAAACACTCTTATTCTTACGCTTATTAAAAATAAATCCAAGTAGTCATACGTCGTTTGTCATTCAGTACATCTGCCAGCCAGTATTTATTATTGGAACAGTTTCCTTCATCTTAATACGTTTGTAAGTGATATTTCTACGGAACATAAGGAACATACGTTTAGTACAAAGTTTCTTGTTTTTCAAACAATGTACGAAGCTCGAAGGATTTTATTTCATAATGTTGTTGCGAATATGTTGGAAATATAATGTTTACATAACAGACAGACTAGTATGAAATCTGATTGCATTTGTTGAGCGTCATGTATCGATCACTAATCACCCGCTGATAGTTATTTTGGAAATATATTTCATGTACAGAATTGACCTCTCTAGTATTTATTATAAGTATAGATTAGTTGTGTGGTGCTGGACTTTGTGTGGGTATTGTTTCATCTGGATGGTAATAGAAGACTACGTTTTCGTAAAATTATTGGATTTTACAATGATTCTAGTCTTTGTTTTGATTAGTAATAACATAAAAGTATAACTTAAACACATAAGGTCATTGTCATTAACTGTTTACTTTTAAATACCACCGAATTCAATTCGATTCTTTTTAATATATAAGAGTTGACACATTTTATTTTTCACTAGTTTGCTGTTGTCACTTATAGGTGTATACAGCAGTCAAACTGACGTGCATGAGAAGGTGGCTTAAGACCTTTGTCCTAAGCCTTCTACAACGAGACAATATTTGTCTCACAGCAAATTGTTGTAATAATCGGCAGTTTGTAGAATTTAATAGTACATACTTCAATATTGGCTTCTGCTACGGCTGCCGTTACGAGAGCTACGTGCGGCGTAGCACTAAGGTTTCCTCGTAGACCTCGTAGTACAGACACTAGCAAAACAAGCTACTGACTCATTTCTTTATTCAATTTGGATTTTTTTTTTTTAAACGTTGCCCCACACTAGGATTTTCTCCTGTGTCGTGGGTGCGTTTACAAACATACAAGTTCACATACACATGACACCCAGATCCGAAACAACAATTTGTGGATCACACAAAGAGTTGCTCCGTGCGGGAATCGAACCCGCTACCCGTTGCACGGCAGCCAGTTGCCCAGCCACCGCGCCAACCGTGCAGTCCTAAGCCTTCTACTTGAATTGTATTACCTAACAGTGAAGACGATTATAATTTAAATAAACATTGTTTACCAAGAGTTAATTTGGTGTACTGCGTCTTTATTTTCAAACAATTTTTAACAGTACATTTTGTTATTTTAATCACACGTATTTTATTTATTTTTTCTAATATTATAAAAACACACATCGAGCTTATCCTTCATTAATTTTCGATATTTGTGGTTTATCAAATATGTAGTTGAATCGAACCCTCGAGAGTGAAACAGTCTACTTTTTTCCATCAACAGACAAGCTAAGTCACGGCTCTAATAAAGCTTTAAATTACAATTGAGAAGAAGTGACCTGCATCTATTATTCTGATCCCGAGACATTCACAATGGCTGACTGAACACTGTCACGTCACAAGTCAAGTCGACACGCTCGTCCATATGTCATCACCTTTATACTAAACATTCGAAGCATGCTATTGTAGTGTACTTTACTTTCAACACGTCCGTGATGTGCTCTCAATACTCTTACTAAAATATAACGTAACGTAAAGCTACCTCGATTGACACATGCTGATGGTATGGAACGAAGAATTGTTTCGTTTTTCGCAATTGTTTTAATAGAGACAAATTAATCGTAGTAAGTAAATTTTGGAAATTACATAATATATACAATGTTTACGCATTTCCCTCATCATTAGTCTTGCAAGACCGCTAGCGCCATCTAGTGAGGATCTTGCACACTAATGGTCTTTCTTTACCAGCGCTAAGAAAAAAATAATTCATCACTGATTAGAAATAGACTAGTGTGTTGTTACATGTTATTAAAAAAAATACTCTTGTCTTTGTTAAACTCATATGTGAGTTGGAAGCAAGCTGTTTTTCAATGTACAAGTCGGCTGGTTTTTTTTGAGAATAATACAGGTATGTTTAATTCTATCCAGTCCCTAATTGGTCTCGAGTGCATTTACAGGACACATTTTGTTTCCAAGCACCTTCATCTGCATCATCAATTTGTAGATCATACATGGGACTCAGACTGGCAGATTGCGAAACGACACGATGCCAATCAGAGATACTGCACAAACCATGTGGAGAGTAAAGCTACTTAAGCTAAGACTCCATTCAACATTCTTAAAGAAATATCAATCACCGGATTTATTCGATTAAAGAACACTCAATAGGTATCACTCATAGAATAGATAAAACTAAGGGAAATGTCATCCAACACAATGACTACTTTTTTTAAGGAAGGGAAATCATCCAATGACTGCTCCCGCCTTAGGCGAGGCGAGAGGGAGTGTCAGACTCTTACTGACTAAAAACCACCCAGTTTCTACTCCTGCCCTTCGAGCTGAAGCCCCGGTAAACCGACTAGGTAGTCCGTAGCTCTGGATAATACAATTATTACTGGAACCATTTAATAAAAAAAACTAGATCCTGTACCGTGCTATCAATCTCTATACTCCATTACTAACAACAAAAAAAAACAAATTGAACAGCTGTAACTTAGCTGACACACGATTGAAAGCACGAACCAAATCCTCATATAGGTACTAGGAAAACATAAAACACGTGAAATCGATATGCGTTTGTATAAATGTAGCAATCGCATTCATAAATACCACTGTAATGTAATCATACTGAAACTTTTATGGCAAGATTGTTGATTACAAAGTATCAAACATGTGCCGAGTTGAGAACCCACATTTGATAAGTATGTTACGAGCAGATTTAGAACTTTAGAACTTGGAATATATCTTATAATGTAGGACATTATTTGTGTGTAGACAGTAAGTAATAGAAACTACCGATATCCTAATTATTGTTTGGCAACTTTTATACCAACGGAGCCATTGTTTAATCTATGGAGATATTGAAAGAAAGAATAAAGAAAATACATTTGCAAATACAAATTAGGTTTCATCAACAGGTTCTTCTCGCATGAAGAAGGTTTAGTGCATTAATGACCACGCTTATTCAATGCGGGTTGGCGATATCAAACTTATAATTTGGAATTATAAGCGTAGGTTTCCTCGCAATGTTTTTCCTTCAGCGTTCGTCAGTGGTGTCTAAATAATCGTAGAAGTAGGTACTACATATAACTCGAAGTCACATGGGTACTTGCCATTGGTAGGTTCCGAACCCGCGCTCTCATGCATAAGGAGCCACCACAACGTATACTTTCAAATTACGTTTATTGTGTAGGATTAAAATGTTATTTACAGTTGATTTCTAAAAGTTAAATACTTCTGCCAACACAAAAATAAAATGGGTCAACCAAAACAGTAGGGATGATGACAGGGTATGAAAATTAAAAATCTAATTAGTCCGTCAGTTAGGTAATAAAAAAATATTAGACACGTATTTTTTTATTTTGTCATATAAGATAACAATACTTAGATAAAACGAATCAAAGTTTAGGAGTGGGAGCTAACTACGTCACTATAGAGTATAAAACGTACTCTAAAGTGACGTCACGCGATATTTAAAATGGATATATCTTCGAAAGTATTTGTTTCCGTAAGAAAATAAAAAATACGTGTCTAATATTTTTAAATAATCTACAAGACGGACATTAAAATAAAAATTAGTCATCTACCCTATTAGCCCATTTCGTTACGATGAACATAGAAAGGTATGCAGTGATCATAACCATTAAAAAATCCGGAATCCATACAAATTTTATTGAAAATATCTCTCTCGGCTTCATATTCGCACAGCCATACGTTGTACAACAAAATGTGAATGGATGGTCTATTCCTAGTGTAGCTACGTACGTACCAAGCTGATTGCGATTACATGCCAACATTCACACTGTCGACACATCGTGCAATATTTACGAAGTCTGTCTGTTGCACCTATTATCGATCCGCCTCAGTATAATAATATTGTCTTAAAATTCGACACGCTGAATGCCACGGAATTTTCAAGCGTGTATTTTTTTGATGATGTACAAAAGAGGGATTGTTGTAGAAAAGTTCTTTCGTGGTGGGAAATAACATACTTATTTTCTAATTTTGAGAAATTATCTTAAATTCTACACTAATCTGTATTTCAAATCTAGATAGACTGAAATAAAATATTAATATCCCGAGAATGTGCAGACGGTGTAACGTTAAGATTATTTTTGTAATACAATGCGCGTCTGTCTATGAGGTAATATAGTTTACGACCGACATCGTAATCATAAAGTAAATGTTAAAACAGACACTATTTTACTAGATCACTGACTAATTCCTACTACATTAATAACATGAAGTGGTGTGGTGGGACGTCCTGATAAAGGTTGCAGGAACTTCCAACCAAGCAGCCCTTCTGGCCTCGCTGTCATGGCAGTAGCTTGAGAGGCGCCATGGCATCCTCACCTATTGCCTGACGCAGGATACCGGATATGGGAGCTTTGGTAGGTTCCTGTTTCAGATTTGGCGGGAGGAAACATAATAATATGGTGGCGGTCTGCCCTACATGGGCTGAGCACCGCCGTGTCCTATTTCCGGAGCTGCGGACTACCTAGCGGGTTTGACGTGTTGAAGTTTAATTTGTAAACGCAAACTATTATGTCATTTGAGTTTGACATTTCTGTACAGACGTCACTTTATAATGTTGTCTCTTTCTTCTGTGTTCTGCCGGCAACTAGAAAATACTTGTATTTACTTTTATCGTATTAAATCCCTGGTCATCCTATATAGTCGTTTGTTTTCTGCCCATAACCCATCATGACGGGGCTCCGGCTCGAAGGGCAGGAGTAGAAACGTGGTAGTTTTTAGTCCGTAAGAGTCTGACACTCCCTCTCGCCTCGCCCAAGGCGGGAGAAGTCTTTGGATGTTCTCCCCTCTTAAAAAAAAAGACAGCCGTTCTGGAATTTGTTTCATCGTCTCCGTTTAACAATGGACGTGTTGCAGCTGATAGTTATAATGATGTCTTATAGTATTGCAACTTTGATTTTATTTTGTTTGTTTTTGACGTTTTTGACGACGTTTCCCACACTAGAATTTTGCCTTGTATCGTACAAATGACACCCAGACCCAAAACAACAATTCGTGGATTACACCAAGAAAATATTGCGGAAATAGAACCCGCTACACGCTTTGGCTTTTATTGACACTACCGTCATTAGGATGTTCTTAGAACCGGGTTGGAAAGGCTGATTAATTTAGAAGCGCACATAAATGTGATCTTGTTATTTAAAATAAAGTTATTTTTGCTAATAGTTGAATCCGAAGTCGGTTGATATACATTGAAACATTGAAACATTGCTCAAGAGTTTCATATTGATTGTTTGTTTATTGTTTATAGCACGCAGTAACACTTTAAACGTTAAAGGAAATTGTTTTTTTTTCAACGGGTTTAGATGAATACGTTTCTTAGAACTGTTTACAATTTTGTATTTTTGTTATGTAGCTAAGTAAAAGATTTAAAGTGTGATACGAAATAGACGAAGAGTCAGGCTGGTATTCAATTGGAATTCCTACAACATTTAACAGGAATTACAACTATTTCACACGTTATATCGATATCATAAAAAATATGAAAAGCAGTAAGTGTTTGTATAAACTCCATCATGAGAAATTGTGTACACATTACACCGGCAGACAGTTATCTGGGTATTGTTGTTTGGTTTTACCCAAAACATTTTAACATATACATGTTCTCTTTATATTTCTGCACATTTAAAAAAAAACAGTGTCAGTGTGTCAATTAAATTATTCTCCCGATGAAAGTGTATCGAGAGAAAACCGAATTAGCGAACTGGGACGGTAAACATCACTAAAATACTCGTTGACACACCCAACGTAACTAAAGTTACACATTGATGACACTCGCGACGGGCCGCTAATAAAAAACACATTATAATTTTATTTACAGAAATAAATATCATCTTCAGATCCAATAATAAATTCGCTTTTTATATAAAAAATGTATACCTACATTAAAACGCCTATACGTCGGGAAACTCTATGAACAGAAGCAGACATGAATATTTTATATGTTAATAAAAGTGTGACAATCGTCAAAGCGTGGGCTTTACGTGGGCTAGACTTAAGACGGTATAAATATATGATGTGTAGTAAACATCACATTTGATCATTCACATCAACACTACCACCACTCGATGTAACTTTTTCTCTCAATAGTCACACACAAAGGCAAAACTTCAAAGTATAAAATTGAGCACCAATTTATAATAGTAAAGAAATTTATTTTAGTTACGTCTAGAAAGTTTTTATAACAAAAATATGTTTTTGATTATAATAATGTCAAAATATTCTATGGTAAATTGGAAACAAGCAACACTTATTTCATAGTATGAAGTATTTGGTAAATAGGTAAGTGAAGGAAAACAGAAGCACTACGATGTTGAAGTACACTTGTTAGATTATGACGATCTTTTCATCCACGTCTTTTTATTAGTAATTTATTACATCCTGCACATTAGCCACAAGATCCAACTCATATCCCCACCCAAATACTTTTTAATGAAATCTTTAGTTTTGGAATCTGAGCCAGGCAACACATTCATACCATCAAAATAACGTACACTATCAAGATACGGTAAATGACGCCAATCGTAACAAGTTTTGGCTTCGGTTCGTACATCATAAATTTTGTTGTAATTTTAACCGAAACAATTGTTGGAACTGTAAAGTATTTCGTTTAATACCAGTCTCGGCGCCCGCGCAGCCGCGCCATAGAGAATTACCACTCCGTTTACTATCGCCGGCGTTTTGACATTTCTGACAAATAATTACTCAGTTGTGACACGCTAAATATACTGTCGAGAGCTGTATGAACAGATTGTAATACCGGTAATAATTAAGAGGACGCGAACTAATTTAACTTTCCAATAAACGTACAATGTATGTATTTTGAACTTGCTTTGTGTTCTGCAATTCATCTCACGCTTAATTTAAGACTTTACCTATCCAAGAGAGATAATGGGACGAAAGTCGTTTTATTAGGTTACTAGTTTTCGCCCGCGACTCTGTCCGCGCGGATGTCGGTCTTCGCGTGGATGTTTTATTTCTCCATTTTGAGTAACTCTGACAATGACATCTTATAAATATTTATTGGACCCAAATACGGCGAGGCCTATAATAGTTAAGAAGATCCCTCTATTGAGCGACTGCTGTTGAGCTCGCTTAGTATAAAACTGAAAAATTAAGATTTTTTTATGAAATAAGAGGCAAACGAACATACGAGTTGCCCTGATGGTATGGCAACACCAGACGTTTCTATGTATTTTTACAGAATAAAAAGTATCCTATTTTATGCCCAGGATAATAAGGTATATTTATACCAAGTTTCATAATTTAATCACATATTTGGGTTTGGTATCGATCCAGTAACACCCCTTGCTATTTATTTTTTCAATATTTTCAATGTACAGAATTGACCCTTCTACAGATTTATTATAATATATGTGTATAATATATAGATGAACTAACTACCATGAGGTTACCAAATATACTGGACAACTGTAACCGCAGAAAAAAAAAATAAGTACTGTCTAACAGTAAGCAAGTTTTATCTTTCCAGTGTGATTAATGTCACTTCGCATTAACGAGCTTTTGTATCGATTTCGTATTACAAAACATAGCTTTATCTTTTGATTTGTAATGAATGCTTTTTTCTTTCTTTATTTCTTTTGGTTTTTTAATTGGACGTTAGACCAAAGTTGTAAATGATTTTAAAAACATGTATGAGTCAAGAAGTCAACATTGAAAGTTAATAAATCACACTTCAGTGTTTAGTTCATGTTTGTCTGTCTGTAAATCGATATGAGCCTGTAAACCCCTTGTCTAAGTGCCCTTTACACTTTGACATCGATGGACAAAGGTTAAAGCTACCATTCTTCTTATACGGAAAAGGCGCTAGTCTTGATATTCACGTTTGCTCAAAGAGTTCAAGTTGATATTTACATTTTAGCTCAAGTTGTTCTAAAGCTTCTAGGGTAAAAATATATTTTTTAGTCTAAAGTTCTAAAATATTAGATATAATTATACAAACTGAAAAAATCGTCAACATATCCTTTTAGTTAATTTTCGTATTCGAAGCTCAATGTAATGTATAATGTAATATAATAAGTTGTTATTTCTATTAGGTGAATATCTAATTCGCGACCTCAAGAACACGTCGATGCACTCACCTCCCCTGCCAATACCAATTTACAATGCCCCTCAATACTCTGGATAAATCATGCGATTGCGCATCAAAACAATATGGCCGATATTATTGTTGTTACCAAAAAGTTTCGGCCAGAAGTTCCAACTCCTTGTGTCGTATTGTAGCGATTAAGGGTAGGCCTTTGTTCAGCACTAGGCGTCATCTTGCTAGTTAACGAGATCTCGTTAGTATTTTTATTTAGTATTTTGTGTCTACTATAACTAGTCTATAATTTTTTGATCAAAATGGCCATTGTGTAATGGCCATTTTGATCAAAAAATTCAACGCAATCTGGAAATGAACCTTTGTCTATTAAATTATCCTTGTCTCAATAAGCTCGGTAAGTGTTTGGCCAAGTCCAGACTTTGCTCCCATAGCCGCTTTTTGGCTGTTATGTTAAGAATACCACATAATGGGGTGGTGAGTTTACTTCCATATGCTTCATGTCCAGACACCTTGTTACTGCTAAGAATGTTTAAAAAATGTTGCGCCCGACAACAGTGTCAATTTTAAGAACCTTTACTGGGCAGTTGTGATCGACTATGACGAAGTTTTGAGGTCCTTGGTGGATGGACCTCCTTTGCTCTCTTCTTGTCTCATAGGTCCTGGTACCATACCGTGGGCTGCATTAACTAATACCTCTGAACTTCTCTCCCGTGTGGTAACGTTATCGTGGTACATAACCATTGACCTACTTGTGCGAACGTTCGGTAACAAAGTTAACGCCTAAAATTAGTTCAGTTATGAAATATTCTATTTTTAATGACCACTTTAGTTGTTGCATTCATTTACTTTAAACATTGTGAGAATTAACGGGGATTTTGTATTCAACTGCTTAAACAACTCCTTCAGCTTGGATTACCAAATCTCTGGTTAAGTTTACAGCTCAGTCTGTATTTGCACCTGGTTTTGAACAGTAGACTCCTTGTAGTCCCTTCCTTATACTATTTATAGGCCCACCGGGGTTGCGGATAAAGTTCCAGAAGTTTTGTTTTTGGAGCAGAAATTGGAAAGGCGCTGCGTGTTTTTGGTCAGTAAGAGTCTAACACTTCCTCTCGCCTCGTCCAGGACTGGAGGAATAATTTAATGATTTTCTCCCAAAAAAAAATCACAACCCTTATTCTCACCGCGGGTCTCCGCCAACAGCGCTTTGTTAACCGTATAATGAATTTCGTTTTCCCAAGGAAGAGCATAGCATAAGAGATTCCTGTCGTTTTTTGTGAAATCCCCTTAATGAGAATGACGCAATACTTGCTTTCCCCAAATTTATAAGCAGATTTATTTATAGTATGATTTTCATCGACCACAAATATGACACATCTGTGACCGGGAATCCCGCACATGTGATTATAATTAGCATAATCAAAATAATAGAACTTCAAAAGGATGAAAAACCAGAAACAGGAATTCTTAACCGATATACTTGTAGGGATATTAGGATTTGGGGATTGGGGGCAGAAGGGGGAGGATTGGGCCTTCGTTGATTCATACGGCGAAACACAATACAAGGATTGTTTCACATCGGTTTCCTGTGGACCCATTCTCATGGATTATTAGACACGAAGAGGAGGAAGAATAAAATAGTTCTCATTTATATCATTTCCATTTAATAAGACCTTTCCTTTCAGTTTCAGTTGGTCATTCACATTTACTGTTAAATCCTTGTCAGCTGTTGTTGGAAAAGGCTTGCAAGAGCAGAAAGTTTGGCGAGTGAAAAATTACAAATTAATGGCCAAAGGCCAAGGTTATCTAAATGTGCACTTTCAATACAGTGCAACTTCTTGTCTTCATTAGGACAGAGATCGAGAAAAACTGCGTGTTATCGTTCGCTCCCAAAATATAAAATCTGGTAAATAAACATTCTCTGCTAAATATATTATCGTGTCATCTAAATAAAAGCAACCTTTACCTTAATCCATATTTCGGTCCACATCGAAAATCACATGACATTTTTGCGTAGGTAGTTAAGTAGATATACTGAAATTCACGACTTTTCGGTAAATATGTCGGATGGCGCAGTAGGCTGAAACGATCTTCAACTACTGTCAAACTGTCAATAGGAGCGAGGGAGATTGTAAGATTAATTGGTTTTAATTATTTTGTTGGTTTTAACGTGATATGTTTGGACAGATGGTGTTTTACGGAAGATTACGTGAATAATAATAATTATGTTCGCGTTAACGAGTTTTCTAGCTTAAATGCTCTGGCCCACAAATTCATTTTTCGTATGAAACAAGTATTCTGTTTGGTCTGTACATTGTTTCAGGTTTAAAAACTTACAAGTGACTGAAGAATGTTTTGATCTACATCAGAGATGTGTGCGGAAGTCACAGTGCGGTAACCACTTTTGTTATGAAAATCATTAGCAGATTTGCTGATCCAATTCAGAAAAATGTAAAGCCATGTTCTGTTTCATTAGAACTTGAGACGGGATATTTACCATGTTTATTCGTTTCCGATATTTCGGCACTGTTGCAAGCGCCATGATCACGGGTGAACTGGAGTATATGTAGGTGGATGTTTATTAGGAGACAAACTCACAGAAATTAATAAACTTGTTAAATATCCCGTTTCGAGTTCTAATGATATTGTTAGTGACCATGTCACTTTAACCAAATCTATCATATTCTGTTGGTCCTCCAGTGACCAAATGTCACTTTAAAAATATATTCTGTGTGTCCTCCTTCGACATATTCTCTGCAAGAATCAAGGAAGTACCAGGTACTTATATCAGTGTCCTTGTTTATTAGAAGCAGTCTGGACATTGTGGCACAATTTCAAGGACACAATGATCCCTTTGTCACGGCTCGAGGCGGAAGATTATTCTTAGCACGCTTATTATAGACGGGCTCATTAAAATCCACGTGGTGGCGTGTAAATAAACACACTGGCATAACTCTACCTACTAAACTCAAGAAATAATACTCATATTATTATTATTTACGACCTTATTGCCCGTTAATCTTCGCTATTATTGTATTTGTCAACAACCTGTTTTAATAGCGTGTTTAATGAGTTCAATAAGGTCGATTGTTGATTGATTTGGTTTTTTACTAGTGCATTCAACCTTTTTCAACTAGACTATTGCCTAACAATGTCCATAATGATGTGTAGACTATGCGCAAGTAGTTCTTTGTATTACATCTTACATAAGTCATGATATACCTAGTATTGAGAAATAGCAATATTTACGCGTCGGATATTATCACATTGTAAAAGAATTTCACATTCCAAAATGGCGGATATAAACATAAAGCTTCCGTACCGTTGGTAGTTAGGTCAATAGCAATCTCAACGCAAAGTCCATCACGTGTTGTATTACATTACAAAATGAGATAAAAAAGGGAAGTATGCGAGCAATCTGGTAACTGGCCAAATGTTTACATTGTTTGGGAATCGTCACTCTCATTGTCAGCGTAGCACTAATTTACTACAAGGCACCCGCTGCTAATGGTCTCGCGCATACCGATCGATCTACGCTCTAAACTCCCTCTGTTTAACACACGGAAATTTTACTGAATCTTTCTTTAGGAACAAACACCTTTGTGTCTCTTATTAATACGTAGATAGACAGTCACATTTCGTCAGTTTTGTGATTAAAGCTTTTGTAATAGGAGGCACGCTGCTTGCCAATAACAGGATCGTACACAATATCGGATGTCACACTATTATACTATTCCAACTTCGTACGATTGACTAAACTACTTATATTGGAACTAAATCTCAAACTCGATTGAGCTTAAAAGACAAACTTGTAATATTCCGCACTGTTAAATAGATGATCTTATGAATTCACCAACTAATTTAACATACGTCATAACTTTGGCATAGTGATCAAAATTTGCTGGGAAAATTATGAATTCGAACATTTGATTTAGTTTGTAGATGTAACATTCTCGATTGAACATTAATCGTTTACAATGTGCGCACAAAAGTTAATTGGTAGATTATTCCTCTCATTAGAGCTGCTAGCTGCAGCTAGAATATGTTTCAGAACTGAATTGAAAGTTAAACGTTGAAGTATTAGTTACATACGAATGCAGTAAAAAGTCAGTATTTGAATTCGGTGGAGTTCACCGGTGAATTCGTACACTCCCCATATATTCCAATACCCTGTTTGTTTTTAATTAGTGTGACGGGATTGTTACATCGGCTTTCAACTAAAAATTGGGTTACAAAACCTTACGTAAAACGACTTGAAAAGCATTAATGAATTTTAAGTAGTTTACTACTTCTACTTTGATGTGCATAACTATCAAAAATCTAATTAAACAATCATCTAATTTTATTAATGTGAAAGTTTTTAAACATATTTTTTTGTCAATTGTTTTTCCGATGATTATTATATATGGAAGCGGCATCCAACAAAATTACTACGGCAACCAGTGTCGCCAAACGCACACAATGGAATGCTAATCATATATAATAATAATAATATAATATAACGTTTATTTCGGACAGATTCTGATGTCCATATTTAGTTAGTAGTACAAAATCTTAAAAAACTATGTTAGTAACATTTGGAAAATGAAAAATTGGAATAAACAAAATAAATTATGTTGATGCAGGCTCAGTTATACAATTCATACTGTCTAACTAGAACCCGCATGAAAGCTTGCATCATTACTGAGCCGACTTTGTCAGCGACTACCTTCAGGATGCTATTTGTGCTGCCCGCACTCTGCGCAACAAGGAGGCGGTCCTCTTGCGAAGGATGGCATGAAAACCATCAACGCGGGCCGCCGCCAACATTCCAGATGCACTACAGCAACGGGGCAGCCCCAGCGACATCCTGAAGCCATTGTTATATTGAACTCGCAGGGCACCGAGCGATCTCTGAGTACAACTAGCCCGCAGGCTACTCGTGTAGAAGGTTTGGCAGTATGCCTTAAAAAGTGAGATCTTAACATGCTAGCTGCAGCGAGCAAACCTGCGAGCCAGTATATTGTTCTTGACCGCCAGTGCCCTGCGTTCTTCTCTTCTATGTCCATTTGGTCATCAAGATCTTCGATAACACATTGTCCCAAGTATTTAAAATGATTTACTCGCTTCAGTTCAATGCCATCTAGCTTAATTTTGGGCACGCTAGCAGGGCATTTACCCGAAGACTTAAAAACCAAATACTCACTTTTCATACAGTTGTACAAGAGACCATGTTTTTGAGCATAATTTTCACAAATACCTATGAGCTGCCTCAACGCACTGACAGCTGGGCTCAGCAGCACTATGTCGTCAGCATAACTGATATTATTTATACAAACATTGTCGATCGAGCAGCCAACACGCGCGCTGCTGAGCCCAACCATCAGCTCGTTTATATACAGGTTAAAGAGCTTGGGAGACGTCAACCCGCCTTGTCTCGTTCCGCACTCCAACCTGTACACGTCAGAGAGGCTGCCTGCCCATCTAACATTATTTGTCTGGTTAGCATACCAATAGTGAAAGAGACGTTGCACCTGCGCATGCACTTCCGTTTTCTTAAGCTTCTCCCACAGCAGGTCATAAGACACTAGGTCAAATGTTTTTGACAGGTCGAGGAAACATGCATATACAGGTGTGCCAGTAGAAAGTTCAGGCCGAAACCCGAACTGAGCATCATGTATATGGAGATGTTTTTCCAGCTCTGAATCAAGCACAGCATCCAGCACCTTGGCCACTACTGTTGCCAACGATATAGGTCTATAATTGCCTTGGTCTGATAAGTCACCAGTTTAATTTTGACAATTGGTACCACAATAGTTCGCACGAGGTAACGTTATAATATAATGTACAACAAATAAGTAAATATTTTGATTTGTCGCTATAAAGTCCTACGTCAAAGTAAATTTAATTGACAAGTAAATTTCGCTACCCGGCCATAAATTGCGGTGTTCTCAGTGTTAGCAATTATCACGAAATACAGAAACTAGTGGAAGTGTGATATGGACATGGAACGCGTGTCATAATTAGGAATATGTCTCAAACTTTTGCTTCAGACGTTCTAAAGACGTTCATAGATGTGTCCTGACGACGAGTGCGGTCACATGTCACGATATAACAATATATGTATTTCGACAATTATGCCTAATTGTGTTGTTTTTGTAATAAAACTACGGTTGACGAGACGAACTAAACCATAGATATTTTTATTTTTCATACTATAACTACAAACATATTTACCACCAGATGGCGCTACTGACTTATAGATTTTGTTACCATTACAAAATAATAACACCTCCGCTTAACAAAAAAAAAATAACCTTATACTTATACAACATGCAAAATACCTAACTTTTTCATGAAATAGTAATGTTTCACAGAACCCAAACTTTTTGTTAGAATGTCAGCTGGCATACCTATCAGCAGTTTGTAAATAAGAAATCTTTATAAAGGGTTTTTCAACAATAACTTTGTTTTTAAAAAAAATACGAAATGTAACTTTAACAGAACGACCATTTTCATAGTGGCTGGAATTATTTTAATGCGATTTTCGAGCGAAATTTTTTTTTTTTTTTTTTACATTTAATGGGTCGACGTTTGACCGCTATCTCACCTGATGGTAAGTGATGATGCGGCCTACGGTGGAGCACGTCTGCCCATAAGCAACCTATTCACTCGGGCCTTGAAGACACCCAGGTTATACCCATCAGGGAACACAGACTCCGGCAAGGAGTTTCCTAGCAGTTCGCACAAGGAAGCTTGAAGCGAAGCACTTCGTGCGTGGGATATCTACCAAGAAGCGGTGACGCCTCGCCGATTGTCTTGTGGTTCGATGATGAAAAGGACTAGGGGGAATCAAGTTGTGCAATTCCCCCGCACACTCTCCGAAATGTATCCAGTAAAAAACGGAAAGGCTTGCGATCTTGCGCCTGTGTTCAAGGCTTTGAAGCCGGGCCTCCACAAGCGCATCATCGTTGATGAGCTTCTTGGCACGCCTTTCAATGTGTTCGAGCGCATCTAGCTGGCATTTAGCCGAGCCGTCCCAAAGGTGAGAACAGTACTCCATACATGACCGAACCTGCGCTTGGTACAGGCTCAGCAGTTGTTTCGGTGTGAAGTACCGTCTCACCTTCGAGAGGATACCCAACTTCCTACCAGCCAGATGCGCCTTCGACTCTATATAAGAGCCGAAGTTTAGCGTTGGCGATAGAGTTACGCCCAGAAGCTCTAGATGATCCGATATTGGAACGGATACATTTCGGAAAGTAGGAGCCAGCGGAAATTGACTCCGTTTGGCAGAGAATAGACACGCCTGGGTTTTGGTAGCGTTGAACTTGACCAAATTGAATTCATTGTAGCAATTGCCAAAGCACCTACTATGAATACCGAGAAAAAGTAAATGTAAAAAAGCTTGTTAAAAACAGGCACGTTCTTGGTATTCCCCAATTAAAAAACAAAGTTCTTGTTGAAAAACCCTTTATAATTATTGCTCACAGCTTCGTATATCTATATGCTTGCTTTGTTACTTAATTTCTGAAGTATCTGTTCTGTAGCCTTGGTACAATTTGAGAATACAAAAATATCATCTACAAACAATGCTATTATTATTTTTACATTATCTTTGAACTTAGTGAATAAACATGGCTCATAATCTGACTTTTTATAGCCTAAATGAATTAAATAATCATTGACCCTTTGATGCTCTGGAAGACTGCTTAAGACCATATATGGTTCTCTTAAGTTTTAACACTTTCTTATCACTACCATCATTACACTCAAACATAATAGGTTTTTTCATGTATACAGTTTCAGTTAAAAAACCATTCAGAAAAGCAGTGGTTATATCCAAATGACTTATATCTAAATTTAACTTAGCTTAACTTTTTATAATGTCCGCTATGTTTACAATGGAAACATTTTACCGCCTTTTTTGACAGCGATGACATTTCTGCTGGATGCATCTGTGAATGATTTTGATTATGGCCGCTTCTATAGTTGCCATTTTTCGATCTTTGCGTTTCTTTTGCAACAAATGCACTCTCGGAGCCGGAAGTAGTACCAACCTCCAAACACATATCCTTGATGGACTTTTGTTTTTATAACCTCAATGCCGGAATATTCTATAGAACATTTCGGCATATTTCTCTGGTAGTCCTGCTAGCATCAGAGCACCAATCCATTCATCAGTTATTTTGAATCCTGTGCCTTGTTGCCGCTGACTCGTTTCGACGATCTGAGTCACATACTGTGTCATCGACTCGCAGTTTTCCAGCCTTATATTGATGAGCTAAGCTTATCTTCCGTGTATAGCCGGAATCATCGAACATTGTTCTCAAAGTATTCCATATTTCATACGCTGTTACTGCCTGCTTGATGTGCACGTAGAGTGATGGATCGATGGTCAATACAAGCTTTGCTTTAGCCTTCGCATCGTTAGCCAATTCTGCTGCCGAAGGCGTTGCCGATAGCTCTTCTTGTATGCACGCCGCCATGCCTTCTAACACCAATACATTTTGAGCCGCAAAACACCAATCGTAGTAGTTTTCGCGTCCTTTCAATTTTGACACGTTAGCTAGGTAGTTCTGGGCTCGCTGTCATTGCAGCGGTAAGTCCCCTCTTTGAGGAGTGGCTAGAGAGGCCCCACTGCGTCCTCACCTACCGCCTGACACAGGTGCTTACCGGACATGGGAGTTTCGGTAGGTTCCTGTCCCTTATTGGGCGGGAGGAAACGCCCGGGTGTCATCACTGCGAGGACCGCCCGGAGGACACGGTAGAACATACGGCGGCGGTGTGCCCTGCGTAGGCTGAGTCGCGCCCGGCACTGGTTCAGGCCATGGTGCGGAGCGAGAGGGTCTGGGATGCCTCCTCTTTCTGCGAAGCAGTCATGCTAGCTAAGGAGGAGGCGGGGCGCGTGAGAGAACAACCCTCCTTACGCCCCAGCCGTCGCGAGAGACACTCCGGGCGTCGGGGATCGCGGGACGATCTCCGGCCACCGTAAGTGCGGGCCTGCGGACGGCGAGCAAGGGTAGCTCACCGCCCGAAAACCAGACCCGTGCGTGCGGCGCGTCGCGTTCCGCGCGCGCCTCAAAGAGCCATCAGACCAACAAAGATGGGGCCAGCAGGGCTGATGCCTGATCCGGAGCTGCGGACTACCTAGCGGGTTTACCGGGGCTCCGGCTCGAAAAGTAGGAGAAGGAACGGGGTGGTTTTTAGTCAGTAAGAGTCTGACACTCCCTCTCGCCTCGCCCAAGGCGGGAGAAGTCATAGGATGATTTTCCCCCCTCAAAAAAAAAGCATAGTAAGAGTAACTAGTAGCAATAGGGAATAAGTAATAATAAGTATAAACCATAGATAACATAGATACCGAATGAACCAGAAACTAAAATCATTATTTTATTTGACATTTGACCAATGAAGACGAAATGTCGATAATTTTTCTGTACTCCTCAAAACTTTAAATTATGTTACAGTGAAACTTGATTAAGTAGGACCTGGATAAGTGAGAAACCTCCACAAATGGAACTCATACTGAGGTGCCTACCCATTGGCACTGAATTACCTCTATTAGTGGGACAAACAACCCTCTTTATCTAGGATTCGTTCTTTCGGTTTATCATCTTAGTTAGCTCCATAACTGAGACAGCAAGTGAATTTTAATGCATAAATCTCAGTAACTGAGACAACATCGTTTTGTTTGTTGATTTAATTATTTTTATTCATTTATAATGTCCACATAACACATTGTTTCATTTAAGAATCACACCTCCTATCACCGACCTATCTCGGTCAGGTCCATACTCTGCAAGAGTATGGAACGTGTGCTTAACAACAGGCTCATGGCATACCTTGAAGGTAACGACCTCCTCAGTGATCGGCAGTATGGGTTTCGCCGCAACCGATCTACTGGGGACCTTCTTGCGTATGCCACTCACATTTGGAGCGAGGCCATCGAGAAGCACGGGGAAGCATTAGCTGTCTCGCTCGATATATCTAAGGCCTTTGACAGGGTATGGCACGACAGTCTTATCGGCAAGCTTCCTGCGTATGGACTTCCCGCTGATCTGTGCAGATGGATTGCAGACTTCCTGACGGATCGGTCAATTCGAGTAGTCATCGATGGCTGCTCGTCTGACCAATTTGGCATCAACGCCGGAGTCCCTCAAGGGTCAGTACTTTCAGCAACGCTCTTTTTGCTGCACATCAACGACCTGCTTAAGCCCGGTATCTTTGGGTATGCGGATGACAGCACAGTTGTTGAAAGGTATGTGTCCGATGCGCGGACTAGCGGAACACAGATCCAGTCTCTAAGAGAATCAATGGTCGAACGGTTGAACTCGTCCTTGAAGGCGGTCTCCGATTGGGGTGACGCCAACTTGGTCAAGTTCAACGCTACCAAAACCCAGGCGTGTCTCTTCTCTGCCAAACGGAGTCAATTTCCGCTGACTCCTACTTTCCGAAATGTATCCGTTCCAATATCGGATCATCTTGAGCTTCTGGGCGTAACTCTATCGCCAACGCTAAACTTCGGTTCTTATATAGAGTCGAAGGCGCATCTGGCTGGTAGGAAGTTGGGTATCCTCTCGAAGGTGAGACGGTACTTCACACCGAAACAACTACTGAGCCTGTACCAGGCGCAGGTTCGGTCATGTATGGAGTACTGTTCTCACCTTTGGGACGGCTCGGCTAGACACCAGTTGGATGCGCTCGAGCGCATTGAAAGGCGTGCCAAGAAGCTCATCAATGATGATGCGCTTGTGGAGGCCCGGCTTCAAAGCCTTGAACACAGGCGCAAGGTCGCAAGCCTTTCCGTTTTTTACCGGATACATTTCGGAGAGTGTGCAGGGGAACTGCACAACTTGATTCCCCCTAGTCCTTTCCATCAACGAACCACAAGACAATCGGCGAGGCGTCACCGTTTCATGGTGGATATCCCACCCACTCGCACGAAACGCTTCGCTTCAAGCTTCTTTGTGCGAACTGCTAGGGAGTGGAACTCCTTGCCGGAGTCTGTGTTTCCTGATGGGTACAACCTGGGTGTCTTCAAAGCCCGAGTGAATAGGTTGCTTATGGGCAGACGTGCTCCACCGTAGGCCGCATCATCACTTACCATCAGGCGAGATAGCGGCCAAACGTCGGCCCATTCAATATAAAAAAAAAAAAAACCTCTTTATGTGAATATAACCCGTATGTTCACCTCCATTAATGGAACCCTCTGTAAATGTAAATGACTGCACAGTTAGCACGGTGGCTGGGCAACTGGCTGCCGTGCAACGTGTAGCGGGTTCGATTCCCGCACGGAGCAACTCTTTGTGTGATCCACAAATTGTTGTTTCGGGTCTGGGTGTGATGTGCATGTGAACTTGTATGTTTGTAAACGCACCCACGACACAGGAGAAAATCCTAATGTGGGGCAACGTTTTTAAAAAAAAAGAAAAAATATATGAGACAAATGTTTATTTATACTTGGTTATCTGAGACACTGGGTTAGTGGAATACCTCTATAAGTGATACCAATTTGAAGGTCCCTTGATGTCTCACTTAACGAGGTTTCACTGTATTTAAAAAACTACAACTTTCCTCGTTAAATGCCATTAAGTCGTTAAGCCTCGTTAAGCCTCGTTTCAGGGAATTATTTTCTATTTTTTAAAACCAAAAATACCGGAAAAATAATGCCGCAAATAACTAAAGCCAGCCCTTATTTTTACCTGTTTCAGTTAATATATTATATTATCCAGATAATTAATAATTTATCCAGTAATCCATTTTAACCTTTAAACCATTTGGTCCATAGTGTATTAAATAATTTAAACATTGTTATTTCAGACTTTGATCAGCTGAACTTTTGATCAAATGACCATCGTTATTTTAAACTTTGTTGATTTGTACGTTGTTCTTTTGTTTGCTCAGGAGAGTTTTGATTTTTTAATATGTAACCTTTCCTACTTTCCAAAGGCCATTTCCTTAATAAATACTTATGTTTTATTTTAAGGACAATAAATTCGATTGCAAAGTTCAATGTTGTTGATACGAAATTATTATTTCCTTTTGTGCTGTTGTTATTTAGGTGAAATAACGAAACGTCGGTCGAAGTAAAAATAACTTTTAATACAGGGTGTCCCTGAAGTCCACGTCCAAAAATATACATACAAACAAACGAACTCAAACTCAACATAAAATATTTTTTCTACTTTAACAGTATAAAAGGTGTGATGAATTATAGAAACAGTATGATAAAGGAAAACGAGCAAATTCCAAAGAAAAAAAAACAAGTACAAAAATATACAGGGTGTCCCTGAAATCGACGTCAAACGGGCACTAGATGATCAGCAAGGTTCCAACTATACCATTTTATAATCCTTATTAAATGCGCCAACTTTGGTGAAATTTGCCACTACTAGCGTTATACATAATTTATTCAGTACAGTCGCTTAAAGTAAGGTGAAAATTTTATTCAGAGTATTTGGTTCCTCTAAAACTAACAATGTTTTCAAATCTAAAGCAGTTGGCTAAGAATTTATGATTCCATATTGGAGCACTATAGGATAATGTAAGGAAGACTGCAGACGAAAAAATAAAGATTTGTAGCAACAAGAGTCAAAAGACTGGCACAGGGTGTACTTTTTCGTGGATAACACATAAGTCACTGTAATTTAAAAACTGTAGGACTTAGAATTTTTTTATATTTTTCTGATAACATTTGGAACCTTGCCGATCATCTGGTGCCTGTTGGACGTCGACTTCAGGGACACCCTGTATGTATTTTTTTATGTTGAGTTTGAGTTCGTTTGTTTGCATGTACTTATATCTTATATATTATTATCTATAGTTACTGTGTCTTAAGTATATTATCAAACTATATGCCATAGGTAGAACATTGCATTACCTAATTACTGTGTATATAAAGCTTATTAATAATTATTCTTAAATAAATTTTAACTACACTCTTAACACGTTTTATTTTTTTTAATTATACAAGAGGTCGGGTATTTGTCGATATCGATATTATAATTAAAATATACAAGGTCCCAAACCTGATCGAATAGAAAAATATATTGACTTATGACACGATTATCACCCTTATTTATAACAAAATAAAATGTATATATGGTTTGTTGGAATTATCTGTAAAATCAACATATATTTGAAACTGTGCCTTTTTGTAACTGAACTGAACCGCAATTAGCATTTTGTGACTGGAACAACAAAAATAAAATTTAAGACAATAAAAAAAAAGAATTGGGTATGCGACTTAATATGGTAATAAACAAAAAGAAGGCCTCACAACTGTGTCTTTTAAATAATACACATAAAAATACACTTGATAAAAAAATAGAATATTTAGAGATGGAATCGCTCAATCCATTATGGCCGTAGTATCTTTCTATTTTTGTAATGTTACAGTTTTTGGGAAACCTGTAAATAAATATTTTTAATCGAGATTAATAATCTACTGATGTCGAGTTTTTGCTTTAAATTATCTTTGCAATCCAAACAACTCTCTTATTATAACTTTATGTATATTAGGTAATTATAATATTAACTTATACGATATCGATATATCTATATAAATGTATACTGCCACACCAACTTTCTGAAAGTTGAAAAACATTTTCCTCATTATGACACGCGAACCACGCCCACATCACACTTCCACTAGTATTCCTTGAATTAAACCATAAATATTTACTTTTGAAAGAAATAAAGAATAGTCTGTCAATCTGTGCCTAGCTAAAGCCAAACTGCACCTAGCTTCACTGATGTACATTCTGTTCGTCAGTGAAGCTAGGTGCTCGTTCTAAAGTGTAGCTTCGAATGGAGAGGAACGGCCAAGAAACTTCATTCGATTACTCTATTCAAGTCAGTGAGTCTCAAGAAGTGCTATCAATCGATCTAAACTGAATGCAAAGAAAGTAAAAAGAACAGTTGTTTATAAGGAACTAAGTAATTACAAGATTCGTAGATAGTGCTCATTGGAGTCAGTAGTTTCATTTTTGTTTAGATACTTCATCCCGTTATGAAACTTTGCAGTTACATGTATATTACTTTGTAGTACGATGTTAACGCAAGCAGAAAACCTGAATTTTAATCCATAAACAAAAATGTATGTACAAATGAAGACAAATAATTCAGTCAAATATTTATAAACTTAAAGTTATTTTATTTTATATTTAATTGTGACAATGGCATCTGGCAGGCGATGTCTGCTGAGGCTATGTAATGGGGTCGGAATTCAATATCTGGATGGGTCAAGAAAATATGCACTGAAATGGGTTGCCTGTTAAAAATTTTGTGTACGTAGGGAATAATTCAAGTGAACGATGTGAATCGAAGCATTAACTTCAAGGTCATGAACATTCGGTGAGAATGTTTAGGCCATCAGAAAGATTTTAGTAATCTGTAATCTTTGGCTACCCTAGAAATTCCTGAACATTCGCTTGGCATAACAATCGCTGAGCGCTTGAGCAATGCAGTATTATTAAACAATGTAAGTAATATGAACTAGAGTTCTTAAACATTTCAAGAACTGTATATATAGCAGTTCTTAAAATATTGCAGCTATATGCTATATATCATATTATGTAGATTCACAACAAATTTTGTTTCTTAGACTCGGTCTCTAGAAAACTTGGGAAATGGCCGTGAGAAAGAACGATCACATTAAACAGTATCAGTTTAATCAGCGTCATAAATAATGTTTATTACATTGCAATATTTAAACTAGATTCATGTACAAAACGTCTGCAGCAATTAAAATGTAACATTCCTCTGAAACGGCAAACACAACGATTTATTACATTACAAATTACGATAATTGTGGATTATTCTTGTATTATATTTTTGATTCTGTCTGTATTGTTGTAAAGTTTATTTTACTTTTTTACAATCAATTCCTTGTTAATCTCGACTCTCTCGCCTGTTGGTAAGCAATGATGTGACCGATGATGAGTTATTCTAATATCCTCTCATTATTCACTTTGCCCTTTAAAAGGGAACGTGTGAGTTTAACCGGAGTGACACGGTGACACCTTGTTCATCCATTCCGTCGCGTTTGTTCAACAATGCGGAAATTCGACGGTCATGCGTCATCTGTACCGTGTGTACACGAGTCAAGTTCTTAAAGGCCCGTTAATGAGTCTAAAAATACTGACAATACTACGGCACGCCAGCCGTTAATATGCCATGAAATTTGCACTAAAATGAGGTACATTTCATTCAGATTTACATGATTCGTGGTAAAATGTACGGTTAGCAGAATTGTTTAGGGTTTAGGGGTTTATAAACACGTAATACCGTAACATAACATTACGTTAGAAATATTGCATTCTTTCACGAAGCATGTATACTGCATATTTATACATATGTTGTTCTTGTTTAACACTGAACAGTGATGATGCGTAGAAATTAAATCTCATACTTGAAGCAGTTACTTTTATAGGTACATTACAAGCCTGCTAGCCACTTACGGTCTACATTCTTCCTTCGATCAAGAGCTGACTGCTGCGTAACGTCGCCGCGTTTGCGCACGCTGCTCATGATGAAGGACTCTTCATCATGAGCAGCTTCTCTGTGACTCGAAACTAAACTAAACTCGAAAAAGCTTTTCTTCATTAATATACGTGATTAAACCGTTATTTTTAGTTAATGTAGTAATATAGTCTCACGACACTTATAATAAAAATTAAAACTACGTTTATAAAACTTCCAAAAACTAAAAGCCAAAAATAAAATACAGTCGAATTGAGAACCTCCTCCTTTTTTTGAAGTCGGTTAAAAATAACTATCATTGTACTGCGTGTGTCTACTCAGTGCTAGTTTAGTAGTCGGTGTCATAAGTACTAAACATTATACATATTAAAACCGGTGATATCGGTGTACATACATAGGAAAAAAAACATACCGGCCGAATTGAGAACCTCCTCCTTTTTGGAAAGTCGGTTAAAAATATAGGTTACTGCTACGTCTCCTGTATACCTACTTTAAAAAACAATACCCCGAATCTTCACACCACGCACTCCGTGAATTTCGAAGTGAAACTGAAGATAAGAAATACTCTCGAGTCATAACACCACCCATGATATTATGCACATAGCCAAAAATGCACAGCGCGAAAATCTCATCAACGGTGTTGGAGAATGCTAATTAAAGTAGTAGAACCCTTTATACTTTCTGCCTATCCCTGGAACAAAGGCTTCAGTTTATGAATATACAATAGTTACGGGTATGAATTCATAGGAGTAGACGATTCGAATTTTGATCCTTTTTAGGGGGGGGGGGAATCATCCTGTGACTTCTCCGACCTTCAGTGTCACTACTCTTACTGACCAAAAACCACCCCGTTCCTACTTCTGCTTTTCGAACCGGAGCCCCGGTAAACCCGTTAGGTAGTCCGCAGCTCCGGATCAGGCATCAGCCCTACTGGGCTCCATCTGTTGTGGTCTGATGGCTCTTTGAGGAGCGCGCGGAACGCGACGCGCCGGACACCCGGGTCTCCTGATTCGATCCTTATATTATACAGTTCATTTGCTTGCTTCACTTAATTATGCTACTCGTTAATGTGGAAAATGATCTATACTATATTGCCTTTTTTTAAATATTATAATAAGGTCTGTGTAATATGTTTTTCTAGTGCATAATAATATGTTTTTCGATCATTACATTAGTTTGAAACATTTGTACTATATCCGAATTCATCTGCGGTTTCGAACCTAGTTTAGGGGCATAAGGCGTACAATGTGGAATTAAGAACAAAAATGTATTTTTTCTTTATACATTTTTCAATAAATTATTTATTTATATGAAAGATTTATGCCATAATATTCACGCTTGGCTTGGGTTGAAGACCTCATTGTAAAATATTCAGGTTTTTCAGTAAGCGTTACTGCTCGTTATCTGTTAATGTGTGATTACTTCTCAATAAACAAATATGTACAGTACATGTGTTAATAATGTGTTCCCAACGGTCTCGATGTCCGACCAAAAGCTATAACCCAAAACTTGAAAGCCTTCAACTAGGTTATTGAAGTGATTTCATCGATTTCAAAGTAGAAGTAACTTTGCTACGAGTACTTTGAAATACCTATAGTTTTGACACACAAAAGTATGTTGAAAGCTTAATTTTTGACCTAGATTCTTGTACGACCTAATAATTTACTCATGTGAATGAAAAGTGCTATAGAGAAATGTAATTTTAGTTTTATATATGTTTTTTTTTATGTTTGAAGAAATTTACACTCTTAGTGATTGTAAAACATCGCCAAAATAACTAATTAAGGAATAACAGACTTATAGTTGGGTAGCTTAAAGGGATTTTATTTACGTTTACATTCTTTTAATTGAATTTGGTGGTGGTATGGTTTATTTGAATTAGAGTCCCAATTAGCATATTAAATAATAATGTTATAAGATAAGGGACTACATTTAAAAAGATTTAAATTAATAATATTGTTAAGTAGTAGAACGCCACGTCTTTTATCCCCGGAGTAGGCAGAGGTACACATTACGGCACTTAATGTCACTGTACGATGTACTATTCATCATTTGTGTTATAAGTCCCGTACAATAGAGGGTTTGATATGTAATA
This sequence comes from Spodoptera frugiperda, assembly GCF_023101765.2. Lineage (NCBI taxonomy): Eukaryota > Metazoa > Arthropoda > Insecta > Lepidoptera > Noctuidae > Spodoptera > Spodoptera frugiperda. Next base: position 16,564,856 of record NC_064236.1, read on the forward strand.
TTGTTAAGTAATAGATACAAAATCCATTTCTGCTGTAAGTTCTATATGAATGTATGTAGGTAATGTGTAAAATGACTTAAATGATGTTGCCAGAGTTTCTATATGAAATCGAGTCCCACCCTAAAATAACTATGTGTGTTACATGATTGGATAGGCAATTTTGAACTAAATAAAAGTTTTTTATTTGTTCTTCACTAAATGTCGGAAAATGTGTGTGATAACCATAGATCAAGTAGATTTATTTTGTCACTAGCCTTTTTGTAGGTAAATAAACAAAGAGTAAATTGTTCGTATAGTACGGTATTAAATTTGGTCGTATATGGATAATATTCCCTTTTAAATAATAGTGTTGGATATTAATCTAGTAGAGTTATGCGGATCAAAGCGATTGAATAGAACCGGTATTCCCATTGTTTATTTATAATTGTTGTAGATGAATATTACATAGGAATTTTTTCATAAAACTCTCGCAAATAATTTAAAGCGTTAGAATTCTTACCTAGACAAATAAACTAACAATTTCTAAATTAAAACGTGGCGTATCGCAACAGCTAAAAAAGTTTATTATGTTTTTATTTCCGATGTCTGCTAATGTTTAGCGTAACATCTTGTAAGTATAATATCATCGAATGATACATTCCTTTGTTTTATAACGCATTGATTATAAGTCTTTTATTAGTTACATTTTACGATCTGGAAATATTCAGGGCCGTGAGACAAAAAACACTTGTAGTTCATCATCAATGTTATTTTAGCAATGGTGTTAGAAAGCAAAGTCGTACATACACGTAGGTACACGTATCCACAATAAAATTTATATTTAAATAAAATAACAAGAAACGCGTATCGATGAATCATCATTAAACAAAAACTATTTAAATTATCCACGACAAAAAATAACCGCCAAAATTCAAAATGTTGATGAAACAATTTTTAATTTTCAACAATGCACTGTAACACCACTGCTTAATTTTTCTAAATAATAATAAATAATCACTGCACTAAACGTACCGCTTTTCCCGACAGATGGCGCACCGATCACAGCGACTTTAACTTCAGACAGCGACGATTTCTTCCGTCTTATCCCCCTAGCGGACATTTTACGTCCGACGCGACGCGTCCGTACTTCGTCCGTACCCCGATTGCGCGCGAGAACCCGAAACAAAAAGCTTCAGCGCCCCAATCTATAAATACTCGCAGCGACACTCACTGACATCCACTGCGTGTTAATAGGTCAAGATCTGGCCAAGATCAGAGTCGTGCAAATAGCCCTGTTTACATCGGCTTCCTCTCTGCGACTGAGTATGGCGGTAGGCCAACGGGCATCACTCCGATAGCTACCACTTGGACCCGAACGCTCCAGCGTATTAATCATGTGGAATTTATATGCATGTAATTTAGTCGTCAATGTTTTTTACCACTCGATTCCAGAACGTTTTTGTTGATTGACGTATGTACCATCATGTGTGTCGAAGGCCTCGGCGTGAAAACTGTTTCAACTGAAAACTGTGCTCGACACAGCGACAGGTGACTTGTTACTTTCCGGTCTCGCGACAGCAAACGACCGCAATTAATTTTGTGACGTACGATACTTATTAAAAACTTTGGAGAAAATTATTTTAGCATGTGCATTCAGCCAAGTTATTAATCCCATGAGCACTATGACCACATTTTAGACGTATGTCCAGAAAATTGCTGATAAATAATTAACTACGTACCGTATAGTTTTAGTTTTCTGAAAGGAATGCTGGAATGCTGCTGACATTCAGTCTGTCTTTGTGCTGCAGAAGAGAGCCATTCGATCAATTTATAATCTTAGTCCGAGGCATTCTCTCTGACAATGACTGTTGCCTCTATGTATTTATGAAAACGTAGTGTATGCTCATAAAAACATTAAATTGATTAAAAAGTACAGTGATATACACAATATCAACACTAGAAGTAAAAATAAATATTATGTGGTTCCTAAGTACTACTAGTAGTACTACTTACCATCAGGTGGGATTGTAGTCAAGCATTAGTTTATATCGAATAAAAAAAAGTACTTAAGAAAATTAGCGGTTCGTTCAGATGTCAATGTATACGCCTTTACAATAAAGTTCCCAGCCCTATTCAAAGTTTATACCTGTTGTGTACTTAATATAGGTACTTGTAAAATCTTATTGACATAATAAGATTTACTAAGTCGAGGGTACAAGACTTTTATTTAGTTCACTTTTGTACTGGTTCTACCACATAGCACAATAAACATATTTAATTAAATATGGTATTTTAATGGAAAGTGGCGACGAAGGAAAATTACAATTGGGACAGTTACATAATTCGGCTAAATTATTGTTTTGAAGCAAATGGAATCATCGATAATTCGCCTAAAAAATGACGTTATGTCAATGCAGTTTGCCGGTATTGTAAGAAGTGTCACATCGAGAAGATTTGTTCAGCTAAAAAGAAAAATAACCCTAGCGAAGTGAATTACGCCAGTGACGAGTCTGATGCGCAACTGTATGGAATCTACAAAGTGGCTGGTACACAGTCGCACGCCTGCATACAAGCTACGTGTATTGCTGGACGGCGTGCTCGCCGAGATGGAAGTGGACCCTTTTTTTGTGGGGGGAAAATCATCCAATGACTTCTCCCGCCTAGGGTGAGGCGGCAGGGAGTGTCAGACTCTTACTGACTAAAAACCACCCCGTTCCTTCTCCTGCTTTGAGCCGGAGCCCCGGTAACCTTTTACGTTGTCCGCAGCTCCGGATCATGGAAGTGGACTCTGGTGCCGCGTTCTCGCTCATCAACGAGCGCACGTGGGACCGCTTGCCGCCGCGACCGCTACCTGTGCCGCTACACACAAGATTACGCACGTGGAACGACTCGCGGGTTTCGGTCATCGGCCGAGCGACAGTTACGGTACACTATAAGGACATTAAGCGCGACTTGACTGTAGTGCTAACTAGGGGCTCAGGACCAAATCTGATACGTCGTGATTGGTTTGACGCTCTTGAAATATCGGTAAGTGTAAATAAAATTATTGATGTCGATATGTCTGTGATTGATAAGTTGTTAACGAAATATAGGGAGGTATTCAAGGACGAACTCGGTACCTACCGGGGAATGCCTATCATATATCGATTCACTTAAAACCAAATGCACATCCAAAGTTCTTAAAAGCACGGCCTGTACCGTATGCTATTGAAGATAGGGTTGGAAAAGAAATTGACCGTTTGGTAGCTAAAATGTCTTGTAGCACGTGTCGTATTCAGACTGGGCGACCCCGGTTGTAAAGATTATTTAAAAAAAATGGGGATATCCGCCTTTGCGGCGATTACCGAAGCACGGTCAATCAGGCTACTGAGTCTGACACATACCCAATATGAAAGAGTTACATTGTAACCTATTTGCAAAAATAAATATCATTTATCGCTAGTGAATTTAAAAATAATTATATATAAATTATCCACTAATACTTTTCGTTAATAAGTAAGAGTAACCACGTGTTTTACAATCATGTAGTACTACTCTATATTTTAATAAATAGATAGTCTATTAAATTCTCGATGTCTTGTTGAAGTACAAGCGCAAGTACTGCAACAGCCATAGAGTCCAAGTTGCAATCGCTTCCAATCCTGAATGGAGTTTCCATAGTTTGAATCTATTGTAAAATTCGCAACTGTTGCATTAATTTCAATAAAGATTTACATTGACATTTGCAGCCAAAGTGCATTTAGTCCATTGAAATGTTACAATTTGAGGGCAGAATAATGCATTTTTTAGAGGACGCAATTTCATTTTTTGAACATGTGGGGGGGGGGTCAATAGAAGCTTAACTTGAAGTTTGTGGGGTCGCCACCCTTGTCCCCCGGCCGCCATCTTGGAAAAGGGGGTGGAAACACTTTTTTGCTATATCTCGGAAACTATGCATTGTACAAAAAAAAATTTAAATCTTAATTTGTAAAAAAATATTTTGCCTATAAATATGTTTATATAACTTTTTGCCCTAAATTAACCATTAAAGTAGTTATAAGTAAAAAAGTGTTTTTTTTTTATAAAAAAATTCTTTTTTGCTCTATAACTTTTTTTACATTTTATAAATAAATGACTTCAGACCAATGTTGTAGAATACTTTTCGAGAAAAAAATTTCCCTACATCTTTTTTCAATTTCATTCATTAGAAACTCGGTTACAGCGCTCCGAAGTTAACCGGGTTCCTCTAAAAAATGTAAAGCTCATGTAACATTTCAATGGACTAATTATTCTGTTCTGTTCTTATAGTAATAAAACAAGCAACATCACGCCTTTTATGTCCGAAGGGGTAGGCAGAAGTGTACATTACGACGTAATGCCACTATACAATGTACGTCCACTTTTCAGCACTGGTGTTAAAGTCATATAATAGGGAGTGAGCCTATTATTTGTAACTAGCTTCTGTCCGCGACTTCGTCCGCGTAAAATTTCTTGTATATATATATATACATAAGATCACACTCGGCGCTATTGTAGCTTTCTATTAGTAAAATAATTTTTGGAATCGGATCAGTAATTTCGAAGATTGCCGAAATTCTCTTGTTTGCTTAAGGTTAGTCCCTTAGTCGCCTTTTACGGCACCTTCGGGTTGAAATGGTACGATGATGTCATTAAATAATTTATGTCACATAATAATATCATTAAATCATAATCTGCTTCAAATACGTCAAATACAGTACGGTCAACGTAACTTGGCGAGTCTGAACTTCGTACAGAAGGCTGCGCAATAAATCTTTTTTAGAACCAAATGGTGGCATGAGGCGACGTGCGGGGGGCGGGCGATCTAGGCTAGAGATTGACCATATCTAAATACAATAGACCCTTTGTCGATCAAATATCGCAATCGATATTATTATTTAGAGTTTATTGTTTTTTTATATGATATATTAAACGAAATAAGATTTACAAATACAGTGAGACATCAAGGGACCTGCAATGTCGTTTCACTTATAGAGGTATTCTACTCACCCAGTGTCTCAGATAACCAGGTATAAATAAATATTTGTCTCATTTACAGAGGGTTCCATTAATAGTGGTGAGAATACAGATTATTTCAGTTATACAGGTGCGATCATTAAATAAAATAACGTATTATGTAAGTAAATGAGTTTTAATAAAAAAATATAGTATGTACTTACTTAAAGGTAATCATACAAATGTAATCAACAAAAATATTCAAACACGTTTTTACATGTAATATGTACGAATATGGAAACAGAATGTATCAATTATAAAAATCTGTCATTTTAGTTTGTCGTTTGGCAGAATCAGCCATCAGGTGCTTTTAGATGTTATACATTTTATCAAATGCTTTGGTCACCAATTGATGACATTTCAAAATAACTGTGTAAAGTTTCTGGTGCTTTTACTGCTTCGCGTTTAGAAATTTTTACTAAATTTACTTCCGCGCTCATTTCATCGTCTTCTTCTTCATTTTCCAATGAAGAAAACGAGAAGGCATGAACAATGTCGCCTTCATTAAGTTCCCCTGAAATTATTAAACCGTTATCGACGTTTATAAAATCTTGGAATGTTGGCTGTTGATTACTGTCGTTGCTGATGGCTAAGTTCCAATCTTCAAGATCAATTTAAAAATTTTCGTCTTCCTCTTGTAATCTTTCAGCTACAGTTAATTCAGATTTAAATCCACATTTTTTAAAGCAGTTTGCTATAGTAGTTTTGGTCACAGAAAACCAAGCTTTCCTAGCAAACCTCATCGCCTGAAGAACATCGATTTGTGGGCACTGATTGTCTTCTATAGATTTAATAACATGACGAACAATTTCTTTTCTGTAATACATTTTGAAAATGTTGATGATGCCTTGATCTATTGGCTGCAATTTACTTGTCGTATTCGCAGTCAGATACACGAGTTTAATGTGGCTTAGGTCGGGCATATTATTGTGAGCAGTACAATTGTCCACAAACATTAAAATTTTTCGCTTCTGGGCTTTCATTTTTTGGTTTAAATTCTTCAACCAATCAGAAAAAATAATGGATGCCATCCATGCCTTGTTATTATTTTGGTAATTCACAAAGTTTTAACACCTTTGAAACATCGTGGAGACTTAGATTTTCCGATTAATAGGATAGGTAACTTTTCTGTTCCTGACATGTTAGCACCTAGAAATATTGTAATGCGCTCTTTACTAAGTTTCCCGCCATGACAAGACTCACCTTTTAAGGTAAAAGTTTTATCGGGTAGACACTTATAAAATAAACCCGCTTCGTCTGCGTTGAAAATATCATCAGCAGAATAATTGCGTAATAGAAGTGGTCTTCAATCAATCCAACCAGACCCGTGCGTGCGGCGCGTTGCGTTCCGCGTGCGCCTCAAAGAGCCATCACACCACCACAGATGGGGCCCAGTAGGGCTGATGCTTAATCCGGAGCTGCGGACTACCTAGCGGGTTTACCGGGGCTCCGGCTCGACAAGCAGGAGTAGGAACGGGGTGATTTTTCCCCCCTGAAAAAAAAAAAAGGTCTTCAATCCATTGGCTACATTTGTTAACATCAACAGCGTTACTTTCTCCACAAATTGCTTTGAAAACTATACCGTTTCTTTTCTTAAACCGTTCCACCCAACCATTGCTGCTACAAAAGTTATGAATATCGAGCCTTCGCGCGAAATCTTGTGCCTTTTCTTTAATCATCGGTCCACTTACCGGAATGTTTTTGTTACGAAGTTGCTTAACCCATGTTAGCAAACACTGTTCAAGTTCAGGATATTCTGATAAACGTACACGTTTTATTTATCTTTATCCTTCAGAACATTGTGATTCAATTTTATGTTTACGCTGAATTATTCTATAACGAGTATATTTTGGCACATTAAATTCGGCACAAATTTCTTCTCGTGTCTTCCGACTTTCATAAACGGATATTAACTTCAGTTTTTCACGTAATGATAAAGATTGTAGCTTTCGTTTTGGCATTTTTCTCCTCAACTGATTGTATGAAACAGACTCGGCCTAGCATATAGGAAGACCGTGCGGTTATTATTAGACATTACATGTCGTTGCTCTAAGCTAAAATTAACCGATACTATTTATACACACTTACTGTTAGAAGGAACTTGTAACATCTATTACTATCTGTATCGAAATCAATCCGGAACTTTTTAGTAACGCAATATTTAGTAATGCAAAAATAATATATTTACTAATAAATTGAAACAACTGCTAATAACTAAAAGCTATTACACTATTGACGAGTACTTAAACGATAAATTTCAATAACAAAAATCTTTTTGACATAAAAAATAGGTGACATTTTCATTTTATTAATTAGTTACTTGTTTTTATATCGTAAAAATACTATTAAAATTATTAGGTACACTATTGTATTGTATGTATTAATTTTAGCCTATACCTATATATTATATTTATAATTTTAATTTACTATTAATTCAAAGAAGCGCCTTCATCCTCTTTCCTAATAAAATGTAAATTGTAAAAATCCACTTTGCTGTGCCCGACAGGGTCCATAATTGATTCTATGTTTAACATACCAACTGTTTTATGTACACATTATGGCATGCAATAAAGTATTGAGTATTGAGAGTATTGAGTATTTTGAAGGAAAATAATGTATTTTCTCTACTCTACTAAAAAAGATGGAACTATATTCCCACTCATTCTTCTTTTCCATCATCAGCCAAGATACGTCTTCTGCTGAACAAAGTGAAAGAGAGGCGTTTGTCATAATCTTGGCAGACGGCGTGAGGATTGCAATTTGGTTACCGTTATAGGACACAGCCCGGTCAGTTCTTTTCTTTTTAAATAACAGCAAGTTATTACGAAAAAGCTTTGTAGACGATCGACAATTCAATTATAATAATTATGTTCTCTCTTCTTTGTATTTATATGCATCTTCTTCGGCATTCGGGTTACCCTAAATTAAACTCATAATATACCGAACTTATGCTCTGAAGTATTAATTAATAAAAGAAGTATTATTACAACTACCGCAAAACAGGTGAACTGCTTAAACGTAATAAGTAGTGCTCGGTGTACGCACCCCTAATAAGTAAAATGCGTGATATATCTAAGAATCAGTTGACAGCACTATCGAAGAGCACTCCGAACTCGGTCAGTCACTTCATTCATTCATTTCCTACCCTAGTTTCCTAACTCTATCAATGTTACACTTTCAAACTCATTGAACTATTAACCTAACCCAGTATCGGTGAAAGTGACCCTATTTTTGACGTCACAATATTTACCCGGGGCGGCCTTTGCCCCGTTCACTAATACACACGGTTTCGGGAGCAAATGAAGTTGATACTTGATACGTATACGTAGGTACGTAGTATTGCATCCGCCGAATGTTAATAAACGCGTAGAATTATAATTAAATGGCACATTTTACTAACTTCGAACGAATGACGGATTTCTAAAAGAACTGTCCTCCTACAGTACATGTAAGTTTGTTAGCATCTTTTTATTCACAACGTCACGCCTGTTATCCCCGTAAGGGTAGGTAGAGATGCACATTACGGCACTATAAAATGTATACCCACTTTTCACCATTTGTATTATAAGTCCCACGTAATAGGGGGAGAGCCTATTGCCATATACTGGGTACAATTCCAGACTCAGTGCTACTACCGACAATTTTTCAAAACATTGAAATAAACCCTACGAGTTATACTTTGCCCGACCCGGGAATCGAACCCGAGACCCCTTGTCCGGCAGTCACACATGCGAACACTCGACCAACGAGGCAGTCTCTAAATTAGTTAGTATATAAATTAATAAAATACATCTTTATATTACCCTGTACGAATCATTACATCTTAACACAAATTCCTAATTAACTTTTGTTTATTTGAAAATCTTTGTCCCAAATCAACAGGATTGGTTGTTTACGTACAAGAATGGAATTTCTTTAAGTGAAAATCGATGTTACTTTAAATTTTCATGTAAATACCATAATTTCGAAGTTTACAATCTTGAACCGAGATGATGCGTTGAGAATTTACTTTCCATGATGGGCCGATGGCCCTAGGCGACAAATTCTGGGGGGCGCCAAGGTCTGAAGTTGGAGTCTCTTGCCTCTCCTGGTGCACACCCTTAGAACTGTGGTCTACGCTCTGTGCATAAGGAAAAATGAAATTCTTAATATAATTTTACTTGGGATCAGCAAAAAACTAACATTTAATATTGCGCCAAAATATTTTCGCCTAAGGTATCAGTGGCGCTTACGCCGGCACTGGGGCACGATATAGAGATTCATTTCAGTTCAACTGTTCAAGAGGACGCTTTCTCAAATCTGTTTTCAATAAGCTATTTTTCGGTACATATTGCGACCATAAGAAACTTAACTGAACATAACTAACAATTACAATAGATAGATCACTTCTTTATCTCCAAAAATATTGATTTGTAATGTGAAAATAGTTATATTTTATTATTTCAAACACGATTTTTCTTTACCTCTTCACACAAAATTGACAAAAAAGGGTTGAGTTTAGGAACATTTTACTGCTACTACACGCATAATTCTGAATCTCAAAAAATATCCCAGGGAAGCAGACATAATCAAGAATTATAATATAGGAAAAAAATTACGAAAATATTACAAATTGTCTCTGAAAAAATTAAAAGTTGTCGTTTAATTTTTTCTCCTATTTTGCTGTAAGACATCAACTTTAAAGCGTAGCAGTAAGGTTGATTTCATTTGTTTACTATTTTATTTAATAGAAAATGACAATCAAATGAAATTTTGGTCTGCGCCAGTCTGAACAATCGTGAGTGGACGCTGTGTCGCCTGCATACAGAAAATCGCCTTGAAAAAGATCGCTATACGAGTACAAAATATTTAATATTATACTTCACAAACCAATCTTGATACTTTACATATTTTTTATTTAACTAAATATAGAATGTTTCGTTATATTATTTTGAACATTAGGTAAAATCAAAATCCAAGATGGCGCCGGCAAGATTTGCCAACTTTCCATCATGGGTGTCGTTGTCAAGGTTTTCTGGGTCGCTTATAGCGAAAAGTCGCTTATTGAGAAAAGCATGGGACGCTTTGTGTTTTTTTATACGATTAATTCGAAAATAGTATGAAAGATATGGCACACAGCGCCCCCATGCTTTTCTCATAACAATACTAAATTTTCGGCCCACTATTAGTGTTCATGTTATTTTTTTTTTATTTAATTCGGTTCATTAGAAAAGCATGTTTTTTTTTTTAACTATATTTTATTTTTTTATTTTTCATCAATGCGTATTTTCATATCTCTTGAAGTGCAGTTGGGCTGTTGAGATCAGGAATTCTAGATTCTCGATTTTTGCATGTCGCCAAAAAGTGGTCATCACACTGAACATCCATTTGATTTTTGATTTCGACCATTTACTTTCCGAAAACTATGAAAATGACAGCAATCGAATAATCCGAGCCCAAATTCGGCACACTTAGCTCTTGTCGTCCGTAAGTTACATCAGTAGAATTGAATTGAACATCAGATAACACAAAACATTTGAGTCTACCCACGCACTAAACAAAACAAAATTATAAAATAAGAAAATATTACAATTTTTAAAGTATCAAGTTCATTTTGTCATTACTCCCACAGCTATCCGTAGCAGTGGCGTAGCGTAGTGGGGGCGGCGGGGGCGGCCCGCCCCGGGCGGCACTTTTTAGGGGGCGGCAAAATTAAACAATAAATAATAAAAATATTTTGTAAATATTTCAACCATTTTATATTTTTTTCGCAACTAGAGATCGGAGAAAGTAGTGATAGTGGGGATGGAACCTTTAACGAGTGGTCCTGCCCCGAGAGGGAACCTTTAGACAGAGTCGACTGTACAAATTTGGACCGATTAAAATGAGCTTACTCTTTAGGCGTAGTCCTGAAATCATGGAAGACGGCCTTGGTTCACCCGATCCCTAAAAAAGGTGATCGAACAGATCCGTCCAATTACAGATAGCCATAACTTCCCTCTTCTCGAAAATAATGGAGTCCATTATCAACTACCAGCTCTTGCGGTACCTAGAGGATCACCAGCTACTCAGTGACCAACAATTTTTACGGTTTTCGTAAACGTCGGTCGGCTGGGGATCTTCTAGTTTACCTGACACACCGTTGGGCACAGGCGATCGAATCTAAGGGGGAAGCGTTGGTAGTTAGCTTGGACGTGGCGAAAGCCTTGGAACGGGTTTGGCATAAAGCGCTTCTTTCGAAGCTTCCTTCCTTTGGGCTTCCCGAGAATTGTGCGAATGGGTCTACTGCTTCCTTGCAGACAGAAGCATTAAGGTCGTTGTGGACGGGGAATGCTCCGACTCTGTCTGTAAACGCAGGTGTCCCTCAAGGCTGTGTGCTATCACCTATTTTGTTACTCCTCCATATCAATGATATGTTGCAAATCAGCGGCATTCATTGTTATGCGGATGACAGTACAGGTGATGCCTATTATACCGGCCGCTCTAACATTTCTCGGGAAAACTTCAACGAGAACCGAAACAGACTTGTGTCTGAAATCGAGACTTCTTTGCGGAGAATCTCAGATCACCCTACTAACACACAGGTCTGCGTGTTTACCGTTAAAAAACTACCGTTGTTCGTTTTACCTCAGTTTTAAAGTATCCCCCTCTGACTGCCACAGCCGGTATTGGAAATCATCATATGGCTTTTCCCGCCTTTGGCGAGGCGAGAGGGAGTGTTACACGCTTACCTACTGACTAAAAACCACCACGTCTCTACTCCTGCTCTTCGAGCCGGAGCCCCGGTATTGGAATTGGGATACTTGGCATCAACATTTCGAGCGACTTCCAGTTCCGTGGCCATCTAGAGGATAAGGCTAAATTAGCCTCGAAAAAGCTTGGTGTGCTCAACAGATCGAGGCAGCATTTCACTCCAGCCCATCGCCTGCTTCTATATAAGGCGCAAGTTCGGCCCCATATGGAATACTACTCTTATCTGTGGGCAGGGGCACCTCAGTACCAGCTTCATCCTCTGGACCGCGTTCAGCGGCGTGCGAATCGGATTGTTGAGCGTCAGGAAATTTAAAACCGACTTGACACTTTGGCAATGCGTAGAGATGTAGCTTCGTTGTGCATTTTCTATCGCCTATACCACGGGGAGTGCTCTGATTCATGCCTGTTCTTGCCGAAAAGTTCTCTATTATGAATGTATGTAATGTGTAGTATACATTAAATTAAAATACCTAAATAAGGGGGCGGCAAAATTGTCTTCCGCCCCGGGCGGCCGACACTCACGCTACGCCACTGATCCGTAGTAGTGTGTTGTCGAGAGTCGTGTCAATGTAGTGATGCGATTCGATACCTATCAATTATGAGAACGCGTCCTTAAAAAAACGCATAAAGGTAAAATCCCAAATAAATTGTCATGACGCGTTAATAACTTGATTACTAACCTTCTTTATTAAGACGACCGTGTGGTGACAGCAGAGTAGTATACGTTGGACACTACCCCTGCTCTTCCCGTGCCGTAACTAGTGATCGTGTTTTAGCATTGTCTAATGTGAGCGAGTGTCCATTGGAGCCGGACCAACATGCTGCCACGCATTTTTATCTATCTATCTATCTTCTATCTATATATATAAAAATCAATTGCTGTTCCTTTGTCTCGCTAAAACTCGAGAACGGCTGGACCGATTTGGCAAATTTTGGTCTTGAATTATTTGTAGAAGTCCAGGGAAGGTTTAAAAGGTGAGAAAATATCAAATAATTGACGGAAAAATCCTAAAAACTGCCCTTTCCTTTATCCCATACAAACGTTTTCTAACTAATACGTAGAGTCAATTTGAGCTTTATTGCTATTGGATAAAGTTCATTGTTGGATAAATGCTATTGGATACTAAAAAACAAATGCTATTGAATAAGTGTGCGTTGGAGACTTGGAGCACAGAATCCCTACTAATATCATAAATGCGAAAGTAACTCTGTCTGTAATTACGCTTTCAAGTCTAAACCAGTGAACCGATTTTGATGGAATTTAGTACTGAGATAGAATAGACCTTGATACTTTTTATTGCAAAAAAATAGCGGAGAATGGGTAAAAATAAGGGATAAATGGTCATATGGAAATTCGTCATTTTAAAAGCTGTAACAGTAAAACTTTGTATTTAGATACTTAATGAGGAACGAAAGAACATGGTCTACTTTTTATTGCAAAAAAATAGGGGAGAGTGGGTAAAAATAGGGGATGAATGGTCATATGGAAATTCGTCATTTTTAAAGCTGTAACAGTGAAATTTTGTATTTAGACACTTAATGAGGAGCGAAAGAACATAGGCTACTTTTTAATAAAAAGGGTAGACGGCGTAGTATGTTTGATAGAGGAGACTAATGTTTACTTGAAAATTCGTCATTTTCGTTAATACGTTGCCTGTGGCTTCACTCGCGTTCGATTCTTATTTAAATACACATATACTTATTTAAATCGCCAATATCCCTACTACCATACTAATGTTATGAATGCGAAAGTAATCCTGTTTGTGTTGAGGTTACGCTTGCACGAATGTTTTTTTTTTTGGAATATAACAACGAAACAATGTATTTTTTTATTGATAGGCAATATATAGGAAATTAAAGGATAATAATATAGATAACCTTGGCTACTTTTCATCATGATTATAAAATGATGAATCGGCGGTCGTGGTTTCTTTGGAATACATATCTTTAAAAATGCTAACAGTAACACATTCTCAAGTAATTCACATTTGAGATGACATACGGCAGCATTTTGACCACTAACACCACTACGCGGACGAAGTCGCGGGCAAAAGCTAGATTCGATAAATTTTCATTTGTACATTCAAATATTTGTTGTTTCTAAATTCAAATTCTGTAAATAATGATTGACATTTATGCATAAACTATGAAAAGGGTGAATAAACAATTGTCTGTATTTTTTTTAATCTATTGAAAATGTTGAAAAGTTTTTATTTTGTGTAAATTAAAGTTTCTATTCACGTTTTCGAACAAACGATGCTCTTTCAATATAGTCTATTGGTGTAAATGACATTGACATTGGTATTGCGCGTTTTTTAAAATATGCAAAATTAAATGTATATTTTTCAATATTTCTGAGAGATTATCTTAATATTTCTTCGAGTTTTAAAGACTAAGAAGATTTTTATTTGCTAATAAGTGTTTGTTAATCAAGGTAAGTTCACATCTTCATTATTGATTTTTAGTAACTTTTGGTGACTACACAATACTACAATTTGGTATATACACGGTTATGCAGAAAATGTATGAGAGCTTTTTATTTTCAGTTGGAATTTTGTTTTTAACAATGCTACCAACCAGACGTACAAGCTTAGGCCGCAGAACTCGAAATACGGCAAGTCAAAGAATAATATAAGAGCAAATCAAACTGATGAGCAACGCGAAGCGCGAAATGAACTTGAACTGAATTGATATCAAGATAGAAATGTTGTGTTTAATCCCCACAAAGCTGCATTCAGTTATAATGTGGCAATTGATTACAGTTCAGAGCAAATTGTTGCTAAATTTGGACTAATGAACATTGTGTGTCCACATTGGGATTGAAATTAAAAAATGAAGCCTCTGGATTGTGTTGCGCCAGCGGCCAAGTCAAATTGACGTCATTGGTACCGCCACCAGAGCCACTACATTCATTGGTTCATTTTTTGACTCATATCCAGCAGTACAATAATTGCTTTCAAATGACATCATTTGGGGCAACAAAAGTTATACGAGACAATTTTTTGCCTACTTTTGGCAAGTAAGTATAATGGCAAACGTTTTTTTTTAGTTTTAAAACCATGTAGCTGGTGCAAAATATGTCGAGTCAGTGATGTGTTTATTTTGTAAACAATAAATCAAATACATAATAATAGTCTATAATCCGAAGACTTAATCAGCAACATTTATAACATGTTGTATTTTATAGTGGCATGAGCAAGATGTTCTTGGTAAAGCCTACTACCTAAAGCTGCCGTGGAAGGCTGTTTAATGTCGAGGTTAAAAGTAGTTTTAATTTGAAATGATGTAAAGTATTGTGGCAGTATTTTGCGAGCCACATGGTGGTACAATTTGCTATACAATTGCCTGTATACATATTTATATTCTTGCAGATTCAGGGATTCAAATATATCATCAAACAGGTTCCTTATTGCCAGTGCCTGTTGAAGACTATACATTTTTGCAAATATATTTTATGGACAATTCAGCAAGAGAAGTCGATCAGCGTTGCGCACACAACAACTCAGTAAAGAGATCCATTGTGATGAACAACTTCAAACATTTTTCCTTCAACACAATGAATTAGTTGCATTAGACCGATGCATTAGACATTCACAAATGCATTAGACCGCATGCCATCAGATAATCACAAAATTGTCATCAGAGCCGATAAGGCGCCTGCAGGACAGTGAAATGATTGAATCCTATGAAATAAACACTATTATGAAAATATATTTTGTTTTTTTTTTTTAAATTAGTAAAGTCGTTTTCAGGTATAGTGAGATCAGGAAATTATGGATTCATTTTTATATGGAGGATATTTATAGATTCCAATTCAAATTGAATAGGGACTCATACATAACTCAGCTATACAAAATAAAGTAGAGCATCATTGCTACGCGAAAGCGGTACGAAGTTCGCTGGGTCAGCTAGTCTTCAATATAATCTGACAGTTTATAATATGCCTATTTATAATATGACAGTTCACGCTTTATACAAGATTTTTTTTTTTCATTCAGATTCAGTATGGTTATTGGTAGTTTATTATAGCATTTAACACATAATCCCATGAAGGATTTCTGCACTTTGGACAATCGGAATTGGGGTATAGCTAACTTGTGATGGGGCGATGGCCCAGGGCGACGAATTCTGCAACACGCTGCCGGTGGCCACACAGGTAACTACGAAAGAAATCAATCACAGTTGGAGATATGTTGAGAGAGCTCAGTATTCCAAGCAGTATGTCGAAATCAACGGAATTGAAGGCGTTGCTAAACTCTAACAAGGTAAGGAGAGTAAGATTGCCATTTTCAATACCGGATCGTATGTCGTCGGTAATGTGGACTAGAGGGATTAAGGAGACAGTGTTTAGTAAGAAAAGTACTAAGCTGGTTATAAATGAGACGTTCTAGGACCTTAGAAAGGAAAGGTAAAATGGAAATAGGACGATAGTCGGAAAAGGATTCTGGATTTGGTTTTTTGGGGAGCGGTCTGATTTGCGCCTCCTTCCATGCAGAAGAAAAAACAAAATGTATCGGGACTCTACATAAGTTACATAACATCATGTGTTACCTACATTTTTGGCAAATAAATAATTTCTTTCTTTCTTTCATGCAAACCGTTTTGGGATTTCCAATTTTCAAAATTCTCTATAGCAACATGTGTTTCTGGAACCCGAAATGACTGTATACTTACCTAATAATCATTCTCAGCCGGAAGATCCACTACAGCATAAGTCTCCCTATGAGATTTACTGTGCGCTTAGCTTAGGGATTGCAGTTATATGATGCTGATGCTGCCCATGGAATCCGTTCGTAGGCTTAGAACATACGTATTTTTAAGTTTACACATTTCATAGTACGTAGGGCCACCGCTTCGGGGATGTATGTAAAAAATATTCACGGGTTTGTAAATCCACCTGTTGAATTGATAGCAGGAAACAAAATGGCCGCGGGGTTAACGTTTGTGATAATACCCTCAGACCGCCCCTAAGCAATAAAGCGGGTAAATGCTAAAATAGGTCACGCCTTCCACAATCTTCAAGGGAAATTAAAATACTGCTGGGGGATTAAGTTTGTTATCTTCTTAAACTCTTTTGCTAAGAATAAACTAGTCATTATAAGTTTATTTTCGTCTAGTTTTTCTTCTAGTTACTAAGGGAATGCCCTTAGAAATCTGACAATAAATGTAGTAGAAGTTTAAGATTATGTAGGTGGTGACGTTCAGCAGTTTCTAGTTGTGACCATGTGTGAGGAGTATCTGTACGAACATATCTCATACCGGTCTCAATCCGTGGAAAATCTATATCAAACCAAAGATTTTGGATTAAGATCAGTTATTAAATTCTGCCATTACACGTTGTGTTCGTTACACTTTTTAAACGTGTGTTTTATTGAAACTTCGCCGAATTTAAGTGGCTGTGATGATACTAAAATTCAACCGGACATTCAACTACGAGTAGCAGAAAAAAGGCGAGAATTCACAAAGAATAAACGAATTAACGAGATATTGATTCGATGCGGGCTCTGTAAAATGTCTGGCAGTAATTTATCGGTTTTAGTTTTAAATTGTAACGACACTGAGGCATTTGTTTATAATACGTTTCGGATATCAGTCTGTTTACTAGATGTCGGTCATAAAGGGCGGTATTATTTACGTTGGTCGTTAACTCCCGGCTCCCGGATTCTATGGGAAGTTAGGGGATATACCTATTATGATAGTCGATCATATTTTTTTTTTATGTTTTACTCATTTAAATGTAAAACTTCGCTAACTACATTAGGATTTAGTAATATCACATTAGTTCTTTACAATGTGCACATTCGAGGTTTAGCTACTAAGTGGGCCGGGTGTCATCACTGCGAGGACCGTCCTGAGGACACAGTGGAACATACGGTGGCGCTGTGCCCTGCATGGGCTGAGCACCGCCGTGTCCTCAGGGATGTAGTCGGCGACGGCGACCTCTCGTGTCCGGCATTGGTACAAGCCATGGTGCGGAGCGAGGGGGACTGGGATGCCGTCTCCTCCTTCTGCGAAGCAGTCATGCTAGCTAAGGAGGAGGCGGGGCACGTGAGAGAACGAACCTCCTCACGCCCCAGCCGTCGCGAGAGACACTCCGGGCGTCGGGGATCGCGCGACGATCTCCGGCCACCGTAAGTGCGGGCCTGCGGACGGCGAGCAAGGGTAGTTCGCCGCCCGACCAGAACCAGACCCGTGCGTGCGGCGCGTCGCGTTCCGCGCGCGCCTCAAAGAGCCATCAGACCACCACAGATGGGGCCCAGTAGGGCTGATGCCTAATCCGGAGCTGCGAACAACCTAGCGGGTTTACCGGGGCTCCGGCTCGAAAGGCAGGAGAAGGAACGGGGTGGTTTTTAGTCAGTAAGAGTCTGACACTCCCTCTCGCCTCGCCCAAGACGAGAAAAGTCATTGGATGATTTTCCCTCCTCAAAAAAAAAAAAAAAAAAAAATCTACTAAGTGGGATTAACGAGGGCTGCGCTTAAATGGCTCCTACGTAACCTCGGGGTGCCAAACGCCACTTTGGTGTACGCCAGGATCATCCATGATCTTCTATGGCACTTCTTTATGCGGTGGTTGGTCATGGCCGTAAGAATGATTTGTAAATATCACACGGACTCCGAAAAGGAAGCGAACCTCCTTACTGGATAACCGCCATGGATTCTGGAGGCGAAAGTGCTCGCGCGCTTCTGTAGTCTTGCGCACTGTGGCGTGTCGCCGGAGTGAAACCCCACCCACTTATCTGTGGTAGTGTAGTGGTAGTGTCTATAAGTGGGTGGCAGCAACGACTGTCGCAACTGTGGGCTGGGCTCGCTGCCACTGGGCTTGCAGTTGTAAATCCGTTCTTTGAGGAGTGGCTTGAGAAACGCTACGGCGTCCTCCCCTGCTGCCTGAAGCAGGTGCTTACCAGACATGGGAATTCTGGGAGTACCTGTTTATGATTGGGCGGTATAGTACTAGGGTGTTTAACTGCAGTAGTTAAAGTATTATTGTGTTGTTTTAGTAAAGTATTATTGTGAGTTTAAGTAATCAATATTAGATGTCCTCTTCGAGTTGTGTTTAGACGCATGTAGGTAAGAAATCTTTAAACCTAGTACTTCTGGTTCTCAAGGCGACTAATGAAACTACGATAATGAAGTTATTTTTCTTATTCTAGAAGAACTGGCATATAATTTTGATCGCTTTTAAATTCAGCACACTTCGTAAGTGGGTTGGATACCGCGGCTCAAAAAGTTGAATTTTATCAGAATTAACCTCAAATTTTCAAGCGTTGAGCCTTGTCGCTGCCTGGTTTCTGTCAAATGTGTTGTTTGTTTCATTTGTATATTTTCAGGCACAATATTATGCGCCATCTGCACTGTAGCTAAAATATGACATTTAAGGATGTTATTCTTAAAATTACCAGACTCTTTCATTAGTCAGTAGTGTAACATGATTGTGTATCTATATACACATAGGTATAGGTAGAACTGTATGATATACTTTAGCCTAAAATAACTAGGCTAGTGAGGAAAAGGAGAAAGCACTTTGTTCAATGTGAACGCAATCTTAGAATGATTACAATCTGCATCAACTGCTTACGGCTGGCAGCGAGCCAACACTTAACTCATCCGCAGGTTACAATTAAACGAATGCTCATTATCCAGATTTGTGGTAAATAAAGCTTTGCGACCTTCACGCGGGACACGTTGTATCAACAACTTCTGGATTTCTGGCCTTTGTTGCTAAAAATCCATTACATATCGTCACGCCTTTAATCCCCGAAGGGGTAGGCAGATGTGCACATTATGGCACGTACGTAATGCCACTGTACAATGTACACCCACTTTTCACAATTTTGTTGTAAGTCCCATGTAATAGGTGGTGAGCCTATTGCCATATACCGGGCACATTTCCAGATTCCGTTCTACTACTGGATTTTTTTTCGAAAAACCGAAAATAGCCCAACAGTACTTCGCCCGATCCGGGAATCAAACCCGAAACCCCTTTCCCGGCAATCGCACTTGCAACCGCTCGGTCAACGAGACAGGCCACTCTTTCTAATTCACCTCATAAAAAAACCACCTCGTTAATTTAAAACACTGGTTTACTTACGTATAATAATGAGACAAGCTCTACTAGTTTCAAGTCATAGTGGGACTCTTATGAGCAGCTTGTGTGGTCGCGGGCCACGTAGTAGGCTGCGTGACGTCTCCTCAAAGCGCGCAACAGGATACAGGTACGAGTCCATTCGGTTGCCGCGCAACGTGTAGCGGGTTCGATTCCCGTACTTAGCAACTGTTATAAGATCCATAAATTGTTGTTTCGGGTCTGGGTGTCATGGTTGTGTACAGTGTATGTTTGTAAACGCACATACAGGAAGTTTGATATTATCTAATGGATGTTCCCATCAATCCGTAGAGGCCCCTTGTTGATCAAGGACGGTAGGTAAGGGAATCATCAAATGAGTCCTCCCGTCCTGTGAGAGGTAAGAGGAATGTCAGATTTTAAGTGACTAAAAATCACCCCGTTTAGCTCCTACTCCGAAACAGACCGCGGCCACATATTGTGCTTTTCTTAGCCGGATTATTAATTTGTAATTTGGTCTGTTTTTACTCAATACTTAGGTACATGTGCATATTTAGTGATTCCTGGAAAATGCGCATGAGACGCTCCTGCATGTAAGACCGATTGTAAGCAGTTTGCCTCTGTTGTTTTTATTTACATGCGATAGGAAGGGGAGAGGGCTAATGGTAGCCTAAAAGTAGATGTACCTATATCTAAACTGATCAGGATTCAGGAACCGCAAAGAAATTACATGTATGTATGTTGCCGGCCTTTTAGAAAGAAGTGGGTATGCTCTTACAGTTTGAAGGTCGTATCAGTCAGCGGTTTTTACCACCCAATCACATAAAAACACGAAGACCTGAGGAATTCACCTCGCGAGCTGCCTACCTTTATCAAAACTCCCCAGTTTTGTAAAAACCTAAAAAGAAACTTCCTGCCATTAAAATAAAGATGAAATTATGTTGCTTCATCCGCTGTCTTCCCGTTATAAAAATGTTATGGTATTTTTAATAGACGATCGTGTTTATTTATTTGATCGCCATCGTAGATAGCTGTTACAATATATTTCGTTCGCAAACTATTTTCTTCGTAGGTGTAAAAATCAACGTACCTATTCTATTCATTTTAGGTATTATTCTGTTTGATCTCCAAAACGGCTAGAATTACTTTTATTAAACTACTAGCTTTTGCCCGCGACTTCGTCCGCGTGGTTGTGTTAGTGGTTGGTGTTCAAAATGCTGCCATATATCATGTAAAATCTGAATTACTTGAGAATATGTTAGGTACTGTTAGCATTTTAAAAGATATCATGATGAAACGTAGTCAGTCATATATCCTATACTTAGCCTATCAATAAAAAAATACATTGTTTCGTAGCTATATTCCATAAAAAACATTCGTGTAAGCGTAACCTCAAGACAAACAGGGTCACTTTCGCATTAATAATATTAGTATGGTAGTTGGGATATTGCCGATTTAAATAATACGAATCGAACACGAGTGAAGCCACAGACAACAGTATTTACAAAAATGACGAATTTTAAAGCAAACATTAATCTCCTCTATCAACCATTCTACGCCTTTAATTAACAATGTATTTTTTTATTCTAGCCTATGTTCTTTCGTTTATCATAAAGTGTCTAAATACAAAGTTTCACTGTTACAACTTTAAAAGATAATGAATTGCTATATGAACGTTCATCCCCCCTTTTACCTATTCTCCCCTATTTTTATATGTTGTTCCTCAAGGTCTATTCTATCTCTGTACCAATTTTCATCAAAATCGGTTCACTGGTTTAGGCGTGAAAGCGTAACAGACAGACAGACAGACTGAGTTACTTTCACATTTATAATAAAAAGATAATGAATTGCTATATGAACGTTCATCCCCCCTTTTACCTATTCTCCCCTATTTTTATATGTTGTTCCTCAAGGTCTATTCTATCTCTGTACCAATTTTCATCAAAATCGGTTCACTGGTTTAGGCGTGAAAGCGTAACAGACAGACAGACAGACTGAGTTACTTTCACATTTATAATATTGTATTAAGGAAATATTAAGGAAATTAAGGAAATATTAAGGAAATTAAGGAAATATTAAGGAAATTAAGGAAATATTAAGGAAATTAAGGAAATTAAGGAATTAAGGATAAGGATTAAGGAAATTAAGGAATTAAGGATATTAAGGATAAGGATTAAGGAATTAAGGATTAAGGATCAGTTAACTTTCATAGTTTACTCACCAGACCCAGGCTCCAGGTAGGTACCTATATCTTAAAATTCGGAGGTACCTATGAAGTATAAAGTTTATGACAATCTTTCCTCTCCTCAAGAGCTTTTGGCTTTCTTAGGTAGGTACTTTGGTTCGAGAATCTCGAAAATGTCATGATCACCCTTTTGGTTAGGTACCTCGTACTTTCATCTGATGTGGACGACGTAGGTAAATTGCCAAATTGCTCGTCGCAATTAGCTAAGCTTTATAAACTACGCTAAAGGAAGATTGTATATTATCTCGCGTGCAGGTACCTACCAAGTGAACCAACAGTACATTGAAACCAGTACCTATCCTTAGTAGGTACGAGTTAGCTTTACGTTGAACGAAATCGATTTTTGATTTGCTTTGATTGCTTGGTTCATTCGCACCGGCTAATTAGAGCGCCGCGCCGAACGCGCACTCGTTTCGATTTCGTTCAACATAAAACAATCTCTTACTAAGGGTCCAAGGTATCGATAAACTCATACCCACACCCAACTGAATCAGTAGCAAAATAGCTCTAAAAATTCCTATTTTGTTAATTATTTGACTGCCTCGTTAGTTGAGTGGTCGCAAGTGCGATTGCCATACAAGGGTTCTCGGGTTCGATTCCCCGGTCGGGCAAAGTATTACTGGGCTTTTTCGGTTTTCCGAAAATTTCTCAGTAGTAGCACGGAATCTGGAATTGTGTCCAGTAAGTATATGGCAATAGGCTCAGCCCCTATTACATGGGACTTATAACGCAAATGGTGAAAAGTGGGTGTACATTGTATAGCGGCATTACGTGTCGTTTTGAGCACCTCTTCCTACCCCTTCGGGAATAAAAAGCGTGACGTTGCGTTGCTAATTATTTCTTGGTACAGAAATGAAGTAACTTGGAAATTTCCAACATAAATAAAACAATCAGACATCCGTTATCAGGTTTATTTTGTACAATTTATGATACAGAACGCAAACTCATGTAAATCGTTTTGCAGTTCATCTACAAAATAATTATATTATATTGACGAAACGAGGCCCTAACTAAGCAACATGCGCACTTAAACTAATTATTGTATTTATTATTGCAATTTGGTACAATACTAGCACATTATTAACGGCGCATTCCAATAACCTACCGATCGGTAGATTTGCCTACCAGCGGTAGAATTTTGACACATTTTGTATGGAGCTTATGTCAAAATTCAACCGCTGGTAGACAAATCTACCGATCGGTAGGTTATTGGAGTGCGCCGTAAGTTTACTTACGACATTCTTGTAAATTAACATGAAATATTAGTTAAAAAGCGCCAAAAATGTAGAAAACCTCCGTTGTATAAACCGTTATAAAGAATTACGTTCTTAAAATTGACAATATTATTTAGGTATCAACGACACTCCAGGCACCATCCCTTGCAATATTGCTTCGTAACATTATTGTGGCGTTTTTATATTCTGTGAAAATACGAAATAGGATCCCTATCCTTACATAAGCGCATAGGGCATAATTTCGTCTACTTAGTTATTATACAAAGTATAGTAATTCTAGAAGAAGTGTATAATGTGTTGTATTCTCGACTACCTACTAATTACAATAACTTGGTGGATCGTCCACTATTCAACAGCGACCGCGAGTTTTCAAATGAGAAACTAGTAAGTACCTACATATTATTTTATTCAATCAACATTGACTTTGCAACCCGAATTCTAACATTCAACATCAACGAATGATATAAAGACTGACAGCGGTATCTTACACCCGTATTCACAAACATTACTGCGGTCTCTAAGTGCGCGCAAGCGCACGTAGCCCTTAAAACTAATTCATAAACAATACTTGAGAGGCGGCCAGTACTATGCGTCTCTTAAAATGAACACACAGCTAAGGTAGCCTGCTGTTATAAGCAACGGATAGCTATTGTTAGTGATAATAGACCACATGTCACGAGGTTTCGAGAAATTTTGTTGCATCCATGGAAACAAACGTGTTGGTTTTTTGTTGCGAGCCACTAGGCAGGTTAGAAGAAAACAAGGGATGAAATATTGATTGCTCCAATTTTTAAAAGAGAACCTCTGTGAAAACCAGCTCATAAACTCCATAAAAATGTAGTACTTAATCTTAAAGAAACTATGGGAAGTAGTAGCAATTGTTAATATAGAACATTGAGTTCCACATGACGTGCGTTTGACTAAGTCCACAGGCACGCATCGTACGCATTCCGTATGACGTCATCAGTGCGCATCGCATGTAGGCATTGCTGATGATGCGGTCCGTACGGTGCGGATCAGTAGACGCAGTTGTATAAGATTCTATACAATACAAACTAAAATCCGTTGCGTACGTTGTGTGCGATGCATACAAAGCGGGCCTGTGGACGCTTACCTTTAAGTAGGTATCGTTTATGAATTGAAAAGCTTGCCAGATGTTACGCAGTGAGAAATGCTTTACGTCGCGTCGCATAGCGTCGCTACTTCACGGAGGAAAGTACTTATTGTTTATGAATACGAATGTTAATGTCTAGAAACATAGTACCTGATATGACCAAATGAGGCTATATCATCATTAAAGCAGGAAAGTGCATAAAAATTTGAAGTAGTTAGTATATAGTAGGCAGAAGGTACCTACAACATGATTGAAAAACTTGGTCTCGATTAATTTCGGAAAATAAAACCCAAACCTAAAACAGTTTTGAGCAACTACCTAGTTGCTCAAAACTATGATAGGTTGTACCTGCCTACCTTATTTGTATTACATAAAAACATTAATAAATATTCACGAATAAAGTTAGATCAATATAGGGACTGCGGTAACTATTTTACACATCTATTAACTAGGTACCTACCTACTTCGGAGCAGCGAAGTGCACATGACTAGATTAACCAGAATAAACTGACCGCTAAAAGTAAAGAAGGGTCATACATAGCGAGCCAGGATAGAATGGTTTCTAAAACAATTTGAAAACAGTAAAACATTAGTACACAACCTATTAGCCAACTATACATAGGTATATTATATAATCGCAGTACCGTCTTTTATTTAAAATAATGAATATTATTACCTTTTTTAAGTAACGCCTAATCCGGCCGTATACGCAGTCTCGTTTGAAAATAATTTCGTTTCTTCGAGAACTAGGATAACGCACTCATATTATTTAATTTAGATATCACACACAACTGACAACTATAAATTTCCATACCTAATTTACGGTTAATTAGCAATTGGTATTTTAAACTACAATTCATTACAACTGTACAGTACTGTTAACGGATCTTGGCACTACGAACTACGTGCAGAAGGCTGCGCAATAAGTCTTTTTTAGAACCAAATGGTGGCATGAGGCGAGGTGCGGGGGCGACGATCTAGGCTAGAGATTGACCATTTCTAAATACAATTGACCCTTTATCGATCAAATATCGCAATCGATATTTTTATTTAGAGTTTATTGTTTTTTTTATATGATATATTAAACGAAATAAAATTTAGAAACATAGTTAATTTTGTCATTAATAAACGATATTTCGACATGAAAATAAAACTAAAAGAATGTATTTTCTCAATTGAAAGTTATGATTTACTCTAATATCTATTATCATTAACGACTATTTGAGTAACGACTGTTTAAGAAAATTTAAAACATCAATATAACATTGAAAATAAATATATTTTTGTGTGATAAGTAATTGTCTCGTAGTAATCGATTTTAAGAAAATCGATTAAACAACACCCTCACGCACGCCACTTGGACATCCCTTTATGGTTACTTCGTGCTTATTCGGTAATACTCGGTACCCGGTAATATATTATGTCTCTGTCACACGTTAGGATCGGCGTTGTGTTAGTGTCACTATCTCTTTCTAAGTGCAGTCGGTAACAAAACTTTTCGTATATTTCGTATTTACTGTTGTTAATTTTTATTGTTAAGTTTTTAAGTATTTTGTTAGTTTTTGTTTAGTGTTTAAGTTTGCCATTAATTTGTGCAAATGTCAGTTGGCACTTATGTTATTAAATATGCCACCAAAATACAATAGAGTTTTAAATCGCCAAGCGAGAAAACTCATTTATGATTTATCGCAGTTTATGAAAATATTATATATTTGGTTTATTTGTACTTCGTCACTGATTAGGGAATTTTATTAATACATTAGGTTTATAAAAAATAATAAAAAACGTAAACAATAAGTTGACCAAAATTAATAATTAATTTTGGTCAACTTATTGTTTTCGTTTCCGCTATTTTGTTATGATTGTTTAGCTGAACTCAAGTAAATTAATTGTTATTAATTACAGTGCTGTTAACGGGACCTGGCAGGTCTGAAGTTAGCCTTTGCGAACTTTCGCGCAGGTACATTCGTGTACAAAACTATTACTGCAATATATCCATTTTCAATCAAAAAGCGCTACGTTTTGTTGACTTCTTGAATGAGTCGGATTGGCAGATTCAGAGCTTCAAAATAACTCACACACTCATACAGTTTTCACCAACACAAACAAATTGTACCGGCTGCGCATTAGTACTGCATCTCGCCACCATCACACAATAGCTGGGTGGCAGCGCTGCTGGCGCGATGTTCCGACAGAGTCTGGCCAACGAAAGCAGTCCACAAGCGAATTTCTAAACTTTTAATATGGCAATAATTTAGCACTGTCAAAACATGATTGGATAGGATAAAACTAATATTGGTACTAGCCACGTTTAAAAGTTTTATACATGGTTTAATGACCTTGCTTGCTTTCTTTGCATTTTATTCATTATAGTTTTGAATTGTGTGACTGAGTACAATAACCAAATATTTTACAGTCTAGTTATTTTTACTACATTGTTACATAATTTGTTAACCTCAGATGTAAGTGTGAAAACTCTCAGAAGAATTCTAGAAACTAACCTATAAGTGACATGAAGTTGCATTTTTAGTCGACGATGGAGCGTAATTAATTAATATTATGAATCCCATAAAATAAACTAAGTATTTTTTTATTCTACCTTTTCGATGCCAATATATCGCACACCATAATGGTATATAATGACACTTACGACCTCTCTCGATGAATATGGAAATAAATATGCACTTTTAAACACGTAAACCATATAAAGTATTTTTTTTGCAGATGTGCCAATATATTACTAGGTGAGCGATATATGTACAATTTATTGTACATGCTAATAATATACCTGGCAAGTCCTATACGGATACAAATCTAGACTACCTTACTGTTACTGAGAAGTTCCTGCTGGAAAAACCCAATAACACTTTGACCGACTCGGGAATCAAATTCAAGACTTCTTGCTCAGCAGTCACGCTGACTAACGAGGCAGTGTAAATATGGCGTATTATTAGTCTTAAATAATAAAAATATCAAGACTGTTTAAGCAGTCTTTAGTCAGTGTTAGCAGCTCTTGATTTTTTAAGTATATCGCCTTTTTTGTGAGCTTTCTTTGGCCAGAATCTATCGAGAAAGTTGTTGGCATTTTTTTCGATAGATGGCATTAGTTACCATTTTTACCGAATTGAGTATCATATAAAATTACGATATCTCTGTATGATGTCTATGAATAATCGTGGTTTATTAATGAGTAAAAATTTGTATTTGATAGGTTTAGGATAATTTTAATATAATTTGTAGGTTTAGCATGATTTAATAGGGCATGCAGTGCTTATTTGCATGTATGGTATGCTAAGTAACAAACAAAAACACATTAACATTTCACTTTTTAAAACCGGCGACGATTGACAAAACTGACACCTTTTAATCACAGATTAACAATGGTGCACCGCGATCGTATCTATAAATTATCTATTTAAGCTATCCTTAAAGAGAAATACCAAATCATTATACACTTCCTACAGGAGTAAATAGTTCACAACTAATTAAATCGTAAGTCTAGCGAATGGTACTTTGGTCCGTTATTATAAAAGTGATTGGACAATACAAACAACCGATGAAGAGAAATATAATCTTATACAATATGGCGACGAAGAAATGACATGCGTAATGTCCTTCTAATTTTATAATAGAGCCAAAACGAAAAGAATACATACTAAGGGGGATTGTGAGAACCTATATTTATATCGATCCCTTGGAATGTGATGTAAGCCAGTGGGGCAGGTAAGCAAGGCTTAGAACTCTAAGAACTACTATTTGCAAAAAAACACAATACGTTGAGTCTTATTTGAAATACACGCAACACAGTAGAACGTATTTAAAGCTTAAGAATAGAAAAGGCACAAACACATACACGTTCCAACCGATGGTATGATTGATAATATTATGGGATGGAATGTGCGCGTAGAACAATATTCAAGTTATTTTTTTGTTAACTCTTGAACACCGAAATATACGCATGTCATTTGAAACGTCTCTCGATACCACTCCTCGCGTCTTCCATACAATATCTACAACAGAAAGGCTTTACCATAACTATTCATTACACCATGATACTTATTTACAAACAGTCAACAATCGTCAAAGGGGTAAAATTCGAAAAAGAATTACATTACAAACTTATTTCACAACCTAAAAAAAAAACAAAATAATTCCATCTAAATATTTTCTAACACATTGATAAAAAGAAACAATACTAAATATACAATTTATTCTAAAAAAAAATCAATATATTCAATCTGCAAAATGGTGAGGAAATAAATAACGACGCATAGGCATGCATGGTCATATAATCACATCACATTTAATCGAGGGTTCTTTAATTAAAACATGTATTGGTTAACGAAGAATAGATTTATCCCTTATAAATGTATCAATATTATAAATAATTTAATAGATATCACTATGTTTTATATAAAATTGGAAAATGACATAATGGTAAAACGGAGTGAATAGAATTCAAAGGGTGAATAGACACTGGGGTGAATTGATGTTAGAACATTTTCCCAACATTTATTCAGTCCTCTTCTGTATCTATTCACCCCGTTTTACGGTATGTGATATGCCATTTCATCTAGCCGATAATAACAATGGGACATTCCTGTAGCCTTAACGTATAATGACTGTTTTTTTTTTTACATTAAACATTCTTGTTTCACTCAGCATCAAAACAACTTTGAGAACTTTCTGCAATAAAAAATTAAGACTATTACAAAACCTTTTCTTTAAATTGACCATATTTTCAGAATGTCCCTTTAAATATATTTCGATGCTGAAATGAAAATGTTTGGGACTTGAGACCGATATTATTATTACATTGTCTATCTACTTTTTATATTCTACTTGAATACTTTAAAAAAGTATATTTATCATAACGTAGTTCTACTAAATGTACTTTGAAATGATGAAATTGGGAATAGGAAATATGTTACTAATAAGAACTTAAGACGGGATATTTACCATGTTTATTTGTAACTATGAATATACTTTAATTATAACATAGACACAAATAAACATGGTAAATATCCCGTCTTAAGTTCTAATATGAATTTTAGTGACCATGTCAGTTCAAAAACTTATATCGGAAATATTTTTACTTGAAATACGATTTTACGAGTCTGTAAGCCAAGAAATTAATTAAATATTCTTTGCAATGATTTATTATCAAAGATTTAATATGAAAATTTTATATTGGGAAAAACATAGGTCAATTCAATGGGATGACATTAGCTTTCAAGATGACAGCCTATATCTATGGTTTTAATTTAAAAGAAAAACAAACCAGAATATGTCGCTGTTAGCATCGCTCGGTCAGTATCGAAATAAATTCATCTAATGTATAAAGACGAAGTAAAAAGAGATTAAGAGATAGTTGTAATTTCATATCGATAGATAACAGAATAACATCTCATTCTTCGAAAACACTTAAGTACCTACTGCGCAAAAGTAGGACATTCTTTTTTAATTTGCGCGTAAAATAAATCAATGTTTAATAGTGAACTTGTCCTCCTCTATGCTCTATATACAATATACATAATATCATCACGATTTTATTTCCCAAAGAGGACAAGAAAATAAGCACTTATACCCGTTTCTCGGCAGTTGTTAAGTCCTAAATGAAAAAAATTAAAAATTCTGTACTTGATAACATTTGGTGTTCCAATCAAAGAAATGCATAGTGATTCGAATCCATCATATTTAGGTAATTAATTTTTAACACATGCTTTTATACAGCTTAACAATGTACTCAATAAAAAAGTTACCACCTTATGTTAAAATACATACAAAAAAAGAGTTCGTTTATCTTAAAATTAAATTAGTTACATTGAAAGTCTTATTTTTCTGCAGTTGACTGCACGTGTTAATGTACAGAAATGCCATCAGAAAAGGACTAGCATTAGGTTTTCCTTATCGAAGGTACAACTGACGGTAGATCAGTACCCTTATTATGAGTTTGACCGAAACGAGACCGCATTCAGCGCTGTGATTGGTTGGTTTACTCGAGCCGACCAATCAGAGCGCCTATGGCGCTGTCGTTTCGATTACTTTAAACATCAAGCAAACTCGTACTAATGGTACAGACAACATTATCGAGTATAACATGAACTCTATTATTATTGTGCTCAATAGATGGCGCTGAGGAAGTTAAAGATCCCCTTATTCAAATGGTATTTTGGTGATTTGGTGGTATAATATCTTGACAGCGTCAGATAGTCAAAAGATCACAAAACTTTAAAGCACACGAAAACTGTAAACAGCATTATTTTTTTGCTGTTTGAGATGACAGTCCTCCTAATGTAAGCTTTACCTAAGCCAGAGTTCAATTTATACTCACAATGTATTACACTCGATTTAGTTTAGGAAGGGTATTCAGACTTGTGTTAAAAACGTATTAAAATACTGCTTCAAATGTCCACACGACTAAGTTCACGTACAGCATTATACAAGCATTTTTTGTAGTTTTAAGTCAAATTTCTATAGTGCTTGGCGACTGGGCTTCTCCCAGTTGTGCAGTCTCTTTTTGTACCGTAGGAGGAGAGCAGGAGACAGAACGGCTTAAGCCTTTAGGCCTTTAGGCTTTAAATTCACCGAGGGAAGTGGAAACTATCGTTTTCTTTTTCTTCTCTTCCAATAATATCTTCTAATTTATTTCGTTGCGGGATTCAAGACAGTAATTGATTGTGTGTTCAAGTATTCTGATGCTTTCATGGTTGTATCTACTGCAGATCCTGACATTCAGGAGTTGCAGCGGTATGGGAGGTTGCAGCGAGTTTGCTCCATTAAAAATGCTTTATTTTAAAATTATTTAACATCACTACAACTCTAGTAAATTTCTAATACCTAAAATACCTTCCGAAATGAAATCGAGGATTGAATGTGAAAATAATTAGTAGTGTACTATCAACAAGGAACATGTAAGTATCACCATTGTGTATTAAAGTATGTATTGATATAAGTATGCTTAGTGGACATGGTTTATATTTAATTTTTATTACATTTAAGTATAACTTTGAGTTTAACACTCAGGAATTTAAGTATCATTAACTCTAGCAAATACTATTTAGTATAATATGTTATATATCTGTAGTATACTATGAAATCCAGTCGTATTTACACAATGTGTTGTTGTATTAATCTTTTAGATTTTCTTCGTTTGTTTAGTACTTTATTCTTAACATAATTTAGTCCTATTTAGTTTCAGCTCTGAAAATCTGTGAGATATTCATGGCTCTATATTTGAGACGCCAACAGAATGTATGTAACTAATAAATAAACAAAAATATGTTGCAGTTTCTTTTGAAATGACTTAAAAAAAGGCATTTCGGCTTATATTTCCGAACACACAGTAACGCAATTCTACTTGAATTAAGTTGTCATGATATTTAAAGGTAATTAATACGAAGTGAGGTATTCAACAGATGGTCAGCATCGGACATAATTACAAGTACAATGCAAAGGACAAATCATCCTTGTATATAACAAGTTGACATTTTAAAAACGTCGTATCAGTGATATTCGTTCAAGTAGACACGGTATACCTAACACTCGACAATATAATATGTATTTAAGTATAAACAATTCTAATTAAACCACTCAATATGAGATGAAATTATCTGACTTCTCGTTTTTCAACGCTTTAAAAATATTAAGTTCACATAAGGACAGAGGTAAGTTAGCTACTAAATAAGATAAAAATAGAAGATTAAGTGTATTGGTATATTCGATATTACAGTACTGGTGCCATAGGGATAAGTAAAACGGAGTATCCTATAGAACCATGATATAAGTAACAAATGATTTCGAGGTCTTTTTATAAACGTTTACTCGAACTTCAGGCAAGCCGTCACTTAGAGTTAGTTATATAAAAGTAGACTTACATCTAATCAGAATTATAATTAGTTTCCAGCATTAACGGTTGTAGATCTTCCCGTTTCCTATCCCCTCGGTTCGCTATTCGCGTCACTCCTTCGAGTACGCCGATATCTGAGAGACTGTGGATGAAAAAATAATCTTAAGAATACAGTATAATCTCAGCAGTCCGTCTCCGTACACAAACGTTTCTAGTAGTTTCGCTTCATCTTCAGTTATTCTCATCTAACCGCCAACTTTGCAAATAACATCACTCTACAACGCTTTTTTTAAGGGGGGAAATCAGCCAATGACTTCTTCCGAATTGGGCGAGGCGAGAGCGAGTTTCAGACTCTTAGTACTGACTAAAAACCACCCCATTCCTACTCTTGCTTTTTAAACTGGAGCCCCGATAACCCGCTAGGTATTCGAGGACGCTGGAGGACGCCCTACGTTTACCTAGCCGCAGTCTCCATTCCAGACTACGTCTACTGAACGGTGATCAGTTCTTCGACAATATTTTCTTTAAGTGTGGGAGAGCCATGCTTTGGCACGATTGGGCCGGCTCGACCGGAGTGATACCACGGCCTCACAGAAAACCGACGTGAAACAACGCTTGCGTTGTGTTTCGTTGTGTGAGTGAGGTTATCGGAGGCCCAATTCCCCCCTTCCCAATCTTCCCCATCCCCATTCCCGAACAACAACCCTTAAATTCCTAACTCCCAAAAAGCCGGTAACGCACTTGTAAAGCCTCTGGTGTTTCAAGTGTCCGTGGGCGGCGGCGATTGCTTACCATCAGGTAATACGTCTGTTCGATTATGTTTCATACAAAATAAAAAAAAAAATATTATGTGACCCCTACTCTTTTCCCACGGGTAATGCGAGGGCCGACTAAGGGACTTCACATTTGAGAGCCTGGGCGCTCTCAAATGTGAAGTTCGTTCTCGTTAAATCTGAGCCTCTTGATTAAGATATCCAACCATCAAATAAAGCAAGACTATAGTAAACATCTCTTATGTAGAGGAGGCTCATAGTCCGGCAGTGAACTGTTACTGTGTCACAGATTGTTGAGGTTATACGTAATTAATGATGTACTTACACTTGTGGCTCCACATCATCGACATGTGTTGGCGTGAAGTAAGGATTGGCAGCGGCCGGCCTGAACTTGTAGCCAGTCATCACGAAGAACGCTAGTGTCGCCATCTCCCGGAACATTTCGTCTATCCACGCGTATTGGAATGGCACTGTGATCTGAAATTATGAACCATTCCCTTGTATCGTATTATTCATGTTTACCAGTTTTAAATTGGTGTAGCTGCATACACGTGTCTGCTATTGGGGCTCATCCTAGGAAAACTCCAAGGAGTGCCGTTTTTCGTGGGTCATTAAACGACGCGTGATTCTCTTACTAACTAAAAACCACCCCATTCCATCTCCTACTCTTTTGCTTGATCTTCATTCATAAGTTTTTTACTGCTAACTGGTCAGTTAAGGGTAGCATATCTAGTTGGAGATTGTCCTAGGACAGGGATGGCGAACCATTGGCACGCACGCAGCATAATATTTTGGGCACGAAATTGATCACAGAATCTGCCCTATGCCCGTCGCTATTTTCACATATGAATAACATTAAGGATTCAGAGATACACAAATGACTCCAGTTCAGCTTGAATTTTTAACCGACTTCCCAAAAAGGAGGAGATTTTCAAATTCGGCCGGTATTCTCAATATTATACTCAATTCTTATTATATTGATGGCACGTTGTCACGTGAAGGTTCGTAATATCTGTCTTAGGAGGCTCTCTATCAGCTCTATATCTCCATGTTTTTAGCCTAACTGTGAACAAATCGCCTGGCAAGTATTGGGGGATTGCGGTAATGATAAGGAGTAACGATAGTACGAATTTATTTTACGTTTAAAATAATTGAAACGAGAGCGCGTTCGGAAACCACCCGATCAGAGCGCCGAACACGATCTTGTTTCGTTTTCGTTCAACGTAAAGCAAACTCGTAGGTAGTAAGTATACAGTAGGACTTACATTCAGTATGGATATGACGATCC